>NC_090650.1:249876199-250476199 GCF_040937935.1 Hyperolius riggenbachi
TATTCATGTGTCAGAAATCTGAAGGACGGCATCAAATAACAGACAGCTGATTTAAGCTGAGTTTTGCATTCTAATCATTTTAACTTCAAAAACCAAAAGAGACACATTTTGACACCAACATTTAAACATCATGTAAATGTTTCTGCCCGTGCTTTAAAGAGTACCTAAAAAATGTCATGAGATAAACATTGGTACATACTGTATAGGGCTAATTTACAGACAAGAAAAAGAAATTCTGTGTGGCACTTCCCACAAACTGGTGTCAGTGAGCTGAGAGTAAACACAGGAAATAGATCTTTCGCTTTCCTATAATCCCGCTGTCTGTTCAAAGATGGTCACTGAGACGTGTGCTCCACTCAAAATACACAAGAAAAGCACCAATACAGTCTTTGTACAAGAAAAAAGGCAGTAGGCGTGCACCTTCCGTCTCACAAGTTTACTTGCAAATAGTAACAATCCAATTTCATCTACAAACATCCAAGGCATTAGAAAAAACAATGCAGAGTAGAGTGGGTATGATGCTAAGCATCGCTTACGTGTCCAGCATGAATAGGGTGAGCGGTGTAGGAGATGGGTGTCAGGCACTAGGTGGAGGAGCGATGGCCGTTTCATGTCAGTGTTACGCTTGGAGCGTCACACCGACGCGAAACGGCTGTCGCTCCTCCACCTAGTGCCTGACCCTCACCTCCTACACCGCTCACCCTATTCATGCCGGACACGTAAGTGATGCTTAGCATCATACCCATGCTACTATGCATTGTTTTTTCTAATGCCTTGGATGTTTATAGATGAAATTGGATTGTCACTATTTGCAAGTAAACTTGTGATACGGAAGGTGCACGCCTACTGCCTTTTTTCTTGTACAAGGATATATAGGGCTAACCCTACTAGGAAATTGTCTGTTGGACCTATCAGTTTTCCAGTACAGCAAGAGTTTAATGTAACCCTAGCCAAAGCTTGGGTTCAAAGATAGATAATTACCTAAAAGGAGGGAAGGCTCAGAATCATATTGAGGCTTCACTCTGCATCCACTGTACTCACAAGTGCGGACCCCCTCCACATCAGGGCCACACTCCTCTTCTGTGACAAAAGCGGTCGTGTAGTAACCACCAAACACAGCTACAGAGTACTGTATGGCCATGCTGGTGCCAGAAGAGTTGCGGGGCCCAATAAGATTGCCGACTATCCATTGTCTGCAATCTTCTGGGCGGTCGTGCTCAGCAAGCAGCAGAACATAGAGGGAAGCCTCAACGAGATCCTGAGGATTCCCTCTCTTTAGGGTAAATACCTTTTTTGTACCCGAGCTTTGGCTCTGGTACACTTAAAAAAAAAAAATCTATGCAAAAGATCTTGTGGATTTCTGTCCTTTTTCCTGAAAAGTAGATACCGTAGAAGCCAAAAGCCTATTTTTTTGTCTTCTGTAGGGAGAAAGCACATAATAAGGTTTTACTGCAGGAAAGTTTGAAGGGTCATTACTTTTGTTTCTTTTTCAGCCTAATTAGGCAAAGTGTGGATTCTTAACAGCAGCAGTGACCGTTTCATGCAATCTTAAAAATGAAACCAATGAATTGAAAATAAAAAATGAAATTTATTTCGGTTTCTAATGTTTTGTTTATCATTGGTAGTACACATCCAATTATTTCAGAGAGTTTATTTTTTGCTTCAGGTTCACTTAAACAACTTTCAAGGTCCTTGCATATTGAATCATGCAATATTATTTTAATTACTTCATGTAGGATTTGAGATACTTAACATGTAAATGAACTGCCATATTAACACTGAACATGCAGTTGTAATGACTTATCCTCTTATTTGCATATATCTGATGATTCCAGAAAAGTAATAGTGACATTGACACAAGTATCGTAAACTCTGCTGCTACAGGAAATTCTTGGTTTCCTATTAGGACAATCGTTTCCTTCAGATATATTTTTGTGAGCTAAATGGGACTCTCCTTGGCTGAGCTACTGTATTTAGATTATTTCAAGATGACGATGCTGAATATTATCTGCAACTGGATAACACAGTGTGTTCCTTGTATCAGTAGTGAAACATTTATTTTATCCATGCTTTAATGTTGCAAAAGACATCAGAATGTGGATGGATGCTGGTCCCCAATCTACAAGAACACATGGCAATATGACCTATATAATGTCAAGACATTGCTCTCCTTGCCAAGCTGAAAAAAGCAGACTCCTCTCCCCAGTACATCATTAACATTGCTAAGCCTCATCATCATTTGACTCAATATTGTGAAAGCAAAGATCCCTTACATTTATGAGCATTGCAGTTGGAAATGTTAGTCACTCAAAACAGTTTTTCTTTGTTTTCAGATATATCCGTGATACTGATCAACTAGATTATATTTTTTTCTGTCTTGCAAAAAAATGTAATACGGGTTGTTTGAATTGTATTTGATTGGATCATTCCAAGCTACATACAGTTTACATTAAGTCAAAATGACCATCTCATTGGAAATCTGTAATACTTGATACTGCCAGGGACTATTCTCCAAGGGTACCTGACATTACATGTGGCATGAGATAACCATGTGCAAGTACACAGTCATTCCCACATGGAACTAGCCTGGATTGCATTTTTCATACTTCTCATTAGGGGCATGCGGGAGAGGGGGAAACCTAATTGTGAACACCGTTAAATAACAAAATGTATCTGAAATTTGGTTTTGTCTTTCCCTTAACTTTAGGTTTGGTTATTATAGCTGTGGTTGGCTGTAGCAGCATTGGGTAGGGGCAGGATGTCCGGAAGCCCTGTGGTGGCGTATTGAAAAAAATTTTCGGTACTTGTGTATTCTACCATTCACAAATTCGACAGCCTCCTGTTTAAATTTTTGTTACTTTCCTGGTAAAATATAACCATCGTTTGATAGTGGAAGTTCTTGGCTTTTATTTGCACCAGGCCCAGAGTATTTCCGATGCACCATTTATGCAGTGTGGATGAAGGGGCGTTCACTTTACCTGGCTGCACTGTCCACTCCTGCGCCTAGACATCCCAGAAGTGCCATCTGATGTCCTCTGGTTAAGAATCGATGCATCAGCTTTACAGGCCTGAACCAAGAAGGGGGTAGTTGGGCCGGAGCCGAGGGTTTGCTTGCAGGTGCAATGAAGCAATGGAGGCAGCAGGCACATCTCCAGGCAATGAAGCAGCGGAGGCAGCAGGTGCATCTCGAGGTTCCTGAAGAAAAGCCTGCCCCTCAGGTCGCACTGGCTGCTGCAGTGCCTCCTGCATTCATGGTGCATGATGCCTTACAAGGTCGCCTGTGTGTTTTGCAGCTGTGCCTGGATCTAGATATAGGGGATCTCCTCCTGGGAACAGATTATACTCCTTATTGGCACAGCGGATGGTATCAGCTGGCCGCACAGCTGCTGTACCGAGGGCATCAGTTAGCACTTCTGGGATGTCTGGGCACTGGAGTGGACAGAACAGCCAGGTGGTTAGATCTCTAACCCGGAGAACAAGTCGAATTCAAACAGGAGACTGGCAAAGTTGTGGATGGTATAATACATAAGTACCATTTTTTTCTAATACATATAAACCATCATCTAGACTGTGTGCTTCAAACACCTTAAGTTTGACAGCCAACGTAGATTTCTCCAAAGTAATATCAATGTTCATGCGCTAAATCTAAGCATTGATATTCAGTAATAAGCCGTCGGGCATCTGGACAATGCAGCCAGTGAACTGGCAATGAAGTTGATTCATGGACATTACTTAGCAGGATGTTATATGCCTCTGTTAGTGGTGCTGAGAAGAGCCAAGGACACACTCCTGCCAACTGCCTGCCTTTGGGACAGCAATAGCTATTGGCTGAGAAAATCTAATCTGATAGCATTTCTTTCTCAGTAGAATCAGCCTAAACCAATGAAGAAACCATGTCCATATACACTAATAGGCATTGGAAGCACCTGCCTTGTATTTAGGCTCTTTTTGCCTCAAAAACATCTCTGATCCATCAAGGCATGGAATTCCACAATACTTTTGAAAGTATCCTCAGTGGTATTTTACACCAGGACATTACCAGCAGATCATTTAACTCTTGAAAGTTGAAAATAGGGCCCTCCATGGATTGGACTTTTTTTTACATTAAATACCACAGATGCTTGATTATACTGAGATCTGTGGAATTAGTAGGCCAAAGAAAGATTCATTAGACTAGGCCACTACCTTCCATTCCTGCAGTTTTAATGCTCCTATGCTCGTTGTAGACCAGACATGGGCAAACTTGGCCCTCCAGCTGTTAGGGAACTACAAGTCCCACAATGCATTGCAGGAGTCTGACAACCACAGTCATGACTCATAAAGGCAAATGCATTGTGGGACTTGTAGTCCCGTAACAGCTGGAGGGCCGAGTTTGCCCATGCCTGTTGTAGACCCTTCTGGTAGTGGACAGGTTTGAGCATGGGCTCTTTGACCGATCTGCAGTAGTGCGGCTCCATAACCACCAAGCTGCAATGACTTGCAGGCAGTGACACCTTTCTCCCATGGCTAGAATTAACCTTTTCAACAGTTTGTGAACCAAACAATTGTAAGTTAGAAGTGCTAGGACTGCCAGGCTACTGCAGCACCTCACTCTAACCCTCTGCTCCAGGACATATACAGGGAGTGCAGAATTATTAGGCAAGTTGTATTTTTGAGGAATAGTTTTATTATTGAACAACCATGTTCTCAATGAACCCAAAAAACTCATTAATATCAAAGCTGAATATTTTTGAAAGTAGTTTTTAGTTTGTTTTTAGTTTTAGCTATTTTAGGGGGATATCTGTGTGTGCAGGTGACTATTACTGTGCATAATTATTAGGCAACTTAACAAAAAACAAATTATACCCATACCAGTGAAACCAATATAACATCTCAACATTTACAAATATACATTTCTGACATTCAAAAACAAAACAAAAACAAATCCGTGACCAATATAGCCACCTTTCTTTGCAAGGACACTCAAAAGCCTGCGAGCCATGGATTCTGTCAGTGTTTTGATCTGTTCACCATCAACATTGCGTGCAGCAGCAACCACAGCCTCCCAGACACTGTTCAGAGAGGTGTACTGTTTTCCCTCCTTGTAAATCTCACATTTTATGATGGACCACAGGTTCTCAATTGGGTTCAGATCTGGTGAACAAGGAGGCCATGTCATTAGTTTTTCTTCTTTTATACCCTTTCTTGCCAGCCACGCTGTGGAGTAATTGGACGTGTGTGATGGAGCATTGTCCTGCATGAAAATCATGTTTTTCTTGAAGGATGCAGACTTCTTCCTGTACCACTGCTTGAAGAAGGTGTCTTCCAGAAACTGGCAGTAGGACTGGGAGTGTAGCTTGACTCCATCCTCAACCCGAAAAGGCCCCACAAGCTCATCTTTGATGATACCAGCCCAAACCAGTACTCCACCTCCACCTTGCTGGCGTCTGAGTCGGACTGGAGCTCTCTGCCCTTTACCAATCCAGCCACGGGCCCATCCATCTGGCCCATCAAGACTCACTCTCATGTCATCAGTCCATAAAACCTTAGAAAAATCAGTCTTGAGATATTTCTTGGCCCAGTCTTGACGTTTCAGCTTGTGTGTCTTGTTCAGTGGTGGTCGTCTTTCAGCCTTTCTTACCTTGGCCATGTCTCTGAGTATTGCACACCTTGTGCTTTTGGGCACTCCAGTGATGTTGCAGCTCTGAAATATGGCCAAACTGGTGGCAAGTGGCATCTTGGCAGCTGCACGTTTGACTTTTCTCAGTTCATGGGCAGTTATTTTGCGCCTTGGTTTTTCCACACCCTTCTTGCGACCCGGTTGACTATTTTGAATGAAACGCTTGATTGTTCGATGATCACGCTTCAGAAGCTTTGCAATTTTAAGAGTGCTGCATCCCTCTGCAAGATATCTCACTATTTTTGACTTTTCTGAGCCTGTCAAGTCCTTCTTTTGACCCATTTTGCCTAATAATTATGCACACCTGATATAGGGTGTTGATGTCATTAGACCACACCCCTTCTCATTACAGAGATGCACATCACCTAATATGCTTAATTGGTAGTAGGCTTTCGAGCCTATACAGCTTGGAGTAAGACAACATGCATATAGAGGATGATGTGGTCAAAATACTCATTTGCCTAATAATTCTGCGCTCCCTGTACAGTGGTGGGGCCTAAAGAACATACCACAATGGACCACTTCTTTGACCCCTGCTCTAGAAATTACTAAACTGAGGCAAAGCCCACAAAGAAAATGGACCTCTTTCTCCAGCTACGGTGCCGCAGCAGGTTCTGTACTGCTTTAGTATCCAATTGCCATTTTAGCAATAATTATGCGGAGGGTGGAGTCTGAATGCCACATCTGTATAATTGTCCTTGGTCAGGAGCTCAGAATGTATTAGATGCAGCAATTCTACACAATATAAAGGAAGTAGTGTTGTGTCATGGGGATAGGGATGACTGGTTTCATATCCCTCCTCACTACAGCAGAAAACAACTCCATTACCCTTTACCTCTAAACTATTTTGAACATTATCAGTAGTCAAGTAGTAGAGGTTAATTGTGCACTAAGTAAATATTTGTAGCAATGCTGTGTTACAAATTTGGCTACTTGACAGCAAGTATCTGTAGGAGCACTAAGAGAGAAAATGCAAGTAAGAGCATTAGGAGAAAATATAGATACTGAATTAACACAAATGTCAGTAAAGTAACATGAATAGCTTAGACTTTACACCAGTGGTTCCCAACCCATGTGCCGCGACACATACATGTGTCGCAGCAGCTTCGGGTATGTGTCGCGGCTCTCTCGGAGGGGAGCAGCGCAGCGGAGGTAAAGCTGTGGGCAGCGGCGGAGAAAGGGGCCATCTCCCCCCCCTTCTCTCACCTTAGGGTGCTCTGCCTCCCTCGCTCTCCCCTCCGATCTGTGTGTGCGGCGGCGTTTGGCAGTGGGCGGGACTTACCTTCCGTGTCGCTCCATGCGCCGGCCGGAAGTTCTGGTGCCGCAGCCGCTGCTCTGGTCTGGATCAGGCCAGAGTAGTGGCAAATCATCCCGCGCCGGTGACGAGACCAGACGGAGGACACGGAAGGTAAGTTCCGCCCCTCTGCCAGCCACCGCACTTCATTCCGGAGGAGAGAGCGAGGGAGGGAGAGCACCCTGAGGTGCCGCTCTCCTTCCCTCGCTCTCTCCTCCTGGGGATGGGGGGCATCTGGCTACAATATACTGGGCACATATATCCCTGGCTACATATACTGGGCACATATACCTCTGGCTACATATATTTGGGACATATACACCTGCCTACATATACTGGGGACATATACCCCTGGCTACATATACTGGGGACATATACTCCTGACTACATATACTGGGGACATATACCCCTGCCTACATATACTGGGGACATATACCCCTGCCTACATATACTGGGGACATATACCCCTGCCTACATATACTGGGGACATATACTCCTGACTACATATACTGGGGACATATACCCCTGCCTACATATACTAAGGACATATACCCCTGCCTACATATACTGGGCACATATACCCCTGCCTACATATACTGGGGACATATACCCCTGACTACATATACTGGGGACATATACCCCCTGGCTACATTTACCGGGGACATATACACCTGCCTACATATACTGGGGACATATACCCCTGCCTACATATACTGGGGACATATACCCCTGCCTACATATACTGGGGACATATACTCCTGACTACATATACTGGGCACATATACACCCTGGCTACATATACTGGGGACATATACCCCTGCCTACATATACTGGGGACATATACACCCTGGCTACATATACTGGGGACATATACCGAGGACATATACCGAGGACATATACACCTGCCTACATATACTGGGGACATATACCCCTGGCTACATATACTGGGCACATATACCTCTGGCTACATATACTGGGCATATACCTCTGGCTACATATACTGGGCATATATACCTCTGGCTACATATACTGGGAACATATACCCCTGGCTACATATACTGGGCATATATACCTCTGGCTACGTATACTGGGCACATATACCCCTGGCTACATTACGGGGCATATATACCTCTGGCTACATATACTGGGCACATATACCCCTGGCTACATATACTGGGGACATATACCCCTGGCTACATATACTGGGCACATATACCCCTGGCTACATATACTGGGCATATATTCCTCTGGCTACATATACTGGGCACATATACTCCTGGCTACATATACTGGGCATATATACCCCTGGCTACATATACTGGGCATATATACCTCTGGCTACATATACTGGGCACATATACCTCTGGCTACATATACTGGGCACATATACCCCTGGCTACATATACTGGGGACAAATACCCCTGGCTATATATACTGGGCACTTATACCTCTGGCTACATATACTGGGCACATATACACGTGCCTACATATACTGGGCACATACCCCTGGCTACATATACTGGGCACATACCCCTGGCTACATATACTGGGCACATATCCCTGGCTACATATACTGGGGACAACTGGCTGTTTGTCATTTTGTGCATTTACTGGGGAAAAGCTGTCTCTTATTATGTGCATTTACTGGGAAAATGCTGTCTCTCATTACATGCATTTACTGGTGAAAGGCTGTCTGTCATTACCTGCATTTACTGGTGAAACGCTGTCTCTTATGTGCATTTAGTGGGGAAACGCTGTCTCTCATTACATGCATTCAGTCTACGTGTCACGGAGATCTGAACGTTTGGTTTGATGTGTCACGACTCCAAAAAGGTTGGGAACCACTGCTTTACACTAATGGCTTTTTTCTGCTTTTTTTTTCTAGGAGCCTATAAAACCTCTTGAAAAAAGAGCACTAAATTTCCTTGTCAATGAATATTTATTGAAAAATAATAACAAGCTTACTTCTATAACCTTTTCTGATGAAAATGATGACCAGGTAATCTGCTTAATTTCTTTTGTGTCTTTAGTCTTATTTTATTTTTCTTCACTTTATGTATTTTAGATGCAACTTATCGTGCTATATTATCTTTTGCCTTTGGATAGTTCAAGCAGTAACACTTGTAATTGGCTCTGCAAGTACTTTTAAAGTTTAACCTGAACTAATCTGACAAACATAGATGCATATACTACTTAGGCGCACATGTAAAAAAAATGCTCCCGGTAAAAATGGTGCCGGACAAGGCCGCTAGTAAACAATCGGTTATCTTTACTGATATTTTACTATAATCTAACCCTACATTCACACAGAACCCTCCCTCTACCAATGCCTAGCCCTAAGACCCTCCCTGGTGGTGCTTACCTTATCCACCCATGGATAATATCAACTATAAATGGCTAAAAAAAAGTACATAGTAGCTATAAATTACTGTTTATAGCCGTTAATTGCTTCTTTTTAACATTGCCTCCTGGAGCGGTGCTGTATTTATGCCTTTATTGCCAGCTTCGCAACTTGCTGCCTGATTTCACTTTTCATTATTTTGTATTGCAAGTGTTAACAGAGCATTGTTATCTGTATGCAAATCAAGCAGTTGAACTGCAAGTAGAATAAAGCCTTGACTCTCTTGGAGAGTAAAGGCCTATATGCTTGTTAGTCTTAAATTGGCTGAGGCAGCAAATAACAACCGCCTCAGCCAATAACAAGGCGTGTTTAGGGCACCCCTCGACTCCCAACCCGCGAGCGGTCCGCCCAGCGGATCTACTTATCCCCAGCTATGCCGATCTCCCACTGATCCAGTTGTTCGCGCCGCTCCCCTGCTCGCAGTGTGACGTCATGCATGTGCCGCTCGTCATCCCCCGGTGCATAGCAGCACATCGTCAGCTACACAGCTGATGGGTGAAGCCTGGCCCAGCGATGTCATCCATGGTCCTGATCCCCGACAGGCGACACCTCGACAGGTGTGGTCGTGCCTTCCACCAAAGCAAATTTGTTTTTATCTGGGTGAACAAACACACCTGATAACAAGAGATACTTGAAAAGTTCAAAAATTCATAATTTTTTGTTTGCTGCTGAATGAAACAAATTGTACATCACATTGAAATGGCTACCTTACAATGCAAATTAGAATGAGACTGAAGGAAGGTTCTATACTCTATTGCTACTACTCATGCAATATTATTTTCTCTCATGGGGAACTTCAAAACCATCCTTCAGCCTACCCTGACCACATGTTTCTGCATGTACTCACAGGTCAGACAACACTGATCATATGGAGGGAATCAGACTATGATCATTAATCCATTTTGATTGGAGAAATTGTTTAAGGACAACTTTTAGGAGAAGGATATGGAGGCTACCATTTTTATTTCCTTTTAAGCAATAACAGTTGCCTGGCTATCCTGCTGATCCTCTGCCTCTAATACTATTAGCCATAGACCCTGAACAAGCATATGCAGGTCAGGCGTTTTTGACAATGTCAGATCTGACAAGATTAGCCACATGCTCTTTCCTGGTGTTATTCAGACTCTATTGCAGCCAAATAGATCAGCAGGGCTGCCAGACGCCTCCTATTGTTTTAAAGGAAATAAATATAGCAGCCTCCATATTCTTCATAATTTAGTTGTCCTTTAAAGGACAACTGTAAGGAGATGGATATGGAGGCTGCCATATTTATTTCCTTTTAAACAATGCCAGTTGCCTGGCTGTCCTGCTGATTCGTTGCCTCTAATACTTTTAACCATAGACCCTAAACAAGCATGTAGCAGATCAGGTGCTTCTGACATTGTCAGATCTGCCAAGATTAGCTGCATGCTTGTTTCTGGTATTGTCTAACTACTACTACAGCCAAATTGACCAGCAGGGCTGCCATGTAACTGACTGATATTGTTTAACCACTTCACAACTGAGGGGTTTTACCCCTTCAGCATCCAAGCAATTTTCACCTTTCAGCTCCTTCCATTCATTTGCCAATAACTTTATCTCTACTTATCAGAATGAAATGTGTTAAATGTGTTTTTTTTTATCACTAATTAAGCTTACTTTGGGTGGTACATTATGCCAAGAATTTTTTTATTCTAAATGTTTTTTAATGGAAAAATAAGAAAAAAATTGGAAAAAAATCCTTCTTTTTCAGTTTTCGGCCATTATAATTTTTAAATAATGCATGCTACCGTAATTAAAATCCACGTAATTAATGTGCCCATTTGTACCGGTTATTACACCATTTAAATGATGTCCCTATCACAATCTCTGGTGCCAATATTTTATTAGGAAATAAAGATGCATTTCTTTCAGTTTTGCATCCATCATTAATAAAAAGCCCATAATTTATAAAGTAACAGTATTATACCGTCTTGACATACATATTAAAAAAGTTCAGTCCCTAAGAAAACTATTAATGCATTTTTTATAATTGTAAATTTATTTCATTGTATTTTTTTACAAAAAAAAAAATGTTGGTAACTATTGGGGAGTGTGGGAGGTAAGGGGTTAATTTAAAATGTAAAAACAGGTCTTTGCGTTTAAAAAAAAGTACTTTTAGATGTAGTTTTACTATTTGGCCACAAGATGGCCTCAGTCTTTTTTTTGTTATATGTCCTGTAAGCGAAATATGTATGCTTACAGGAAGTGTACTGAAGATGGGAAACTTTTATTTATTAGAATGATCGTGCAGCTTCTCATAAAAGGCGCCAATAATTGCTACAGGGACTTAGATCAATGATTAGGAATTGCTTTCCCATTCATTGATCTCCTGGCAGGCAGATGGCAACATGAACGAGCGCACAAATAAGCGGGAGCGCTTTCAGCAGTGGTAGCAGCGGGAGTACGTATATTTACTCCCCTGGGCGGTTAGATGAAGTCTGCAGGGGAGTAGATATACTGTACTGGAGCTGTGAAGTGGTTAAAGCAGTAGAATTAGCCATACTATGCAAGGGAAAAAAACACATATATAAGTACCGTATATACTCTTAAGCAAGCCGCATTTTTTACCCCCCAAAAGTGGCCCAAAAGTTGGGGAGTCGGCTTCCTTGCGAGTCATGTGTCTCAGCTGCGTCTCTCCCCCCGCTCCCCCCGCCCACGGCCGCCGCTGCTATTACCTTAGCCGGCGCCGCTTCCTCTATCCCCGTCCTGCTCGTACGGTAACTAATTCACAGCAGCGCGCCCTACGACGGCTGCTGTGATGAGGGAGGAAACCATAGAGAGAGAGCGGTTCCCATAGTAACGCGATACACAGGTAGCCACGCTCTCTCTATGGTTTCCTCCCTCATCACAGCAGCCGCCGTGGGGCGCGCTGCTATGAATTAGTTACCGTACGAGCAGAACGGGGATAGAGGAAGCGGCGCCGGCTAAGGTAATAGCAGCGGCGGGAGCGGGGAGGGGCACTACCCACCCACCTACCCATACTGGGACTATACTAGCTATACTGGGGTGCTACCTACCCATACTGGGCACTATAATAGCTATACTGGGGCGCTACCTACCCATAGTGGGCACTATACTAGCTATACTGGGCACTATACTAGCCATACTGGGCACTATACTGGGGGACGACCTACCCATACTGGGCCCTTTACTAGCTATACTGGGCACTATACTAGCTATACTGGGGCACTACCTACCCATACTGGGCACTATACTAGCTGTACTGGGGCACTACCTACCCATACTGGGCCCTTTACTAGCTATACTGGGTACTATACTGGGCACTTTACTAGCTATACTAGGTCGCTACCTACCCATACTGGGCACTATACTAGCTATACTGGGCACTTTACTAGCTATACTGGGCACTTTACTAGCTATACTGGGCACTATACTAGCTATACTGGGACACACTGCGGGGATCACGCGGCCAGCATTTCCTACCCCCGGATTATATGGGGGTCAATCATTTTTTCCTTGTTTTTCAGGTAAAAGTTGGGGGGTCGGCTTATATGCGGGTCAGCTTGCTTGCGAGTATATACGGTAGGTAAATACTTGATATACTTACATAACACATGTATTATACTGTCCACTTTTTGATTTCAGTGAATGTTATATAGTAAATGACGAGAATTCTGTTAGTGGTGGGGCCCATGTCTTTTGCCCACAGTTAAGGCTAGCTGGCAGGGAAATAAAGGAAAGAGGAGGAATACATTATAGATAAAAAGAACCCCCAGCATGCAATTCTTTGGCACCAACTACTAAAGGGCCAGTGCTTCTTAAAGGAGAACTGTAGTGAGAGGTATATGGAGGCTGCCATATTTATTCCCTTTTAAGCAATACCAGTTGCCTGGCTATTCAGCTAATCCTCTGCCTCTAATACTTTCAGCCATAGGCCCTGAACAAGCATGCAGCAGATCAGGTGTTTCTGACAAATTTAGACAGATATGACAAGATTAGCTGCATGCTTGTTTCTGGTGTGATTCAGACACTTCTTTAGGCAAATAGACCATCAGGGCTGCCAGGCAACTGGTATTGCTTAAAAGGAAATAAATATGGCAGCCTTCATATCCCTCTCACTACAGTTCTCCTTTAAGTATGTGAGAACTCCAAATCATAAAAGCAGAAAAAGTTTTGAAAGTTTTGAAAGAAGGATTAGCATCTTTATCACTTAATACACTCAGACCAGTTGCTGATGAAATTTGATTTTTATGGTGACGATACCGCTTTAAAAGGAAATAACTATGGCAGCCTCCATGTACCTCTCACTACATTTGTCTTTTAGGGCTGGACTCCACCTTAGTTTTTTTTAAATTAGTGGTAAAAAGCTTTAACTTATTAGTTTTACTGCTCTATTGGTGATCATTTTCTTAAAATAATGTATGTGCATTTGGCATTTTTGTTGCTTCCCTCAAGAATCCTGGGGATAAAGATTTATATTATTTTCTTAACCCTAATTCTTAACCCTAAAAGTCAGAAAAAAGGAACACAGGCCAGTTCAGTGTAGATATAGGACTGTACATATGTTACTTTAAAGAGAATCTGTATTGTTAAAATCGCACAAAAGTAAACATACCGGTGCGTTAGGGGACATCTCCCATTACCCTCTGTCACAATTTTGCCGCTCCTCGCCGCATTAAAAGTGGTTAAAGAGTAACTGTCAGGCTGCAGAAGCTAATTTAAACCTCTATTCTCCTGTGTTAAACAGTTTAGAAGGAAGCTCAAAAGCCATTAGTGAAGATAAACATTTCAGTTACCTTTGATGTGTGCTTATCTTAAAGTCTGTTATAGACCCATAAAGACGCAAGCCGCAGCTAAACTGCAAAGCATTCTGGGGCCCTCCCCTCGGCTGCTAATGAGACGGTACAGGAGCTTCTAATCAGTCCAGCGCGAAGCACTGATAAATCTCCGGGGCAGAGTACACTGCAGGAGTCAGCTATTGTTCCTAGCCACATGGCTCATTAATATTCACTGCACACCGTGTTGTTCAAGAACGAGCTTATCTGTGATCAGAAGCAGGCAGGACATGACGACACATTTGGCTTCACAAACATGGAGCCTGCCATGAGCTGTCAGGAGCATCTATCTCTGCATATACTATATACAAATTCTGTGAAATCCAAACGTGGACAGTGAAATGCATATGTAATGTAAGTACAGCCAATCTTTAGCTACTGATATATGTGTTTATTTTCTCTGAGACCCTATACCTAACAGCTCCTCTTTAAAAACAGTTTTAAAAAGTTTGTTTATAAACAAACAAAATGGCCACCAAAACAGGAAGTAGGTTGATGTACAGTATGTCCACACATAGAAAATACATTCATGCACAAGCAGGCTGTATACACCCTTCCTTTTTAATCTCAAGAGATCATTTGTGTGTTTCTTTCCCCCTGCAGCTATCTTCTACTGAAGTGTCAGGCTGTTTCTTCCTGCAGAGTGCAGACAGCTCTGCCTGTATGTAATTCCTCAGTATGTGAAAGCCCAGCCAGCTCAGAGGAGGATTTATCCAGCTTGTAAAAGATAAGAGAGAAGAGAGAAGCTGCACTAATCTAAATAATACACAGGCAGTGTGCAGAGAGGGTCCTGGAGGGGGGAGATGCATCACAGAACCACAACACTGAAGAACTTGGCAGCCTTCCAGACACAGGCTGACAAGTCTGACAAGAGAGAGATACGTTGATTTATTACAGAGATGGTGATAGTAGAACGTGCTGCAGTAAGCCAGAACACATTAGAATAGCTTTTGGAACTTGTAGGATGATAAAAAACAGGATGCAATTTTTGTTACGGAGTCTCTTTAAGTACTCCTTGCTGAGAGTTCAGTAATAGTACTGTAGGTATTCTTTAAGCTGTTTATGATTTAGGAACTACTGTTTTTCTTGTAGTTCAAGTTGAATTAGAAAGGTAATGACATATGCAGAAGAGGTCATGTTCTGAGACTTTTCTCCAGGAAAGGGACATTGGGGAACAATGTACTTGGCGGAATATACCGACCAAATTAGAGGATTTCCTTGCACTGTCTAATTTAGCTGTTGGAATTTCCTTCTATAGTTTTTTATTCGATGCCAGATGTGATTTGAAAGCAGATGCCATGCACAGGGCTTAAGGCAATGGCTATACCAATGCAGCTTTCAGGGACATGTAAATTCATGTACAGAATTTTAGCTAAATTATTAAGTACTGTACTGAGCAGGGATGGGCTTTCGAGTACAGAAGCACTTGAATTCGGAATGCTAATGTAGATTAAATAATAAACCTGTGTCTGCAGGATGGGGGGAGGGGGGATTAACTTGTCCAGAAGTCCGGGGATCCTATATGTGTCACCGCTGTAATACGCGTTCCACCACTTACTACCAGCACGTCCACATCCTCCTTCCGGCAGAAGGAGGAAGTGAGGTAGTGAGTGGTGGAAAACATCCCATAGGACGCGTATTACAACGGTAACATGCATAGGATCCCCGGACTTCTGGGCAAGTTAAACCCCCCCCCCCCCCCCCCATCCTGCAGGCACAGGTGCATTAATTAACCTACATTAGCATTCCGAAATCGAGTGCTTCTGTACTCGAAAGCCCATCCCTGTTACTTTGTCTTGAAGTAAATTACTGCTGTGTGTGAATGTCAACTAAATGTGATCTGAATTGTTAAGTAAACAAATAAGTGCCTTAAAAAATGTGCTAATCTTAAAAAGTGCTGCATACGTGGCATCATAAAGACAAGACACAGTATATTTTATATCATTTATATCATTCTTTTCTCCTATTGTACTCAAAGTGCCTGAGCTGCAGCCACAAGAGGCCTGCTCCTCTGGCAACCAGGATCATTAGGGGGCCTTGCGCTTCTTAATATGCGGCAGTTTAGTAATGGATTTGCACGTTTCTTAACTGTAGTACAGTTTTAGAAATTCACATGAAACAGTAGGTTTTGAGAAGTTTCTTATTATGCTGAACTGATCAGCGCCACGGAATATGTTGGCGCTTTATAAAATCAATAACAATATTTCTGCTGCTTACAACTGTTTCAGAAGAGAAAAAACAGTTAGTAATGCTTTGATAAATCTGGCCCAGTGACTCCCTGACCTCCCTAGTTCTTTGGAGCATAACCTTGGGGTCACCAGGTGGGTGAAAGTCAGCGGGTGATCTGAAACTTTTTCTGCTGTTATGGTTTGGCGTTATCACATACCCTAGGAGCACTGGCCCTTTAATATCCATTGCTATTCAGTTGCATGCTGTGGGTTCTTTTTATCTAGAATGTATTCCTCCTCTTCCCTTTATTTCCCTGCCTAGCTGAAACATGATCCTCTGCTCGCTTGTGTTTACAAGCAAGGCTGAGGTGACTCAGCGATTGGAGGAGAAAAGAAAAAAAAAGTTAAGGGCAGAAATGACATCAGGATTTAGCCTCAAACTGTGGGCAAAAGACATGGTTCCCACCAGGAACAGAATTCTGTTCATTTACTATATAAAATTCCATGAAATCAAAATGTTGACCGTGCAATACATGTTATGTAAGTAGATCAAGTATTTATCTACTTATATGTGTGTTAACTCCTCGCAACATTCAGTTGACTGGTTATATACACACACACACACACACACACACACACACACACACACACACACACACACACACACACACACACACACACACACACACACACACACACACACACACACACACACACACACACACACACACACACACACACACACACACACACACACGTCTGTATGTCTATGTGACGTGCTGCAGAAAGTGGCAGCGCCATGTACAGAAACAACAATTACAATGCCTACACTATTGCTGTGAAAACCAATTTCTGCACTTGAGCTGTATACATTGCAGGGAATGATGGAAAAGCTGGATAACTACAGTGCATCAGCAATGGGCGCCAGTTAAACTTTCTCCAAGTCTACCAAAGTAAAAATAGTGAGTTCTGGAAAGCCTTATTTAGTTTTACTATAGAAACTGCTTCTGATCTCATCAGCTTTCACTTCAGGTTTCCTTTAAGCTGCAGAATTTGAAATAGACATGAACTGAGCTGGAAATGGAGGCTGCCATATGTATTTCCTTATAAACAATACCAGTTGTCTGGCAGTCCTGTTGATCTTTGGCTGCAGTAGTGTCTGAAACACACCACACATGTTTCATGCTAAAGATTACTACACAATCTGCATGTTAGTTCAGGGTCTATGGCTAAACATATAAGAGACAGAGAATCACCAGGATAGCCAGGCAATGTGCATTGTTTAAAGAGAACCCAAGGTGGCATTGCATTATGCTAGTGGGGCACAGAGGCTGGTTGGGCACACTAACACCAGCCTCTATTGCCCCATCGTGTGCCTCAAAGACCCCCCTGCTCGCCGCTATACTCCCCGCAGTGCTGGCGACACGTAGCGTGTCGCCAGCACAATGTTTACCTATGCCTGTCTGTTAGCGCCGCTCCCCCGCCTCCTCCGCATCGCCGCTACCTGCACTCGTCCCTTCCCTCCAATCAGCGGGAGGGAAGGGACATGGGCGGGTAGCGGCGATGCGGAGGAGGCAGCGGAGCGGCGCTGACAGACAGCGCTAGGGTAAACATTGTGCTGGCGACACGCTGTGTGTCGCCAGCACTGCGGGGGTATAGCGGCGAGCAGGGGGGTCTTTGAGGCACACGATCGGGCAACAGAGGCTGGTGTTAGTGTGCCCAACCAGCCTCTGTGCCCCACTAGCATAATGCAATGCCACCTCGGGTTCTCTTTAAAAGAATAAATGTGGCACCTTCCATATCCCTCTCAGTTCAGGTGTGTGTTAGGATATGGCCTTCTCATACAGTTGATTTGTGTACAGGTCAACATGCCTATGCCCTTTAATAAATCTTACTAAAAACAACCTTGTCTTCCACTTTTCACTTCAGGATTTTGAACTGTGGGATGATGTAGGATTAAACATCCCGAAGCCTCCAGAACTTTTGCAGCTCTATCGCAACTTTGGAAACCATCAAACTTTGGCAAAGGACACTGTACATGTGGCAGTAGGTGTTAGAGAAGATGACCTTGATCCTTTACCAAGTGCCCAAACACTCACTGTGGAATCCCTGCCTGTCCAGGTAAGAGCCTTTATATTTTGTGTTAAGGTAATTTACAGTTGTGTTCAAAATGATTCAACCCCCAATGCTGTAAAGGGTTTTAGGGAAATTAGTGTATATTTGTAATTGTGTTCAGAATGAAATCTTTTTTGTGATTTCTTCATCGACACAATTATTCAACTCCTTAACCATTTAAGGACCGCAGTGATTGAAATCTACGCCCTGTTTTGGTGGGCTTTTGGCTGGCAGGGCGTAGATTTCAATCACTGTCCGCAGCATGTCTCCGCCGCTACCCGCCGATCGCGCCGCTCAAACTCGACGATTCTCGCCTCATCTCCCAGGCTCTGCCTGTCTCTATGACGGCAGAGTCATGTGAGCCGGTCAGGAGCCGATTTCATTGGCTCCTGGCCCTGTCTTTCAATGTAAGCTGTTCCCATTGGCTTACATTAAAAAACAGGGTCAGGAGCCAATGAAAGCGGCTCCTGACCGGCTCACATGACTCTGCCGTCATAGAGACAGGCAGAGTCTTTGTCCTGGGGGTCCCGGCGAGCGGCGGTTGCGACGGGTATGTGCTGCGATTCGTCGGGATTGGACCAGCGGTCTCTGGTCCTTAAGTGCCCAGAGACCGCTGGTCCTTAAGTGATTAAAGTGGACTATAACCCTACATTTCATCTTTGCTCTAAAAAATTATTTACAGCACATTATATGCAACCAGCATTTTTTTATTTTTTTTACTAAACCAGCATTGGAAGGGTTACACACAGAGCTTGAAAGTTCAGTGCAGAGAAATGCAGACGCATCCGAACTTTAGATCATGTTATCTTGTGTTTATCAAGTGAGGAATGTGACACATTATCTGACTGTTGAGAAGCTGCTCAACACAGACAGAGAGTCAAAGCATGTCTGCCTGAATGAATGAATAAAAACAATTATTAATAAAATGCTAAGTCAGCTTACAAAGCAAAAAACTGTACTTTTGGGAACCTATAACTTCTAAATGAATAATAATACTTATGCACAAATGGAAATATGATAACCTCTATGGCATATAAACAGTAGGAAAACATGTTTTATTGAATATTATGTCAGGGTTTTAAACCGCTTTAAAGACTACCACTCTTAAGAACAGAGGTCCATTCAAGTGTTTTTAACACCTGTGGATGTTAACGAGCAGCAATCAAGAATAAGCACCAATTAGGCAGATTTAAATGACTGTGATACTGAGCTCCTTCTAGATATTTACAGGTGTGTTTACAAACATGGTGAAGTCAAGAGAATGGTCCAGGAAGACAAGAGAAGAGGTGATTTCTCTTCACAGGAATGGGCAATGGCTATAAGTAGATTGCAAAGATGTTAAACCAAGAGATGTCATACCAAGAGACACCATAGGAAGCATCATTCGCAAATTCAAGGCAAAGGGCACTGTTGAAACGCTACCTGGTCATGGTAGAAAGATGCTGACTTCGACTGCTGTGCCCTACCTGAAGCGCAAAGTGGAGAAAATCCACTGAGTGACTACTGAGGAACTGAGAAAATATTTGTCAGATGCGGGTACTGAATTTTCAGCTCAGACAATAAGGTGCACACTGCATAATGAAGGCCTCCATGCCAGAACTCCCAGGCACACCCCATTGCTGTCTCCAAAGAATAAGAAGAGTTGACTGCAGTATGCCAAAAGTCATGTGGACAAACCACAAATGTTTGGGATAGTGTTCTGTGGACTGATGAAACAAAATTAGAACTGTTTGGGCCCATGGATCAATGCTATGTTTGTAGGAGGTAGAACAAGGCCTATGAAGAAAAGAACACCTTGCCTACTGTGAAGCATGGTGGGGGGTCAATCATGCTTTGGGGCTGTTTTGCTTCTGCAGGTACAGGGAAGCTTCAGCGTGTGCAAGGTACCATGAATTCTCTTCAGTACCAGGAGATATTGGATGAAAATGTGATGCAGTCAGTCACAAACCTGAGGCTTGGGAGACGTTGGACCTTTCAACAGGACAATGATCCCAAGCATACCTCCAAGTCCACTAGAGCATAGTTGCAGATTAACCCCCCTGGCGGTATAAAAAAATCCGCCAGGAGGGAGCGCAGCAGTTTTTAAAAAAAAAAAAAAAAAATTTCCTATATCATGTAGCGAGCCCAGGGCTCACGCTACATGATAGCCCCCACCCTCTTCGATTGCCTTCGGCGATCTCAGGTCAGGAAATCCCGTTCAAAGAACGGGATTTCCTGGAGGGCTTCCCCCGTCGCCATGGCGACGGGGCGGGATGACGTCACCGACGTCGGGACGTCATTGGGAGTCCCGAACCACCCCTCAGCGCTGCCTGGCACTGATTGGCCAGGCAGCGCACGGGGGGTGGGGGGGTGGCGTGCGCCGTGACGAATAGCGGCAATCGAGCGTGGGGCGGCGGCGATCGGTGTGCTGACGCAGCTAGCAAAGTGCTAGCTGCATGCAGCAAAAAAAAAAATTAAACAGCAGGGCCAGATAAAACCTCCTGCGTGGCTTATACCGCCAAGGAGGTTAAAGGCTGGAGCATTTTGGAGTGGCCATCGCAGTCACCAGACTTAAATCCGATTGAAAACCCCTGGGATCGGTGTGCTGACGCAGCTAGCAAAGTGCTAGCTGCATGCAGCAAAAAAAAAAAATTAAACAGCAGGGCCGGATAAAACCTCCTGCGTGGCTTGGGAGGTTAAAGGCTGGAGCATTTTGGAGTGGCCATCGCAGTCACCAGACTTAAATCCGATTGAAAACCCCTGGTGGGACTTACAGAAGGCAGTTGCAGTGCTCAAACCTAATAATGTGACTGAACTGGAGGCTTTTGTCCGTGAAGAATGGGCTAAGATACCCGTAGATCGCTGCAAGACACTTGTGTCAAGCTATGCCTCATGTTTAAAAGCTGTTATAACTGGAAAAGGATGTCGTACTACGTACTAAGAATGAATGTTACTTGGGGGTTGAATAAAACTGATAATGATGTGAGCACAGAAATGACATTTGTGGTTATTTCATTATAAATGTTATGTTATATTTGTCTGACTTACAAGTGCCTCTTCGATTTAATTGTAAACAAGATGACTGAAATGATCAAAATCAATGTCAAACTGGCCAAAACACTCAATTTTAGTGGGGGTTGAATAATTTTGAGCACAACTGTAACATACAACAGTAGCACATAGCTGGCTTCATGATTTAATGCTGCCCATCTCTGCTGTAGTTCTCAGATATACTACCCATACTCGGTTACTGTTCGGTACCTGGGTGATCCTACACTCACTGGCAACTTCATTAGGTTCACCTTGCTACTAGCAGACTGGACCCCTTTTTACGTTCAGAACTGCCTTAACCCTCTGTAGAATATATTCAACAAGGTGTTGGAAACATTCCTGAGAGGTCCATATTGACAGGAAAGCATTACACAGTTGCTGCAGATTTATAAACTGCACATCCATGATGATATTTTACCTTGCATCTCATCCCAGGGATGCTCTATTGGACTGGGATCTAGTGACTGCAGGGGCCATTGAAGTGCAGTGGATTTATTGTCTTGATCAAAAACCAGTTTGAGATGCTGTGAGCTTTGTAACATTGCTTATTATCCTGCTAGAAGTAGCCAGCAAAATAGTAGCCAGCCTGCGACGTCCCATTGGGCTTAGTCTTTACAGTCGCATAGATAGCCTGCAGGCTAACTACGTGTTCTGTTGCAATGCGGAGGGGAATGAGTGGTGCAGGTGTGACATCACATTGCTGGCGGGAGAGCAAAGCTACCAGCCGTCGCTTAGCCAAATTGATGCAACGGGCAGATTGCTGGCCGGGTGGCCATTGGGGACTGTTGTACAAGTTGACCATTATTTCCCACCTCAGCAGACTTTATTCTAGTGTGTAGGGGGCTTTAGTCTAACTTTATAAAGAGTTAGACATAGTTTCAGTTAAAAGGACAACTGAAGTAAGAGGGATATAGAGGCTGCCATATTTACCGTATATACTCGCAAGCAAGCCGACCCGCATATAAGCCGACCCCCCAAACCCCCCCCCCCCCCCCGAACACTCCCCCCCCCCCCTCCCCCCCCACACACACTTTTACCTGAAAAACCAGGAACAAATGATTGACCCTCATATAAGTCGGGGGTAGGAAATGCTGGCCGCGTGATCCCCCCCCCCAGTGTGTCACAGTATAGCTAGTATAGTGCCCAGTATGGGTAGTTAATGCCTCAGTATAGCTAGTATAGTGCCCAGTATAGCTAGTAAAGTGCCCAGTATAGCTAGTAAAGTGCCCAGTATAGCTAGTATAGTGCCCAGTGTAGCTAGTATAGTGCCCCAGTATAGCTAGTATAGTGCCCCAGGATAGCTAGTATAGTGCTCAGTATAACTAAGTAGTGCCCAGTGTAGCTAGTAAAGTGCCCAGTGTAGCTAGTAAAGTGCCCAGTGTAGCTAGTAAAGTGCCCAGTGTAGCTAGTAAAGTGCCCAGTGTAGCTAGTAAAGTGCCCAGTGTAGCTAGTAAAGTGCCCAGTGTAGCTAGTAAAGTGCCCAGTGTAGCTAGTAAAGTGCCCAGTGTAGCTAGTATCGTGCCCAGTATGGCTAGTATAGTGCCCCAGTATAGCTAGTATAGTGCCCCAGTATAGCTAGTATAGTGCCCAGTATAGGTAGATAGTGCTCACTATAGCACCCCAGTATGGGTAGGTAGTGCACCCCCACGGCCGCCGCTGCTATTACCTTACCCGGCGGCTTCCTCTATTCCCCTCTCAGTCTCCTACTCTCCCGTGTAAATAATTCACAGCAGCTTGCCCACGGCGGCTGCTTTGTGATGACGGAGGAAGCCGTAGAGAGAGCTTCCTGTAGCGGCGATGTGCATCGCCGTTACTATGGGAACCGCTCTCCCTACAGCTTCCTCCCTCATCACACAGCAGCCGCCGTGGGGCGAGCTGCTGGGAATTATTTACACGGGCGAGCAGGAGACTGAGAAGGGGAAAAGAGGAAGCTGCCAGGTAAGCTAATAGCGGCGGGGGATGCTTTTGCGGACCAACATGACTCGCAAGCAAGCCGACCCCCCCCCCCCCCCCAACTTTTGGCCTACTTTTTGGGGGTCAAAAATTTGGCTTGCTTGCGAGTATATACAGTACGGTATTCCCTTTTAAGCTATGCCAGTTGCCTGGCTATCCTGCTGATGCTTTGCCTCTTATACTTTTATCCATAGACCCTGAACAAGCATGCAGCATATCAGGTGTTTCTGTCACTGTCAGATCTGACAAGATTAGCTGCATGCTTGTTTCTGGGGTTATTCAGAAACTTCTGCAGCTCAATAGATCAGCCGGGATTCCAGGCAACTGGTATTTAACAGGAAATAAATATGGCAGCGTCCATATCCCTCTCACATCAGTTGTCCTTTTAGTATTAAGAGATCTAAGACAGTGGTCCTTGAAGTTATTTCAGTATGCGTCTGTCTTTTGTGGTGCCCATACATGGTACAATTTTTGCCGGAGGTGGCCGCACCGGAGGTTCTCAGAAGCTGCATTACGAAACAAAACAACTCTGGCAAATCATATAACTTTGTAAAAGAACACTGTATATGCCGTGTTTATTTCTAAATGTATAGTGCAGAAATGCAGAGACGTTTTTTTTTTTTTTTTGTCCACTGTAGTCAAGTAACACAACTTAGCATCTCATTGTATCCCAACCTGATGGTTTCTCTTGAGGAGCAGAAGCATACTGTTATCTCTCCTCCCTCTACTCTCTCCTGTAAGCACACTACCAGTGCTTGTTTGACAGAGCAGTGCTATGCAATACAGCCTTTTATCTAAATGCTGTCATTTACTCTTGCAGTCACTGTTAATGGAAAGCTAACAGATTCAGGTTCTTACACCAGCTAAGTTGAAAAGAATGTGTTTAATGAGATGTAACAGTTACATAGGGAGCTTCAATAGAATGTTTGTTTTCTTCCTTGGCCTGGAGATCACCTTGTAATCTTTTTCTTGGTTACTAAAGTGAACAAAGTAGAGATTCTCAATGAGATGCAAATCATTTTCATTTGGAATTTTTTTCCTTTGTTAAAATGTATGCAGATTGGAATTGTTGCAGTCAAAATCAACAGCAGCTGAATTTGATTAGTTCAATACCAAGCTGCATAAATTGGAACAAAATGTAAGCAGCTTGCAGCTTCTTTAGATTGTAAGGGCAGAGCTCTCTCACCCTTTTGGGTCTTGCAATTCATTATACATTTTATTCATCATGTTACTTTTGATACTTTAATTAACAATTCTGTATTTTGTATTGATTCTGTATTCTGTTACCAATTCTGTATTTTGTATATTGGTGTATGCCATTGTCTGTATTTTCTATTCCGTGTTTGTTTCTTACTTTTTACAGCACCACTGAATATGTTGGTGCTTTATAAATCAATAATATTGAATGTAGACCATCTCTAGAACAAAGACCTGTATCAGTTTCTCTAGTACAAAAACATTCTGATTTTTTTTTCTTTTAGTCATCTGCAGTAGTTGAAGAGCTAGAAAATAAAATAAGTCGGTGCAACGAAGAAAAAGCAGCTCTACTGGATCAAATTGATGCACTCCAGAGGTATGTGTGCAATTACTGGGCCATAGAGCAGGAATCTGCACCATGTAATGGTTATGGGATGAATGCTAGTTTGTAACAGCTGAGTTTATGCAGTTTATTGTATTCATGTAAACAAAACACTGGAGAGCTGAGAAATCGTCTTTACTGCATATATACCATATGCCTAGTGAATGGTGTGCTTAGTGAATGCTATAGATAGAAGACCTCTGAGATAACATCACGGTTACTTGGCAAACATTTGCTATTACAGGGCAGTATGATGACCTCATGATTCTTTTAAATGTATAAAACTATATATGTACACTTTTATAAAATACGTTTACGTTACATGTATTAAATCCAAAATGCACAAGGTGAGCTCATCATATGTGCCGCGAGACCATGCATTCACCTTGCATGACCATATCAGAATACAGTAAACCTGAACAACATGCAGTGGGTAAAATATAATCGTGTTATCATACTAAATCAATAGGCAACATCTGTATTTTACTGCTGTACGTACAGCAAAGTATTCTAAACATGCATCAGCATACACTAAGATGATGAGTCAGACATGGAAATGGAAGCATTTGTAGTGCAAGGCTGAAACCAGAAGACTGTGATCTGATTGGTTCTCGGTCTGCTGATTATTTCTGCACAGGTCAACAGTGACTGCTTACAGGACTGAAAGCTGCCATCAGCTGTTTGGCAGCTACTTTTAAGTGTATTAGACAATAATCTGTTTCTTTCCTTTCTGTTTTGCCTATTACAGTTTAGCTTGAGCTGATGAGAGAGACAGATTTCTGACCTTACCAGTTTAACTCAGTTATGTTTTATGAAAACTATGCTCTGACTTTAGGGAACTTGAGGCTCTGAGGATGAAGCCTGACATGGAGTCTATTGATGAAGCAACAAAGCTCCCCAACCGCCTACAAACCCAGACATCAGTAGAGAGTGATCATTATATAGACACAAGGACGGCGGACAGTGACAGCAAATGTGAAAGGACAGAGGAAAGCCATATAATGGAGCCAACTGAAACAGACTTCCCACTTAGCCAGCATATTCCTCCCAGCCCTGACTTGTCGAGGATTACCAAGAGGAAGCTTTTTACTGCCCCGCCCCTTAAAGATGGCATTCAGTTTGATCAACCTAACAGGTAAGTGGGGAAGTGATTTCCTCAGAGTTGGTATATTGGAAATAGTTACTTTCATGAATGTAGCATTACATTTTGAAGTATTTTTTTGCATACCATTTAAACAATATGCTTTGTTGTATATTTAAAATAAAATGTTCCACCTTAAGAATGTCTTAACATTCTTCCTAAAGAAAATAGGTTAAGATGAAAAACTGGAGCCCATTTATAAATAAGAGGTGATCAGAAAAGAGCTTACGAGTTCCTCGCTCAGTTTTTGAAATCTGTTCATCATATGTTTAATGCCACGTGTATCAGTGGGTCATCAGGTTTTGTACTGTGATGATTAGAGCTGCTATGCGGGTGCCATTCGACAATGGAAGTGGTGACCATTCTGCTTGCCTTGTGGTAAATAATTTATGTAGTGATCATAGAAAACTTGTTTTTCCTGTGTAAATGCGGTGAGCATTTTAGCTGATCCACACTGATAATAAAGGAGGATATCTAATCAATGGCATCATTTCACAAGAGCTAAATTATTATTTGGTAAACAGTCTGTGTAAATCTGTGTCATGGAGCAGAGACAATAAATCAATTTTTTTTAGTTTTTAAAAATAACAAAATTGTGGGAGAGCTAAAAAAAAATAAATAGTCATTTTTAGAAGTAGGGGGATAGAAACAATTGTTTATCTCATCCGTTTATTTTCACCTTGGGATTACTTTAACACATTTCTCGTCTATCCGATTAGCCCATCCCTGTATGCAGTTGGGTTTAAGTTTACTCTATTGATTGTCCCCATTAAGACAGTCCTGTATTGGTAGATAGCCAATGTCTTGAAGCAAGAGAATCTGCTAACATGCAGGAAAGAAATAGACTAGTTAGATTTACTAAACTAAATTAACTAAACTGATTAATGGGCATCTAAAATGACAAACCAAATTTAAAAAATGTGAAAATGATGTTTGCCTTTCATGACAGTCAAGTGGTGACAAATGTCAAAAAGATACAGACCTATTAGAACAAGTTTCTGCTGTTTCTGCTGCCTGCTGGTGTAGGCATTTAAACTTCCAATTCACTTGTTCTCCTAAGTTTTCTCTTATGTGATATTTTCACACCTTATCAGTAAAATGCCCTTTAAAGAGACCCAGAGATGAGTAAAGGGGCCGTTTTCTTTTACTTACCTGGGGCTTCCTCCAGTCCCATAAGCACTGATGCGTACCTGGCCGTCCTCCCGCGTGCCTCCGTTAAGCAGCAATCTTCTCCGGTATTCGACTCAGTGACGTCAGCAGGGGGCCTTCTGCGCATGCGCATCAGAACCCAGCTGACTTAACTTAGTCAGACTGAGCCTGACTGAGCCGAGTACCGAGGGTTGATTGCGGCAGAGGCGAGGATTGCAGGAGGACGGCGAGGGACGCATCCATGCTTATGGGGCTGGAGGAAGCCCCGGCTAAGTAAAAGAAAAGGCCCCCTTTACTCATCTCTGAGTCTCTTTAAGCCACCAGCAAGCAAGAAAATATTCATTTATTTTGGCAGTATTACTTTAGTTACTTTTTGAATATGGGGAGTGTATTTTAGTAGTAAAGCTACTTTACTAGTCTGTCCCATATGTGGAGCTCCAAGAAGCAGTTTTTGAGATATTTCATTCTAAACACAGTTGAGTAAAACAGTTGATAAAAGAATTGCTCACTTCCTTTAATGATTTATATGCAGAATGCAAACTGTTAAGTTTCATTCACCTGTCTAACATACTTAAGTGCTTCTGAAAAGGCAACAATCTTCAATGTCATTGGCAACCTGCTGAGGCGAGATATGATTGTACAAAGTCAACTTATCTAATCATGAAAACTTGTATAGAGTGATTGGAAGTTGCTATGGTATATATTGTACATGCTTAATATTGTCTTGATACCCTGGTGTATGATATTAATAACTTTCTATAATTTTTGTGTACTTTTCACAGAAAGTTATCTCCTGCTTTTCATCAAGCACTACTATCATTTTGTCGAATGTCAGCTGACAGTCGTTTGGGGTCAGAGGTAATAAAAACATGAATGAATGTAAATTATTATACATTCATATACAGGGCATCTTAGCGCTTTGACAGAACTGTATTGTTAGTGTCACGGCCTATTAGTAGAGCATTTTAGTACGCTTGCCAAAATTCCACACTACTTTTTTTTTTTTCTTGTCTAAAGTGAGAAATCTTGGCATGCTGATTAACTTTTTTTATGCAGCTGTTTTATCCAACCAGACCAAAAAGGTTAAAATTGCAGTAGAAACTATTGAGCTGTGGTTAAACACAGACGACACTGCTGACTTGCTTTGATACTACAACAATTCAATTCTTCTTCAATGCAGAAGAATCAGACCAGAACAACTCTGTGTCACAAACGTATTTTTAAAGGACAACTGTAGTGCGAAGAATATGGAGGCTGCCATATTTATTTCCTTTTAAACAGTTGCCTGGCAGTCCTGCTGATCTCTTTGGCTGCAGTAGTATCTGAATGACACAGGAAACAAGCATGCAGCTAATCTTGCCAGAACTGACAACCGTGTCAGAAAAACCTGATTTGCTACATGCTTGTTCAGAGTCTATGGCTAAAAATATTAGAGGCAGAGGATCAGCAGGACTGCCCAGCAGCTGGTATTGCTTAAAAGGAAATAAATATGGCAGTCTTCACATCCCTCTCGCTTCACTTGTCCTTTTGGCTATTATATCTGATACTCTGCATGCAGAAAAGGGCTGGAGCACCTGTTATCTGAGGCATAATGATTTGACTTCTGCCAAGGACGACAAACTGTTCAAAGCTTGATGTGATTGACGTAATTAGGCAATTTAACCTTAGTATATTTTTAAGTGCAGTAGAATACACATGCTTACTAAGAGATGAACTAACTAAAATAAATACAAATCTAAACTTTGACTGTATTGCACCCACATTATAAATAGAAAGTACAACGGTGCTACCTAGCTAAGCATCACCTATTGTTGAAAATGTTTCATAGGTGGGTGGATTCCTGTATCAAATTCAAGCTACCACTATATTTAAAATGCTTTTTTTTTGCATTTTTGGTGTGTTTGCAATTCTGGGAGAAGTGTGATTTTGGAACCATGAACTCTTCGGCAGTAGAGAGATGAGGGGGAAGGGTTTATTTCATTAGAGGATAATAGAAAATGTGGGGAAACAGTTTAGGGAGAAAAGTTGACTAATATATGTGAGGAGACCATTCGTAATGACACCACATTTTATCTCGGCACAACCCAGCAGTAACGTTTTCAGACCCTTATCTAGCAGACTACAGGTAGTCCCCGACTTACGAACGGAATGGATTCTGTTTCCATGGGAATAAGCCAAAAAAAATTAAACTGGAGTTTTTGAGAAAATCGATTTAAAAAAATAAATAAAATAAAACATGGCTTTTAAACTTGTATAAGCAGGTGCAGAGGGGCCACTGGAGGCACAGGGGGGCACAGAGGAGGTACAGGGGACAGAGATGGCACAGTGTTCTGACTTAAGAACAGATTCAGGTTAAGAACGAGCCTGCAGTCCCTATCTTGTTAGTTAACCGGGGACTACCTCTGCTACCTGTACTACAGTAAAGGTGTGTACAATTACGGATGCCTGCAAGGTTTGGGACCTTATCCCCAAGGTAACGCAAAGAACTGCGTGCAGCAATGCGGATGAGAAACATATGCGTCTCATACGCATACATGTGAAAGAGGCCATTAGAAAACATTAGTAGCCATTTCTATGCGCAAAGTCTGGAAAACTGCTAGGAACGCACAATGGCCTCAATTCACTAAGATCATGCTGGAGATAATAAGGCAAGTAAGAGAGTTATCTTAACTCTTCATTCCTTACGTTACCTCTTCTGTAGTTAATTTACCACCTCTGTAGTTAATTTACCACCTCTGTAGTTAATTTACCACCTCTGTAGTTAATTTACCACCTCTGTAGTTAATTTACCTCCTCTGTAGTTATTTTCACACGCAGTTAATGAACAGCCTGTCTTTAACTCTGGAGTTATTTTAAGGATTAAAGAGTTAACTTAAAGACAGAAGAGGTAACTTTAGGTTTGCCTGAGGTAAAATGTTTCCTGAATACTACATGCCTTATCACCATGGTAACAACGCTAGAAGAGTTATTAAAGACAGGAGAACAGCTTAGTGAATTGAGGCCATAGTCTGAACAGAGCCTAAGGATTAGAATGCCCACACAACTGCTTGATCAATGTTATTTCCTTATAGAAATGTGCACAAAAACACACTAGTCCTGCTGCACTCAATGAGAAGTGTATTTATGAAATAACGTCATGTCACCAATTGCACATACCGATGTTATCAGTGTTGTTTCCCACCTGTTAAAACACTTTCGCCAGATAAACACATAGCTTAACCACTTGAGGACCACAGTCTTTTCGCCCCTTAACCCCCTTGGCGGTATGAAAAATACCGCCAGGGGGCAGCGCAGCAGTTTTTTTGTAATTATTTTTTTTTTAAATCATGTAGCGAGCCTAGGGCTCGCTACATGATAGCCGCTGCTCAGCGGCATCCCCCCAGCCCCGCCGATCGCCTCCGGCGATAGGCGATCAGGAAATCCCGTTCAAAGAACGGGATTTCCTGGAGGGCTTCCCCCGTCGCCATGGCGACGGGGCGGAATGACGTCAGCGACGTCGGGACGTCATTGGGAGACCCGATCCACCCCTCGGCGCTGCCTGGCACTGATTGGCCAGGCAGCGCTCGGGGTCTGGGGGGGGGGGGGGGCGCGCGCCGCACCGGATAGCGGCGATCGGGCGCGCGGCGGCGGCGATCGGGGTGCTGGCGCAGCTAGCAAAGTGCTAGCTGCGTCCAGCAAAAAAAAAATAAGTAAATCGGCCCAGCAGGGCCTGAGCGGCACCCTCCGGCGGCTTACCCCGTGTCACACACGGGGTTACCGCTAAGGAGGTTAAGGACCAGAGCCTTTTTCTCCATTCAGACTACTGCAGCTTTCACGGTTTATTGCACGCTCATACAACCTACCACCTAAATGAATTTTACCTCCTTTTCTTGTCACTAATACAGCTTTCTTTTGGTGCTATTTGATTGCTGCTGCGAGTTTTACTTTTTATTATATTCATCAAAAAAGACATGAATTTTGTCAAAAAAATGACTTTTTTAACTTTCTGTGCTGACATTTTTCAAATAAAGTAAAATTTCCTATACATTTGAGCGCGAAAGTTATTCTGCTGCATGTCTTTGATAAAAAAAAAAACATTCAGTGTATATTTATTGGATTGGGTAAAAGTTATAACGTTTACAAACTATGGTGCCAAAAGTCAATTTTCCCATTTTCAAGCATCTCTGACTTTTCTGCGCACCTGTCAGGTTTCATGAGGGGCTAAAATTCCAGGATAGTACAAATACCCCCCAAATGACCCCATTTTGGAAAGAAGACATCCCAAAGTATTCAGTGAGAGGCATGGTGAGTTCATAGAAGATTTCATTTTTTTGTCACAAGTTAGCGGAAAATGACACTTTGTGACAAAAAAAAAAAAAGTTTCCATTTCTTCTAACTTGCGACAAAAAAAAATGAAATCTGCCACGGACTCACTATGCTCCTCTCTGAATACCTTGAAGTGTCTACTTTCCAAAATGGGGTCATTTGTGGGGTGTGTTCACTGTCCTGGCATTTTGGGGGGTGCCTAATTGTAAGCATCCCTGTAAAGCCTAAAGATGCTCATTGGACTTTGGGCCCCTTAGCGCAGTTAGGCTGCAAAAAAGTGCCACACATGTGGTATTGCCGTACTCAGGAGAAGTAGTATAATGTGTTTTGGGGTGTATTTTTACACATACCCATGCTGGGTGGGAGAAATATCTCCGTAAATGACAATTTTTTAATTTTTTTTACACACAATTGTCTATTTATAGAGATATTTCTCCCACTCAGCATGGGTATGTGGAAAAATACACCCCAAAACACACACTACTTCTCCTGAGTACGGCGATACCACATGTGTGGCACTTTTTTGCACCCTAACTGCGCTAAGGGGCCCAAAGTCCCCTCAGACCCCCTTCCGATCACCTTCCCAGTGCATTGATTGCATCTATTTTCCCCTCTAACCGCCCCCTGAGACACCCATCAATCACCTCCTGTCACCCCCCTAGCACTCCTATCCATCAGATCAGGCCCAATACATCCCGTCATCTAAGAGGCTACCCTGCTTATGACCGGTTCCACAAAATTTGCCCCCTCATAGACCACCTGTCATCAAAATTTGCAGATGCTTATACCCCTGAACAGTCATTTTGGGCGGCATATTTAAATCATTTTAAATACGCCCCTGAGTGGTACTCTGCAGATTGCCATATTTGGTGACATTTTACGGGCCCAAAACTGTGAGTAGTCTGGAAACCAAATTTCTCAAAATGACTGTTCAGGGGTATAAGCATCTGCAAATTTTAATGACAGGTGGTCTATGAGGGGGCAAATTTTGTGGAACCGGTCATAAGCAGGGTGGCCTCTTAGATGACAGGATGTATTGGGCCTGATCTGATGGATAGGAGTGCTAGGGGGTGACAGGAGGTGATTGATGGGTGTCTCAGGGGGTGGTATGAGGGGAAAATAGATGCAATGAATGCACTGGGGAGGTGATCGGAAGGGGGTCTGAGGGGGATCTGAGGGTTTGGCCGAGTGATCAGGAGCCCACACGGGGCAAATTAGGGCCTGATCTGATGGGTAGGTGTGCTAGGGGGGTCACAGGAGGTGATTGATGGGTGTCTCAAGGTGTGATTAGAGGGGGGAAATAGATGTAAGCAATGCACTGGCGAGGTGATCAGAACTGGGGTCTGAGGGCGTTCTGAGGTGTGGGCGGCTGATTGGGTGCCCTAGGGGCAGATTAGGGTCTAATCTGATGGGTAACAGTGACAGGTGGTGATAGGGGGTGATTGATGGGTAATTAGTGGGTGTTTAGAGGAGAGAAGAGATGTAAACACTGCACTTGGGAGGTGATCTGATGTCGGACCTGCGGGCGATCTATTGGTGTGGGTGGGTGATCAGATTGCCCGCAAGGGGCAGGTTAGGGGCTGATTGATGGGTGGCAGTGACAGGGGGTGATTGATGGGTGGCAGTGACAGGGGGTGATTGATGGGTGATTGACAGGTGATCAGTGGGTTATTACAGGGAAGAACGGATGTAAATAATGCACTGGCGTATTGATAAGGGGGGGTCTGAGGGCAATCTGAGCATGTGGGCGGGTGATTGGGTGCCCGCAAGGGGCAGATTAGGGTCTAATCTGATGGGTAACAGTGACAGGTGGTGATAGGGGTGATTGATGGGTAATTAGTGGGTGTTTAGAGGAGAGAAGAGATGTAAACACTGCACTTGGGAGGTGATCTGATGTCGGATCTGCGGGCGATCTATTGGTGTGGGTGGGTGATCAGATTGCCCGCAAGGGGCAGGTTAGGGGCTGATTGATGGGTGGCAGTGACGGGGTGATTGACGGGTGATCAGGGGGGATAGATGCATACAGTACACAGTGGGGGGGGGGGGGGGGTCTGGGGACAATCTGAGGGGTAGGGGGGTGATCAGGAGGGAGTAGGGGGCAGATTAGGGACTAAAAAAAAAAATAGCGTTGACAGATAGTGACAGGGAGTGATTGATGGGTGATTAGGGGGGTGACTGGGTGCAAACAGTGGTCTGGGGGGTGGGCAGGGGGGGGTCTGAGGGGTGCTGTGGGCGATCAGGGGGCAGGAGGGGGGAAATCAGTGTGCTTGGGTGCAGACTAGGGTGGCTGCAGCCTGCCCTGGTGGTCCCTCGGACACTGGGACCACCATGGCAGGAGGCAGCCAGTATAATAGGCTTTGTATACATTACAAAGCCTATTATACATTTTTTCAGCGGTGATCCGGGTGCTAGTAACCCGCTAGCGCTTCCGAACGGCCGGCGGGTTACAGCGAACGGTGGGCGGAGCCAGTCCCCGGCGGCTGATCGCGTCACGAATGACGCGATCGCCGCATAGCCACTCCCGCAGCCGCCCCCGCCGATGGGCGTATTGCGGTCGTTTGGGCCCTGACTTTGCCGCCGCCCATCGGCTGGGGGCGGTCGGGAAGTGGTTAAAGAGAAACTCCAACCTAGAATTGAACTTTATCCCAATCAGTAGCTGATACCCCCTTTTACATGAGAAATATAATGCTTTTCACAAACAGACCATCAGGGGGCGCAGTATGACTAATTTTGTGCTGAAACCCCTCCCACAAGAAGCTCTGAGTACCGCTGTACTTTTGGCAGTTTGTTACAATGTAACAAGGTTCACAGACAGAAATTAGCGGTTTACAGCTGTCTCTAACAGCCAAAACAGCTAGGAGCAGCTACATAACCTGCCCACAGTAAAAATGTCACCATGTAATAAATGTCAGAATGTAAATCGGGGAGAGGAAAGATTTTACAATGAGCAAACACTGACTAAATCATTTATACATAATTATGGTAAAAAGTGAAGCACTTTTTTTACTACATTATTTTCACTGGAGTTCCTCTTCAGGGGTGCAGCTAAGGTTTTTGTGGCCCCAAGCGGACTGCAGGCTGAGGCTCATAACCTGCGGCGCGCTGAAAAATGGGTGTGACATTGCGCGGGAAAGTGGGCATGACATGTGGGTGGAGCCAGGGTGTGGCCATGACATGTGGGTGGAGCCAACTGCATGATGCTTACATGTCAATATGGACCAAAAAAACAAAACTAACATTTCAATGTAGAAAGCGGTAGACTTTACCCCCCCCCCCCCCCCCTAAAAAAGAAAAAAAAATACGTAAGTAGGACATAAGACTATGGTAGGGATTAGATGGGGAGCTCCTCTGAGAGCAGTGAGTGACATGGCTATGTACTTTGTAAAGTGCTGCACAAGAGGTCACGGCGGTAGTAATGCACTAGCACAGAACGCTGTGATATGCAGGAGCAAACACGGCCAAGCATGCACAACAGAGCACACAGCCAGCCCGGTACACCAGCCCCAAGCCTGATCACAGCCAACAGTATAGGTGCCAAGGTTACGTCAGTGGGCATGGTCATGACATCATGTGAGCGGGGCTAACTAATGTAACGCATAACAGTGAGGCGGCAGGCCAGAGTTTCCTCCCACAACAGTTAGGCAAAGTTACTCTAATGCTTGCTACACACTGAGATTTTCTGGTCGATTTACTGTCAGATGGATTATTTCCAACATGTTCGATTTGCTTTCCGATCGTTTTCCGAGCATTTTCCGATCGATTTCATATTAAAGTGCACGGAAATCGATCGGAAAATGCTCGGAAAACAATCGAAAAGCAAATCGGACATGTTGGAAATAATCCATCTGACAGTAAATCGACCAGAAAATCTTATAGTGTGTACCCACCATAAGGCTCCCTGCACACTGCAAATCCGATTTGCGATTCCAATTTTCCCTGAATGCTAGCAACAGAATAACGCAGAAAAAACAGCATGCAGTAACGATTAAAAATCGGAATCACATGCAGTGTGCAGGGAGCCTAAGAGTAATTAGACATTCCACAAACTATAAGGAAGCAGTGTTTCTGCCATGATGTGGTGAGAAAGAAGATTTGCATTATGGATGCGCAGATGATAAATCAGCAGAAACTGCTATTTATTAGCATACCATTTAGTAATCATGAGATGACAAAAGAATGTCAAATGCTGCAACAATGATCCCAAAGCAGCAAATGTAGCCAACTATGACCATCAAGTAATAAATGCAGCAACCATTACCTCTGACATATAAACTGCAACAACCGTTACCTCCGACACATCAAATGCAAGAACCATTACCCCTGACACATGATATGCAACAACCAGGGCTGTGGAGTCGGTACAAAAATCTTCCGATTCAGACTCCTCAGTTTATGAAACCACGACTCCCGACTCCAACTCTGACTCTGGGTACCCAAAATGGCTCTGACTCCTTGACTCCGACTCCTTAGTCTAATACTTAACAGGGCTGTGGATTTTGTACAAAAATCATCCGACTCCTGACTCCCAACTCCTCAGTTTATGAAATCAACGACTCCAACTCCAGGTGCCCAAAATTGCCCCAACTCCTCGACTCCGACTCCATAGCCCTGGCAACAACCCCTACTTCTCACACATGATATGCAAAAACCTTACTTCCGACACATGATAAGCAACAACTATTACCTCCAATACATGAAATGCAAGAACCATTACATCTGAAACATGATATGCAACAACCCCAACTTCCGACAAATGAATGCAGCAGATGATTTCCCTAACACATGGAATACAGCAAACTTTACTTTTGACATATGAAATGCATCAAATCGGAAATTAGGCAAATATTACCTCCCACACGTTAAAATTCAGTAAGCATTATCCACCCACACATGAAAAATACACATATAAAAATGCAGCAAATGTTACCTTAGACATAATTTAATTAAATGTTCTGGCCCACTGGGTGCTGGCGGGATGGAGCTGCTGAGTAGGGTGGGATAGTGAAACTAGATGCGGCTGAGAGGGCGACACTGGGCGGAAGGAAGGTGACATTGCCTGGAAGGGGAGGAGGATGACACTAGTTGGGGAGGAGGATGACACTAGTTGGGGAGGAGGATGACACTAGTTGGGGAGGAGGATGACACTAGTTGGGGAGGAGGATGACACTAGTTGGGGAGGAGGATGACACTAGTTGGGGAGGAGGACGACACTAGGTGGGGAGGAGGATGACACTAGGTGGGGAGGAGGATGACACTAGGTGGGGAGGAGGATGACACTAGGTGGGGAGGAGGATGACACTAGGTGGGGAGGAGGATGACACTAGGTGGGGAGGAGGATGACACTAGGTGGGGAGGAGGATAACACTGGGTGGGGAGAGGGTGACACTGACTGGGTTGGGAGGTGGGTAATACTAATGGGGTGTGGAGGAGGGTGACAGACACTAAGTGGGGAGGAGTGTAATAGGTAGGTGTCCCAGTAAAGGTAGCTAGGCGTAAATAGGCGCCCCCGTAGGTAGCTAGGCGTAGGTAGGTGCCCCTATAGGTAGCTAGGCGTAGGTAGGTGCCCCATAGGTAGCTAGGCGCCCCCTGTAGGTAGCTAGGCATAGGTAGGTGCCCCCTGTAGGTAGCTAGGTGCCCCTATAGGTAGCTAGGTGTAGCTAGGTGCCCCTATAGGTAGCTAGGCATAGGTAGGTTCCCCCATAGGTAGGTAGGTGCCCCATAGGTAGGTGCTCCATAGGCAGCTAGGCGTAGGTAGGTGCCCCATAGGTAGCTAGGCGTCGGTAGGTGCCCCCTGTAGGTAGCTAGGCGTAGGGAGGTGCCCCATAGGTAGCTAGGCGTAGGTAGGTTCCCCCATAGGTAGGTAGGTGCCCCATAGGTAGCTAGGCATAGGTAGGTGCCCCCTGTAGGTAGCTAGGCGTAGGTAGGTGCTCCATAGGTAGGTAGGAGTCCCAGTATAGGTAGCTAGGTGCCCCTATAGGTAGCTAGGCGTAGGTAGGTGCCCCTATAGGTAGCTAGGCGTAGGTAGGTGCCCCCATAGGTAGCTAGGCGTCAGTAGGTGCCCCCTGTAGGTAGCTAGGCATAGGTAGGTGCCCCCATAGGTAGCTAGGTGTAGCTAGGTGCCCTCATAGGTAGCTAGGTGTAGCTAGGTGCCCCTATAGGTAGCTAGGCATAGGTAGGTTCCCCCATAGGTAGGTAGGTGCCCCATAGGTAGGTGCTCCATAGGCAGCTAGGCATAGGTAGGTGCCCCATAGGTAGCTAGGCGTCGGTAGGTGCCCCCTGTAGGTAGCTAGGCGTAGGGAGGTGCCCCATAGGTATCTAGGCATAGGTAGGTTCCCCCATAGGTAGGTAGGTGCACCATAGGTAGCTAGGCATAGGTAGGTGCCCCCTGTAGGTAGCTAGGTGTAGGTAGGTGCTCCATAGGTAGGTAGGAGTCCCAGTATAGGTAGCTAGGTGCCACTATAGGTAGCTAGGCGTAGGTAGGTGCCCCATAGGTAGCTAGGTGTAGGTAGGTGCCCCATAGGTAGCTAGGTGCCCCTATAGGTAGCTAAGTGCCCCCATAGGTAGATAGCTAGGCATAAGTAGGTGCCCCCATAGATAGCGGGCAGGGAGCAGGGGTAGAAGGCAGACAGGCGGGCAAGGAGAGTGGTGGCTTTGCTGGGAGTCATGCACCATTTGTACTTCCGGCGCATACACCCGGCTTCAGGGAGGGTGGGCAGAGCAGTGGGCGGGGGCGGAACTAAAGCGGCCAAGCAGCCGCTCTATTGGTGAGTGGGCAGGGACAGAGCCTTCCCCTCGCCGGAGTCTGCCCGCCCCCTGAGACCGAGTACCAAGCAGCCGCTGCGGCAGGACGGTGACGGTGTGACGTCATAACGACGTCACGGAGACTCCGAGGCCCCTAAAAACATGAGGCCCCAAGCAGCCGCTTGGTCTGCTTGGTGCCTGGCGGCGCCCCTGTTCCTCTTTAATGGTTTGACCAAAGCTTTGGGACAATCATGGCATTAATCTTCAGGAGAATTCAGTTGCGTCTGCAAACTTTGCTGTTTCCTGGAAAAATATGGTCTGTGGAGAACAATCTAACATCCTACCAGAGTATTTTATTTTATTTATTTTTTCCAGTTTTGCTAAGAATCATGGAAGCTGACCTGTAAGCCCCACACTCCAGGAAGCTGCAACTCTATAACAGAAAAGAAAAATTACACTACTGAGTATGCAGTAGGGCAAGGGTAGCGGATTAGAGATATGCAGAATGTTTTTACTTAAAGGGAATCTGAAGTGAAAATAATCTTATGAGATAAAGAATTGTGTGTGTAGTGCAGCTAAGAAATAGAACGTTAGTAGCAAATAATTACGTCTCATATTGTTTCCAGTACAGGAAGAGTTAAGAAACTTCACTTGTTATCTATGCAAAAGAGCTTCTCTGAGCTCTTTGAACCAAGTTGTACAGTCCTATTTTCTGAAGCACTTATAAATCAAAGAAACAGTGAGAGACCACTTCAGATTCTGTTTCATAGTTTAAAATACAAAGTGTTTGTAATTGCAAATATGACAGAATGATGCAATGTTATAAAAAAAAAGCTTTATAACTTAGAGAATGTCCAGGCTCAATTAAAAAAAATCTACTTACCCGGGGCTTCCTCCAGCCCCTTGCAGTCATCCTGTCACATGCCGCAGCTTCGCTCTCAGCCGCTGGCTCCCGATCCCCTCCACTGCAGAGGCCGACCTCGTGAGGTCGTCCTTTACTGTGCCTGCGCGAGCAACGTTGTCAATCAAATCCACGCTGTCTGGAGTGTATTGCGCAGGCGCAGTACACTCTGGAAACCGTGGACTTGATTGACAGCGGCACTTGCGCAGGTGCAGTAGAGGGCGAACTCGCAAGGTTTGCCTCTGCAGTGGAGGGGACCCGGGCTGGCGGATGAGAGCGGACCTGCGGTGTGGCACATAATGACTGCAAGGGGCTGGAGAAAGGCCCGGGTAAGTAGATTATTGATAGATAGATAGATAGATAGATAGATAGATAGATAGATAGATAGATAGATAGATAGATAGATAGATAGATAGATAGATAGAAAAAAATAACCAAGGGGTGAGCAGCACAAACCAAATTTTTTTATGCATTTCTATGCAAAGCATGCACGCAGCACTGGAGGTCCCCAGACTCCATAAGAAATATATAAGTACAGAGGGGCTGCAGCACACAACAGGAAAACAGTGACGGGCTCTTGGTTACGCTTTAACGTGCTTAAGCTCACCAACTGCGCCAAAGTGTTCCCCAATCTGGTGAGTGCTACTGTACCATGCAAAATGCCAGTTTTTATAAGCAGTCTAGTGGGAACTAATCCAAAAATCCAAAAGTCAACTAGATGGAAAAAAAGGAAATTAAAAACACTTCACCCTTCACTAGCTACCAAACGAACTCTCTGAACATGTGCAATGCACTCATTTATATGATTAACTGTGCTAGAGGTGGGCGTGGTCATGCAGGCTCATGGGAAAATTATAAATAAAATACCAAGGGGTAAGCAGCACAAACCACATTTTTTATGCAATTCTATGCAAAGCATGCACGCAGCACTGGAGGTCCTCAGACTCCATAAGAAATAATTTCCTTTTTTTCCATCTAGTTGACTTTTGGGTTTTTGGATTAGTTCCCACTAGACTGCTTATAAAAACTGGCATTTTGCATGGTAGAGTAGGCCTCACCAGATTGGGGTCACTTTGGCGCAGTTGGTGAGCTTAAGCGCGTTAAAGCGTAACCAAGAGCCCCTGTCGCTGTCTTCCTGTTGTGTGCTGCAGCCCCTCTGTACACACACACACACACACACACACACACACACACACACACACACACACACACACACACACACACACACACACACACACACACACACACACACACACACACACACACACACACACACACACACACACACACACACACACACACACACACACTATATTTTAGAGTGGACATTCACTTTGAAATAAAAACGACTCTCTTCTTTGTTACTAATGTTCTATTCCTTCTTTATTTGTATATTTGTCTTGTCGCTTATCCATACTACACATACAATTCATATCAGACGTGTTTTTTCGCTTCAGTGTCCCTTTAAAGCGTTTTCAGTGCCTCAACAGCATACTTGTGGTTGACTAGAATTCTGCTTTATATTCAGCATAAATGCTACATAATTCTTAGCATCACTTTACATGCGTGATGATTGTGTGTTTTTCATTTTACAGGTGTCACGGATTGCAGACAGTGAGAATGGAGTTATGCTGATGCTGGGACGCTGCCTGCCTCACATTGTCCCAAACGTGCTGCTTGCTAAACGAGAGGTATGACACAACTCCTATAGGCCATCTGTGTTTAAAATACTTTTGCTAAACTTGCCGACCTAAACTTTTGACAGTTTTGTCTTTGTGCATGCCTCTACTTTTAGAAAATGGTATTACATCTATGCCAGGTGAGTCTGGTAATCTTGGATTCCACCAATTTAACCCCTTATTGTTAATATAAATCCAACTCTGTCTACTGAACAATTCCCTGTAACTGTTCGTTCAGAACATTAAATCATTACAGTAGCAAATAGTGATTATTCATATATGTTTTTCGTTAACATATATGATCCCATGGTTGTGTAATCTTGTTAGTTTTTTTTAGAAGTGTCATGAGCCATACTAATGTCAGCTTTCCATGATCACATCAGAATAATTCACTTGCTCGTTAGAATAGTGGCTTTTCTCCATTTTGAAGCGGAGGTCAAATATCAAATTAACAAGTATACATTTGTTTCATTTCACTGTATATTCTTTTGACTGATGACAAAATTCTTACAAAAAGTGGCTACTAATCAGATATCAAAATGTTATTGTTCAGGATACCTTATAAGCAACCACATAAAAAAAAAACCTTTATCCACCCCATAAAATAGTGATACACGGCCGTTTATTAGACAAGTCACCTGACACTGCACGCTCACACTCATACACTTGGCTATATGCAACTCCAAACACTGTGAAACAAGACTAATATAGGTGGATGTCACTACTAGGTAATCTGTAATCACAAAGTTTCAAGGTTTTGGGGGATAGTCATCACTAAATTTCAAAGGACAATGCCTAACTTGATAGCTGTAAAGGATGTTAAAGCAAAATTGTAATTGTTTTCCAGAGCAACCTGTCAGAAAATAGTAGATCAAGTAAAGAGAATGATTAGTCATTCTGGCAAGCTGCTCCATTCTGCACTAGATTTTTTTTCAACTGTCTTTATTGATCAGCCACACAGACATTACCAGTTGGTATGTCCTGAACAGTTTGATCTCCTTTTTTGGGGTATTAAACAAGCATTGATTTATACTGTGCCCAATACTTTATAGATGCATTGTAATTCCTTTGCTCCTAACTGTTGTCAATTGGTCTTGCAGTTAAGATGCTATGAAATGCCTATGCTTTTTATAGATATTAGGACAGATTTATCAGAACAGGTTAAAAACAAAGAATATTTTAGTAGATGCCAGGAGCAAACCGTCAGATTTTGTTTTTCATAGGATGGCTAAAGCCTGATTGGATTGCACTCTTGCTCTAGTTTTCTTTGTATCTGATAACCAGAATAGATAAAATGTGGTAGTATCACTACGGATTGACGGGCCTTTGAAGTGGGAATATTTTAGTACAAGATTTACGTTTCAAGACATCCTTAAAGCACTGTATATAAAGATTAATATATGTGTTTATATACTGTGTATGTATGTATGTATGTATGTATGTATGTGTGTGTGTGTGTGTGTGTGTGTGTGTGTGTGTGTGTGTGTGTGTGTGTGTGTGTGTGTGTGTGTGTGTGTGTGTGTGTGTGTGTGTGTGTGTGTGTGTGTGTGTGTGTGTGTATGTATGTATGTATATATGCACACTCATATACACATACACACATATACCGTAATTCACGTGCCTTACCCCGACACAAGATGGTTGTGGTTGTGTCAAGCAGTGTTGTTCTATTTGGCACAGTCCACTAAGATGCAGTACAATGCACATGGATTTGGCATAGACTTTTAACAAATGCATATAGAGTCTAAATACTGCGCCACAGTCCACAAGCCTTATATATATCAATGTATCACCAGTTCCTGGGATCGCTGCAGGAAATCCAAAGATTAATACAGTAGTTTAATATTGCTGCTGCACTCTCCAGAACTTGTAATTGCTTCCGAGAGTTCAATAATCATCCATACTGTTGTGCTCACCACTCCTGAAAAATATACACAGATCTCCACATAGGGTGATATCGTTCAAACTGTATTGTTATACAGCACACCACCAACAATGCCCTTGTGATTTGTGAGAACCAGTGCTGAAAACTTGTAGTTCCACACCCCTTCTCCTTGTATGCTCACCGGATTTAAACACCTCAGATTTCAGGTGGGTCTCAGGCAGTGCTCAAATCCACATCATTGTAATTTTTATCCTAAAAATGAAAAATATCTCGACATGGGGTAATACTGTTCATATAAATTCAAACTGTCCAAAATTATCCCTCTGTGCAAACAGTGCTGTTTCACTCCGTGTTGTGATGCTCCCACTCCCTGCACAACAATCTGCTCACCGGATAAAGCCCACCTCTATAGACAGGTGGAAACTGCGCTCAATATGCCTCTGAACAAACTCTCCCACTCTTGACCACAAAGCTTAGCATCTCCTGAGGTCCTTTTATTCCAGTAAAATCTCAATAAAACACATAAGAAACATACATAGTGTAAAACTGTTACTGCTTGCCTCTGGGCGCACATAAAAATACACTTAGGCGTCCAGGGCAAGTTTCAGCATATCACAAGACTCTGCTCCAATGCACATCCGCTGGAAAATGAAGGTTGTACAGTGCCGCGGCGTCCCGCTCGAATCCTCCCTCCAGCCGGGTAATCCAAAGGGGCCCCTGATGAGTCTGGCGTGAGGACGAAACGCGTAGGGCGGAGCTTAGTGTCTGACGCAATACGCGCACCCGGAAGCGAGTGGACCGGCCGGTCACCGTTACTAGTGCGGACAACACTTTGGATTACACGGCTGGAGGGAGGATTCGAGCGGGACGCCGCGGCACTGTACAACCTTCGTTTTCCAGCGGATGGGCATTGGATATAATTAAACTACTGCCTACTTGGCAATATTAAACTACTGTTTTAACAAATGCAGAATAATCTAATAGTGCCACATAATTGTAATGCGCACCGTGAAAATATTAACACACTATGATTTAAAATTGCTTTCTGTGACTATGCATATAATAGGGAGAGTCCACAGCTGTCTCTGGCCATTTTGAAATGCATTTACTATAAGTGGGTGTCTCTGACACCAAACCCAAACAGAAGGCATCATCCATTGCTACAAGAGCGAAGCAGTGTTGGGACCCACTAGAAATCACAAATAAAGGTTAAAGCTTTGAAGTACTTGTATGGAGTAGTTCTGAAACATTTGTTTTGGCTGTCCTTGCTGCTTTTATCTATAATGTCAATAAAAGCTTTCTACTTGGGAAACCTCAATGCCCATGACCTTTTTCTAGGCTTGAATATAAATTAGATACTTACCCAAAGAGAGGGAAGCCTCAGTATCCCATTGAGGCTTTCCTCGCTGGTCTGATGTCCCTCCTTGCTGGACCCCCCCCAAAAAAAAATATAAGCAAGGCATTGTCGCTAATCACATCGTTGCTGCGCTTGCCCGCACGTGCTGTAAGCCAGAGCTTGGGCTCCATGCTACTATGCAGCCATGATACAGGAAAATGAGCTTGCGCGGCCCTGATGTTGAGGGGGCCGCGCTCAGCAACAGGGCCATTCAGACCACAGAGGGAAGCCTCAGTAGGATTCTGAGGCTTCCCTGTCTTGGGTATGGTCTGATTTTGATCCCGAACTTTGGCTCGGGTTAACATTAGATAAGGTAAAATGGAGGCGCTTTGCACACACTTGCTGCAGTCCAGCCACACAAATACATATGTCCAGGAATAGCTCTTTCTGTTGTGTGTTTCAAAGTATATTGTAGTTCCCTTGTGGGGTGATGCCTCCGGGAGTGGAGCATTAGGGCATCTTAATTGTTAGATGCACTGTATACTAGCAGGTTGCATTATGCTTGTCATAAGCTTATTTATTTATGGTATTTATAAAGTGCCAACATATTATGCAGCGCTGGACATTAGTTTAGGTGACATACAGCAATAATACAATACAGTAATACATGCAAACCAGATCACTCACCACAGTATGAGTCACCGGATGGGAGCATGGAGATTAGGCAAGTCGAGTTCACACGAGTTCACTCAGATCCATAGGATGTGTGTACAGTAATGGAGGAGCATGAATAGGTAGGAGACATAAGGAGGCCCCTGCCTGAAGGCTTACAATCTAGAGGGAGAGGTGTGTGTTTAGAGCTCAGTGAGGGCGCGGGGGGGGGGGGCAGAGTGAAAAGGTGAGTTTTGAAGGAGGGGGACATCTTAATGGGGGAGGTAGGGATTTCCATAGTGTTGAAGCGGCTCTTGAGAAGTCCTGGAGGCATGCATGGAATTGGGTGATGGTGGGTGGGGGGGGGGGGGGGAGTCAGGTGAAGTTCATTGGAGGAGCGGAGTGAGTGGCTAGGTGTTTTCGTCGGAGTAAGATCGGAAATGTAGGTTGGACAGATTTTGTGGACAGATTTTTAGACCAGACACAGTAACTTTAATCTGTTTCTGGACTGGATAGGAAGTCAGTGGAGGGATTCACAGAGGGGAGCCGCTGTGGTGGAGCGATTGGAGGAGTGGATAATTCTGGTTGCCGCATTCATGACGGACTGCAGTGGAGCAATTCAGGTCATAGGGAGACCAGATAAAAGGGCATTGCAGTAGTCAAGGCGGGAAATTATGAGGGCATGGATGAGGAGTTTGGTGACAGAGGTCAGGAAAGGAATTTTGCAGATGTTTTGGAGGTGGAAGTTGCAGCACTTTGTGAGGTTTTGAATGTGAGGGGTGAAAGAGAGTGTGGTGTCCAGGGTGACAACCTGGCAGCAGGCTTGAGAAGTAGGGCGAATGGTAGTGTGGTTAACAGTAACATTCACATCTTGGAGGGTCAGGGATGGCCTGGGTGGGAAGATCATAAATTCCGTTTTGTCCAGGTTTAGTTTCAGGAACCTAGCGGACATCCAAGAGGAGATGGCTGATAGACAGGAGGAGACCTTATCCACGGTAGTGCTGGATAGGTCAGGGGTGTGGAAGTAGGTCTGGGTGTCATCTGCATAGAGATGATAGTTAAAACCCATGGAAGAGATAACCTTGCCAATGGAGGATGTGTATAGGGAGAACAGTAGGGGGCCAAGGACTGAGTCTTGGGCGACTCCCACTGAGAGGTGGGTGAGCACTCATTAAAGGAGGTCATGAAGGAGCTGTTGGAGAGGTAGGATGAGAGCCAGGCCAGGGAGAGGTCATGAATGCCCATTGACTGGGGGAGTAGGGGATGGTCCACTGTGTCAAAAGCTGCTGAAAGTATTTTTCTTTAGCTAAGGCGAGGACATTGACCACTTTGGTGAGAGCTGTTTCGGTTGAGTGGGCAGACCGAAATCCAGATTGCAGTGGGTCTTTCAGGGAGTTGGCATTTTTTTATTTATTTCAGGCATTGAGGGTTAATTGATTTTGCTGTTTGGCCACACCCCCTTTAGCACCTTCATTTTACATTATTTTGGTGTCTTTTTGTGGGTCATGAGCTTGGATTCTGTCTCCCCCTTATCATATGATCACCTAAAATTTGACAGATTTCTATGGCCAACACTGCCTGTAGTTTTGGAAGAATGTCATATTGGCATGGCATATGCAGATTTTGGCCACATGATGGCAGTATAAACAAGTAATACTAATCTCTGTAATCATTTACGCTTATTTATTTAGGTCGATTTCTGTTATTAGTAGGTTTTTTTCTTTCTGTTTTTCTGTTACACTATCCTGCTTTGTTTAAAATTCCAGAGGCTTTTTGTTTTTTTTGGTTTTGGAAAAATACATAATCTGTTTCTGAAGTCTGAGTAGAATGACTTTCAGCTATGTGCAGGGTTAAAATTTAAGCCTTGAAACGCAAAATAGTGTAATTAAATGCACCACTGATTTTGATTTATCAAGAAAGTTGATTTGCTCTTAAGCAGATATTTGGGGGACCCAAGGACACACAACGATGCCCAGAGCAGTCAATCGAGATTTAGCGGTTGAGCAAAACAAATATTCTGATTGGAGGGTCCAAAAACACCCCAAAACTGTGTGTAATAGCAAGAGTTTAGATTTTATACGCCCCTAACATTTTTGTCTCTTCCCAATACCGTTTTCAAAGCCTCTGGACTATCTCTTTATTTTTTGGGTGGGGAGGGGGGTGGGTGGGTTGGCACTTTGGGTTCATTTTAGAACTGCATGTCTGATCATATTTAGGATTTTACTTATGATCTTTTAAGGCAACCTATCAGAACAGCCTAAAATTAATCTAAAGATCGCCCTGTTCCTACTTGCATACTAATTCAACTTTTAAACAAACTGACAGACCCAATCTCGTTAATAACCAGGGACTACCGACTGTAGGGCTTTCGCTTTTAGGACTTCCTCTTTTAGCAACCAGTGTGTGCCCTCCTTGTGTTGACCTTCCTTATTAACAAGGAAGGGAAACCTGATTGCTTGGTAGAAAATAAATGGTTTTATGAGAAATGATACCTCAGTAACATTCAGGATATAACCTGGTTATCTTTACTGAATTCAGTTTGTGCAAATCAATCTCTCTCTCTCTCTCTCTCGCAGAGGGGGGGAATACAAGTTTATGGGCAAGAGAACTGTTCAGGGGATCTAGTATTGCGGTGTAAATCCCTTGTATTTTAGAAGTTTTATTTGTTTTTTTATAATAAAATAATCACACCATTTTGCAGATAAACTGAGCATCACATAGGTAAGGTCCGCAGCCTTTATAGACAATAGATATAGCAAATCTCATTATATACAATGCATACATCTTGCCATGGTACCGTATAGTGTAATATTTGAGGTTAGGTGAGATTGGGATCTCATCCTTATCACATAATAGTAGATCGAGACCAAACAATTCAGTCCGAAAGAAAGGAAAAGATAAGAAAAAGAGAGACAAAAAACACAGCCAGGACCCCCACACGTGCAGCCTGCATTGCCCCCTCTTAACCATGCTCAATCATCTTATGCCATGGGTCCCAAACCTTGTGAAACCATTCGGAATGGTCCTCTAGGATGTGTAATGATCCGCTCAGCTGGCTGCGCAGGCAGACAGCTGTTTGACCATTCCTTATGTCTGAGAGATGCAGGTCTCTGGAAAAGAGACCTGGCTTCATCTTGCAACTTTCAGAGTTGCTTTGCTGAGGGATTTGCATACATGCAAATTGCCCAGCTGTGTCGTTTGAGGGCTGGCAGTATAAAAGCCTTCTGCTGACCAGAAGGCTTTGCTGGTCATAACGGTTTGTTTAATACACTCCTGGAGTGTCAGCCTTCCACGGAGAGAATTCCACAATCGTTACAGGATGCCATCTGTTCCTGCAACATTAAAGCAGTGACCCTATTATTGACTTCCTCAAAGGAAACAAATGTTGTCTTTTAAGACCGTATTATCCTCTGCTTTGCAGCTGTAGAGATGAAGTTAACTAAGGCTGGGTGCACATAAAAGGTTCTGTTTAGTGGTACACAGGGAGGGTTCTTGTTGGTCATTTGCAATCCAATGGGAGCCTGATGCTCTTGATGGGGCTCAAATCTGGATATCAGCACATCTTGCATGCAGAGGATCCGAGTGTAGGTGCCAGCAGCAGCAAAAACCCCAAATGGGTGATGATGTGAGTGGAACTGGATGCACAAAGGAGGATATATAAATGGCATGCGCAGACATACAATGCAACCTGGGCATATCTATTGTTACTGCTCTGTTGTGCATCCAGACAGTGTGAATCCAGCCTGTTACTCATTGATGTCTCATGTAAAACTCCTTCAAAAAGAATTATAAATTATGGTGAATGTCTGGTCTGATTTAAAGTTAAAAAAAAAAACCTCAAGCTTCTGAACATGCTGTTTATGTATTTGTACTGATAATGAGTAAATAACATTTATAATATGTGGTGGTAGTTGTTTGTGTGTGTGTGTGTGTGTGTGTGTGTGTGTGTGTGTATCTGAATATACTTCTGCTAGGTTCTCTGGCCTAGACTGTAGAATTGACTGCGGTTTTCTTTTTAATTTAATTTTTTTTTCAGTATTTATTTTATTTAATTTATTTATGCAAGTGTTTATATAATGCTGACAGCAGCAGCGCTGTACAGAGTATATTGTCATGTCACTAACTGTCCCTCAGTGGGGCTCACAATCTAGTCCCTTATTTCAGCATGCACTCAGACTGTCCCCGCTGGATATGCGTGCCAGAGAGCTGATAATTAGCTGATGGCACCTACATACAGTACTTGTTACCAGGAAATATGGGGTCATAGGTCATACATAAAGGCTCGTGTTGGTGTGGTCTATAAAAAAAGAGTTCAGTCTCTAGGATGTAAACGTATTCCTAGGTCACATAAAACTGTTAATCCAGTTGTGGAATTAAATGAAAACCTCCTATAGGACAATCTGCCTCATAGTTATTGTTTTTCATACTTTGGCAAGTGTTGCAGATTCAGAAGTATTTATTTTTCCTTAGTGCAATTCTTTAATTTGGCCTTATAGTCCAACTCTTGGTTTTCGGCTCTCTTATTATAGTGCAATTAAATCTCCCACAGCTATGCAAGTTTCCTTTTGTTTGTTTTGTTGGCAATAGGCTTTCCAGAGGACAGAAGTTGCCTGGAGACATAAGGAATACATTCACTCAATCTTAGTAGTCTTGCATGATTTGTTAAAACAGCGTTTTGTGTGGGTCATGTGTAGGTGCTGCTCAAAAGTGAGACTATTGGCAGTATGGATCTATTACCTGTCCCTCTAACAGTGAGCTAATGAAGTCCTAAAGTGTGTATGAATTCTGGATGTCTTTTTAAACAAAAAGTACCTGTATATATGTATATGTACAAGTATAAGCTGGCTGACCCCAGTATAAGCCAACCCTCCAACTTTTACCTAAAAAAAAAAAATGGAAAAAGCTTTCGACTCGAGTATAAGCCAAGGGTAGGAAATGGCATGGTGCAGGTGGAATTTTAGGGCAAATACTGCCTGTAAAGTCCTGTAAATAAATGCCCTACTAGAGCAACTGAATGAAAAGTGGAACATTGGGAGTTCTATCATCATATGCTATGTCACTCCAGGGTCACTTTAAATATAATAAGGGATATAGTGTGGTTGAATAATAAGCACAATACTCCCCCATACATGTAGTGGATGAGTGCCCCCACTATGCACAGATGTAACACTCCCCAGTACACACCCACCATAGGAAGAGCTGAGCGGCAGTGGCTGTGTCCCATCCCCCCCCTCCATCCGCCATTCTTGCAACTGATACCCGCACCCATCTCCACCACACACACACACACACGCACACTGGATGTGTGCCCTCAGATGCATGCCAAACTCGCAGATCCGCACTGTCAGTATCCTCTTTACTTCCGAGCTCCGGGGCGGGCCTTTGTATATGCAGAGCGAGTTGTAGTATCTGATATCTTGGAATGGGGATAACATGGTTTAACCCATCAATCTCTTCAAATAGAGATGCAGACTTTTTAAAACTCTGTTGATTTTTAATGGGTGAAGGTCAATGATATGTAATTAATTCCAGCTTACATTGTTGTGCAAATTGTATGGAGTTTGGTAATGGACCAATCCAATTCAATAGAAATTATATATATGATTGGCTTATTCCAAGCTGCATATAATTTACATGCAAGCTGGCATTATTTGCGCGCTATTGGCCATCTCAAATTCTAATCTGTGAAATGTAAAAACATTTGCTTTTTAACTTTTCAGCTTTTCATGGTATATATTGGAATGTAATATTGATGACTTTACTTGTCTGGTGATCTACAGGAACTGATCCCACTTATTCTCTGCACTGCCTGCCTCCACCCAGAGCCTAAAGAAAGAGACCAGCTTCTGCATATACTATTTAATTTAATCAAGCGCCCGGATGACGAGCAAAGGTATTTGCTACCTTGAGGTGTATTTTCTTTTTCTGTCTACCACAAGTAAAGATAATAAAGTACAGCAGTGCCTCATGCCGTTTCCTCAAATATTTTTACACTGGGAGTAACTCTGCTTCGTCTGAAAAACATTTATGATACATTTCTTTCCTGAAACATTTAAAAAAAGAGGTCAAAAAGGCGTGTGGAAAAAAGGGTGCCGGGTTTGTCGGTAGTAGAATCCCGCGAAAATTAGCAATATTCTACTACTAAATTTCCATAGTAGAATATCAGTATTATTTGCCAATATTTTACTATTGCTAAACCTAACCCTACTCTAACACAGAACCCTCCCTCTACTGATACCTAATTCTAAATCCCTCCCTCCTTGGTTGGGCCTAACCCTTGGGATCCCCTCCTGGTGGTGCCTAAACCTAAGAATCCCCCCCCCCCCCCCCCCGGTGGTGCCTAAACTTAACCTCAGCTAGTGACGCCTAAGCCTGAATCTCCTTTCTTAACCTGGCTCCCCCCCTTTCCGCAAAGCCGTGGTATGCGGCTATGAAGGCAAATTTCCAGCAAGAGGGGACATTTTGTCCACACAGGCTTGCAAAAAAAATGCTTGTGGGGAACTATAGTGGCATTGAATAGCAGGAAGCCCCGATTTGCAGTAAAATTGTTTTCATCGGAAAGCTCGTCCCATCGGATTCTCTTTGAAAGGTAATTCCATAACCAGGCTAACTGATGCAATGATGGACGGAGAATATCCATTTAGTGCTGCATTGGCCCTCCACCGGCCAAACCTTACCAGCTGAAAGAGAGCCAAGAGGCCTTGCTTTAGTAGACATAGCTCTGCAGAGTTTATGGGCCGTTCTGCAGATGGTAGGCTAGCTTTGGGTGCGTGCCAGCCTTCCATCTGCAGCTCTATGGCTGCTTTATTGCTACTAGAGCGCAGCCTCCACCCTTGGTGACTGATAACTAGGAGAAACAATAGTGCATTCTGAGATGAAATGACAGCAATGAAAGCAGGAATCCGCCATGAGAAAGGACACTTATGGCAAAACGGCAAACTGTGCATTAGGGATGATAATGAATATAAACAGAGTCCAGCCTGGCAACTTGAAAAGTAGAAAATTTGTGTGGTCACATTTATGCTTTAAAAGTACAGCTCTTCTTTTACAATTTTCAGGCACATTTCCAAAACCTGGAATATGGAGCTGAAAGATGATTAGCAAAACTGGAATTCTTTTGTGTAATTTTTTTTTATGTATTTCTCTTTTAGGCAAATGATTTTAACTGGATGTGTGGCCTTTGCTCGGCATGTTGGTCCAACTCGAGTTGAAGCTGAGCTTTTACCACAGTGTTGGGAGCAGGTTAGATTGTTTTCTTACCAATAGCTGCAGTCTGAATGTCAACCTCTGTCTTTGGTTTCCTTCCATGTTTTATCTTGCTAGTTTCCTTTTGAGACAACACAATGCGCTGTGTGCCAGTCATTAATTGCCAAGTGCACTTGGCAGGGTTTCCATCAAGATTGCTTTGGGAAATAGGCAGGAAACGTATACTGTGATTCATTCTGATCCTAGCTCTCCAGTGTGTTTTGTAGAAGAATTGAGCTTTTTTTTTTTTTTTTTTTTTTTTTTTGTAGCATTCAAAATGGCAACCCCAATTTTGTTTCCTATATGAATTCATTATTTCAACAGTACTTGAGCTTTACGGGTTCCCATATTTATGAAGTCTGTGTCGCCAGTAGCAGCGATTCTGACTTACTTGTTTAATGTTCATGTAATAGAAATATAAGCATCCTCTGAAAATAAACCCTAGCACTTCTTTTTGGAACAAAATTAATATGACACTGTCTTGTTTTAGGGGGGAATGGGGGAACTTAGGTATTTCCTTTTTCACCCGATCTTTGGCTTGGGTACTTTAAAGGGAACACTATCATCTCTACAGCTGTAAGGCAAATAACCTGTCTCTCTGGTTATCTCTACACATAGAAATAGGGGTTTAGCTAGCTGATGAGAGTGTTTTAAGGCTTACATAGCTGGTAAAAACAAAAAGGGATAAACTACATTTATCATTTTTGAGTGTTCCATTCGCTAACACTCACAAGAATTTATCTTAATGATTTTGCATTATATATGAGGTGATTGGATTTTATTGCTTTTCTCATTATGTTACAGTCAGCCGCTGCATGTTCTTCTGGAAAGGAAAATATTTGCCTCCTTTCCCTATTTTTGAGAATAATTCTCAGTACGTTTGTCGTGTACAAAGATTTTGCATATCACTATTTTGTCTTCCATCTTTGAGAGTTGGTCACCAAGTAATCCCCATTTTTTTCCCTTAGAAAATATTTGGTGATTTATATGAAATTTACTAAATGGATGTTTTCTTTACACTTTCTTTTTTTCTATGTCACCATCTTCTACAGCCTTATGCCAGTGCTTAACTAGGTCATGCATTCCTTGCCTGTACCTAGTCTTGCTGTGTTCACACAGCCATGTCCTTTCTCCTTGAATGGTGTCTTAATCCTCTCCAAACCTTGCCTCCCTTATTAGCAAGTTAAAGTTCTCTAAGGTGGAGGAGCACTCACTCTATTTTATCCATGCTAACAGTAATTCAGCCAGAGCTCATTGATTGCAGTGGCAGTCATTCCGACTCTATCTTAGCAGTTCAACTCACCTCTGTCAAGTGGATTCATTTTAAATTCCATACACAAATGCAGGCATTGTACGTGAGGCTTGTAAAGTTTACCTTTTTTTGGTTTTTACTTTTGGCTGAGAATAAATGTAGGTCATATTTTTATGCAACTCTTGTAGTTTATACTGTCTTTTTGAGCCGAGTCTTATATATTTATTAAAACTTTTCTAATACGCCTTTTAATTCTTTTGTTTACAAATGTTTGCGGGTTAGTTCAGATACTTTTTCACTCCAGCAATAATGATGTGCTCTGACTTCTAGATCAATCACAAATACCCCGAGAGAAGACTTCTTGTGGCGGAATCATGTGGAGATCTAGCACCGTACCTTCCTGTAAGTCTAACTAAAGAGCACCTAAAGTAAATGAAGATTGTGATTAGGTCATATTATGAGAGAATTCCAGCATGCAGATGAAAGAGGCTGCCAGTTGCACTTGAAGGCTGTAATTAAATCTATTAAAGATCCCACCTTCATACATGTACGTAATATCTGCTATTCTGTTTTCTTTTCAGAAAGAGATTAGGAGCTCTCTTGTTCTAGCCATGTTACAACAAATGTTAATGGAAGACAAAGCAGATATGGTAAGGGAAGCTGTGATCAAAAGCCTTGGGATTATTATGGGATATATTGATGATCCTGACAAATATCAACAGGTAAGAATCATATATTTATACTTGTTTTGAAGGTTCACATCATGGTTTTTCTGTTCTCTTTGAAACATTTTGGAGAATATGTTGTGATGGTGTGATTTTCTAATAGGGCTTTGAGCTGCTCCTGACAGCCTTGGGTGACCCATCAGAAAGGGTAGTGAGTGCCACTCATCAGGTGTTTTTACCAGCCTATGCCGCATGGACTATGGAGCTGGGCAATCTCCAGTCTCATCTAATTCCTACGCTTCTCAGCAAGATTGAAAAACTCCTCAGGGTAAGTCCAGATACCTTATTATTCTGGGTTTTTGGTTATCTATTAGTATGTGAACGTATCATAAATGGCTTTGTAGTAATTGTGGATCAGCTTTTACCCTACAGTACACATTGGCATGTACTAGAAACAAATACTTTGTCTTCAAAACAGTTCATTTGGGTTTTAACAAGCCAGCACCCCCCCCCCCCCCCTTTCCCCCATTACAAAGTCACCTATAGCTGAGCACCCACAACTCATACCCTACAGTGCAGCCAGCGCTTACCTGTGGGCCCCCCTGGACTTTCTGATTTATTGCCATGGGTGAAAACTGTATAAGGTTAGTGTGTGTTAGGGTTAGATGTTAAAGAGACTCTGTAACAACAAAAAGATCCCCTGGGGGGTACTCACCTCGGGTGGGGGAAGCCTCAGGATCCTAATGAGGCTTCCCACGCCGTCCTCTGTCCCACGGAGGTCTCGCTGCAGCCCTCCGAACAGCCGGCGACTGTGCCGACTGTTCAATTCAATATTTACCTTTGCAGGCTCCAGCGGGGGCGCTGTGGCTGCTTTCGCTCCGAAGGAGGCGGAAATACCCGATCTCAGTCGGGTCCGCTCTACTGCGCAGGCGCCGGAGACTTGCGCCTGCGCAGTAGAGCGGACCCGACGGCGATCGGGTATTTCCGCCTCCTTCGGAGCGAAAGCAGCCAGAGCGCCTGCGCAGGAGCCTGCAAAGGTAAATATTACGTCACCGCTGTACGGAGGGCTACAGCGAGACCCCCGAGGGACGCAGGACGGCGTGGGAAGCCTCATTAGGATCCTGAGGCTTCCCCCACCCGAGGTGAGTACCCCCCAGGGGCCGTTTTTTCGTTACAGTTCCTCTTTAAAGGAAACCTGTGAGAAAAAAAAAGTTTCCTAAATGGGTACATACAGTACCATGGGAGAAGAAAGCTTCTGGATGCTCCCAAGGCTTTCCCTATTGGCCTCCACCAGCCTGTTCCAAAACTCCTTGTCATCAGCCCGTGCATGCGCCAAAGCCCAAGCAGGTCCATGCTACTGCCCAGGCACAGTGCGGTCTCACTGCTGGAACGGCCTGGCAGAGGACGACGGGGGAAGCCTCTGGAGGAGTATGTCAATTTGATCATTGAAAACCTCACAAGATTGATGCTAGCTGGGGTAGGAAGATATTTTAACAACTAGGGTTAGGTGTGAGGAAGGCTATAATCTTCCAGGAGAGTTGAGCAGACCTGAAGATGTAAAAAAAAAAAAAAAAGTGTTTCACTTACCTGGGGCTTCTACCAGCCCTCTGTAGCCACCCTGTGCCCACAACATTTCCAAACGATCCTCCGTTCCCCTGCTGCGGCTTACTTTTTATTCACGCTGACTTGCAAGTCGACGTCCTCTACGGCCCCGGCCTCGCGCATCCTCGTACGTGCTCCTGTGGCCAGTAGCGTGCTGCGAAGGCAACGTACTAGAAAATCTCTACTGCGTCTGTGCAGTATGCTCCCGGTGACAGGAGCGTAAACGAGGTTGCTGCACAGGCGCAGTGGATGGCACTGAAAGTCAGCCGCGGTAGGGGAACGGAGGATTGTTTGGTAACGGCACAGGGTGGCTGCGGGGGGCAGGCAGAAGCCCCAGGTAAGTGCAACCTTTTTTTTTATTCAGGTTTCCTTTAAGGGGGAGTTTGAGATAGAACTTCGGAAATGGATAAATGTTAGGAGCGAAGTTAAAGTTAGGTGGGGGAAGGCATCACCTGTATTATGCAAACCAAAACCAATATGTACAGAAAAATTATCTTAAAGAGAACCCGAGGTGGCCTTGTATTACGTAAGTGGGGCACAGAGGCTGGTTGGGCACACTAACACCAGCCTCTGTTGCCCCATCGTGTGTGTCAAAGACCCCCCTGCTCGCCGCTATACCCCCGCAGAGCTGGCGACACGCAGCGTGTCGCCAGCACAATGTTTACTCTAGCGCTGTCTGTCAGCGCCGCTCCGCCGCCTCCTCCGCATCGCCGCTACCCGCCCTCGTCCCTTCCCTCCCGCTGATTGGAGGGAAGGGACGAGGGCGGGTAGCGGCGATGCGGAGGAGGCGTGGGAGCGGCGCTGACAGACAGCGATAGAGTAAACATTGTGCTGGCGACGCGCTGCGTGTCGCCAGCACTGCGGGGAGTTTAGCGGCGAGCAGGGGGGTCTTTGACACACACGATGGGGCAACAGAGGCTGGTGTTAGTGTGCCCAACCAGCCTCTGTGCCCCACTTACGTAATACAAGGCCACCTCGGGTTCTCTTTAAGTAGTCACTACAGTCTTCCAGGTGACTATCTATCTAATTTTAAAACCTTGCATTCCTAAAACCTTTTTTTTATATATACCATATATGTACAGTTATAAATGAATTATTTTCCTTTCCTTCCAGGAAGGAGAGCATGGGCTGGATGAACACAAACTGCACATGTACCTTTCTGCCTTGCAGTCTCTTATACCTTCCCTTTTTGCTACTGTGTTACAAAATGCACCATTTACAAGTAAAGCCAAGCTTCAGGGAGAAATACCACAGATAGAAGGTAAGAATAGGTTACAGGTAGTCCCCGGTTAACGAACGAGATAGGGACTGTAGGTTCGTTCTTAACCTAAATCTGTTCTTAAGTTGGAATATTGTGCTATCTCCGTCCCCTGGTCCTCCTCTGTGCCTCCAGTGTCCCCCTCTGTGCCTCCAGTGTCCCCCTCTGTGCCTCCAGTGTCCCCCTCTGTGCCTCCAGTGTCCCCCTCTGGGTCACCTCTGCCCTTTGTACCTGTTTATACAAGTTTAAAACCCATTTTTTCTTTGATTTTTTTAAAAAAATCAATTTTCTCAAAACCTAAAGTCCAATTTAAAAAAAAATTTGACTTGTTCTCATGGAAACAGAGAATCCATGCCATTCGTATCGGTGGGTCTTTCGTAAGTCGGGACTACCTGTATTGCATTCTAGTGGTTATAGTGTCTGTCAGCATACAGACCAACTTCTCCATCTTTCCAAGCTTTTGGTTCTCATATGCCATGCCAGAAATAGCTTGCTGTTCTTTATGGTTTCTTGGACTACTTTTGCAGTCATAGATGTATTCTACTTCTCCTATAGCACACCATAGATTAGTGGTTTGTCTGTACGTACACACACTTACTTTGATTTGATTTTTCCAGCCTTTCTTACAGTCTGTCTACTAGTTCCTAAAATAGATCTGCTGGCTATGTGATTTTCCTTGTCTGACTCATCTGTCCCAGCATGTGAGACTGTGTAATATCCTATGCTGCAAGACTGATGCTTTTGTGTGCTTTTCACATTTTGGCTTTATTTCTTCTTTTTAGCAGAGATATATATATTTCCTCCCCTCTCTCATCTACCCCACCCCACCAACTCATAAGCTTTAGTTCACACATATACCCTTCAGTGTCTCGTTTTGGAAGACTTTTGCACGGGGTTGGGCCTTCTGGCTTATTTCTGTATAATAGCTTTATACTATACTAGCATACTAGAGTTATATTTAACTCTTTTCAATCCTTTTTCAGGATCACCCATGGCACCCCATCACTTATTTTTTCCAGGGTGCTGGGGAGGACGTGGGAGATCATGAAAAGTTATCAAAACCAGGCCTCCAGAAGCTCTTCAATTGTACCTGTGGTTAGGTGGTTTAGCCGGCATCTGTGCTTGGGGGACGGGGCCAGCACAGCTCACGTGTTGTAGCTCCACCCCTTGCCCAAGCGCTAGCGTAATAACATAGACAGTGTTCATTGCTCCAGGAGGGGATCAAAGTGGTGGATTGTTGGACCCAGTCCAGCAGAGTCTCCCCTACAAAGGAGCAATGTGCGGCGGCTTGTGCCAGAGACAGTGGGTGAAGCGGTGGTGGATGGGGCCAGCGGCGATCTACAGCGCTGTGCTGGATTTTATAGGCAACAGCAGCATCTACTAGCAGCAGCCACATTTTCCTATGTTGGACTACGTCCGATATTGAACCTTTAGAGGAGAAGGCCAATGTTGAACTGCAGTATGTCTGACATAGGCTAGGAAAGGGTTAAGTTCCTTTTTAAGGTTTGTATGCACACTAAAAAAACACTGCAACTAAATGATTGTATTGTTTTATAACTTGCCTGCCTGACGTCCCTCTTCTGTGTGCTGCCCTATTCTCCTACCCCCCCTCAACACTGAACAGAACAAGATGTTCACCTAGAGCAGAATAGTGTGCCTGAATAGCACTCTTGCCCCAAACTGTAGCCCTATTGACGATGCACACCTTTCGGACTCACATTCACGTTAGGCAATTATGGTAGGTCCGATCAGCTTGGCCTAACAGAACATAATTGACATGTGCATGGCCAGCTTTAAGGTGTAAAACAAGTAATGCTAGTATATTACAGTATTGTTCAGAGCCCCATTTTAAAGTTTTAATGCACACTTGAGTATATGAACAAATAACTTATTTCAGTAAAAGCAAAAAAAACAAACAAACTGAGGTTCAGTATTGCATTACTATTCTGACAGTTATGTCTCTCTGCAGCATGTAGGTTGTTCAGTTATTTTGAAACACTGCCACCCTGTGGTCCTTTTCTGTAACGCCCTTTTTCCATTAAAGCAGACCTGAACTCATAATTTCTTCTCTGCTCTAAGGGATACGCAACAGCATAGTAACCTTTAAAGGGAACCTAAACTGAGAGAAATATGGATGTTTCCTTTTAAACAATACCAGTTGCCTGGCTGTTCTGCTGATCTCTTTGCTGCGGCAGTGGCTGAATCACACACCTGAAACAAGCATGCAGCTAATCCAGTCTGACTTCAGTCAGAGCACCTGATCTGCATTCTTGTTGAGGAGCTGTGGCTAAAAGTATTAGAGAGACAGGATCAGCAGGAGAGTCAGGCAAAATCCATATCCTTCTCAGTTTAGGTTCCCTTTAAAGGGACCCTGAACAGTGTTAAAAAAAGTAAAACTAGAATTACCTGGGGCTTCCTCCAGCAAGCTAGCAGATTTTGAAACGCTTTTTGTTATTTTTCTGTAGTGTTTCAGCTAGCATTTTGCGGTTTTGTGAAGCATTTTTGGTGTAGTAGATTTCATGTATTGTTACAGTAAAGCGGTTACTGAACAGCTACTGTAACAAAAAATGCCTGGCAAACCGCTCTGAAGTGCCGTTTTTCAGAGCGGTTTGCGTTTTTCCTATACTTAACATTGAGGCAGAAACGCCTCCGCAATCCAAAATCTGCAGCAGCCCGGGAGTATGCGTTTCTGCAAAACGCCTCCCGCTCTGGAGTGCGCCAGCCCATTGAAATACATTACCCAAGCGGATCCACACCCGCAAGCGGATCGCAAACCGCAGCCGAACCACTCTGGTGTGCACTATTCCTAAGTCCAGCCGATCAAATTACGGTGCTGATTAGTCATAGATGAGGGAGAAGTAGGCCAAATCAGCGCTGGGCAAACTACGGCCTGCACGCGCAGTACATCGGATTCCTCTCCCCAGAGTCCCGAGCAGGCAATTAGCAAGGGTTAACTCGCCTACATACTGCGCAGTATGTCCGTTCTGCTCCCCTGCGCAGAGTGATGTCACAGGACAGGAGCGCACTCGCCCCCACCTGCGTCTCCAATTAGCACGCCGGGACGCAGGAGCGAGGGCACTCATGTCTTGTGACATCACTGTGCAGCCTCAGGGGAGCAGAATGGACATATTGCACATGCGCGGCGCAGTATGTCCGGATTTGAAGTCGATGAGGAGAACAGCTAGTGACGCAGGGGAACGGGAGGCGCAGTAAGTGCTTATGCCCCCCTACCCACTGCACCTTCACTTTTTACAAGAGCCTTTCGGCTCTGTTATCCTTTAAGTAAATTTTCCCCTCCTACTTTCTGTTGACAGTTACTCTCAGCAGTGAATTCTAGATAGTTAGGTAGCTGTGTACTGAGGTCTGGGGATAAAAACACTTTTTTAACCTTCCCCAATGTATGTATCACATCTGTATTGTTGCACTAATAAAAATAGATCCGATTATCAAGATACAGATGTCAGAAATGGTTCTGCTACCTGACTAAAGGGATCATATTGGTGAATCTTAGCTGTCCATGAGGTGTGTCACAAGGAACCTCAGGTAGCAAGTTACTAAATCGAGAGCTAAAGTCAGAATAGTCCGGCATAGAAGTTCCACACTTTAGATTCCCAATAATCTGCAAATTGCAATGAACAGAGTAAAAATTTGTTGCTCCTTCTCAGCTCTTTCACAGATTTAAAGGGACTCCGAGCAGTGCAGGAACTATGGAAAGATGCATATCATTTTAAAGCTCTCTTTCTCCTCTTTCCAATGATATATAAATCGCCGCCCTACGTCTTTTAGTTTTCGCTATTTTCGCGATTGAAATTGCTGTGGCCGCAATTTCAATCATGAAAATAGAGAAAACTAAAAGGCATAGGGTGACGATTTAGGTGTCGCTAGAAAGAGGAGAAAGAGAGCTTTAAAATGATATCCATCTTTCCATAGTTACTTGTATTACACAGGGCGACTTTTTCCTAAAGTCAGCAGCTTCATTCTGCTGAATGGAGCTGCTGACACTGGGGAAAGTGTCGTCCTGTGTAATACAAGTAACTATGGAAAGATGGATATCATTTTGAAGCTCTCTTTCTCCTCTTTCTGGCGACACCTAAATCGTCGCCCTACGCCTTTTAGTTTTCTCTATTTTCGCGAAAATAGCAAAAACTAAAAGGCGTAGGACAGCGGTTTATATATCATTGGAAAGAGGAGAAAGAGAGCTTTAAAATGATATGCATCTTTCCATAGTTTCTGCACTGCTCGGAGTCCCTTTAACGGCCTGGAAACACAGTCACTGTGCTAAGAGGATTTCAGCAATGTGTGTCAGTGTGCGATACACAAGGACATCAGAAGTACATGGACAACACCATCTCATGCATTCAGACAGCATACTGCTGCATGCTTTTCAGTGCATGAAAGGGGTCAGCACTGCATGTAGGTGCCATGTGTTTCTGTAAAACACATGGTGTAGCTTCTGGGGTTGCCAAGAAATGGAGAAACCACCAGGTGACTCCCACCTATCATTGAAAAGTTACTTTTAGGGGAACTTGACCTTTGGATGGAAATGGTAGCATATTTAAAATTGTCATATAGCAACTGTGTTGCAGAAATGCCCACAGTCAATTGCAAAAATATTTTATGCAGCTCTGGCGAAAGCACTTCATGAGCAGTTATCCATTCCAAAGGAACGTGGTTTATTTTGCATAGTCTAAGCTCAGAATGAAACACAAAATGTGGAACAACATTAGGGTAAAACTATATGTAGTTAGCTGATTGCACAACAAACATCAGAAATTACGTGACTGTGACTAAAAAGCTTGTTCTCTTTGCTGTGTATAGTGTGTACTTTTCTTTTAGAACTGCCACTATTGAGGCAAAGCACATCAAAGCAACCAGTATATCATTTTTGTTCACCGATATCTTGATGTTGAATAATTATCATGCAGTCACCACACCCCAATAACCCAAATCAACCAGTCACCCTGTACCATTAAAGTGGTGTCTCATAGTAATCTTTCTTAGAGTAAGCTGGCCATACACTATGCCGATTACCTGCCGATCGACAGCAGATTCGATCACTGGGATCGAATATGCTGTCACATCGTTCACGCTAAACGCTAAATTTAGATCTATTTCGTCCCGAAATAGATCGGTCCCGGCGATCGCTCCGTGCGGGAAATTACCGTCGATTGCCCGCGGGTAGGGAGCGCATCGCTAGCAGCGTACGATCGACGCAGGTATACATTACCTGAAGCTGGCTCCCGGCATCTTCTCCGCATCACCTCCCGGCTGGCATCTTCTCCGCATCACCTTCGGCATCCGGCATCCGTGTATAACTTCCTGTGTCACTGCAGTGACAGCGGAAGTACAAATAGAGGGCGCTCTATTTGAACTTCCACTGTCACTGGAGTGACAGAAAGTTATACGCTGATGCCGTGATGCGGAGAAGATGCCCGGGACCAGGCTTCAGGTAATGTATGCGGGGGGGAGGGGGGACAGGCGGCAGCTCAGCAGATGGTGAATCGGTTTCAGGCTGAAATCGATTCACAATCTGTTTGCAGTAAAGGCAGCCATACGATCCCTCTCTGATCAGATTTGATCAGAGAGGGATCTATCTGTTGGTCGAATCTGATGCCAAATCGACCAGAGTATGGCTACCTTTAAGCCTTGAGGTGGCCTTAAACAATTCAATCAAAATGTTTGAGTTTTCCCATTCCTAGAAAATTGGCTGTCTTTTTTTTTTTTTTTTTTTTTTTTTTTTTTCTGATCAGTCAGTGTATGGGCAGCTAACAGATCTCTCTCTCAGCAGAAGATCTCTCTCTCATCAGATTGGATCAGAGCGAGAATATGAAGAAGCTAGCACAACCAAGAATTATCTTTATTGTTATCTTGCAAATAAGCCAACGTTTTGGAGCCACGCAAGGGCTCCTTTATCAAAGCACACATTGCTCTAGGCAACAATCTGTCTGCCGCTTTAAGGTAAACCTAAAAGTGGGGAGTCCCTGCTCCTCCTCCTCATACTCACAGATGTGCATGCAGCAGGCTGCTACAGATCAGAGAGAGATCAGTCTCTTGGTCAATCTGTCCATACGTCGCTAGCTGTATGGGCAGCTTTAATCTATTCGACTATTCTGATCAATTTAAAGAAGACAAATGAATAGTGTATGGTGGATTGGTTTGATTTTTCAAACCATACAATCAATCAAGAAAATTTGAATTTAAAAGGTGTAAAGAAGAAATTGTATGGTGGATTACCACCTGTATAAAAATCCTTACTCCTGGCCTAGCTTTTCTACTAGTCTTCCTCTCATCCTATAAAGGCCCGTACCCACACCTCGCGGCTCTCCCGACGATCTGCGATTTATTTATTTATTTATTTTTGAGTGATAAGCGGTCATGTCCACAATCTCGCAACGTGGGTACATGCGCACAATCACGCAAACATCGCTTAGCATAGTGCTGCAATAACGACCGTCATGGCGGATTGAATCTTTAACATCTCCGATGACTCCTGAGCAAAGTACTGCAATCACTTGTAGTCTTGTTCGGGCCCCGAAATAACTGTAGTATATTTGGCCATTAGGTGGTACCGTTTAGGGTTACTTAAGGCAAGGAATATCCAGCTATTTAGAAAGATTGTGTTGTATTTTCATACCCTCATGGAAAGCAGCTGTTTTACATGTGATGTTGTGCATTACAGAGTTCTATATTTGTCTTTTGTGCATACTGCTGTATTCCTCCATTAGGTGTGCTGACAGATGATTTGACTGCTATCACATTACAACTGGAAAAATGATCTGTTTTTCTGCTTGATGGCAGATTTCATGCTTTTGCCCTGCACCGTTAAGATTGATTACATTGTAGAAAGTCCCTTTTCTCTGACTTGCTATTGGTGTAGGCTAAATGACAGTGACACATTTCCAGAGAAACTGGTGATCACATATAGAGGCATTTTAGCATTGTCACCTCTGTGACTCCAAGGAAATCCCCTTAGTTGTCTTGCTGCTGCTTCTGTGTTTATGGCCACTGATGGTTACTTAAGGTAAGGTGTGTCACTCATAAGACTTTTATTTAAAGGGAAAAAGAGCATTTCTTGGTAAGTTGTGACATGTTCTAAAAGCAATGTGCCTAACTCATGTTTATTTTATCATCCTTTATAGTGACTAGGTTTCCTCGCCCTTTATCGCCTCTGCAAGATGTAGCCACCATCATTGGAAGCCGTGAGCAGCTGGCTGTACTACTGCAGCTTTATGATTACCAGCTGGAACATGAGGGCACCACAGGCTGGGAAACGTTGCTCTGGGTTGTTAATCAGCTGTGAGTTGCTTGATTATTCAAAGTGCTTTGCTGACATAACTTAGTTGTTTTTTTCTTAGTAAATCCACATGGAGCAGGCACCAGTGATGAAAGTAATCGTCTCTTTATTGATCACATCAGTTTTAAAAGCAGCAGTATACTGCTGCTTTTAAAACTGATGTGATCAATAAAGAGGCGATTACTTTCATCGCTGGTGCCTGCTCCATGTGGATTTACTTAATTAACGGCTCCAGTGGTGTGGAATGCTATAAGCTTGGGCACACGTTTCTCCCTATTTTTGATGGGTGCTGATCCAAACCTTTCTTGTGTTTACCATTGTTTTTTTCTTATAAATATTAGTCATTTTAGGGCCCTTTTCCATTGGCGGAAGAGATGTGATGCAAATATCGCATCGCATAATTTCTGATACTGTTCGCGTCACTTCCGCATCTAAAGTGAAACTGTATAGGACGGTGGATGCGACCGTGCAAGAATCTGCAGCATGCTGCAGATTCTTTGATTACTCCGCACCGCGCCGCGTAACCAGCATGCAATAGAAATCTGCTCAATTGCCGTGCATTGGTTTCAGGACAGCTGCGGTGCGATGCGTCTATGTAGCCACATCGCACCGTTTGTAGTGGCAACGGGCCCTTAGACATACATCACTGCTTTGTTAACCTCCTTAGCGGTAACGCCAGTCCAGAATCTGGCAGCCAGTCCTCGGATGCTCTCGAACCTTCTGGTGAGATCATAGTTTTTGTACATGACAAGGTGGACAGAGAGAGAATTGCAGTGCTGGATCCAGGGGAGGTGAGTAAATGCACGGCTGCCGCAGATCTATCTAGCGATATGATTTTTTCCTGCTTTTAGAGTCTAAAAGCTTGTGGAGAAAAATTCCCCCGCTTTTAGACCCTCAAATCTGGAAGTAATCAATACCGCTAAGGAGGTTAAACAAAAAATGTAATTGTAGTGAAAATTAGTAACTGTAAGTTCTTGCTTTTAATGACATAGAGTTGTAATGAGATACTGTATCAAGCACTTCGTCACCATGCTTTAGTGGTGGGTGTGATTTAAAGCGAACCTGAGCCGAAGTTTGGGTTCAAAATCTAACACTTAATGCTAGAGCGGGAAGCCTCAGGATCCTAATGTGGCTTCCTTCAGTTGTTCCAAGCCCCCCGTTGCTGAGTGCGCCCACCCTTCACATCAGGGCCGCGCAGTTCCTCTTCCTGGTTTAAGTGCGTGCAATGGCTGCACGAGCCCGCACAAGCATGCGCAGTGCTGCTGCGCATGGGGCTCAGTCGGCCATTGTACACACTCAAAAACCAGGAAGAGGAGCTGCATGTCCCCGATGTGATTAACGACAATGCATTGTCACTAATGTAGTAGCGAGCAAAGCCTCATTAGGTTCCTGAGGCTTCCCTTTCTTAAGGTTTTTGGCTCGGGTACACTTTCATTCTGATTAGATTTTTTCTGGAAATCCTAGTTCTATAACCTGGACTAGAAAAAGACCTATGCCTATCTGGTTCAGCCTTGTGAGCCTCTCTGCACCTTCAGAAGATGTAAAAGCCACATGAGTAACAATAATCTCCCTGGACATATTTAGTTATGTTGTTCTCTAAACATCAGATTGAAGTGGACATATATGTTACTGGGTTTCCTGATAATACTCTCTAGTCTGTAGTTTTAACTATATATACTTACCAAAAACAGCATTTAGGTGCATATACTGTACACACACAATTTCTCTTCACTTTGTGTCATCAGCTAGGATTGAGTGTGATCCTAACGATGACACTGTAAAGGTGGCCACCAACGATACAATTTCTAGCGAAAAATTGTTTGCGTGATCAGATAATTCTGATTGGAAGTGAAATCGTTGACTACACCATCAACAAACCAATTTTTGCTTCCTATCTATCACAACTAACAAGAAAATCCAAATTTTGGTTTGACGAACATCCAATCGAACGACTGTTTTTATATTCGTTTGTAATTGATTGTACCCTTCAATGGAGATTATATACAACACATCTGATCAGAATTTCTGATTGCTCTAACAATTTTTTGCTAGAAATTGCACCGTTTGTGGCCACCTTTAGGTCTCAATGCTGTAAACAGGAGTTGCAAGGCAACAGCCTAGTGATTTATGAAGAAGGTATGAGGGACGATGGGCCCAAGATTGAAACGGCACTTTTAGCAAGCAGGATAAGGAAGAGCACAGTGGATCCCGATGTCAATTTTAGCTTACAGATCTAGCTTGCCAGATCCTTACGTGACCTCAGCAGATGTCAGTGGACACCTGCACACACTCTAAATTCTTGGCTGACTGCCCCAATCATCCACCTTAGCCGAGAACAGTCTAGGGTGTGTACAAGGCTTGGGAATGCTCTCAGCTACTGTGCAGCCAGCTTTCATTTTACTGCAGCGCTTTGACTGCATTTTGGATATGAGCAAAGATTTTAATGCTAACTGAAGTGAAATAAACTGAGATCAACAATCATTGATTTATGCATTTAATCCTAAATGGCACATTGCTGGCATCCCATATTCTTGTTTTGGTTTTGCAGGGAAACCATCTAGGGTTAAAAAAGGTATCTGCTTCTGCTGTTTGTTACTCCATGCAGAGTAATAATGATCTATTAGACATTTATCTATCCCCTGTTCTCACACATGATGTGTGACCTCTTATCAGAGAGAATTACACTGCATGATTTACAGCACTAGATTATTAACCCTTGCAGTGAAAAAGAAAGAGGGGAACACAGGCGAATTCTACAGATTGTTCCTGTATATACACGTTTATCTTTTAGTGTGACTTGTCAGTTCAGTACTTAGATTACATTATTTATTTTCATCTGTTATTTCTGCAGCTTTGATCAACCTTCTGCATATATATATATTCACCTTTTCTTTTACATTTTCAGACTACCACAGCTAATTGAGATAGTTGGTCGCATTAATGTTGCATCCACAGCTTGCGTTCATGAGTTCTCAAGATATTTCTGGCGACTGTGCAGAACATTTGGAAAGATATTCACTAATACAAAGGTAGCTCCATAGGCACTTGTTAATGTATTATTACTAACTTTTAGTTTTAAAGCACCAATGTATTAGGCTTTGCTGGACAATTAATAGGTAGAGCAGATGTGAAACTAGGGTTCATAACAATCAAGATTACTATCTAGTAGGTTTTGGGTACATACAGTAGAAGGGGGGAATAGAACTGCGGGCATTTGGAGATTTTTTTTAGGAAAGAACGGAAAATTGGTAGGAGGCATTAGATGAGGTGGGACTGAGGGCTTCTTTAAATCTGTTTAAAGGTAGGAACAAGACTAGTTTGATGAGGGAGGGGAATTCTAAAGATCAGGGGCAGCCTTCGAGAAGTCTTGTCAACGAATGAAAACTTGAATATAATGTGTAGTTTATCATTTGGGAGTACTGACCATTTATTTTGATTTCTGGTTTAATTTTGCCTTCTGAAGTTTAAAATGTCTTTTATTTTGTCAGGTAAAGCCACAGTTCCAAGAAATTTTGAGGCTATCGGAAGAAAATGTTGGTGAGTAGTGTTAAACTAAATAGTATTTGATCTTTAAAAGTGATCGATTCAGATGTGGATAGAATAAAGAAAGGATTGAACATCTGTTTTTGTTAGCCAGAACCTCCCCACCCCTCCTCCATTCCAATCACTGGGTCACAGACAACAGGACGTGAGGTAAAATCTCTCCACTGGGTACACACTTTATTTAGAAGTGTTTTTAATGTTGTCTGCGGATGGTTTATCAAGAAAAGAAGGGTGCACAGAAAACTGGTGCAAAAGAGCAGTTTCCAAAAGCTTGCCATGTAGCTTTTACCGAGCTGTAAAATGAAAGGAATTCCGAGTGGTTTCTGTTCCACTTTAGCACCAGTTGATAATTCGGACCTTTTTTGTTTGTTGGTTCTCCTCACTTCCTCCTTCAGTGCTGGGATTACAAAAACAAGAAGTAAGCTTCAACTCACCAGCTGGGATACATTTCTCAGTAATACCATCTGAATGGTTTCAGAGCCAAACAAAACATCTCTGCATTTGATCATGATAAAATGCAGGGATGGCTTCATTGTGTATTGCATGGACAAACATATAAAAATCTAGAAAATGGTAAAGTAAACCTGAGACAAATTGTGGAAAAGGATTTTTACTTACCTGGGGCTTACTCCAACACCCTGTAGCCCCTATGCTCCCTCAATGTACTTCCAGTCCTCTCCGTTGTGCTGCTTTGAAGTCCGCAATCCAGCTGGGTTGGTTGGGAGCCACTGCGCAAGCGCTGTTCACGGCTGCACATCTCCTCCATTGCTGCGCAAGAACAGTTAGTCTTAATGAACTGTGCATGCGCAGTACATTCACAGCCACAGGAGCGATATCTGGAGGTGCGAGGACTACAGAGGGCTGGAGAAAGCCCCAGGTAAGTAAAAATCCTTCCCTTCAATTTGTTTCAGGTACACTTTAACTATAACAGTGACCTATTCTAATATGCCACCAAGAATGCATGTTTTGTTTCAGGTTTTTATCCTCTGCAGTAAAATCAAATGATCTTGACATTGTGGACATGTTTCATAAATCTATTTCTTCTAAGTTCACTCTAATGGTACTGAGTTCAAGCATTCTGTTTATGTAGAATACACTATTCTGATTGCATTCTAACGTTTACATCACTAACATTTCAGTTCCCAGCTGTTATCTTCCCTTAGGTTACTGTTTGTTCACTAGTCTTCAAGTCTCAAAACAATGTACATTTTGTGCGTTTTTGCACAGGTTGATGAATTGCATTGCTATAATAATGCTAACTGCACCCATACATGGTTCGCTGCAAAATATCCAGTTGGTGGAAATTATAGGACACTGTATAAGAGATATCATGGCTTCCATATTTATTTCCTTTTAAATCACATCAGTTGCTTGGCATCCTGCTGATCTTTTATGCATTAGTGTCTGAATCACACACAACTGAAACGAGACAAATGCAGTGTGAACTTCAGTCAGACTCCTGATCTGCATGCTTGTTCGGGGTTATGGCTAAACATATTAGAGGCAGAGGAGATCAGTAGGACAGCCAGGCAATTTGCATTGTTTAAGGCCTGGAACCCACTACAAACCAATATTGCTAAACGCAATCGCTAGCGTTTTGCGTGAGCAGTTTGTAAGTGATTTCATGAGCGTTTTAGTGAGCGATTTTAAAAAGTGTGTAATCAATTTGCCAGCGGTTGTGTAGCGATTAGCGTTTTAAGGTCTGATTGGTCCTTTCAATTAATTTTAATTTTTTTACTGTGTACAGTAACTTTAAAACGCTAGCAAACTCGCTCCGTGCAGGTTATGGTGAGCAATTACGCCAGCGATTATATACTTTACATTGAAGCGCAAATGCTAACAAAATGCTGCATGTCCTGCGTTTGCGATTTTTGCTAACCGCAATCACTTCTGTGGAATTTGCACCATCCATTTACATTGGCATAGCGTTTAGGGAAATCGCTAGCGATTTATCACGCTCCCTAAATGCTCAAAAAATCGCTCTAGTGGTTCCAGCCCTAAAAGGAAATAAATATGGCAGCCTCCATTTCCCCTCAGTTCAAGTATACTTTAGGGACCGGTTCCGGAGTCTGCTGTAAGGTGGTTGTATGTTATTGCCTCTTTCATGCAAGCAGTCTACCAGTTCAAATAGGATAATCGAAAGTGTATAATATATAAGTATATATAAGTATATAAATACTAACTTATAATAACAAATAATAATAAAAAAGTTTAAATCCTGTCCTCAAAACAATACTCAGATTGTACTGTTATGTGCATGCTTGTTTTGAGTCACTCCTAGACCAAGCAAGAACATGAGGAAAGTCAGAACACCTGATCTATATGCTTGTTCTAGTACAGACTCCAAGTATTGTAACCACAGTGTCAGATTTTCAGCCTGGATTTCGTTTTAGGTCAAAATGGCATTATTCATAGAAGGTCAAGATTTCATCCTCTAGTCTATAAGGATTACTTAAAGAGAATCTGTATTTTAAGAATGCAGCATAAAAAAACATACCTATGTGTTCAGGGAAATCTCCTATTCCCCTCTGTCATAATTTCGCCCCTCCCCGCCACATTAAACATCATAAAAAACTGCTTTATACAGTTTGTTTATAAACTAAAAAAATGGCCGCCAAAACCGGAAGTACGTCAGTCCACTGGACATCTCAGCACGAGAGGAGCGCAGGTTACAGCATGTGCAGTATGCCCTCTGCTGCTGGATCGTAATCAGCTGCCTTCTCCGAGCCAGCTGTTTACATTACACATCCTACGTTCTCTTATGTGGAGAAGGGAGGGTTGCTGCGGAGACAGAGTGTGCGTGTGACAGGCTGGCATCGGAGCCTGCAGCTCGTTACACAGGCTGTCCCAGCCTCTGCTTGTCACACTCGCTGTCTCCGCAGCTCCCTCACTCATCTACCTCACAGAAACAAAGCTAAGAGAACGGAGGAGGTGCAATGTAAATACACCACACGGGAGGGCATGGAAGGGGCGTGCATAACATGTCCTCATTACTGAGGAGACCGCCCCTTCCAGATAGAAGGCGACAAATCCGACAGAATGAAGAAACATTGAGTTGTTTCACAGAGGGGACATTTAAAAAAGGTTGCAGTAAGCCAGATCACATTAGAACAGGTATAGGAACTTGTAGGATAGAAGAAAAAGAGATGAAAATTTTGTTACAGAGTTTCTTTAAGTCAACCCAAAAAATGCGTGTGTTGTGAAGCTTATTCAAGCAATTCACAGCAGTGGGACGATCAAAAGGAGTTAATGGAAGCATTTAAAATGTGCTCCAAAATGCCTGCAAGTGGCATTTTGAAGCAATTTAAAATGCTTGTGTGAACCAGCCTAAAATGAATCCTTAATTGTCCGTTTGAGCACGCTGTACTTTCAGGGCCTGTTTCTACTACATGTGAATTTGTGTGCATTTTCTGCACACACATACAGCATTCACGTAGCAATGTATTTCAGTTGGCCTGTCTCCATTGTATCCAGAATCTGTATGCAGAAAAAAACCTGCACACTGTGTTGTCAGTTTCTGCACACTGCATGCGATTCTCTATCCATTTCCACTCTGGGTTTTTTTTTTTTGCGCATTTTCGTTACTGTCAATAGAAACAAAAAAAAGTAGCGATTACGCATGTGAATTTGCATTTAAAAATGCATGTAAATGAATTTGCATGCACATGCATTTTTGCACTCAGAAAATAGCATGGAATTTGCATGCTTCTAGTGGATACGGCCCTAAAAGTGTTCCACATAGGCATTAAAATACTTTACCTTCCTTCCTGAACTAAAGAGTGGGATTTGACATTTGTCTAGCACTTTGCATTAAAGATCACAAATACTGTATTAGCGGTGTTTATTTTTATATTTTTCTTTAACAAGTCTAAGGCTGACTTTACCACCAGATTTTTAATTCACTTTACAACATTTTGTTGCAGACACCGCAGCAGGCAATGGGGTCCTAACAAAAGCTACTGTCCCAATATATGCAACTGGAGTCCTAACGTGTTACAATCAGGTATGCCAGCCATGTGACCTGCCAAACATAACTACAGAAATTCACTCATTAGAATAACTGTCTTCATAAAGCAGCACTCAGCCCACCCCCTTGCGTAATCCTTGTGTAATTATTTCTGGCTTTCTGTATTTTCATTTGTAGGAAGAAGACCGTAAGCTGCTAGTTGGATTCCTTGAAGATGTGATGACTATGCTCTCATTATCACACGCACCACTTGATAGTTTGAAGGCATCTTTTGTGGAATTGGGGTAAGCAGTGACAGTAGAATTGATAAGTTTGTAGGTGGTAGCAAAGTTATATCACATACAAAGTGTTGTCAGCTGTGCCTATTTGTGTTGCTATCAGTACTATGAGACACCTGGGCCCCTATTCAGTTAACTTTCTCTCCTGAGTTTTCACCTAGGTGATATTTTCGCACCTTGTCAATAAAATGCCTTTTAAAGGGAACCCGAGGTGAGAGAGATATTGGAGGCTGCCATATTGATTTATTTTTAAACAATACCGGTTGCCTGGCAGTCCTCCTGATATTGTGTATCTAATACTTTTAGCCATAGACCCTGAACAAGCATGCAGCAGATCAGGTACCCTGACTCAGCTGACAAAGGTTATACTGAAAGGCCAATCGGGCTGCATTAGTTAATTCTGAGAGGAAAGTAAAGAAGCGAAAATGGATAACCCAGCATGCCCTGCAACTTCCTTTGTGTGGCAATGTACCAAATAAGAGTCAGCTAAGCTGAGGAATGATCATTTATCTACAAGAAAAGTAATAGTGATTTTTAACTTTTGGATTGCCTGGTTAGCATCCTTATTACTTGTTTACCAGATAAACTTAAAAAATCGATTTTTTTATTTTATGCCAGTTACACTTTAAGGGCGTCTTCCATGGTTTCCCCCTACCATTACAGTACTGTAGTGTTTGTTTGTTTTTTTCCAGTACTGAACATAGTAAGTGTAGAAGACTAATAAGATGACAGAAGTCCATCTATATAGTGGCTTCAATTCATCAAAGGCTGTTGATTAAAAAAAAAAAGTTGGCAAAATACCGCATTCATTATTTTAGATTTTTTTTTTTTTTTTTTTTGCGAATTCATCAACATTTTCACAGGTACCGTAGAATGTTGGTAATTTACCGAAACCTATTTCTTCAATACACAAAAACCTGTTTGGTAACAGCAGAATAGTGTGGCGCTGTCTCTGTGTTGTTACACGCTGTTCCATGCAGTGACGGTATTATAATAGTAAGAGACATCCCTTTAGAATGTACGTATTTGTTATACTGCCTCTGCTCCCTCTGAATCTGTCCATTAGACTTCATTAACATTTTATTTTATTGCCACAGTTTAGATTATCTTCCAAGAAATATTAAATACACCATGCTCAGGTGATTTCCCCACTTGCTCCTCTGTATCTTCAAACCGGAACCTAAATGGTTAATGTCTGAAGGGCTGCAGGGGTAACCACTTTGTTCTTGCTCTCTCTCTGCTGCCTGGGGGTAGAAACGCTTTACCCTCCAGAGAAGGCATTGCAGCCTATCTGCATCCGATCAGCGAGACTTGCAGGAGACAGAGGCTGGTTCTGTTGGCTCTCTGCTCCCGTCAGTCATAAGTAATCCCTCTCTGCTACTGTGAGTCACGGCTCCTACACAGTCTCCATACTGTTTTCAACATACCAGAGCTGCTGGTAATCATCGAACATGTTACTGAGCTTTACGGCATGTTTTAAGCTTCATGAATTGACATTTACTGACATTTTTTGAGGCGTTTGCTGCAGAAGTCGGTAATTTACCTCACTGCTCGGTTATTTCTGCTTGCCATGCAGTAAAGCCTTGATGAATTGACATTTTACAAAATGCTCTGAAAAATCCGCTGTTTTCAGCATTACCGAATGCGGTAATGCTTGATGAATTGAAGCCACCGTATAGAAGTTTTGTTTTAATTTACATAATTCATTTTAATGAGTACTGGTATATTGAAATATAGATTTGGTACCTAAGAAATGTTGGTGAATATTTTTTCCCCTACTCCAGAACTAACCCAGCATATCATGAGCTGCTTCTGACTGTCCTTTGGTATGGTGTTGTTCACACATCAGCACTGGTCCGGTGTACTGCTGCAAGAATGTTTGAGGTTAGTGAAACCTATTTCTAATGATTTGGAATATCATTCTGTTATGTGTTAATGTTATTTTGTTATCTTTGCAGTGTGCTGTGCGATGGAGCAGAAAGTGTAATGTAGAGAACTCTTCCAGATTTGCATGCTTTTTCTATGGTGCCCTTTGATTTTGGTGCCTTGGATGACCATCTGATGCTATTTATTTAGTTTAGATTTTGTATATCTCATAGTCGCTTATGAATGTATTAGAATTGGTGTCCTTACTCTTTATCTCAGAATCCAATTGGTATTTTGTAACTGCCATCATTATTTGATAGGTAGAAGACAGGTAGAAGACCTATAATTGCTGAATAAGGTCTATTTCACATAGGCTGCCAAACTGTGCACACTGCCACCCATTGAGTGCCTTTCAGATACGGTTAGATGCAGCCGACTGGCAACATTTAAACAAAATAAGAGGTGCGGTGCAAAAAGACAGTCTTTATACTGTAGCAGCTTTGAAGTAACCCAGAGATGAAAAAAACAAGATTTGACACTTACCCGGGGCTTCCTCCAGCCCCATAAGGTCATCTGAGCCCCACACCGCCTTCCCGTGGTCTGCCGTTCAGCCGTGATCAGCCCCGGGAACAACTCAGTCACTTACAGTCTGGGTCTTCTGTGCATGCCCAACCCCCCCCTCCCCCTCTGCAGCAAATGCTTTTTTATTTTTTTTAAATAGGAGGTGATGGTCATCCGATGATTCCGATGCAGCTGCATATTAACTGAGAAATTGCTGGCTGCTACTTGGTTTAGAAATCGATTTTCAGCACAAAATGGCTGGGGAAAAAGTGAATTAGTAGTGATTTATCATTGCCTTTTATACAATAATACAATACAATAACATTTGTAAAGCGCTTTTCTCCCACAGAACTCAAAGTGCATAGTTCTGTCTCAGATCAATACAGGGTTGCAGGCTGGACTGTGTTACAGAGAAGATAGTCAGGTGGTCATAAATGACAGACTGAAGAGGTGGGTTTTCAGTTTAGACTTAAATGCTTCCAGGGATGGTGCTATCCTGATTGCGTGTGGCAGGGAGTTCCAAAGTCTAGGGGCAGCATGACAGAAGGCTCTGTCTCCAAAGATTTTGAGGTGGACTGTCGGGGTGACCAAGGTTTGGCTCGTTCACAGCCTTGCGGCGGCATTCTGTACTAGTTGCAGGCGGCGTAGGTCTTTCTTATGAAGGCCTGTGTAGAGAACATTGCAGGAGTCCAACCTTGATGTGATGAAGGCATGAACTAGGGTTGGAAGATCCTCTGAAGGAATGAGGTTTTTAATCCTTGCAATATTCCTTAGGTGAAAAAAAGGAATGTTTCACAACAGCTGAGATTTGATTCCTGAAGTTTAATTTCCCATCAATCGGTACTCCCAGACTGCGCACGCAGTTTGAGTTGTTCAGGTCTGAGCTCCCTATCCTTAGCTGTGTTGGTTGAGACTGGTTCTGCTTTGCTGTCAAGCCCTGACCTTCAATAACAAGAACCTCAGTTTTGTCAGCATTAAGTTTTAGCCAGTTCTTATTCATCCACTCCTGAAGCTCAGCCAAACATGCGTTTATCTGTGGAGTAGGGTTTGCGATGCCAGGTTTGAATGACAAATATAGCTGGGTGTCATTAGCATAGCAATGATATGTCAGGCCATGTTTTTGTATGATTTCTCCAAGTGGCAGCATGTATATGTTGAAAAGTAAAGGTGATAATATCGCGCCCTGGGGTACACCATATTTTAGTGGTACAGGGTTGGAGAGGGAGGACCCTAAGGCTACCCTTTGTGTTCTGCCAGCCAGGAAGGAGTTGAACCACTGGAGAACAATGCCATCTATGCCACAGTACTCTTGTAGCCTGTAAAGCAAGATTTCATGATCAACTGTGTCAAAAGCCACTGAGAGGTCGAGCAAAATCAGGATGGAACATTGACCCTTGTCTCTTGCAATGAGCAGATCATTGCAAATCTGGGTGAGGGCTGTTTCACAGCTGTGATATTTCCTGAAGCCAGATTGAAGAGGGTCAAGGATGCTGTTTCTGGCGAGCCTGGCTTCAAGTTGGAGGTAGACTGCCTTTTCAATAATTTTCCCCAGAAAGGGGAGGTTTGAGTCAGGTCTGTAGCTATTTAGAGCGTCTGGGTCTAATGCTAGGTACACACCATACAATTTTCTGTTAGATTTTCTCTTAGATTTACCTGCCAGATAGCTTTTTTCCATGTTGTAGGTAAATCTAACAGAAGAATCTAACAGAAAATTGTATGGTGTGTACCTAGCATAAGGATGGTTTCTTGAGTAGTCGCCTGACGATTGCTTCTTTCAGACAAGAGGGAAACAGCCCTTCTTGTAAGGAGCCGTTGACTATTTTGTGGTATGCCGGTGTAAATAGCTCAGGGCATTTCAACATGAACTTAGTGGGGCCAGGGTCCAGATCGCAGGTAGTCTGGCGAAGGTTTGAGAGGATATCCAAGATGTCTTTTTCAGTGATAACCTTGAAATCAGACCATGGTGGTAGGCTATGTTTGCATCTATTATATGGCTCTGCATGGGTTTCCAGGGCTGTGAATTGTATGGGAGATCGTATGGAGGAGACTTTGTCTGAGAAGAAGTGGGCAAATTTCTCGCACAGGTCCTCTGAAAGTCTGACGCTGGATTTCCAGCAAGATGGATTGCAGAGATTGTCTTCATTTATTATGTGACGTGGTCCAGATACCAAGGTTACTCATTGCTGGATGTTCCTTGCACAAATTTTCCAGCATATTGGAACATCTGTGCAACCAAAACAAGATCTTTCCCACAGTGGAGCATCACCTTAGTCAGAAAGATTTTATCGCTAGTGTAGCAGGCACACGTCCTAATGTTTCCCAGCATATAGATCTGTGCAGAAATGTACTTGTTTATTTATATATGGAGTAGGATCTTTCTTTACCAATTGCTGGAACCTTTATGGTCAATCGACTATCTCCTTTCTATGTAGGTATTTGAATGGTCTGTAAAGAGAATGACATTTTCTAAATTCCACTATATACACACACACGCACACGCACACACGCGCATACACACACACACGCGCATACACACACACACACACGCACGCGCGCGCGCGCGCGCGCATACACACACACACACATTTATCTTAGATATTTGCATCCTTATGCTTTCTAATGCCCATCAGGGTAATAAGCCTAATGGGAAAGGGGCTACTGCATAATGAGGGGGAGACAGAGGGACACTCTACATATTAGTGCCTAGTTATGTTTTTTTTTTTTTTGGGGGGGGGGGGGGCATGTTTGTTAGTTGATTGTGATAAATGCCTGCTTACTTATGATCTAACATTCTAGAGATGGTTGTTAGGAAGAACAATACATTGACAACTTATTGTATCTCATATAGGTATTAGAGCAGTGGATTGGGCCTTATTTTTTTCTTCTTCCAGCAGAGGTCCGGGACTTCATCCATAGTTTTTCTGGGTGGAGGCCATTTATTTTTAGTTAAATGCATGTACATTTGGTGCAACCATCGTGACCATGTCCACTTCTTGTCACTACACATACCACACAATCATTGTATCCTTTCACTGGTGCCCAGGAGTACCCCAGAGCATCCTAGCAACACTCCTGCTTTGCAGTAGTCCCATTCACTTCCTGTTCTGTAGGCAGTGTCTTATGGATGTTAGACAGGTTGCAGTTTCTGGTAATTAAGAAAAAATCATAACTGAATATTTTAAGTGTATAGAGGTACAGGAGCAGGGCTGATACAGAGTGCATAGGAATGGTGATAGGTGAGCTAAGAAAAAATGAAGGTATTGATGATAGATGTGCAGGTGCAGCAGAATGCAGAGGTGAAAAATGACTTTTAAAGAGTTGCTAAATAATGTAAATAATGTAGTGCTGAAATACATCTTCTAACAGCCCTCACTGCATTTTCTTTGTCAGCCTGCAGGCAGATGGTGATCAGGGAGAATGACTAATCTTCTTTTTGAAATGCTGGATGGGAGGGAGATGTGTAGTCTTTAAAGGAACCTGAAGTGAGAGAGATATGAAGGCTGACATTTATTTCTTTTTAAACAAGTTGTCTGGCCATTCCGCTGATCATCTACCTCTAATAATTTCATCCATGGACCCAGAACAAGCATGCAGATTAGATGCTCTGACTGAAGTCTTACTAGATCTGCCACATGCTTGTCTCAATGGTGTGATTCAGACACTTCTGTAGCCAAAGAGATCAGCAGGCCTGCCAGGCAACTGGTATAGTTCAAAAGGAAATAAAGTAACTCGCTCAGTGTCTCATTCCAGCGGTGATTTCCATGGCAACGGCGGCATCATGTGACTTGCCATCATTGCGTATTAGCGACACGACGCTATCGCAATGGAGATCGCTGCTATAGAGAGTAAGTGGGTGAGTTACACCCAATCATTCCTGGCCACAGAAGTCCAGAGGGAGGGAAGAAAAGAGGGAGACGCGGACTAATGCAGCGGGCCACATTCAAGTGGAATACAGCTAGATGTAAAAAGTTTGCCCACCCCTGTGCTAAGATGTCAAAACTCCATCCAGTGCACTACATGTGTGTAGGTACTTTGTAAGATATCATTGCGCAATTCAGTATGCTAGGAATATGATTTGTGGATAAAAGATCATTCTAAGTCAACAGTTACATAGTTGAGTAGGAGATGTGGCATAACGGATAGCATTCCCATCTTGCAATGCTGGGGTCTCCAATTCAGATTTCATCCAGGACACTCACTTTTTCCTAATTGTTATAAAAAGTGTCACCCAATTCATTATAAAGGACTTATTCAACCTATATTCCCTGGTGCAATTATGTTTTTTCATCCAGGACACCATTTGCATACAGTATTTGTGTGTTCTCCCTGCGTTTCTCGGGTTTCCTCTGGGCACTAGTTTCCTCCCATGTCCCCTAAAACCCATGCTGCCAAGTCCTCTTTGCACTCTGAATTGACATTAAAGTATTTTTTGGGACATTAGACTGACTATAGTAGGGTTCAGATTGCAAACTCCCCTGAAGACAGTTAAGTTGCCCACAAATTTATAGATTGACACTTGATGTAGCAAAAGTATACAGCCCTTTATAATCTGATCAAAGAGGGATCTATTCATCCCACACTCTGCCCATAGATGTTCAATAGATTTCAGCAAAAAAAATAAAAAAAAAAATTGAAGAATTGGGTTGCATCGCTTGATGCAGTGCATTGCTATGGGCCCTTAGCTCTACCACTGCTCCTGCCCTGCCCCCTTTTATTGAGCTCTTCCAGCTAGTTAGATTGATCATTTTGATTGATTCTTCACTTAAAATCAATCAAAACTAAGAAGAGCATAGATTACTATCAGTGATTGAATCTGCTGAGAATAGATGAGGAAAATCTGTACACGTAGGGACTCCTTTAGCGACATGACTAGGGACTCTGTAAACTGCTACAGAAAAGCGCTATGCAAATATCCAATTTTATTACACAGCTAAGAATTAGTTACCAGAAGGAACACCAAGGATTCTCTGTTTCTGCCTGTTTATAAAACACTTTAATGCAGCTGGAACATTAAAAATAGCAACTTGTAGAATGGTAACTAAGACACTAACATACAGTATGTAATGCTCTCATCCACTAGCAAGGTAACCTTTGTATTTCAGTGAGACTGCAGACTTTACAATGGGAGCAGAACGGACTTTCCAGAGTGCCTGTTCTGCAGGCCAGGCTAGCCTGGGACGGGCGTTGTACATTCTGTAAGAACTGTCAAAGCAGTAAAAGCAATACCTGCACACCTCTCTGACATGTTGCCAGATTTATTTCCTAAGCAGACTTATTTTTCTACACATACAAAAATCTTAAATGCAGTATCCTACAATTTGGGGCACTTGCCACTATAAGAATTAAGGCCTTAACCTCCTGAGCGGTCTGGACGAGCTCAGCTCGTCCATCACCGCCGGAGGCTGCCGCTCAGGCCCTGCTGGGCCGGTTTTTATCAAATAAAGTGCAGCACACGCAGCCGGCACTTTGCCAGCCACGTGTGCTGCCTGATCGCCGCCGCTCTGCGGCGATTCGCCGCGAGCAGCGGCGAAAGAGGGCCCCCCTAGCCGCCTGAGCCCTGCGCAGCCGGAACAAAAAGTTCCGGCCAGCGCTAAGGGCTGGATCGGAGGCGGCTGACGTCAGGACGTCGGCTGACGTCGATGACGTCACTCCGCTCGTCGCTATGGCGACAATATAAGCAAAACAAGGAAGGCCGCTCATTGCGGCCTTCCTTGTTTATTCTGGGCGCCGGAGGCGATCGGAAGATCGCCTCCGGAGCGCCCTCTAGTGGGCTTTCATGCAGCCAACTTTCAGTTGGCTGCATGAAATAGTTTTTTTTTTATTTAAAAAAAACCCTCCCGCAGCCACCCTGGCGATTTAATCAGAACGCCAGGGTGGTTAATCAACTAAATTATTTTTGTAAGTGAACAGATGATTGATAAGTCTGAGGAATATATATATATATATATGTATATATATATATATATATATATATATATATATACATACATACATACATACATACATACATACATACATACATACATACATACATACATACATACATACATACATACATACATACATACATACATACATACATACATACATACATACATAGAGAGAGAGAGATATGAATTGTTTGTAGACCTTTGAGACAGGATTGTCTCAAGTCACAAAGCTCGGGAGGTTACAGAACAGTTTTGCTGCTTTGAAAGTCCCATTGAGCACAGTGCCCTCCATCATCCATAAGTGGAAGAAGCTCAAAACTACCAGGACCTTCGTAGACCTGGTCAGCTTTCAAAAACTGAGTGATCGTGGGAGAAAGGGCCTTATGCTACGTACACACATGCGACAACGATCGTTCGTTAAGAACGACGAACGAACTTTTAATTGATGAAAGAACGACCTAAGTAAAGGTAGTTTTAAAATGTGTGTAACGATCTGATCGTTAGAACGAACGTTACATCACAGAAAGCAACTATTGCGCCTGCGCATAAAAATGAGAAGTTCCATGGAGAAATAGTGAAATGCGCATGTCAAGCCTAGTACGAACGATCGTTTCCAACGATGTACTACTTTTGAAAACGATCGTCGTTGGTTTAAATCCGCCGAGACAGAACTTTCTTTTGTAGCGATTTGGCTCGTTCGTCGTTTGCCTTAATAGTCGGTGGTTCGTTTTTTGTAACGATCGTCGTTGGTAAAGATCGGGGAACGATCGTTACAAACGACTATAGTCGCATGTGTGTACGCACCTTTAGGGTGATGACCAAGAACCAGATAGTCACTTTGTCAAAGCTCCAGATTTCCTCAGTGGAGAGAGGAGAACCTTCCATAAGGATAACCATCTCTGCAGCAATGCACCAATTATGCCTGTATGGTAGAGTGGCCAGACGGAAGCCACCCCTTAATAAAATGCACATAGCAACCTGCCTGGTGTTTGCCAAAATGCACCTGGAGGACTCTCAGACCATGAGAAACGATAGTCTCTGGTCTGATGAGACAAAGATTGAACTCTTTGGACTGAATGCCAGGTGTCACATTTGGAAGAAACCAGGCACTGCTCATCACCAGGCCAATACTAACCCAACCGTGAAGTGGATAAAAGGGAAAGATGATTGCAGCAATGTACAGAGACTTCCTGGATTAAAACCTGCTCCAGAGTGCTCTTGAACTCAGACTGGGGTGACAGTTCATCTTTCAGTAGCACAACAACCCTAAGCACACAACCAAGATATCAAATTAGTGGCTTCAGGACAACTCCGCATATGTCCTTGAGTGGCCCAGCCAGAACCTAGACTTGAATCCGATTGAACATCTCTGGGAAGATCCTAAAATGACTGTTCACCAATGCTTCCCATCCAACCTGATGTAACTTGGGGGGTGCCTGCAAAGAGGAATGGGCGAAAGTGGCCAAGGATAGGTGTGTCAAGCTTGTGGCATCATATTTAAAAATACTTGAGGCTGTAATTGCTGCCAAAGCTGCATCGACAAGAGTATTGAGCAAAGGTTTTGAATACTTATGGACATGAGGTTTTGGCAAATTTTATTTAAAAAAAAAAAGAGAAATCACAAGTATACTTTTCTCACGTTACCATTATGGATTGTTTTATGTAGAATTCTGAGGAAAGAAATGCATTTAAACAATTTTAAAATAAGGCTGTAACCTAACAAAATGTGGAAAAAGTAGCATAATTTAAAGGACACTTGTTAGTTTACTTTAAAAAAAATAAAATAATAATAATTAGATACTTACCTCGGGAGAGGGGAAGCCTCTGAATCCTAATGAGGCATCCCCCATCCTTCTCTGCAGCCCTGATCCCAGCACTGGCATCCCCGGAGAAACAGGCACCGTAATATTTACTTCGGGAGCCTCACACAGGTGCAGTATCGGCTTCCAGCTTGGGTTTTTGCAGAAATAGCCGGGGCCAGTCAGGTTTGCTCTTCTGCGCCAGTACAGAAGGCTCGCCCCAGCGCACTACAGCGGATCCGGTTAAATGACTTCCAAAATAGTGTATCTAGCACTATAGGACAGTTGTAAAGGTGGCCATACATTAGAAGATTATGGGCAGATTCGACCAAGAGACAAATTTATCTATAATCAAATCTGATTAGAGATAAATTTGTCTCTTGGTCGAATCTGCCCATACACTCCAGGCCGATTCCTGTCCCATTTCAGCGTGAAATAATCAGGGAATCGGCTGAGCCCGCCGCGTCCACCCGGCCGCTGTCCCCAAAATGTATAAATGTATGTAGTGTGTGTATTTATGCATTACCTGTCCTGTAACAGCTTCCCCACGGTTTCTGTCCATCTCGGCGGGTAACAGCCGCATACACTCTAGCGGCGCATAGCGTCTGATGTCAGACTCTATGCGCCGCCGGCGTGTGTGCGGAGCCTGGCGAGATGGACGGAAACCGCGTGGAGGCTGACACCGGACAGGTAATGTATAAATGCACACATTACATACATTTATACATTGCAGCAGCGGGGGCTTCGTCGTCTCATCACTAGTTCGCAAATCAGCCGGCGCACCGCCGCACACTCAACTAACCAACTTCGGCCCAACATCTAGCAGCATGCGCGATCGACCATGCAGCCAATTTCTGTCCCGTAATTGGTCGCTTTGTCGGTCAGGCATGCACTTAGCAGCACCAATTTTCATCTAAGTAGATTATAATAATTGAATTGGATGGTCGATTGGTTGGTTGGTCGGCTAATGTATGGCCACCTTAAGACTGCGCTCTAAATGAAGCTGATTTAAGGACAATTAGTGGAAATCGCCACTGTACTGGCTTCATATGCTTTTGTGCTTAGATGGCACACTCTTTATAGTTGTTTTTCTACTCACGTGTTTGAGTGCAAAATGCTGTTTAACATATAACCTTCCAAATGTGGAGATGCAGGGGCGTAGCAATAGGGGTTGCAGAGGTAGCCACTGCATCTGGGCCCTTGGGCCAGAGGGGCCCCGAAGGGCCCTCCCTCAACTACAGTAATAGCTCTCCATTGGTCCTGTGCTCATAATAATTACTTCTATAGATACTTTGAATAGTGGTAATTATTAACAAACTGTTCCCCATCCCCTTCTTGCACCTCAGACACTAGCTTCCATTGGCAGGTTTTGGTGCGCCGTATCAATTGCTATGTATATAGTGCTTGGGAGGGCCCCATTGTAAAACTTGCATCGGGGCCTACAACTCCTTAGCTAAGCCACTGTGGAGATGTGTACCTTTACTGAAAGGTTTACCTGCATTTTGTTCATGTAAGTTTAAATAGTAGCTTTCCTTTAGAAGTAGAAAAATGCAAATTCTGTTCCTGCTTTTTCTGCCTGTATGAGCATTAGCTTGAAAGTTGTTGCTTCTAACATATTTGTTCCCCTTTCTCTTGCTTTGTTCTCCTTCCTTCCATGATATTGCACTCTCTCCCGCGCATCACATCATGGCTCTTCTTGTTCCGAACAATCAGCTTTTGGTGAAGGGGGTGAATGAGACTTTGGTGGCTCAGAGAGTTGTCCCTGCTCTCATCACTCTTTCCAGCGATCCTGAAATGTAAGTTTCTAAGCTGCTTTGTACAGCAAGCATCCTGATTGTTGGAAGTACCCATCACGCTACAATTTAATCACCTTATTGGTTCAAAATTGACTTCCAAGTTGAATTCCAGGCAACTATAAGGCTCCCTGCACACTGCAAAACAGTTTTGCGATCCTGATTCCATTTCCGATTCCGATTTGAAATTCCGATTTTCCCTGAATGCAATAAACAGAAAAACGGAGGAAAAAACGCAGCCTGCAGTAACGATTAAAAATCTGAATCGGATGTAAAAAATGATTAAGAATCGGTATCGCATGCAGTGTGCAGGGAGCCTAAAACATTTTATTTAATCCACTTATATAAGCACTTAAAATCAGTAAGTATGTCTTGTACAGCTCATCTATATGAAGCAACTTCGTTAGAGGGAGGGGGTCCTATGCTGTTCACTAAAGGAACATACACACATGTGATAACAGTTGGCTGAAATGACAGATATCGACCATTTCATCTAATGATCAACCCCTGCTCAGTCATCAGGCATAATTAAGGATCTGGGCTGTTGGATCCTTAACGCTGCCCAAGCAGAACCGGATCATAATGTTATTTCTTACAAATCCCCCCCCCCCCACCCCCACCCCCACCCCCAACAGATGTAAGCCACTCAGTCTTGTGCCGATCAATGTCCCTCCACGCCCCCCCCCCCCTTCTCCCCCCATAGCAACAGAATACACGCTAGCCTCAAGGCTAGGGATGTGTCTCTATAGCTTTGTTCCTTGTATTGTTGCCTGTGGGATCATTTTCCGTTCACCTATGGGCAACAATTATCAGATGTGTGTAGGTAGCACAGCATATCCTGACCTGTCTGCATTTGATGACGTGCAATGGAGGAAAGTCAAGTTGCTGACTGTGCTGCCTGGTGCCATCTGAATCACTGAATTGGCTGGGCAGAATTACTAATGTCTTTGCAAGGTAGTAATTTCACAATTTTAACTGTTTGCCTGGAGGTCTGACTTAATTCAGAAATGCAATTACTGATAACCAGGCAGCTTTTCTTTAAAGTGCCAGAGTATTGAATTATTGGTATGGTTTTACTTACACAAAGTGATGGAGTATTTCTTTCATCCAGAATGCCGCTTATTTTTGACTAACCCTTTTAATAAAATGTAGCATACTTCTTGCCATTCTGTGTATGTTGGGCTGCATTATTTAAATCAAGGAAGGCCCAAGTTACAGTATCTGCCCATCCACAGTCACCGCTAACTTCAGTCTTGTGATCCATTTACCAAACCCTTTTTTGTATTGCATGTTGACTGGTTACAGCTGATTCTCCGAGGCATGCGGGAATCCTTAGTTGACAAGCGAGTTGCTCCGGCCCTTGTTACCTTGTCCAGTGACCCAGAACTGTGAGTTCTATGACTGACTCATATTAATTCTCCTCTCTTCAGACTTTCCCTGACCCATTTTAAATCTAAAAATTAGTCCGCTTTTTAAAAATAAAGGTCTTCACCCTCTTCCCCAAGTTCTGTATTATCTCATATATTTAAATCTCAAAATAAATTCAGATTTTTCTTTCTCCAAGTTCTGTAAGAATTGCTACTATCCCGGCTTTTGGTACCATCATGGAGACTGTTACGCAGAGAGAGGTAGGTCTTCTGTATGTTAACAAACCTTGAACTCTTAAGATTGTCAAATATCACGTCAATTTGTTTTGGAGTTTTTAGTTCATAGGTGTTTTTGTTTTGTTTTTTCCATAAGCTATAGTTGCTATTGCTTGTTTTTGTTTGTCTGCTCCATCTCCTTTTTTCAGGGCAGAGTAACATTATGATAAGGAGGTGAGTATAAACGATGCTCTTCTACCAGTTATTGGGAAAAGTTCAAAAATGATCTAGTCAACTGTGTAATCTAGCTCTAAGAAGGCCCAGGCAGGAGGAAAATACATTATACAAATGTTACAGCCATAGTTCACCCTCATAGATTTGTCCGTGTTGGTAAAGGGGAACAAGTGACAATCCTATGCAATGTGCATGTTTGATACAGTAATTCCAGAAACATTGAAGATGTCAGTCATGTGATGCTTCAGAAAGCTGGCAGATGCCAAGAGAGGCGATTGTGATTGCCCAGGTGGTGATGTCTGCACAGTTGGCGGACGTCTGGTAGGCACGAAATCTTTTTCTTTTGAACCGCTATGTGATCCTTCTTTATGGTTTAGTTTTATATAGATGCAGTCATTGTATTGGATGTGTAGACTTCTGACATCACACCTTTATGTATTTGTTCATCGCTATATAACTATGGAGCTTCCTTACTAATGGGAAATTAGAACCTGGATGTCCATTTAAAGCAACCAAGTTTTGGACTGTCGGTAGATCTGTGGTCTTTGGAGAATGGTTTTAAAACTTGCAAATCTAATTTTGCAAAAGCTGGCCATTCACTGCTAGATTTGTAGTAGATCAAGTTAATGATTACCATCTCACTGCCACTTTATTAATATCCTCATCAACTGCTTGATCCAGTAGAGTATTGTACTGTTAGTCATCAGTAAAAGCAAGTTTTGTATCAGGATGATTCTTGGAAGAGAGAGTAAGAGTTCAGCTGACAAGCCTTCTTCAGACTCAATTCCTATATGCTCCACAAAACAATCCTAAATCGACTAAAAAGGCCTAAGCTTCTAATAAACCTTTATTAGATTCGAGTTTTTTTATCAAAACTGTTTATTTTTTTAAAAATGTAATACTGCACGGTTATGTACAGTATACAGTAGCTTGCAAAAGTATTCGGCCCCCTTGAATTTTTCCACATTTTGTCACATTACTGCCACAAACATGAATCAGTTTTATTGGAATTCCATGTGCAAGACCAATACAAAGTGGTGTACACGTGAGAAGTGGAACGAAAATCATACATGATTCCAAACATTTAAAAAAAACAAAAAAAAAACCTGCAAAGTGGGATGTGCGTAATTATTCAGCCCCCTGAGTCAATACTTTGTAGAACCACCTTTTGCAGCAATTACAGCTTCCAGTCTTTTAGGGTATGTCTCTACCAGCTTTGCACATCTAGAGACTGTAATCCTTACCCATTCTTCTTTGCAAAACAGCTCCAGCTCAGTCAGATTAGATGGACAGCGCATGTGAACAGCAGTTTTCAGATCTTGCCACAGATTCTTGATTGGATTTAGATCTGGACTTTGACTGGGCCATTCTAACACATGGATATGTTTTGTTTTAAACCATTCCATTGTTGCCCTGGCTTTATGTTTAGGGTCGTTGTCCTGCTGGAAGGTGAACCTCCCCCCTAGTCTCAAGTCTTTTGCAGACTCGAAGAGGTTTTCTTCCAAGATTGCCCTGTATTTGGCTCCATCCATCTTCCCATCAACTCTGACCAGCTTCCCTGTCCCTGCTGAAGAGATGCACTCCCAGAGCAGATGCTGCCACCACCATATTTAACAGTGAGGATGGTGTGTTCAGAGTGATGTGCAGTGTTAGTTTTCCGCCACACATAGCGTTTTGGCCAAAAAGTTCCATTGTGGTCTCATCTGACCAAGAGCACCTTCTTCCACATGTTTGCTGTGTTCCCCACATGACTTGTGGCAAACTGCAAATGGGACTTCTTATGCTTTTCTGTTAACAATGGCTTTCTTCTTGCCACTCTTCCATAAAGGCCAACTTTGTGCAGTGCACGACTCATAGTTGTCCTATGGACAGATTCCCCCACCTGAGCTGTAGATCTCTGCAGCTCATCCAGAGTCACCATGTACTTCTTGACTGCATTTTTGATCAGCGCTCTCCTTGTTCGGCCTGTGAGTTTAGGTGGACGGCCTTGTCTTGGTAGGTTTACAGTTGTGCCATACTCCTTTTATTTCTGAATGATCGCTTGAACAGTGCTCCGTGGGATGTCCAAGGCTTTGGAAATCTTTTTGTAGCCTAAGCCTGATTTAAATTCCTCAATAACTTTATCCCTGACCTGTCTGGTGTGTTCTTTGGACTTCATGGTGGTGTTGCTTCCAATATTCTCTTAGCTGTATTCGTACTGACATTAGATTACACGCAGGTGCATTCTATTTAGTCATTAGCACTCATCAGGCAATGTCTTTGGGCAACTGACTGCACTCAGACCAAAGGAGGCTGAATAATTACGCACACCCCACTTTGCAGTTATTGATTTGTAAAAAATGTTTGGAATCGTGTATGATTTTTGTTCCACTTCTCACGTTTACACCACTTTGTATTGGTCTTTCATGTGGAATTCCAATAAAATTGATTCATGTTTGTGGCAGTAATGTGACAAAATGTGGAAAACTTCAAGGGGGTCCAATACTTTTGCAAGCCCCTTTATTTTTCCCCACTCGCAGAAACTTAATTTTTCCTGCTTGAATTGGGTTAAAGCTTTGTTCACAATATGTGCGTTGTGAAAAATGCATTCTCCAATTGCAGGGATTGCATTGCACATTGTACTTATTTGTTATGAAGAATTGTTGTTATCCAGAAATACATTGCATAAAAAGCGTTGGGTTCCGATCACTTATGATTGCATGGAGCATTTTCAGAAGACATGGGACCTATTGCTGGTTTATGCCGATGCCCAGGGCTTAAGTTATTTGGTATACTTATCCTAGGATATTTCCAATATTGTCACTCTACCGGGTCTTACTGGGGCCCATATACAGTTCTGCCCATAATTATTCATACTCCTGGCAAATTTTGACTTAAAGTTACTTTTATTCAACCAGCAAGTAATTTTTTGACGTGAAATTTCATAGGTGTCTCCCAAAAGATAAGACGATGAGCAGTTGGCATTATTATGGTGAAAAAAACATCTCATCTTTTATTTACATTTGAGCAAAAAGTATCCAGTCCAAAATTATTCATACCCTTCACAAACTGTTGCAGTCTGTGGAAAAATCCAAAGTTCTATACCATTCCAAATAGTCCAAGCTGTTCTAAAGCATTCTAATTACCCTGATTAATTGGGAACAGCTGTTTTAATCAACTAAACAGGTGAAAAACAGCAGCTTTCTGCAGTTGATTTGTGGACAGTCATGGCTTAATGCACTGCCTCTGTCTATACTTGAGACCCTTATGTGCTTTCTGTCGATTATCTCTCTTACTATCTCCCCTGCGTGGGGTGTATTATGTGTCATATTTGGAGTTCTCTAATTAAACTTTTTGAAACTAAGCTAAAAAACGTTAGGTTGCACACATGTGAACATTCCCAGACAATTGTATGAGCAGTGAGTTCAAATGCAGTAACGCACATCGTGTGAACTTACCCTTAGGCAGGGTTCACGCTTATTAAAATTTGCATGCATTTTGCAAAGGTGCAAAAACACAATCACTGCACATCCAATGAAAATTAATGGAAAATTGCACTTCTAAAATAGTGTTTAGTTTTTTTTTAGCATGCGTGACTATAAAACCTTACTACTTGCAGCACTAATTCACACATCGCAAGCAAATTACCATTGACTTTCATCAGAGACGGGTCACAATTACGGTTGCAAAAAAATGACAGCGTTTTCCTACGTCGGAATCTTCATTCTTGGCAGACAGCTAGCTGAGAGCAGCTTGTCAGAAATAGGAAATCACACAAATTGTGATATAAAATGCAGCTGTGCTGGCTTTTTTTCCTGCTGAAGAAAATCGCACATTGCTCTCAGTGCACAGCAACTGTGCATTAGGAAGCAGTATGTGCATTTTCACTTTAAGGAAAAAGCACACAATTTTAAGCAAATGTGACTCCCTGCCTTAGCCGTTTAGATTATTCTGTTTGAGTGCTCCCCTGGGTGGGTTGCACCTTCTGATGTCCTACTCCTGTACAACTGTTCAATTTTGTTATTGTTTTTGTTCATGGAAAAACTTTAATAAAAATATTGAAACCAGAAAATTCACATACAAAAAAAATTGCAAAAATGTTGTTTTCCGCAATTAACCCTGCTTTAGGCCTCGTTCACACTTGCAAATGCAGATGGCCGTGTGATCAGAATGCAACAAATGCGATCACACACCATCTGCGCTGACGTACGTTGCGCTGCTCATCCCATTCACCACAGTGAATGAGTCAACATTGCATTTTGCCAAAAAATAAATGCAGCAGTGAGATTAGTACTAGAGTACAGTTGCACAGTGCATGTAGTCTGAAGTCATACAGTGCAGTCTATGCACTTCTGATGTTCTTGCGTGTCGCACACAATACGCAGTGCTGAAATGTGCACAGCAGCGCTTACAGTGTGAACAAGGCCTAAAAAAATATTGATCCCTGCCATGTGAATTTAATTATTCATTTTAATTCTCTTGTGTCTGCATTTTAAATGTGCTGTTCAGCTGGTGTTAACAGTATTGGACATAAAATGGTTTCTAAAAATGGTGTAATTTCAATAGATGAACAGAGGCAGAATAATGTGAGCATATTGTGCAACTGACCCTGCAATGTGCCTTGCTTCCTAGCTTCTAGAGAGAGTTAAAATGCAGCTGGCATCATTCCTTGAGGACCCACAGTACCAGGATCAGCACTCTCTTCAGATAGAAATTATAAGGACCTTTGGAAGAGTCGGACCTAATGCTGAGCCAAGATTCAGAGATGAATGTAAGACATTACAGTAAATCACAGGTTACTACTACAAGATGTAATAAACCATGCAGTTCCATGATCTGGATGCCAGTAATTTACTATAGATTTTGCGCTCCAAGTCCTTTGTCATACAAGTGTTGTAAGGTGTGGTTCATAAGCTCCTGAAGGAATACTGTTTTTTTTTTTTTTTCTTTTTTTTTTTTTTTTTTTTTTTTTTTCTTTTTTTCAAACTCAGCCGTTATGTGACCCAGATATGACCATGTGACAGCTGTGAAGCCATCATACGTGGGTCTCAGGTCTGCATCATAGTTTGATTTTCTTTCCTCTCCTCCCCCCCTCCCTCACTCCATCATCACTACAATATATCAAATATTCCACCAGTGGCTCAGGTCAAACTAATTATAGTAAGAGAGAGAAAAAAGAAAGTAAGAAAAAAAAAAAAAAAAACACAAGCACCAGCAAAAAACAAACTCCACCTACCCATCTTAACTTTAAGTGGTTAATATCCCTTTCCGACCACCCACTTATTTTATGGACATGCCCTCCATGCATGAGCCATCAGGGCCGGACCAAGCCAATGGAGGGGACAGGCCTCATGCACAAACAGGTCACATATCTAAGCTGAGAAGCAAAGCAATTACTCTTATTTCACCTTTCATACACATTCATATAAGTGCCTTCTATACTTCAACATATATCTATGCATCTGCACATTCATCCATCCATTTATCCTTACAATTTCAGTTGGTAATATAGTGGTTATTTGGTTCTTTTCTCCTCATCCCCTCCACTTCAAATACTCAACTACTTATTATATGTTACTTATTTTTTCCCATGCAATTTTCCATTCCTCCATTTGTTTGTTGGTGCCAGCATCTTCTACACTGCCCTCGCCACCTTGCAAAAAATCTGACATCATCCATATCCACTCTTCCATACTGGGAGCTTCGGGGTTCTTCCAGGATTTTGCTATAAGTTTCCTGGCCACAATTGCTGCAGGGATTACTAGTTTATTTGCATGTCTAAAGCGGTCAGGTTCCATGCAACTCAACAGAGCGGTACTGGGATGAAGAGGGGAAGGAAGTTTAATGAAATCTCCTATCTCTCTCCAAAAGTTCTGTATAACCGGGCACGACCACCACATATGCATATGTGAACCAAACGCAGTAAGACATCTCCAACAGTTCCCATTTCCGCCTTTAAATTTAGCCATCTTAGAGGGTGTGAAGTACCATCTCGTCATGAGTTTATAATTAACAAGTTGAAATGAGGTATAGCTGGGGGTCCAAATTTCCTGGAATACTGCTCCCCAGTCCAAGTTTTGGATATGATTTAGGTCTTGTTCCCAGCTTCTACAGAACTTAGGTAGAGGATCAGTTTGACAACTGTCAAGAAAAAAATATAAATTTGCTGTCATTCCCTTCCCCACCCTCGAATGAAGAAAACACTTTTCATAAATATTTATGGTTTTACTTATATTATCCTTATGTTTGGAAAGGTAGCTCCTGACCTGGAAGCTCCACAGCCCATTATCCATTCTGACCATGTTATAAATCTCCCTCAATGTGGAATCTCTGTGGCCAACTAAGTCTAGGATTCTAACATACTGTTTTATATTGTTCAAGAACAAATGTTTTCTAAATACAATGGCATTTTTGCAAAATAAAAAATGTGCAATCCAGCTTCCTTCTCACGCCCTTCCTCCTAGTCAGTCTGCAGGCATACTACCTGGATAACTGTGTTAGCGCAGAGGTGTGGCTTCAGCTCATAGGTCTATCACTCCCCTTCTGCATGTCCACATGACTCAACTGGAAGTGGTTCAGGCTTACTGGCTATGAATAGGCAGCTATAGGTCTGTTAGGAGAAGATAAGTTAGTGCAGCTGATATTTTCTGTTTTATTTAGTATATTGGGGTATTTGTTGTTTTTTTTTAACCAAACTTTTTATTTATACTCAATTTAAAATAATGTTCTGTTAAGTACACATAAGTGTGTGAAGTTGGAAGTAGTAAAGTAGAGGAGGAGGCAGTCTCTGTGGGAGAGGCTGCTTGGATTACCTTGGATGCTTTTCTGACTGCAAGGAGAACAGACTTGACTATCAGAAAATAATTCCTACAGCAGTTGTAGTCTGTGCTGCAGGAAGTGCGTTTGAGGGACTCCTGGCCAGGTACTTTTAAAGTCAACAATAAGACATCATCTGATCAAGTAGCATACTATAGACTTATAAAAAGCAGCTCTGTCACAGAGTGCCGACACAGGTCTAGAAGATCATGGCCCATATGCAGGGCCGGTTTAAGGCGCTCCGGGGCCCTGGGGCAAACTGAAGCGTGGACCCCCTGCCTGAACACCCCCGTTCCCCCTTTTTTCACCTACAACATAATACGAGTTTTTGCCTATGACATAGTTTTTCAATTTCGATATTTTTTTTCCAGCACTTTGAAATAAAAAAAAAAAAAAAGTAGGTTAAAAAGAACTATAAAAATTATTGCAAGCATTTTCTTTCTTTCTGATGGTTTAAAAGGCATTTTATTGACAAGTTAGAAAATATCCCGTAGGAAATAACTCAGTAGAAAAAGGTAATTGCATATGGGCCCATGTGTGCTAGGAGTTAGTTTGACCTTAATCACGAATATTAAAGCTAGTTCACCATAGGCTCACTTAAAGAGACTCTGAAGCGAGAAAAAAATCTCGCTTCAGAGCTCATAGTTAGCAGGGGCATGTGTGTCCCTGCTAAACCGCCGCTATCCCACGGCTAAACGAGGGTCCCTGACCCCCCGAAATCCCCTCCGAGCAGCGGGGGATCTCTTCCGGATTGAGGCAGGGCTAACCGCCGCAACCCTGCCCCATGCGCGTCTGTCAGCGCGTATCTCCGCCTCTCCCCCGCCCCTCTGTCTTCCTTCACTGAGAGGGGCGGGGGAGAGGCGGCGATGCGCCGCTGATAGACGCGACTGGAGGCAGGGCTGCAGCCATTAGCCCTGCCTCTAGGAGCAGCAAAATCTACGACCAATTTGGTTGTTGATTTTGCAGGGGAGGGGGGGGGGTTTGGGGGTGAAGGGACCCCCTTTTAGCCGCGGGATAGCGGCGTTTTAGCAGGGGCACACGTGCCCCTGCTAACTATGAGCTCTGAAGCGAGAATTATTCTCGCTTCAGTGTCTCTTTAAATCCAGAAATGAAGGGCATGGGACTTATATAATTTTACTATGTTGTTTTTTGCACCTGTCCTTGTAAATAATTCTACAAAAATATTCATTTGGAATCTTTTGTCATTTGCTCTATGTTCCTCGAAAAACATTATGCGCTGAAATGCAAGGAGTTTTATTATGCCAGTACAATCTATATTCTGTTTTATTGGCTGTATTAAATGAGTTTATAGCTAAATATTAATATTTGTATCATTTTTTTCCCAGTTGTTCTTCCTAATTTGCACAGGTTAGCTTTGATCAACAACCAACAATCGGTGGATGCCAAGAGACTTGACATTGCTACATACTTGTTTGAAGCTTACAGTGCTCTTTCCTGCTGCTGTATCCTTTATTAAGAAATGCTATATGTATTGTACCATAGCCTGTGAGGCAATGCTGATTTTCAGTTGTTTCAGGTGTTTGGACAGTAATAGTAACTGCTTTGCTTAATGCAGTTTTGGTAGCAATGTTTTCTTCAGTCAATTGACAAATGTATAACATCTAAGCCCTTGATTGAGAGGAGTATGGAGGCTGGCCTATTTATTTCATTAAAATAAATTGCAGCTGATTTTTTCTGACATGCTGCCAATGGTGTCAAAGTGTATGCAGAGCACCTGAAGTTTTAGAGGCAGAAGATCAGATCAGCACAACGACCAGGAAGTCAGTGGAGCCTTCCATATTCCTTTTCCATTAGGATTTATTTGAACTAGGGTTAGTGTACCTACACATACACCACCAGGGGTTCTCAACTCAGTCCTCATGGACCCCCAACAGTGCATGTTTTGTAGAAAACCACAAACATTCATTGCTGCGGTACTCAGTGGCTCAGCAGAGCTGATTAACTACCTCTGTGGATTTCCACAAAACATGGACTGTTGGCGGTACTTCAGGGCCGAGTTGAGAAACTCTGACTAGCGCTAGCGTAATCACAAACTCTCAGCTATTTTAGAAGTAATTATTCTAAGTGATTCTAGGCATGTGCCTAGCGATTTTTTAGCTGTGCCTAGCGATTTTCTAGCTATGCCTAGTGATTTTTGGAATGTTTATTTTTTTTGTACAGTAGAGCTAAATGTGTACAGCTTTTGTTAAAAAAAAAAAAAAAAAACACTTGGAAAATCGCTCTGTTCTAGCGATTTTCCACTTTCCTATACTTACCATTGAGACTGAATCGCCTCAGAAATCAGCAGAAATGCTGCAGGATCCCATTCAAATACATTAGCCAATCGCTTTTGAAAGCGCCAGCGTTTTTAAAAGCATTCAGAAGCGCTCTAGGTGTGCAGCAGCCCAGAAACTACACCTTCCATTCAAGCTATGAAGGCTGCCATTTTGACTTCCCTCTAGTTTCCTGGCTGTATTGCTCTTTGAGTGATTGCTTGGAAGTAATACACCGACAGGGAAGTCTGACCCCTTGATCCTGTGTACTTGCTTCAGGTGAGTGATTCACAAAATATTATATACAAGGTGTAACGATTGTGGAATTCTCTCCGTGATCAGCGCACAAGACGTGCGCTGACACTGCGGAAATCCTCCACAAGCGTATAATTTGAGGGAACCCAGCAAAAGGTGCAATGCACCTGTAGAGGGAAATTCCTGTCGGCAGGTGGAGCTGTGGAGTGCAGAGGAACAGCTCCTCTGCCCTGCCACAGACGCAAGACAGGAATTGCACGAAGGGAAGAAACGCAGGGCAAGATCGCCCTGAAAGAGAGAGATCAAAGCGACAGAGGGTATGTGTGTCCACCAATCTAGTCGCCACCCTGCGACGATGAACACACAACCAGGAAGATAAAGTGAGAAGGCAATCGCCAGAGATGGCGATTGCTAACAGCGACACAAGACCGAATAAGCACAGATGAGGAATGCATGTATGTCCACCAATCTAGCCGCCAACCTGCGACGGCGGAAACACAACAGAGGAAACCAAGTGAGAACGCAATTGCAAGAGAAGCGATTGCGAAAGAGAATGAGCACAGGGACAGATTGTATGTGTGTGCACCAAACTAGTCGCCAACCCGCGACGGTGCATACACAACAGCAGATATGAAGTAGGAACACAATCGTGAGAGAGGCAATTGCCAGAGGTGACACAAGGCTACAGCAAAGCAGAGCACGAGAGTAGCAAAAGCACAGCAAATCATACAATGAGAAGATGAGGAAAATAACAAACGCTAACTAAACGCGAACACCGCACTCATTCGCAACAGTGCACGCGTTTATGCGCTGTCTCCGCGTGTTAAGCACAACAGAACCAAGCACGCCTAACTAACCACCGACAGACAAATATGAAACAGAGGACGCGAGCGCTTGCTTAACGGTTACCTCACCGAGCCTCCAGCAAGCGTTCGTAGCAGACAAGACAGATACACGAAAACAGGAATAAGTGAGAGATAACAGCAAGAGAGATGGAGATCAGACGGATCCACAGCACTAGCGCTAGGCGAGTGCGATCCAGGCAGGACAGATTAGATGAGATAGCTGGTAGCAACCGCTGCTCCAGCTATACTCCAAGAACAAAGATCAGAACGACTTCCTGTCGACCACCGCTGGGACAGAACAGTCGCAACAGACAAACAAAACAGATATGCAATCCTAACTGCACTAGGGAATCTGCCTAGTGCAGTCCCAGGAATAACTCTAAGCTAATCTTTAAACAATGAGCAAGGCTGACACTCCAGGAGTGTTTCACAGGACTAACCCTTATGACCAGCCCAGGTCTGTGATATCACATGGTATTTATAGTACAAACCTCCAGAGGATGTGGCTAGGAAATTTGCATGACAAACGTATGCAAATTCCCCAGCAGCAGCAAGCTGCAAAACTGACAAAAGGTCTATCTTCCAGAGACCTGCAGAATGCAGACCTGAACAGTGGTCAAAAAGGCGGATCATTACACAAGGGATCAGAATTACAGACAGGAATTAAGCATTTTTAAAAGGAGTCAAAGCTGGTAGCATGCACTGTACTGCAAGTCGCGAACAAGAGTTTTTAAAAATGCTTTTCTAGCAGTAGAGACCCAAATGAGGTATCAAGCGTTGTAGTGTCATTCTACTGCATTAGCCACGTGGTGCTTTGTCCACATAACTTCCTGCACAGACCATATAAAATTAGCTCAGTCAGTTGCACAAGAGATTGTTAGTTCTCTGAATATAACTGGTAAGCTTGTGCTTATAAATGAGAAGTTCCAATGATGTGTCAATCAATACTTCCTTCCCAACAACTTCCTCTTTTACCCTGTCATCATACTTTTGTCATTTAATTTATTCCTTTTTTTATGATTTTTTTTATTGAACAAACATTTTGAAGTGTTATATCTTTACGGCACGTTACCGGTTCGCAGTTAGATTCCTTTACAGTGTTCTTTATTGTAGAGTTCCCATAGTTGCTTTTATGAACTATAAATCATTGATCTAAAAAAATGACGTCCAGAAGTTCAGGTAAACATTTAAACCAGCATCCCACCCACACACACACGTGACTGAGTTGCTTTGCAGAATTGACCACGGCAATCTTAACATGTGACACCTCTATTACTCCCTCTCCATCACCCACTTACGACGCAGTGCACTGTGCAAGGTAAAAAATGATGCCTGGGATTGCTTAAAAAAAAATGGGGGAGGGGAGTTGCACTCAATTACATGTGCAAGACATCTTAGCAATGTTAGAAAATCATTATTGCTAGCAGTTTGAAATGGAAATGCAATTTTTAATTATGTTAATTTACAGAACAGCTCGTGTCCTGAATTATACTTCTATTCATTTTATAAATAAGAGTGCCATTCTTATTTAAAGAAAGTCCAAAGTTGTATGTTGAGAGATGATTACCTCCAGAACAGCTAATATACAGTATATTGCAGTTCGTTTTACCAAAACGTGTTGCACATTGTTATCTTTGTTGTGGAGATAAAGGGGAGAGAGTTGTCAGGAAATGGTAACTGAAAATGTGGGGCTTGTTACCCTGGTGTACTGTTTCCATGGGTGCAAGGAAGCATACATATAATTTGACATGTATAGAAAATCACACTGATCTGCAAACTTAAGTTGAACGTTAATTATAGGATGGCTTAATATGTATCTAATTTGCCAAATGTTTTCCTGTCTGGGTAAAGCAAGGAATGGTTACAGCCTACACTAGAGTTTTTGCTACTTTCTGGTTCCACATTGGAGAGAAAATTTACTTTCACAGATATCACAAAAGCAACACAGAGCGCAATAAAGTAGCTGCTTTCTTCTAGTGTGGGGGAGTGATCTAAGAAGGGCTATTATTGCTGCCTGTGTGCTTGGTATAATTTAACCAATTCCTGTTTACTCTCATAGAAGTCACCAAAGTTTAGAAGTTAGAGGCAATCTCCTGAAAATAGAAATACTGTAATTCCAACCTTTCCATTTCTATCTAAAACTGAAAGATACATTTTGAGTAAATTGACGCTTGTTTGTGGAATAAAGGAGGCTGCTTTTCATTCCACCACAATTGGTCAGGTACATAGGAAAGCCTATGATTCTGGTCAGGGCAAGATTTTCTGTAATGTGAAAATTCAACTTTTATCTGTTTTCGTATGCTTGATGTGTTAGGTATGCAATAGTTATTGAAATAGGAGTGCAAAAACATACAGCAAATATCCCAGGTCTCTACTCCATTTTCATGGGGCCATTACAGTTCAGAAGTTTTACAGGCTTTCTCCCTACCAGGAAACTAGATTAACCTGTGGAATTTCAGCCTTAAGACAAACCGTTTCCAGTTCTCTGTTGCGGTAGTTTTACTACAGAATGCCACGGAATTTCACTTCAAACATATTACATTCAACTATTGCATATTGCATTATTTTATAGGTATTTTATAAGTAGATGCTGATCTTGCTTGGCATTGCAAAATTTATTTTCTGTATAAATGACAGCAGTATATTATGCAGCACATTAAAACTTTGATCAGTTCATATTTCTTTTCCCTTAAATAGCTTACGAATGAATGTCCCTTGCACAATCTAGGGTCAGTTTTGGGGGATAAGCTAACTCGCTTAACAGTGTGTTTTAGGTTGTGTGAGGAAATCTAAACACCCCGAAACCAATTGTGACCACAGGGAAAACATATGAAGGCTTTGCCATCAGTTCCCTACCAGGGAAACCGTCCTGAATGTTACTATTGATAAGACAAGTGTTAACAGCTAAGCCAATATGCTGCCAGAAATTGTCATTAAAGTAAACAGACTCAGAGATGAGTCAAGTGGCCGTTTTTTTTTTACTTACCCGGGGCTTCCTCCAGCCCCATAAGCATGGAATCCTCCATTCAGCCGCAATCAAATCCGGTACCCGGCTCAGTCTGACTGAGTGATGTCAGCCGAGGTTTTCTATGTGTGTGCCGAAGGACCCCCCCTAGCGCTGACGTCAATGAACCGAATACCAAGAAGATTGCGGCTTAATGGAAGCACTCGGGAGGACAGCGAGGGACACATAGATGCTTATGGGGCTGGAGGAAGCCCCTGGTAAGTAGAGATGGTTCGAACCTCCAATTTTCTGTTCGCGAACCTCCGCAAAAGTTTGGGTCGTGCGAACTTTCGTGAACCGCAATAGACTTCAATGGGGATGCGAACTTTGAAAACTAGAAACATGCTGGCCACAAAAGTGATGGAAAAGATGTTTCAAGGGGTCTAACACCTGGAGGGGGGCATGGATGAGTGGGATAGATGCATGCTAAATTGGAGGCCTAAAGTGCTTTAAAACATCTTGCATGTGTATACATCAATCAGGGAGTGCAATTAAAGTACTGATTCACACTGACACACCAAACTCACTGTGTAACGTTTGTGTAGTGACGGCCGTGCTGGACTGGTGCGCACCATGGCGAGAGTGCAGGCAGTGGCAGTTTTCAAGCCCATATGGTCGCCGGGCTGTGGTAGCTCAATGATGAACAGTGACTGTCCAGCTGATTGAATTTGGTCTGTCCACAATGAAGCAACGACCTTAGTATCTTGGGTGTGCCGCCCCCCCCCCCCCCCCCCTCCAAGACACTCATATAGCCGGCGGTCATTGCTTTATTGTGTTGCGCAAGCCCCTTCACCGCAGCAAGGTAACGATCATGAGGGGGAATTGACACGTGTACATGCCTTTTGTTTTGTTGTTGCAGCTGCAGTGCAGCCAGAAAAATTAGGCAGGCATGTACACACACCAGAAAAATTATTACAGCAGCCGCTGCTAGCATATTCTTATCCAATGAGCAACCATTGCAGAGTCATCCATGCCCATTGTGTATAGTTGTACACGCCCCCCTTCCATCTCAGCAAACCAGCACGTCCATAGTGATGCAATACGCGTCTCATACGGCGCATGCGCACTTTTGTTGAGATTTCCGTGTGTAAGTGGCACGCATATAAGTCCGCAATGTATGCGGAAATGCAGCAATTATGAATCATATTGCTAGCAAGTTGATACACATACATATCCGCAATGCATGCGGAAATGTATCACCTGTTGGTCGCAGTGTTGGTTACCATGCCAACAACAAACTAACAGGATATGAGGTCATATACCGAAAGTGATGCAGCACCATGCTTCGTTTAGATGTATGTGGATACACATGATACAGGTAACACTGCTTATTATGCCTTTCTATGTGGACCAGCAGATTGAACATGGTAATCAGTATACCTTAAGCAATTAGGGGCGATGGACACGCCCAGATGGACTCCACCCTTCCTCATCCCTCCAGTATTTAAATCAATGCCTGACATGGCAATTCAGCTCTGACTTGGGCTATCTATATGGGGGGCATGCTGTGACTTGGTGGGGGTGCACGTTTTGATATGACTACTGTATATATGTATAGCACTCTTTGAAAAAGCCGTGAGGTGAAACATGTTAGGGAACCATTATACAGCACCTTGTATATGTTATTGCGTGTCGTCCATTCCAGCAGGCACATTTGAGAGGACCTGATTATAGGTGTTTGAGGGTTGAATTGTATACCCATCCCCCCTCAACACTATTCCTCCACATGTGCCTTATTTAGGTATTGTCCTTTTTCTTCTTTGATGGTGGAATAGCTACACCAGTCCTCCTTATACATATACAGGAAGCACTGGGGGATAAGCAAAGACCTCCACTATTCTCAGAGACCTATGAATAGATAATTTTTAGGACTTTACCAGGGGACACAGATCCTGGTGATTTCCCCCCCCCCCCCCCCCCTGTTTTATTTTAAACTGATCTAACTATTTGCAAGGGATCTATGCTTACATAATCTATACCTATAGGGCTTGTCCTTGGTGACTCAGTGTATATATTCATTTCCCTGGTATATCACTCGGATAGTGTTTGATCTTTTTGCGATTGGTGTACCGAGCACCATACATTGGGTATGGCCTATTTATCTGTAGATCTACCCACCATTGAATCCCTGACTAGTGAAGCCAGGAACACTTTTACCTATGTTGAGGGAGAGGAGGACACTGATTATCATACAGCTAACACAGATGTAGAGCCAGTTTTCAGGGACATTTTTAAAACCTACAAAGATTTCACCAGGTCCACCTGGGAGGTAGCGAGTTTCAGTGTCTATTTAAAAGAAAAAATCACAGTACGTGGTCTCCGCAATTTGATCAAACCCCATTCCCATACAGACGATGTTGAGTTCATGACTGGATGGGATGAGCTCAAGACTAAACAAAACCTTGAGCAGATGCAATATTTACATTATTATGAACTTAAGTTTTCTGAGAAATTAAGAACTAAATTGCAGAGTGAACAAAAAATTCTACTGGAATTGTCGGGGCATCCCGATTTTGAAAAGTTTGAGACTAAGTTACAACATAAAGTCTCGGCATATACAGAGGAAGTAAAAACAAGAAAGCAAAAAAAGTTCACTCGTGATAGCCTTGATTTTAAACTTAAGAGGGTATATAATTGGGCGGAGAAAAAACCCAAATTACCAATTGAAACTGTGCACAACACTGATATATCTGACACTGAAACCCAGTCTGACAGTGGATCAAACACCTCCACTGGTCCCCGATTTTCCCGTAGTCATAAAGCTAAAAATATTAACAAAAATAACAAGAAACCCAGGGGTTCTCCTAGGGGCCCACAAGGAAACAATCCTAAAGGAGCACAAGGTTTTTTAGACGTCCCCCAAAAATTCCAGGACCACTATGTGCAGAGACAATGCAGACGTCGGATGCACATACACAACCGGGACTGCGAGATCGCAAAAAATGGGGGTACACTGGCCACAGAAGGGGGAGGGTCGTACCACCAATGGTAACTGCAGTTGCCAATGAACCCCAAGGAGAGATGAGAGTAATCAACCTGTCTTCACACACATTATCTGCCACACAAATATCACTCCTTACCAAGGGCCTCTTGTTTGTACCAACCACTAGATACAACACATTCGAGTGGGTAAAGGATGTCAAATTATTTTCCCCGCAAGTTGGCATTGATCAAAATGTTTGAAGGTAAAGAAGCAAAAGACAAAAAAGCCTTTCGCAATGAAAAGGAAGCACTCGAAGCCCTTGAGGATCTTCTCAGAGAAAATCTTGTAGGCACCCCTGAACTAGCACCCCCATGTGGTATCAAAAAATCCAGTTCCTATTGCCCTTCGTTGACACAGTACCCTCAAATCCATACATTTGTAGATATGGTAACAAGAGCTCTCAAACAATTGGAGCGAGACATATGGGGAAATTCATTTTCTGATAACCTCACCAGTGATGAAAGACTGGCCTTGGATATATTGAAACGCAGTGACCAATTAATAATTAAACCCGCTGACAAGGGGGGTAATGTCGTGGTGATGGATAAAATAAATGTATGAAGAAATGTGCATGACATTGTTGAGGGATGAGTGTCAATATACGGTGATCAGAACGAATCCCACAGCTAAATATCAAGATGAGTTGCAAAACCTGTTGAAAGCATGTCTGGAAAATGGGGGTATAGATAGTGATGATTATACACGACTGAAAAGATCGACCGAACACCCGGTTATGTCAGTTTTTTATACACTGCCGAAAATACACAAAGGGCAAAACCCACACCCCGGGAGACCAATAGTGTCCGGGAGGGGAAATCTGACAGATGAAATCAGTCAATATGTGGATCGATTTTTGCGCCCGTTCGTGGAAGCGCTACCTTCCTATCTAAAAGACACCAAAGATGTATTCACCTCCAAGACATACAGGTCACTTCTGAAACATTCCTCGCAAGTATTGATGTAGAGGCACTGTATAGCAACATTCAACATGAACTTGGCCTTAGTGCAGTACAGTACTTCCTCAATACAAGAGGGCGTCATTTACAACAACACAATAACACGCTTTTGCAGCTGTTGAGATTTATCTTGACTCACAATGTTTTTCTGTTTGGAGGAAAATATTACCACCAGCTCAGGGGCAGTGCGATGGGGACGGCTTGTGCCCCATCCTACGCTAATCTGTTCCTGGGCTGGTGGGAAGACACCTTAGTCTTCTCTGAAGATCTTGAATTTTACACGTCTCACATTACTTATTGGGGTCGGTTCATTGATGACATAGTGATATTATGGGAGGGCCCCCTTTCCATCTTTGAGGATTTTGTCTCTCTTCTCAACAAAGATGAAATAGGAATGCGGTTCACACATGAGATCAATAAATCAAGAATTAATTTCTTGGATCTCACAATAAGGGTGGGAGAGAAGGGTAGACTGGAAACAGAGATTTTCCGTAAGCCAACCGCTACAAATTCGCTCCTCAAATGGGAAAGTTCTCATCCCAAATCACTGCGCAGCAGTATCCCCATCGGACAGTTCCTGCGGGCCCGCAGGAACTGTTCTAATGAATTTTCCTTTGAACAAGAATGTACTCTGCTGAGAAATAGATTCAAACAGAGGGGCTTTCCCAATGAAGTGGTCCAAAAAGCATATTTCAGAGCCAGAAACACTCCCAGGCAGGAGACTCTCAAAAACACCCCGAGCAAACAAGAAACAGGTTATATCAACACTGCGAAACGGACTCCACCTAGATTGGTGGGCACCTTCACAGACCAATCGCATACAATCTTTGAGATTGTGAAACACTACTGGCCCATTTTACTGAAAGACAAGGACCTTTCGAAAATCCTCCCTCAAAACCAAGCTATTACCTACAGACGAGCACCAAATCTAAGGGATCTGTTGGTGCACAGCACATATACCCGCACTCCTCAACCAGCCGTCAACACCTGGCTACCCAGTAAGCCCAATGGATCGTATCATTGTGGTAAATGCAAAGCCTGTAGGTATATGCCCACTATCAAACAGTTCACATCCCCAAATAATGGTCGAGTATTTACGATTCTGTTGTTCATCACATGCAATACACATTCGGTGGTATACGGAGCGAAGTGTAAGTGTTGGAGCATATCGGTGATATTAAACACAAGAACGACACCGCGATTGCCAGGCACACGAACGATGTACATCCACAATCACGGTTTGATATTGCGTTCTGGGGCATACAGTCTTGGAGGAGGGGTGTCAGAGGGGGAAATGTAGACAAAAAGCTGACTCAGCTAGAGTCCCAGTGTATTTTTAGATTGGGTACCATTGCACCCCTTGGCCTGAATGAAGATTTCAATTTAGCCTGTTTTTTATAAACTTCATACATTGAATGCATGCATAAGTGTTTAATGCCATTTTTGTTAGATATGATGACCAAAGATGTATGTATGGGGAGGCTACAATACGTGCATACTTACATGTGCACAAGTTATGTGGGTTGGTCTGACCCTGGTGATGGAGAGCAGATGGGATCGTCCCATCCTACATATTTTCGTATTTTCGTTGCTCCTAGTTCACCTTTATAATAATGCATATGTGTTAGATTGCGCTCGTATATATTGGCACGTCCTCTGCACATAATATAATCCATGTAGGTCATCTTTGTATTAGTGCATATGCATATCTGTTAGATTGCGCTCGTATACATTTGCACGTCCTCTGCACATAATATAATTTATTTAGGTCTGTACTATACACATATCCTACAAGGCAACAGCTTGTATTGGCATTATCGCGTTGCTAGGATATTCTTATCCAATGAGCAACCATCCGCAGAGTCATCCACGCCCATTGTGTATAGTTGTACACGCCCCCTTCCATCTCAGCAAACCAGCACGTCCATAGTGATGCAATACGCGTCTCATACGGCGCATGCGCACTTTTGTTGAGATTTCCGTGTGCAAGTGGCACGCATATAAGTCCGCAATGTATGCGGAAATGCAGCAATTATGAATCATATTGCTAGCAAGTTGATACGCATACATATCCGCAATGCATGCGGAAATGTACCACCTGTTGGTCGCAGTGTTGGTTACCATGCCAACAACAAACAGGATATGAGGTCATATACCGGAAGTGATGCAGCACCATGCTTCGTTTAGATGTATGTGGATACACATGATACAGGTAACACTGCTTATTATGCCTTTCTATGTGGACCAGCAGATTGAACATGGTAATCAGTATACCTTAAGCCAGGGGTCTCAAACTCGCGGGCCATTTGCGGCCCTCGATACAATATTTTGTGGCCCCAGAGCTTGTAGGGGCCCCCAGTGGCTACAAGAGGGAAAAAAAATTAAAATCGGCCTTATAGTTTTTGAGAAAATCGATTTTAAAGTTGCAAAGGAAAAAAATACACATTTAAAAACCCACCGACTTTAATGGTTAATAGCAAATCCACCTTAAATGCTAGAAACCCTAAATGTGCAGGATATGTTAAGGAGATCATTAGGAATAAGAGGAAAAAGCAATTTTTCAAAAAGACCTTATAGTTTTTGAGAAAATCGATTTTAAAGCTTCGAAGGAAAATAGTATACTTTTAAATGTGGTAAATGTCACTTTTAGTAGCAAGCCTAACGGTAGTGTAATTTTACATGTATCAAAAGAAAGAGCAATACATTTCCTGACAGGGTTTCCAGGGGGTCCATACGCAGCCGCAGCGCTTTGGCCAGGGATCGCTATACAGCCGCAATATGGCTGTATGAAGATTCCTGGCATTTTTTCCTATTTTCCCAAATTTTTTTTTTTTTTATGTTTAGAGTGTGGGAATTTTTTTAAAAAAATTATGTGGGGTCCCCCCTCCTGAAACTTTTTAACCCCTTGTCCCCCATGCAGGCTGGGGTAGCCAGAATGTGGAGCTCCGACCGATTGGGGCTTCACACCCTGACTATACCAGCTGCAAAAAAGGTCCCTTAATGCCGATTTTTGTTCCAGGGTATCTGTTGGGGGGGGGGGGGGGAGGGGGGGGGGGAGGGCAGGTTTATTTTGCTCTGGGGCCCCATTGTTGCTTAAACCGGCCCTCCCTGCCGGCCAAAGCAAAAGAGACACGGAAGCCCATTTTACCTTATATTTCGCTTCAGTGCTCCCAAGTAATCCGCCACATCCCTGCCGCTAAACAAGGGCTGCAGACCCCCAAATCCCCCGCGCAAACATCCACGACTGCGCTGTGGGGCAAAGCTTTCGGCTGTAGCTCTGCCCCTCCTTACGTCAATCGCCGAATGGATCGCCGCCTCTCCCCCGCCCCTCTCTGTGAAGGAAGAGTGAGAGGGGCGGGCAGAGGCGGCGATCCGCCGCGATTGACGTCAGGAGGGGCAGAGCTGAAGCTGAAAGCTCTGCCCCTTCAAGGAAATGCCGGCGGATTGCCCCTGGAGCGATTTGGGGGCTCTGCAGCCCTCGTTTTGCGGCGGGGACACGTGAACTCCCTTATGCGGCCCAGCCTCATCCTGACTTTACCTCCTGCGGCCCCCGGGTAAATTGAGTTTGAGACCCCTGCCTTAAGCAATTAGGGGCGGTGGACACGCCCAGATGGACTCCACCCTTCCTCATCCCTCCAGTATTTAAATCAATGCCTGACATGGCAATTCAGCTCTGACTTGGGCTATCTATATGGGGGGCATGCTGTGACTTGGTGGGGGTGCTCGTTTTGATATGACTACTGTATATATGTATAGCACTCTTTGAAAAAGCCGTGAGGTGAAACATGTTAGGGAACCATTATACAGCACCTTGTATATAGCACCTGCACTATATGTTATTGCGTGTCGTCCATTCCAGCAGGCACATTTGAGAGGACCTGATTATAGGTGTTTGAGGGTTGAATTGTATACCCATCCCCCCTCAACACTATTCCTCCACATGTGCCTTATTTAGGTATTGTCCTTTTTCTTCTTTGATGGTGGAATAGCTACACCAGTCCTCCTTATACATATACAGGAAGCACTGGGGGATAAGCAAAGACCTCCACTATTCTCAGAGACCTATGAATAGATAATTTTTAGGACTTTACCAGGGGACACAGAATCTGGTGATCCCCCCCTTGTTTTATTTTAAACTGATCTAACTATTTGCAAGGGATCCGTGCTTGCATAATCTATACCTATAGGGCTTGTCCTTGGTGACTCAGTGTATATATTCATTTCCCTGGTATATCACTCGGATAGTGTTTGATCATATGGTTTCTCTGGAGTTTACATGTAGCGTCCAGGAACGACTAATTGTGGCGCTTCCGTCTCCCTCTACTGGGTGTCACAATGCCACGGTGCAACCAAACTACAGGAACCGACGTTAAACGCTTTTCTGTTCACTTGCAGGGAAGCATTGGGCATCAGTTAAATGATACCTGCCCGAGTGCCTGTCTGAACCGGCCCTAACCGATATTGTTTATATGTCTACTTTGGAATACTGCAGGGAGGATTATGAATATTATCCAAAGATCCATGTATAGACTATAAATGTATGTACTATATATTTATACAGTAGATACCTAGACACTCAGTCCTTAATCAAATATTTCAGTCATATCTGAGGAGATAATGGTGAATCACTTTTTACCGGGACTCAGGTGTCTGCGTTTTGATATGGAACATTTGTCCCCTGAGCATGAGGTAAGTGCAAGAGCTCACCAATGATGTCTTTCAGTGAAATACAATGCAGGGCATTTCTTGTCTCATTCTTTTATTTCAGAGTCTCCACACACAAGCAGCTAAGTACAGACTTGTACAGGTTCCCTATGAGGGCTCACATACACACTTGCAAAATTGTCAGCGCTATGGAATATGTTGGCGCTTTGTAAATCAATAATAATGTTTGCCTGAAGTGATTAGGAATACCTTTACATAGAAAGGGGAGTACAAGTGGGATTGAGGTGTGATATAACTCTCATTGGAGTAGATGTTTGAGACTATAGTCTCTTGTGGATTGTATATGCCATAAATGTTTCCATACACTGCACATTTTTCAATGGCTTAATAATATTCAAAAGAAATATAGAATCGAAAAATTTATTAAAACTATGGTATTTTAATGGGCATGCTAGTTTTTTTTTCTTGTTCAATCCCAGCAGCTCCACTGGTACAAACCAAATAAGATGGTGAATGTTTCACTGATAAGTCACAAGTTGGTACAGTGTATTACTAGCTTTAGGCTTTTTTCACATGGGATGCTGAAGGTGGGAAATTCTGTCTCTCCCCTGCACTGACCGGGTGCTTGCTAACGACGTGGGGTTTTTTTGCTGCTGAGTAGCAGTACTGCATTGTCAAGCACTGAGACACAGGTTTTTACAAGTGCTACCATTCGGCTGCAATTGCAGCCATAAGGCTCTGAGGGGGAGATTTTTCAACGCATTACCAAGAGTTTTTCCTTCTTAATCTGTTCTAACCAGCAGGGAGAACAGTTCTGCATAATAAGAACCTTCTTAAATCCTAGGTGATAGTGACATTTTAGCATGAATTTCTAGAGTTGCACTACAGTCAGAGACTGAAGCCAGTATAAATTCTTCTTTTTAACTTGTATTGCTGTCAAGGACCCTCAGCCCTGCTAAACCGCCGCTGTCCCGCGGCAAACGAGGTATCTATACCCCCCAAATCCCCCTGCAAAATCAACGACTTTCTCGGTCATGGATTTTGCTGCTCATGGAGGCAGAGCTATGAGCTGCAGCTCTGCCTCCATGTGCGTCAATCTCCTGGCGGATCGCCAACTCTCCCCCGCCCCTCTCTGTAATGTCAGATTGAGAGGGGCGGGGAGAGGTGGCGATCAGCCGGGATTGACGCACTGAGAGGCAGAGCTACAGCCATTAGCTCTGCCTCATTCAGGAAGCGCTACCCGGACAAAGGAGAGTGGATTTGGGGGGTATAGACCCCTCGTTTTGCCGTGGGATAGCGGTGGTTTAGCAGGGCTGAAGGTCCTTGACAGCAATACAAGTTAAAAAGAAAAATTTATATTGGCTTCAGAGTCTCTTTAAGAAAAGTGCAAATCCATCCCTAAACTGGTGCAGATTAAAAAGTGCTTGATAGCAGTTCAACAGGTGTAGAACTGCAGGCTAGACATGATTGCAGAGTGCAGGCTAGACATGATTTGTGATATGTGCTCCTCCCCCCTGCTGAATTCCTCCTCAGAGCCTGCTACTATCAATACAGCAGATGTATTGGTTACCTCAGCAACAGCAATTCCCCTCACACACTGCACTGTCTGAGATAACTTCCTAACTCCTCCTATTCCTAACAGTTTAAGAAGGAATCTGCACTATTTAGTGATTTCTTAAGATGTCTGAGACAGTTCTGCATAGATTTCTAAAAAACAACCAATATTTTGTCTGACACTTGATAGATCTGGCCCTGAGAGACCTTCCTAGCTCCTCCTATTATACAACAGTTGTAGAAGGAATCTGCACTATCTAATGATTTCTTATATAAATCTGGCCCTCAGTGTCAGGTAGTTGGGACGCTGAACGGCCTAACAAGTCAGTTCAGCCTCCTGTCTGAAAATGGCCGCAGTCTTTGCGTTTGTTTGAAATATAGATTGTAACTCAATGGATGAAGCAGTTTCAGCTTCCAGAGAACCAGAGGCGTAGAAGAAATAGATTTATACATACCTGGGGCTTCCTCCAGCTCCATAAGCCTGGATCGCTCCCACGCCGCCGTCCTCCGCTGCCTTTGTCCGCCGGTACCGGGTCCCGTAATTTCCGCCAGTCGACGAAAGCGCTGTGGGCTCTCTCCGTACAAAGCCGGAGGGAGCCCCTGTGCATGCGTACAACTGGTCGCGTCCGGCGGAAGTGACGGGACCCAGTACTGGCAATAGAGGCAGCGGAGGATGGCGGCGTGGGAGCGATCCAGGCTTATGGGGCTGGAGGATGCCCCAGGTATGTATAATTGTATATAAGGAACAGAGGCGCCAAAAGTATAAAATTAGATTAAATGAGCTTAAAAACCAACTTAATTGGCAAAAATGAAGGAGGAAGTGGTGGTGAAACCTTCTTCAAGCAGACACAACGACTGCGATTCAGACAGTCAAACACAATTATTAGAAACTCCAAAAAATATTGCAGCGCGTTTCGCAGGCTCAATCCTGCTTCATCAGGCAACACAGGGAGGAGTATCAAGCGATCTGCGCAAGGATTCAAGTTAAGCGCCTCTGTCACTTTGCTACCACTGCAAACTGTGGGCCTCCTCTGTTGTATCATTTCAAGCATTGTCACCACCTCTGCACTGTTGGATAATATGCCCTGCTTCTATAGTGATGAACATTTTCTATCTTTATTTACAGTTTTACATTTTCCCAGGTCATGGCTGGAACCAGGAAGTGCATTTATGCAAGGATGCAGGACACCTGATTTAAGTAGTCATAGTGTCATTACAGTCGAATAATTCTCTATTTGTAGCATAGAAAAAATGCACTCGCCATGTCATACTACAGGCAGCATCAGATTGGACCAGTCCTAAAATACCTGTTACATAATTTCAAGCCTGAAACTCTGCTAATGCCGAGGGTGATATTTTTCTTTCCCTAATGTGTTTGAAGGAACACTTATGGTACCGCTCACTATTGCTTGGGAAGTATGTTTTGAAATAAACTGAATAACCTTGCATGCGAGGAATGCGATGAAGGCAAAAACATAACTTTTAATAAATATATTTAAAAAGTACTGGAGAGGACTCTGATAGGTAGTGCTGCTACCATACAAAAATGTACATGGTGACGCAGTATGGAAGAGAGAGCAGTTTGGACTAATCCACTATATTGTCAATTGGGATTAGGCTAACCTCTCACACTGGATAGTAAATCCAAAATACCTCCCTAAATACTACATATTTTGAACCCTTAAAAAACTGGATTTTTGGTCAGGGGAACAAAGTGATATGTGCCAAAGGTGCCTAGTGCTAAGGTGCAAAGCTATCTACAAAACAGTACATTCACATATTATCACATTTCATTAAAGGGGAACTTCAGCCTAAACAAACATACTGTTATTAAGTTACATTAGTTATGTTAATCAGAATAGATAGGTAATATAATCTCTTACCCACCCTGTTTTAAAAGAACAGGCAAATGTTTGTGATTCATGGGGGCTGCCATCTTTTTGGTTGAAAGGAGGTGACAAGGAGCATAAGACACAGTTCCAACTGTCCTGTGTCCGGATTACCCCTCCCAGCTGCACACGCTAGGCTTCAAATGTGAAATTCAAAATGTAAAAAAAAAAATTGCACCAAACAGCAGAACGAGAACAACATCAGAAATCCCATCATGCTTTGCACAGCATAAGGGGAAAACTGCCCGGGCAGTTTTCTTCTGTGCAGCTAAAAATGAGGCTTGTATAAGAGAAACAAAGTTCTGATGCTGTGAAACTGTTAAAGAAACACCAGGCCTTTTCAGTGCTGCTGAGTCGATTTTTAGTCCGGAGGTTCACTTTAAGCCTGTCTGCTCAAGTAGCAGCCCTTTTGGGGTGTTTTATATTTACTATGCAGTGTGAAAGGTTAGCCTAATACCAAATGACAATATAGTGGATTAGTCCAAGCTGCTCTCTTCTCCATACTGCTTCACTATTTACATTCATTTTTAAATATATTAAGTTATGTTTTAGCCTTCATTGCATCAGCAGCGTATCTAGAGGGGTGCAGGCATGGTTCTTGCCATGGGTACCACAGCACCATGGGTGCCATGCCTTCCACGTGCTGCACCAGCATGCCTGCCCCATTCTTCCCCGTCACTCAGACTTCAATCAGATCTGATTAATTCAGTTATCTGGGGAACATGCCTATTAATTTACAGATGTACGGCTCACTTGGCTTAGTGTTAGAAAAGAGGACAGAGAGGGATTAGGAAGAGATATTTCCCCCAGAAAATGTTTGCAATGTAGCAAAACACAGGCAACCATAACACATGTATGTTAGAAAAGATGCTGTATGTAGAGGGGAACGGGGGGGGGGGGGGGGCTACCACAATTTCAGTGTTTGCCATAGGATCTAAACTACCCATATACGCCCTTGCATCACATTCCTCACATGCAAGGTTATTCCGTTTATTTCGAATTCAGGTGTGTGTGATGAGGTGTCTTTTGATACAGGGTACATCATGGCCATATGTGTGCTGATGCTTTCATTTTTATGTCCCTCTTTTGCAAGGTTATTTTGAGTTCCATGATAAAAGAATGTGAACAGAAGATTGAAAACAAGACAGTCCAGGAGCCACAAGGGTAAGTGTAACATGTCCTTTACATTTCTGCCTTTATCATTCTGCTGGGATTGCTTCGTAGTACTATCCATTAGTGATCAGAGTGCGTTATTGCTCTGTCATTAGCTCCTCAGCTAGTGATGGAGTAACCTATCATTGTGCTAGTGATGGGGCAGGGCCTTTTATGTGTGTTCTTGCTAGTTGTGTTCTACCTGCCAAGAAATTGCTTCCATGAGAAGTGCTGAAGGGCCTCAATGCACCTGGAACTTTTTAACTGGGTGCTGAGATAAGTTGTATTAAGAATAACTGTTGCAAACTTCTATTACCACCATTAGTCATCCAGCATGTGAAGATTAACAGAGTAACAACACTCTCAGTTGTGGCAGTAACTACTAATTCAAGTCTAGCAGCTAATAACTGACAAGGTTGCTAGGGTGAAGAACCATGTCACTCAGGCAACATAGTTGCTGCAACAGACTTGCATTAGGCGCAACGGTTGCTAAACATCCGCTGCTACTTTTTGTCACCCAATGCCTGAAGGTTTTTAGAATTTTTCATACAACACCTCTAATGAAGGACTGTTGTTAGTGCCCAGTGTTTCCTGTGTGACACAGCCCTCTGGACCGTTAAACTTTTATTTCCAAACGAAAGAAAAAAACAAACATATGCAAAATATTAATAGCTGAGATCTGCATATAAAGGACAGTGTTAGGCCTTTTACGACTCGTACACTCTCATGACTAAAGTTGGCTGAGGCCTCCAGTAAAGAGACCGCCTTAGCCGATATTCAGGCTTGTGTACAGTAGTCCCTGACCGCCACTTTGCCTTGCAGATCAACTTGGCCAAGTGACAGCCAACTCCTTTGTGCATGCTGCTCTCCCACCCGCCACATTACGTCGCTGACGTGCTGCTTAGGTGATCCGTGCACTAGAAAAGCTGAAAATTGTACCACAGCACACACATGCAAGAAAAACTGCAGTGGGTGATAACTGCTATGCATAACAGGTGTTGAATTCAAGCAGCGTGTCTTCTTACACCTCAGAGGTTCTGCTTGCGTGGAACAGCTGTTAACACCTACTGACATTTTTCTTGTACCTGTAAGCTGGGGCTCAGTAAATGCATTTTTGCAGTTTATCCAGTGCTCCAGATCACCCAGTGTCTGGATCTTTAGTACTATATATGTTTTGCTTTCTGAGAGCACGTAGGGTAAAAACATTCCTGAGCTCATCTGTTGCCAGTGTCTTCATCTTCTGCACCATGCACACGTCTATGCTCCTTTGGTGTTTCTGACTAATTAATCAGAATGACTGACCGCAAGGTTGCCCTCAGGTCCATGTATACAAGTCTAAGACACTGCAAGTGGTTCATGCAGTTTGCCAACATGACCTTCATTGTGCGAACAACTGATGACATGAAATTTTTAGGGGGCCGAACTGTTAAAATTAAACACAATGCTTGCTGTTCGGCTCTAGTTACACTATGCATATTGTACTGGTATTCCCTGATTGGTGAACTAGATTGGGACTGTAGGTTCTGTGTCTCCACTGTGCCACCATTGTCCCCTCTGTCATTTTCCTGTCAACCAAAAAAATGGCCGCTGGAACATACACTATGAAAATGTCTGCAAATGCGGAGCCTGGCGGCCATTTTCTTGTAGTCCTACTGTAATTACTATAGAACTTACATGATGGCAATGAGAGAGGCAGAGCAGCAACAGCCAGTGGGCCACAATGTTATGGACAGCTTAGGGCCACTGGAGATGACTCAGAGGGCCGTATTTGGCCCATGGGTTGGGCTTTGGACACCACTGATCTATAGCAACCAGTTAGTTAACTGATAATTAGTTGCTTCAGGTTACTAAACTGTTGTGTACTGTAAACTAATATATGCTGACTATCTATACAGTCTATGTAATCTTTTACAATGGAACTCTGAGCATCATTGAAAATGGCCCCAGGTAATGCTACACTATAGTATAGTTTTAGGAGGAACAGAATCCGCACACCCGCAGGTAGAGTCCAAGGGTTTTTATTCAATGCAATTCACAAAGGCAGTAAAATGGCTGACATGTTTCGGATCATATCCTTACTCATAGCCTAAACATACTGAGATCAAGGTGGACCATATATACTAGCCCGGCTCCGCCCCAGGGTGTGTATACACAAGAGGCCAAGAGGACTTAAAGCTGCAGGAGTAAAAACCTGCACAGGAGTATATATGGGGTATATATATATATGGGAAATCCACCGTCCCGATATTCCAATGTATATCAAATACACTAATTAAAAAACAAAATAGAAAAATACAATACAATAATATAAATACTACAGATGTACAAAAATACAAAAATGCAAAAAGTCAAGATTAAAGCGATATCAGTATATAAAATTAATATCCCACCTAGCATTGAGGCCATTAGGTTCCCTAGTGCCCATCTGTAGGATCCAAAATCCCAGCACCTCTCCTCTATGCAGGGAACGAGCGGTGGAGGCGGATTGCCATATAATGCATCACAGTATGTGAGTAATTCTAATTCCGTTACCTCCTCCACTGCTATTTGTTTTGCCCCTGCATATGACTCAGTACCTGGTTGTTCGACTTGGACAACCCCCTCTCTTTATTTCTCTGGGACTCCATCTATGCCTCTGTATCCCCTTCATACATCCACTATGGGATCATTCAATAGCAAGTACCCCAATGTGAATTGTGACCTCCCTAGCCAAGCTGTTTTTCCTCACCACCCTTCAAGAGGACATAGCCCTAATACTGGGGTTGGACAGACCCTTAGGACCTCCGCTGATGCAGGGCCCCTATCAACCATTTCCAATCAGACACAAAACAGTGACTCTTCAAACCAGAAACTTTTGACCCAGTCTGATTTGGGCTGTGACTCTAGGAGGGCCAATAAGTTTGTTACGGTCTTCTCTAGAACACCTAAAGTCCTTGAAGATGAGGTGGACTTATCCCTTAAATCTGCATTTACCCACTTGGAACACCAACTCAATAAAGAAACTAAGCTCTGGTGGGACCTCACCGCCCTTAAGCAGTATGTGGCGGAGGGGATTATACCACGGGGTCTTAGGATTAAAAAAATTCCTACTAATGTTTATTGTGATAGATTTTTGGTAGAATGGAATGAGATTTTATCTGATTGTTCAATACGACTGATGAAACTTATAGTGGTGTATGAGGAACGTAGACTTGTCGACCTCAACCTTGAAATCTCGCGCACGCGCACTGAGATCGACAAGTTTTACGATGCAGATCTATATGATGATTTGAATAATAAGTTAAAAGAGAATGTGGCTAAATTGGAGGCCAGTATTATGAATCTGAAAAGGTCTAAATATTTGAGGGATGTGGGAGATTACCGGGATGGTCTTGTCTATGAATGGGGTAGGTGGAACTCTTCAGGGAGGGGACGTCCAATTGGACCCCGTAATCCTAAACCGATCTTGAAATGCTCCCCTAGAACACCCACTAAGCGTGTCAGCTTTAGCTCCCCTGATAATTCTGACGATCAGACGGATCTGTCCGATGTGTCGGGACAGACAGGTCCTAACCAGGACGAGCTTTCTAGGCTACATCCCAACCTATCCCCTTTGGACCAGAATCCCTATCCCAGACAACCCAAGAGGTCCAAACGGAGATGGCACAGGTCCCGGCCGACCCCAGGGGGAGGACAGGGAGGAAGACCCGGAGAGGGGGGCGGAAACACAGGAAGAAGAATGTAATTCAGCCCATGAATGTTATCAACATCTCTGATGCTATTTTATCACAGGAGGAGATTTCACTTCTTTCCAGGGGCCTTAATTTTGTCCCTGCTTGTAAATTTAGTCTTTTTGACACACTTAAGGATGTCAATAAATTTATTAGAACACTTTTATTAAAAAAACACTTCCTTACACAAACCACTTCCAATACATTGCCCCACCGTACTTCGGTACCACTACCTCCTATACCTTTGTTTTCTGACACTTGTACTATAGCTACGGCACAACACTTAGCATCAGAGAATGTTGGTCTCATTAGTATAGAGGATGTCAATTTACCGCTCCCTCTTAATCGTGACTATTATCCAGTGTACTGTAGATCCTCACCAGTAGAAATTTTCCAGGATCTGGTAGAGAAAGATTTGAAACTTTTAGCAGAAACTAGTAGACTTAGACACAACCTAACCCCCTTGGAACGGCAGGCATTAGAGAACTTGAAGTCAAGATCTGACATTGTTATTAGAAATGCTGACAAGGGGGGGGCGGTGGTTGTGCTTAATGCCACTGACTACAAAGCGGAAGCTATGCGCCAGCTCCAGGATCCTAACACCTAAATACATCTCCCCTCAGACCCCACCTTTGACTATAAATTAGAGTTTGACCAGTTGATCTCTATAGGGGAATCCATGGGGTTACTTAAAAAGAATATGGCTGAATTTCTCAGGGTTCGGAATCCTGTTATCCCCATTTTTCACCACCTCCCCAAGGTGCACAAACCTGCCACCCCACCTGAGGGTAGGCCCATTGTCTCTGGGATTGGGTCCCTTGGGGAGAGATTGGGGGAATGGCTTGATTCTCACCTGCAGCCATTGGTTTTGAGACTTCCAGGTCTCATTAAGGACACTAAGCATGTTTTGGCCAGTTTAGAGGATGTGCAGTGGAGACCACATTATAAATGGGTGACCCTCGATGTTAGGGCTCTATACTCCTCCATCCCACATGGTCTAGCTGGGGATGCCCTTCAGTTCCATTTGTCTAGTTACAGCTCCTTTTCAGCTTCACTCCAAGCATACATCTTGGTAGTAATGGAATTTCTTTTGTCACATAATTATTTTTCATTTGATGGGGGGTTCTATCTCCAGAAGTGCGGAGCTTCTATGGGGGCGAAATTTTCGCCCTCTCTCGCTAACCTCTTTATGGGGTGGTGGGAGGAGCTCCGCATTTTTGGCGACTCGAACCCCTTCCTGGACTCTATTATTTGGTATGGTCGTTTTATTGACGACCTTTTGTTAATTTGGCAGGGCACAGAGGAAACTTTGCAACAATTTTTATCATATATCAATTCGAATGACTTTAATCTTTCATTTACCTGTATGTCTAACGATAAGCAAATAGATTTTCTTGACATTACCCTGTTTGGTTTTGGTGAATCTGGTAGAATAGAGACCAGAGCATATAGGAAGCCTTGTGCTGGAAATTCCTTATTACAAGCTACAAGCTGCCACCCGAGACATACCCTTAGAGGGGGTCCCTGTTGGAGAATTTATTAGGGCTAGGAGGAATTGCTCTACAGAGGAATTCACCATTCAGGAATTCTCTGTCCTCAGATCGCGGTTCAGGTCTAGGGGCTATTCGGACTCCGATCTGGATAGGGCCCAGAGAATTGCTATCTCCAGGGACAGGGACAGACTTCTGAGAAACAGTCCGGATACTGTACAGGACACCAACGCTGCCCCTTTAAATTTTATTACCACCTATAGCCAACAATATAACCAAGTTATAGGGGTTATCAAGAAGTATATCCCTGTATTGTATGCTGATGATAAGCTGCAAGAAATTCTTGAGCCGGGATGTAGATTTGCCTACAAAAAGGCTCCCTCCCTGTCGTCCACCCTCTCTCCCAGTTTGTTCCAATCTAATGCTGCACCCCAACGGTCTACATGGCTGTCTGTTTTGGGGTCACATAGATGTGGACTTTCTTCCTGCAACTATTGCATTCACCATCGTTCTTCACGTGGTGTTTTTTCGGCTGCTACCCAAAAAACTTTTCCTATACGACAATTTATTAACTGCAGCACTAAATCTGTTGTCTATGTGGTCACATGCACTATTTGCAACCTACAATATGTGGGCTGCACTACGCGTTGCTTGAGACAAAGGATCTCTGAGCACTTTAATGCGGCCTCCTGGAAAACAGATAATATTAGCAATGTTGCGAGGCATTACAGGGAGAGGCATGGTTGCAATATGGAGGGTTTCTCATTTCAGGGAATTGAGAGGGTTACTGCCCCTTTTAGACGTTGTGATCTCTATATGAAATTACGTACACGGGAGGCATTTTGGATCCTACAGATGGGCACTAGGGAACCTAATGGCCTCAATGCTAGGTGGGATATTAATTTTATATACTGATATCGCTTTAATCTTGACTTTTTGCATTTTTGTATTTTTGTACATCTGTAGTTTTATATTATTGTATTGTATTTTTCTATTATGTTTTTTAATTAGTGTATTTGATATACATTGGAATATCGGGACGGTGGATTTCCCATATATATATACCCCATATATACTCCTGTGCAGGTTTTTACTCCTGCAGCTTTAAGTCCTCTTGGCCTCTTGTGTATACACACCCTGGGGCGGAGCCGGGCTAGTATATATGGTCCACCTTGATCTCAGTATGTTTAGGCTATGAGTAAGGATATGATCCGAAACATGTCAGCCATTTTACTGCCTTTGTGAATTGCATTGAATAAAAACCCTTGGACTCTACCTGCGGGTGTGCGGATTCTGTTCCTCCTGTATCCTGATCTGCCGCACTGGTTTCCAGCACCTTGCCTTGGGTAATAGAGGTTGAGCGATCTCACCCACTACATAGTATAGTTTTAGTCATAAGAGAATCAGCACTTCCTGTTCTGCTGGTCGGAGGATACAGCAGTATAAGGGTTGTTATTTAAATTTTGCTATTCTGTTTGACAGCTAGGACAGAGGCAACCTCACTGCACTCACACCTGCCTAAGGCCTGCAGCTATTTGAGTAATATCTAAATAGCCTATAAGGCCAGCAGTACAGTGCATATAATCACAGCAGAGCAGTTCTTCTGTCTGTGGAACCTGGCCTTTTTCCCGAAAGCTCATCATTTCCTCTTTCTCCTCCCCCACATGTAGTGCTGCTCCTCCCCCACATGTAGTGCTGCTCCTCCCCCACATGTAGTGCTGCTCCTCCCCCACATGTAGTGCTGCTCCTCTCCCACATGTAGTGCTGCTCCTCTCCCACATGTAGTGCTGCTCCTCTCCCACATGTAGTGCTGCTCCTCTCCCACATGTAGTGCTGCTCCTCCCCGCATGTAGTGCTGCTCCTCCCCTCGCTCCTCCACCCACATGTAGTGCTGCTCCTCCCCCGCATGTAGTGCTCCTCTCCCGCATGTAGTACTCCTCCTCCACATGTAGTGCTCCTCCCCCGCATGTAGTGCTCCTCCCCGCATGTAGTGCTCCTCCCCCGCATGTAGTGCTTCTCCCCCCGCATGTGCTCCTCCTCCCCCCGCATGTGCTCCTCCTCCCCCCGCATGTGCTCCTCCTCCCCCCGCATGTAGTGCTCCTCCCCCCGCATGTAGTGCTCCTCCCCTAGCATGTAGTGCTCCTCCCCCCGCATGTAGTGCGGCTCCTCCCATCGCATGTAGTGCGGCTCCTCCCCCCGCATGTAGTGCGGCTCCTCCCTCACATGGAAGGCTGCTCCTCATCCCCTCTACTAATCAGCCAGATCAGTAGCTGGAAGGCTGTGCTCCATCCAAACACTAGCATATTAGATATGCAGAACAGTGCATATAATCACAGCAGAGCAGTTCTTCTGTCTGTGGAACCTGGCCTTTTTCCTGAAAGCTCATCATTTCCTCTTTCTCCTCCCCCACATGTAGTGCTGCTCCTCCCCCACATGTAGTGCTGCTCCTCCCCCACATGTAGTGCTGCTCCTCCCCCACATGTAGTGCTGCTCCTCCCCCACATGTAGTGCTGCTCCTCTCCCACATGTAGTGCTGCTCCTCCCCGCATGTAGTGCTGCTCCTCCCCTCGCTCCTCCACCCACATGTAGTGCTGCTCCTCCCCCGCACGTAGTGCTCCTCCCCCGCATGTAGTGCTCCTCCCCCGCATGTAGTACTCCTCCCCCGCATGTAGTACTCCTCCCCGCATGTAGTGCTCCTCCCCCGCATGTAGTGTTTCCCCCCCCCGCATGTGCTCCTCCTCCCCCCGCATGTAGTGCTCGTCCCCCCGCATGTAGTGCTCCTCCCCTAGCATGTAGTGCTCCTCCCCCCGCATGTAGTGCTCCTTCTCCCCCCGCATGTAGTGCGGCTTCTCCCCCCGCATGTAGTGCGGCTCCTCCCCCCGCATGTAGTGCGGCTCCTCCCCCCGCATGTAGTGCGGCTCCTCCCCCCGCATGTAGTGCGGCTCCTCCCTCACATGGAAGGCTGCTCCTCATCCCCTCTACTAATCAGCCAGATCAGTAGCTGGAAGGCTGTGCTCCATCCAAACACTAGCATATTAGATATGCAGAAATCAAAGGTTGTTTTAGGTTAGTTAGCCGATTGCTAGCCGATGTGGCAAAACAATTGACCCCTCTTCAGTCAGAATACATAGCACATCAATGTGCAATGGATTTCAGCAGGAAATCTATTGAAAATCAATGAAACTGCTACGTTGCACTACTATAATGCAATGGAACAGTATGGTCAATGATTGACTATAGCTCCTGCCCCATTCTCGATTGACTGAATCCTTCTGTCCAGTCTGATTGATAGTTACAATCAAACTTGAGGCAAAATCAGTCCACCAGATGTATTGAGACAATAGATTGTAGACAGGTTCGATCAGTGATCAAATCTGACGGCTATTGAACGGAAGAAGCAATAAGTGTATGGCTTACTATAGGGCTTGTAAACACAAGCCAATGTTTGCACCTAATCAGCAAATAATTGCGTTAAAATGATTACATTGTTCATTGCTCTGTAGAGATTATGCTGTACACTTATCTTCCTCATCATTGGTCCTACACATACTGCACTATGTGGATGTGCTGCTGGCCAGATGATCTTGAACTTGAGCATGAAGGTGCCCATTCATTACTCAATTTTCCTGTTTGATCAACCATTTGATTCAATCATTTTATGAGATTGGGGAGAACCTCTGAAGTTCCATACTGCTTGATGCATGGAAATTGGCTGATATCTGGTCAAATCAGCCATTTTACTGAATTGGGTAGCATGGAAAATATCAGTTGATTTTAAAGGAATTGGCTACTGTTCACAGGATTTTAACTTTTAATTGATTTTTGGTTTCAGAGCATGGAGGCACAATGTCATTCAGCTTGATATGTGAAGGAGAATTGCATAGGATCTCGCCTGCACTGTGTGGGCCATTAGTGGATTGACCACACTGTTGTTGATCACCCAATAAAGACAAACGCTTAATCGCTCAGTAGAAAATGGATTAATGTGTGGGCACCTTAAATGATAAATGAACAAAAAGCCATAGTACATGTATGCATTGCTTTTTTACATTTCCAACCAATTGATCATCCAGTTGGAAATTAATGGTAATGATTAATTGCCTTAAAGGTTACCCATGTATCAACCTGTGTGTACGCTAAGCTCACTAGACCATGTGGACTTTAGATCAGGTCAAGATAAGTAGGAAGCACTGTCAAAGCATACCATCTGCATCCATACATTGATCAGTATGAAGCTGTAGGAAGCACCGCCAAAGCATAACATCTGCATCCATACATTGATCTGAATAAGGCCCGGTTCACACTGGCGGTAAAAAATGGTCCATTCGTGGATTGGAACGGATCCTAACGGGTGCAAATGGATCCAATGTTAACCTATGGATCTGTTCACATCCATCCATTTAAACGGATCCGTTACGCACAATCCGCTGAATGTACCACAAGTTTCCTGCTGCAGCTATTTTTCTGGACCGATGAGCCCAGCAGAACAGAAACGAAAGCTGAATCGATGCATTGGGGGAAATGAGAAAATGGAACGTTTCTTCAATCTAGTGAAGAAACGGACCATTCTACTAGGCATAATCCATTTGGGGGGGACGGAAGCAGCGGAACAAAAACGGAATGCCAGCATAGTGAAAATGGATGCGATCGACCGGTGATCAGATCCGTTTGCCACTGTAATGCAAGTGTGAACCGGGCCTTAGAACTGTTTTTCCTAGACAATATGCAATCCATCATGTGTTCCTTGATTTTATTTTTAGATTAAATGTTTTTATGCAATTTAACATGCTTTAAAAACCTCTGCTAGTGTACAGAGGCTTTTACTGTACTGGATTTCAAACTGCAATACATCTATTCTTTTCCATGTATAGGATTGACTACTGGAAGATTTTAGATTTTGCCTGTAGATTATCTAACAAGCTAAAAAGCTCTTTCCCTGCATGGGTGTAGGTGGCTTTGCATGTAACAGCATGAGGGCTAGCTTACAGTGTTGTAAAACTGGTTTGCATGTCTGATTTCCATTTTTGGATAGAAAACCTCCTGTGGCTACAGCCCTTGGCTCTACTTCTAAAGTGTTTATATTCCAAAATGCTGATTTTGGTATGAGATTCAGAATGCAGTTGCTGAGAAAGGTTGTTGGTGTCTCTGAATGCCCTGGGCAACTTCTCAACTTCTTGTCAGCAATTAAAAATGAATTGTGTAATTTCTATGACAATATATTTAGAGTGTCTGTAAATTGCTTAGCATTGAGCAATTTTCCCTTCTGGTAAGTTCCCTTGCCCATAATTCCCTGAGGTTTCCTTGTTGCATGAAATTAAGGCTGCATTTATTTGTTTTGTTTTTTTTGTTTTTGTCTTGTGTGTTCTTTGGACTTCACGGTGTTGTTGCTCCCAATATTCTCTTAGACAACCTCTGAGGCCCTCACAGAGCCGCTGTATTTGTACTGACGTTAGATTACACACAGGTGCACTCTATTTAGTCATTAGCACTCATCAGGCAATGTCTATAGGCAACTGACTGCACTCAGATCAAAGGGTGCCAATTAATTATGCACATACCACTTTGCAGTTATTTATTTGTAAAAAATGTTTGGAATCATGTATGATTTTCGTTCCACTTCTCATGTGTACACCACTTTGTGTTGGTCTTTCATGTGGAATTCATGTTTGTGGCAGTAATATGACAAAATGTGGAAAACTTCAAGGGGGCCGAATACTTTTGCAACCTACTGTATATTAGGGAGGTATCTATTCTGCGAATCCATTTAGTTACTGTAGGAAGAGTAGGGCTAAGCCAAATTATAGCAATTTCCTGTTTGGTGGCAAACAGCGTCTTTGACATTAATTTCCTGGTATCTGCCTGAATGCTCTCATCCGAGAACACATCCAAAAGACATTGAGCCGGTACTGAAGTGACATTTTATCATGCAAGAATGTAATCGCTTGGGGCCAAAAGTCAGCGACTGGAGGACACTTCCACACAAGATGAAAGATCCAATACACTTTAAACATGCCCTGCTTAGGTGATTTCTCTGCTAGCTCCTCTGGCTCTTCAAATAGAGACCTAAGTGATTAATGGCCAAAGGGTGGCAGGGGGAGCCTCTTTTGTTAGGGCTCTCTCTGCTCGCTGCCTGGAGGGTAGAAAAGTTGGACCTGCCTGAGAAACCTGCAGGTCCTATCACATCCGATTATTGGGACTTGTAGGAGACGGGTGCTTTTTCTATTGGCTCTGCTATGATTTCAGCAGGCCAGAGGTGCCGGTAAAATTTCGGGTTAAAATTTGATCTAGTCTTTATGAATTTACATTTGTTGAGGTATCTACCGCACAAGTCGGTAATTTACCTCATTGCTCGGTAATTTCAGCGTTTCATGTGGTAGCAGCCTTTATGAATTGACATTTTCCTAAGTGCTCGGTAAAGTCAGCTATTTTCAGCATTACCGAATGTAATGCTTTATGAATCGAGGCCAATTACCTAAAATTTACACCAAAACGGACCACACAGGAGGATGCTATTGGACACTCCTTTTTCTGAGTACAAGCATTGGTTTCTAGAAAAAAAAACTGAATTACCACTCAGCCTCTCATGTAAATAGAGCCTTTATTAAATCAGACCTTGTGTTATATTTTTAAGGGAGTGGTTTTGCTTCTCATACTTACTGTTGCTAATCTGGATCTGTTAAGGCGTTGATTGTTTTCTGGCATGTCAAATGTTGACTTTTAAAGTGAATGCAGTTGAAAGCTGGCATTTGCAGAAGCGTTTCATGTAAGTGGTCTGTATGTTGTATTTGCATGATGCAGAGAGAACACATGAATTAAACACTTTGTCCTGAAAAGGGAAGTTCCCCTTTGCTCCATGAGTGTTGCTTCACTTATAATATCTTCCTCTTTTTAAGTCTTCCTTCCAGATTTTTTTTGTAGCAAGTATTTTAAAAAGAAAGCTTAAAGTGAACTTGAGGTGGGCGATAGAAAAAAAAAATCCTAGGTGTCAACCTTGAAACCACCCTCCCACCACCACCACCACCACCACCACCGTGCACTGACCCTCTGAAGACATCTGACAATGGCTTGTCAGAGATATTCTTATGGCCGTACTGCGCCTGAATGAGCACGACCCCACCTGCGCAGTAAGCCTTTGCCGCTCGTGGATGAGCAGCTGTGTGTTACTGAACTGGCGCAGTCATACTGCACCTGCATGATGGAGGGCATAGCAACAAACTTTGTGAGGGCAGGGAGCGGTGGTGGTCTCGGAGGGCGTGAGAAGCTTTTGGAAGGGAGGGTCTTTAGCAGTGAATTTCATGAATCATTTTAGTGTTGCTTTAATCTGGTGTGGACAAATGGAGAAGTAGACTGCTGGATTAGGAGATTTGTTGGTAAGGTTTAAGAACTAAGCAGCCTAGCTTCTTTTAGGATCCTAGAAATCATTTTAAGTATTGCATTGTAATCTTCTTTAAAGAGAACCCGAGGTGTGTTTAAAGAATGTTATCTGCATACAGAGGCGGGATCTGCCTATACAGCCCAGCCTCTGTTGCTATCCCAAACCCCACTAAGATCCCCCTGCACTGTGCAATCCCTCATAAATCACAGCCATGCTGTGAGGCTGTGTTTACATCTGTAGTGTCAGTCTCAGCTGCTCCCCCGCCTCCTGCATAGCTCCGGTCCCTGCCCCCGTCCCTTCCCTCCAATCAGCAGGGAGGGAAGGGATGCAGGCGGGGATTGGAGTTCTGCAGGAGGCGGGGAGAGCAGCAGACTGACACTTTAGAGATAAACACAGCCAGCTCTGACAAGCTGTTTGTCAGCAGCGTGGCTGTGATTTATGAGGGATTGCAGAGTGCAGGGGGACCTTAGGGGGGTTTGGGATCGCAACAGAGGCTGTGCTGTATAGGCAGATCCAGCCTCTGTATGCAGATAATATTCTTCAAACCCACCTCGGGTTCTCTTTAAAAAGTTTAAAAAATGTGGCTGTTAGAAATTTCTATATTTTCAGTTTACTCTCTCTGGTTTGCCTTATTCACAAAAAGCAAGCACGGTTACTGGCTACCTACACAAGAGTAGCAAACCATTTTACCTGGAGTAGTGCGTTAATTAAGAGAGTCCAGGTTGAACGGCAATAGTGGTTTGTTACGGAGTAAGAAGTGTGAGGATTGTGGAGGCTCAGATTGTTCTGTTAGTCGGTAACTTCACTACTATAATAACTTCAGACATATAACTGATGACTTAAACAATCTATTGAGAGGGATGTCATATTCTGTGTTTGCATCCGTGTTCTAAATAAAGAATGTGATTTCACAACAATTGAATGTAACAGTATATGCTGAGCAAGTAGAAATGACAGAGCATTTGAAATCTGGAACTAAAGCCTAGGAAGTTGTTGTTTTTTTTTGTTTTTGTTTTTTTACCAATTGAACTGAACAAGCCACATATAGAAAACGGGTGGATTTGATGTACAGCTTTGCCTTAAGCAAATTGGAGTTAAAACTTACGTAGGTGTCTTGTTTTGGCCTTGTCAGAAATATTTTAGCAAATATGGACTCATCCTACCCAAAATAACAGCTGGAAGCACTGACTAGTGTAGAAGCTGCACAATTGATATGTATTGGTTTGTTTTATAGATAGATAGGTTGTGGCTTTTGTATTTGTTGTGCCGTGTCCAGTTCTCGTTTTAATGTTCTTTGAGACACCCTTGCATGACCATAGGAAAGCCAAACGTTCCAGATTGGCATTGGAGCATGTGGATACAGTAACTGAGCGTTAAAAGCTGGCTGAGAACCTCATTGATTTGAGTACTGTCATTTCCCTTTCTCCTCTCTCCTACAGTCTTCCCTTACCCTTGTTGCCCTAAATGGATTTCTCTGTGCCTCTGTCTGCCTTCTCTCAGCTTTTCTTGCTCTCATTCCAGAATGCTCTCAGCTTGTCTTTTTCCGGCCAGTCTGTTTTCCATGTCGTCATGTGCTCGCGCTCCAACCTGGAACGTTTGGTCTCTGTCCAAGTCAGGCGCCGAAAAGAAGGGTTAGAAGTGAGTTTTTTCTATTGTTTTTAGCACATTGTGTGTACATTGCAGAAGGTATTTCAGAGGCAAATTATTTCATAAACCCTAACCTGATGCATAAAATCATTTTAGCACAAGGAGCGAACTTATTTATAAACCTCAAATGACCTATTCCTTCAACTGCTATAATGCCATGAGGTTTCCTGTCTGTATATATTATACAGATTTTCACATGTTGCATTAATTCATTATTAAAATGCTTTACTGAAAGATAGTAGTAGGGGGGGGGGGGGAAATAATAAATTAATACATTGCAAAGTGGGAAGTTAATCTATAGAAGATAGATCAAGAAATGATTGCTACTCACCGTGTAATTCATTCATGTTTAAACCTCTGTGACCCTGCGACTCCTCATCTTTACCACTGGCAGACATGATAAAAGACAGCGCCAACAGTCATTATCTATAAGCACAGAGGGAGATACCACTCCACTGCAGTCTCTATGATCCGTTCCACTTCACTGCCAAAGGTTATGACACAAACTCGACGATTTATTCCGCTCCACAAGTAGACGACTCGCATATAAGCCGAGGGAGTGAACTTTGCAGCACATTGTTTTGAAAAATATATTGGAACTTCTATACTGTGTATACTCAAACACAAACTGAGATTTTTCCCTTCTGAGAAGGAAAATGTACTGTGTACATTTCTACACATTCATTAGTCTCTTTATTAATTTTGAATAGTTACATTAGTTTAGAGTAGTAGTGGAAGTTGTCCCGGCTGTACATAGAAGATGTAAAATGTTGCTACTGAAATTTAGTTTTGAAATTATGAAACCGTAATTATTCACAATGCAGCATTTAACCATACTGTTTACAACAGATTTTCCAGTGTTGTATGATTTGTCAGTCTTTTATCTGCTGATGTCCCTTCACCTGCCCCATTTGTCTTTCAGCTCCATGTCAATCGCAGCCAGCCTTGTGAGTGAAGATACAAAGACCAAGTTTCTGAACAAAATGGGCCAGTTGACAACATCCGGTGCAATGCTGGCAAATGTTTTTCAACGCAAGAAGTAATTCGCTTGCAGCCAGCCAATAAAACACTAAAGATGGACCACTTTCTCCTTGTACTTGAAGTACTTGCCTTTTTATTTTATCTCCTTCCCGTGTTATGTTCTGTAATATATTTTATCCAAGACTCCAAAGAAATTTGCACTTCATTAGAGTCGGCATGTGTGTTGGTTTGGGAGTTATTACAGTAGCTGAAGTTGAAGAAGGATCCTTAGCCTATACCTTGTCTCCGTTACGTGTTTTGTCTTTTTTTGAAATATATACATAAAATATATATATATAGTGAGAAAAAGTATTTTTTTCTGAAAAGGATATTGGCAACTCTGTTATATACTGCACAAATTGCAATGGTACGTAATGATGTAAATTTCAACTCATTGTCATGAAGTAATAAAGTTAGAAATTGATATGTATTTAAATTATGGAAATGCCAACTAGTTTGTTTCCATTATTTGTAAATGAGTAAGAAAGGAGCCAGTCAGCGTTCTCCTGTGCCTTTCTGGAGTCCTCCTCACTGAATCTATAGAGAGAAAGCCTAATGAGCCTGCATTCCCAGCTTTGGGGATGTTTTTCCATTCTAGTCTTACATGAGGTTATTAGTGATTACAGTAATAACACCACTGTCACTATGGTAATGTCCTTAAAGGAGTCATCAGGGCAAATATAGTAAAATGAGTGGTACTTACTGGGGGCTTCCTCCAGCCCTAAGCTCCCAGGACCTCCCTCGCCGCAGCTCTGCCCGCAGCTGTTCACTGGAGCTCCGACCCGGTCCCTGGCGATGACGTCAGAGCGACCTCCAGGTCGCTCTGTACTGTGCGATCGGCGCTGTCGATCACCGCCACGTGGGCCGGAGCGGACTGCGCAGGCGCTCTGACATTGCCGGGGACCGGGTCAGAGCTCCGGCAAATGGCTACGGGCAGAGCTGCGGCGACGGAGGTCCTGGGAGCTTGGGGCTGGAGGAAGCCCCCGGTAAGTACCACTCATTTTACTATATTTGTGCTGACATTTAAATGAAGCAAACAATGACAGCTATATTCCTAATGATGCGATCTAACTGAAAATGGATTGATTGGAATGTTTTGATTATTTTGCTGTGACTTTCTTTTTACCTCAATTTTTTTTTTTTTTCCGTAAATAATGCATTGAATGTCTTTGTTACCTCTACTGGCATTCCAGTAAAAGCTGTGACTGAAGACTTTTCACCAGAGAAGAGCACCTGAACAGATCCTTGTTTTCCTCCTAGATATCTGGTGAAAGCCTGATGACCGCAGACTATGGCTGTTCTGGTGCCACAAGACAAAGGGGATCCAGTGTACAGTCTTCCCGTCCCTGTAGACTTCTCTGTGGCTCCGGCAGCAGAGAATGTCAAATGCTGTGCGTGTTGGCCGATTGGTCTACCCACTTTTTATCTTTTTTTTGTAAAACATGTGCAAAGTGCGGCCTTGCTAAGGACTCGCATGATTTATACTCAGCTTGCCTTTCCCCTTCTACTCATCACAGATCTTAGTTGCAGCACGCAAGGCTTAAGGTGCCCATACATGTATAGAATGCCACCCACTGTTGCAAATAGGGATAGTCAATGAAATGCAAATAATTTGGAGTTGATGCAGGATAATGCAAATTTTGTATCCAGATTTATGCAGTTTGAATATTCACCAATCAAATTTTACCTCAGCAGGATTTGATTGGTTCATTTTCAAGCCACATAAATTTGCTTGCAAAATTTGCATAATGCGGCATCAACTTGAAATTTGCATCTCATTGACCACCCCTAATGGCAAACAGATCAATCCCTCTTTGAGCTGAATGTGATCAGAGAGTGATCAAGTCCTCCCCATACACTGCACACTGTATTATCTTGTGTCATTCTGCCTCACTGATTTGTCGTATTTGAATCTGTTAATAATCTCAAACATGAAATTGCAGTAATCGAAGGTCAGTGGATATTTCTGTTATGCACAGGACCTGATATATAAAGGCAGTTAAGAGCAAACCTTTAAGGAAAAAATGATTCAAAAAACGATAGTTACTTCAGTGGGGAGCCTCTGGATGGTCTAAAGGCTTCCCCGAACCTCCACCCCACTGCTGCTGCCTGGTTCCCTCTTTATGGTTGCGTTTTCCTTTGCGTTTGGCCATACTGTGCATGCGCAAGGTCAGATATGATTAGAGGGACCCAGGGCTGTAACGGAGGGGTGTAAGAAGATCAGGGAAGCCTCTGGACTATTCATAATGAAAAAGAAAATGTAAACGTGAAGATTGGACGGAAGGGGTGTTGATACACTGACCTACCTTGTCTAAATTGTTCATTGCAGTTTTGTATCACTTTCATAAATGTAGCTATACAAAATGATATGGAGCAATAGTCAGGTTCTTAACTTAAACATTGTTTCCACTAACAAAGATGCCACCAGTGCCAAAAGCTAAAGCATCACCCTAAATTTATAGTTTAGCAGCGTCTATTATTACCAGTCAGCAGACACATGATATACTGCAGCAATACTTAGAACACACTGAGAGGGTAGCTAAAGATTCCTCTTTTGTTAGTTTCAGAATGAGCAATTCTAAGTAACCTCTTACAAAAACTCATTAGAATCTGTCTTTCATTTAGCAGAAGAAGCTTAGTTGGTTGATCTGGGAAACTGCTTCATTGTAGATCCAGTTTTATGTACTCCCGATCCCCAGTGTCACATTCGCTTGAGCTTGAAGTCTGCTTTTACAGGAATAAAAGTCTGCCAGTGAAATGCTGATTGGACATGAATAACAGTAAATCAGATATTTCATTAAAGGCTGGTTCAGACAAATGGTTTGCCGGAATTTAATGCAACCTTTTGGCCACAACGTTTTTGGGACCGAGCGCCGTCCTATTCAAGTGAATGAGAGTGTTCAAAACCGGCTTTTGCAGGCTTTCATAAAAGCCTGGCTGTAGATCCTGGTGTCGCATATCGTCTCAAAAGCAACATGTTGCTTTCAGAGACGTTAAATGCCGACAGACCGCTGTAGGGACACTAACCGCTAGCCTTGGCTTCCCAAAAGCGTCTAAACGTCAGCATTTGAACACGGCGCTGAGCATAAGCTTGGCAGGCGTCTGTGAACCAGCCCTTACTCTGTTCGCTGCTGATCTGAGAGGAATCTGAACTGGTTGGTTTCATGGAAACAATCCCTGAATGTTTACACTGAGCTTTAAGATGTATATATTTACATGGTTTGCCTTGTGAACACTGATTTTCCTAGTCTACGCATCTTAGAGATGTAGAAACCTTAAGTAAAGCTAGTAGTTTATATTTGGGAGATTTTTAATTTTCCACATCTCATAATGTGAACACCACAACATCTAAATACAGTATTGTAGAATCCATAGTTTCCTTAGGAAAGGTAGTCTTCTGTTTTTTCCTTTTTTTCCATCTTTCTGCAGGTCTGACCATCTCAGACTATGTTAAAGGGACTCCGAGCTCTACCTAAAAAGTAAAATAGTACTCACCGGGGGCTTTCTTTAGTCCAGCGCTGGTCGGGAGGTCCCATGACGGCGCCCTGGCTCCTCTCCTAGGCCCCGCTCCGGAATGGCTGGATGGCGGCAGCCCGGGCGACACTCGGCTGAGTGTCGGGCTCCTTCTTCCGCGTATGACGCGGCTGACGTCACACGCCGGCCGCCTCGCGTCATCACGGCGGCCGGCGTGGCAGTACGGCACATGCGTGATTAAAGCGCGCATGCGCCGTACTGCCACGCCGGCCGCCTCGCGTCATCACGTGACGTCATGGAAGGAGCCTGACACTCAGCCGAGTGTCGCCCGGGCTGCCGCCGTCCAGCCATTCCGGAGCGGGGCCTAGGAGAGGAGCCAGGACGCCGTCGTGGGACCTCCCGACCAGCGCTGGACTAAAGAAAGCCCCCGGTGAGTACTATTTTACTTTTTAAGTAGAGCTCGGAGTCCCTTTAAAGGCTTCTATGGATTTCAACACACAAGGTTGCTGCTATTTTAAATTATGCCATAACATTTTAATATTTGACAGTTATTGGATAATACGCACGCACGCACGCACGCACGCACGCACACACACACACACACACACACACACACACACACACACACTTTAACAGATATACCCACTAAGTAAATGTAATACACTATCTCATTGGCTGATTTCTTCCATAATTGCATTTTATTGTTGTAAATCCCCGAAGAGTTTTAAACATCCAGATATTAAATATAATATTGTTTATACCATACGCCTTGCTATGTAAATCAATATTCCAAGAGGGTCATCCTTTTGGAATATCTCAAATTAGTTGAATGCAATTTTTTAACACCATTTTGCTCTCAACAGAGACTTGGCCCAAGGTTCTCCTTTTTGTGACAGTCCTCCAAGACACTTCTCTTTTCTTATAGCCGAACTCCATTTTAACCATAAGACCTCAGAACTGTAATAGTCACTGCAATCTGTGCCCAACAAGGCTGTGCTGCATATCTGGATTAACAGCACTGTGCAAAACTGCAGAACCTTGCTGACTAAAACTGTGAGCTTGGTTACAGAGCAGAATGATGAGCAGCACTGTTCAGCGGGCTGGAGGAGGGGCTTAACCCTGGCTGTATTTCTCAGCTACAGGGGGGTGAAAGGGTGGAGAGATTGTGCTGGCTTACAGGGCTATCTGAATAACAGGTGAGTCTAATGTGCCCATACATGGTACAATTTTTTTTCGATTAGATAATTTCATTCGATTATTCCGTTAGTTTGAATATAACGTTTTTTTCCAACATTTCCGATTGTATTTTTATTGAAAAAACAGGAAAATAGTTTGTTTTTCTTGAGCCAAAAAAAATTATTTTTGACTCATTTGATTTGTTAGTTTTGGTCGAAAAAAAATGACCAAATCGAACATTTTTATTGTACCCTGTATAGGCACCATTAGCATAATTAAAATCTAGTGGCAGGTAAGAATTATTTTTTTTTTTACATTTATGGTTAACCCATTTTTATGTTTTTGACATCCATTGTGGCAGCTGAAAAGGGGAAATTATGATTGGGTATATTGTTTGGTGACGAAACACTCCCATTTTTATTTACAACTAAGTTCATGCACTGATTTTTCCTCTCTTTATTAGCACTTTTTTTCTGAATTATGTATATCTATTTTCTTTTTTTTTTTTTTTCTACATACCGGTAGTTATATTTTTTTTTAAGGTGATTGTGCCTGGTTTTGGGATAATACATGTGATAATGTACATCTTTCACACACAAGTGGGTCAGCACTGTTTCGTTTTAAAGACCCCAAAATGTTGAAAACCTGGAATACAATTGTCATAAACTTTATTTTCCCGCCTTATAAAAGCTCATCTACAGAACACGCATTGTCTGTTATAAATATGCCATTTTCCAGTATGACTGAGCTTTCCTTTTTCTCTTCAAATAAAAAAGTGGTTACTGTGTTTTCACTATACAGTATTTGTGAATCCTCCTAATGTAAATGTGTGTACAATCTTGAACACTATGATTTCATATGAATATATGTAAACTGACGCAAACTTTTCTTTTAATTAAACTGAAATTTCCTTAAAATCCACATATTTTTTATTATTTATTATTCGTTGTCTCCTTTACATAATTGGTTATTCACACGTTTTGTGTTTTTAGCACTTTTTTGATTTACACATTCTAGTTTTAACATTTTGGGCTTTCCCTCATACTGAGCTGTATGGTAAAATGCATGAAAATACACATATACAGAGGAGCTTGAAAGTTGTGGCCTAAAATATTATATGATTTTCAAGTACAGTAAGTCCAAAAAGTAGATGAAGAAATCCTAGTTTAATACATTAAACAAAAATTATTATATTTGGTCGTGCTTTAAATGGAAAAAAATATATCCAATCACAACATGTCTGCATATGGCAAAAGGCAGAATTTGGTGTGACCTACCCGTGCAGCAATAACTGCAGCCAAATGTTTGTGGTAACGGTTTATCAGTCTTGAATGGTTTCAGCTCTTGGATTTTAGTATGTTTACTCACATGAACTGTTCACTTTAGCTTTCAATTGGACCAAGATCAGGGCTTCGGTCTTGCTTTTCCAAACATATACCTTATTCTTCTTTAAAGGGGCACTATGGTTAAATAACTGGTTATAATGTAATTTAATATAAAATATGTGCAAGTGTAGCAATATTTAACACATATATTGTGGCAGAAAAAAAAGTCTATTTCAATATTACATTACCCTTAGTTAGAGATGAGTGGCGTCAGCAGAGGAAATTATCTGACGCCAAATCAGCACATACCATTGTGCAGTAGGAGGCAGCTTATCATCTTTTTGAGCTGCTGTTTTAATCCCCCCTTTGATGTTTCAAGAGAGGATTCCTCCAACTCCTATAACGGCTCACCCCGAGCAGTTTTATTACTCCTCTCAGCCACCTTACGTCTCAGGACATTGACATACGGCTCTGATGGAAAGAATGCAGGACACAGATACATCGTAGAGAGCTGGTCTCCACAGCAACTGACAGCAATGTGTCCGTTCCTGAGCCACCTGGGATGCCTCAGCCAGGAGCATTTTTTCATCAGAGCCGTATGTCAATGTCCTGAGACGTACGGTGGCTGAGATGAGTAATAAAACTGCTCGGGGTGAGCCGTTATAGGAGTTGGAGGAATCCTCTCTTGAAACATCAAAGAGGGGAAGCAGCTCAAAAAAGCTGATAAGCTGCCTCCTACTGTACAATGGTATGTGCTTATTTGGCGTCAGATAATTTCCTCTGCCTTCTAACTAAGGGTAATGTAATATTGAAATAGACTTTTTTTCTGCCACAATATATGTGTTAAGCATTGCTACACTTGCACATATTTTATATTAAATGACATTATAACCAGTTATTTAACCATAGTGCCCCTTTAACGTGTGTGTGTGTGTGTGTGTGTGTGTGTGTGTGTGTGTGTGTGTGTGTGTGTGTGTGTGTGTGTGTGTGTGTGTGTGTGTGTGTGTGTGTGTGTGTGTGTGTGTGTGTGTGTGTGTGTGTGTGTGTGTGTGTGTGTGTGTGTGTGTGTGTGTGTGTGTGTGTGTGTGTGTGTGTGTGTGTGTGTGTGGTGTGTGTGTTATATCTTGCTGCATGGACCCGCTATTCCTTGAGACTCTGCTCACAGGCATAGGCCTCAATTCACTAAGATCATGCTGGAGATAACTTACCTCCACACAGTGAGAGTTATTTTATCTCTTCATTCCTTAAGTTACCTCTTCTGTAGTTAATTTACCTCCACTGTAGTTATTTTCACACGCAGTTAATAAACAGCCTGTCTTTAACTCTGGAGTTATTTTAAGGATTGAAGAGTTAACTTAAAGACAGAAGAGTTAACTTTAGGTTTGCTTGAGGTAAAATGTTTCCAGAATACTACATGCTTTATCTAGAAGAGTTATTAACCTATTTTGGTTCCTGGACATAGAAACTACGTCCAGGAACCATGGGCGCTACCGCGCGCTCCCGCGACCGATCACGCGCGTGCACGCGCACTCCCGGCCGCGGATTCGATAGCCACGGAATCAATGTATCGGGCTATGGTGCCCGATCACTGATTCCTCTCCCCCGCTGAAAAAGCGACAGCTTCTCTCGGAAGCTGTGCTTTTTCTGGCCGTTGCCTCCCCCCTGCGTCACTCTAAGTGTGTGTTACGCTTAGAGTGACGTCATGTAAACTCATGGCCGCCATCTTGTGGCCAAAAAGTAAAACTACAACTAAAAGTAAAAGAAATTTAAAACACACAATTACATTATAAAACTATAGTTTGCATCCCACCCTCCCAAAAATACCCAAATAAAATGTTTAATATAAAAAAAAAAACATTACAATAAAACAAAAACAAAAAAAGCATGTAAATATTTACCTAAGGGTCTAAACTTTTTAAATATCAATGTAAAGATGAAATATTTCTATATTTTTTTAAACTTGTAAATAGTGATGGATGCAAAACGGAAAAAATGCACCTTTATTTCCAAATAAAATATTGTCGCCATACATTGTGATAGGGACATAATTTTAACGGTGTAATAACCGGGACATATGGGCAAATACAATACGTGAGTTTTAATTATGGAGGCATGTATTATTTTAAAACTATAATGGCTGAAAACTGAGAAATAATGATTTTTTCCGTTTTTTTCTTATTCTTCCTGTTAAAATGCATTTACAGTAAAGTGGCTCTTAGCAAAATGTACCTCAATTGGTGGCGGAAAAAACAAGATATAGATCAGTTCATTGTGATAAGTAGTGATAAAGTTATAGGCTAATGAATGGGAGGTGAACATTTCTCAAGTGAAAACGACGGAACGTGAATGGGTTAAAGACGGGAGATAAACTTAGTGAATTGAGGCCAATGTCTTGACATTTTCTTTTAGAACTCTCTGATCTAGTTGAGAAATTATTGCTTCATCAATGGTGACATGCTGCCCATGCCCTGATGCAGCAAAACGCACCCAAGCTATAACATTCCCGCGACTATATTTCAAAGATTGTATAAGGTTTCTTTGCTGGAATGCAGTGATTGCTCATTTAAAGCACAACTGAAGCGAGAGGAATATGGAGGCTGCAATATTTATTTTGGTTTAAACAATACCAGTTGCCTAGCTATCCTGCTGAACTTCTGCCACTAATACTTTTAGTCATAGACCCTGAACAAGCATGCAGCAAATCAGATGTTTCTGACATCATCAGATCTGACAAGATTAGTTGCATGCTTGGTTCTGGTGTGATACAGACACTACTGCAGCCAAATAGACCAGCAGGGATGCCAGGCAACTGGTATTGTTTAAAAGGAAATAAATATGGCAGCATCCATAGCCCTCTCATTACACTTGTCATTTACACCAAAAAGTTCTGTTTTGGTTTCATCTATTTTTTCAGTATTCTAGTTTGTCCACATGATAAAGCGGGATTGTCACAATAAAAATCAGATTTCAACTGCTAAGGTTTTAGTGTATTAAGTGATAAAGATGCTTATCCTGCATTCAAAACTTTTTCTGCTTTTATGGCTTGTAGTTATCACATACTTTAGGAGCACTGGCACTTTAATAGTCAGTGCCAAACAGTTGCATGCTGGGAGTTCTTTGTATCTATAGTATATTCCTCCTCTTCCATTTTATTTCCCTGCCTAGCTGTCTATCTGAAACCTGATCCTCTGCTCACTTGTGTTTACAAGCAAGTCTGAGTTAACTCAGCGATTGGAGGAGAAAAGAAAAAAGTTAAGGGAAGAAGTTACATCAAGATTTAGCCTCAAACTGTGGGCAAAAGATATGGTTCCCACCAGGAACAAAATTTCTTTTCAATTACTATATAAAATTCACTGAAATCAAAATGTGGACTGTACAATACATGGGTTATGCAAGTAGATCAAGTATTTATCTACTTATATGTGTGTGTTTTTCCCCTGGCATAGTATGGCTAATCCTACTGCTTTAACAAAAGCTCAGAAGGTCAAATACATTGTGGGACTTGTAGTCTGTTAACAGCTGGAGGAGAACCTGAACTGAAAATAAAAATTCAAAATAACCATACACTGGTCATACTTGGCTCCCACGTAGTCTGCTCATCAATCTTTCTCCTCTCCTGCGTCATGTTTGTTCACTGTGATCGATGGAATTCTCTGTCCTCCATTTTAAAGCTGTGCACAGTACACTTCACAGTGACTGAAGAGTGCACTTCAGATGCAGGAAGTGAGCAATGATGTCACTTCTGCATCTGAGGTGTACTCTTTTGTCACTGTGCCACTCTCCCTATGTTCACACTGCCATTGATCTAAGGTGAGTGACAGAGAAACAGAAACCGCAATACAGGGAGGGTGGTCCTGGCAGCATAGGAGGGCCCTGCTGTGTGCCTAGCGGCAGTCCTGACGGGGGAGACTGATTATTGTTCTCATAAAATTAGTATATCAGACAATGTGCTTTCGATGTAGATGGGCTTTTAAGCCCCACAGTAAAATCTCTCTTCATGCTTTGCAACTCCATCAGTGTAAAAGGAGGGATTAGAGATGGGCCGAACGGTTCCCGGCAAACTTCGGTGGTTCGCGTTCGCCTCCCGCAGGCGAACGTTTCCGGAAGTTCGGTTCGCCCCCAAAATGCACTATGAGGGTCAACTTTGACCCTCTACATCACAGTCAGCAGGCCCAGTGTAGCCAATTAGGCTACACTAGCCCCTGGAGCCCCACCCCCCTTATATAAGGCAGGCAGCGGCGGCCATTACGGCCACTCGTGTGCCTGCATTAGAGAGAGTAGGGCGAGCTGCTGTCTGTCTCTCATAGGGAAAGATTAGTTAGGCTTAGCTTTTCCTGGCTGCATACCTGTTCAGTGATCCTGCCACTGCATACCTGTTCTGTGAACCCACCCACCACTGCATACCTGTTCAGTGATCCTGCCACTGCATACCTGTTCTGTGAACCCACCCACCACTGCATACCTGTTCAGTGATCCTGCCACTGCATACCTGTTCTGTGAACCCACCACTGCATACCTGTTCTGTGAACCCACCCACCACTGCATACCTGTTCAGTGATCCTGCCACTGCATACCTGTTCTGTGAACCCACCACTGCATACCTGTTCTGTGAACCCACCACTGCATACCTGTTTAGTGAACCCGCCACTGCATACCTGTTCTGTTCAGTGAACCCGCCACTGTATACCTGTTCTGTTCAGTGAACCCGCCACTGCATACCTGTTCTGTTCAGTGAACCCGCCACTGTATTCCTGTTCTGTTCAGTGAACCCGCCACTGCATACCTGTTCTGTTCAGTGAACAGTTTGGTGTGTCAGTGTGAAGCAGTACCTTAATTACACTCCCTGTTTGATGTATACACATGCAAGATGTTTTAAAGCACTTTAGGCCTGGCATTTAGCATTCAATATGATTTCTGCCCTTAAAACGCTGCTTTGCGTCAAATCCAGATTTTTCCTGGGGACTTTTGGCGTGTATCCCACTCCGCCATGCCCCCCTCCAGGTGTTAGACCCCTTGAAACATCTTTTCCATCACTTTTGTGGCCAGCATAATTATTTATTTTTTTCAAAGTTCGCATCCCCATTGAAGTCTAGTGCGGTTCGCGAACTTTAACGCGAACTGAACCTTCCGCGGAAGTTCGCGAACCCGGTTCGCGAACCTAAAATCGGAGGTTCGGCCCATCTCTAGGAGGGATTAGGAAGTGGCTTTGACATAATGAAAAGCAATATGAAATCTTGTTTATAACTGCTGTTTAGGTCTCAATGACAGACCAGTAGAATTGTTTTGTACAGGAAGCAACAAAATGCCCTTGATCACTGCCAGGAGTACAAGTACATCAGTGTAGAAAGGTAGAGCATTACACTCTGTGATTCTATGCGCTCAAAAGAACAAGCATCTGCCTACTTTTGTTGCCTACCTTTATGGGCTGTATTAGGCTCCAGACCACTGAATACCTATTAACCACTTCCCGACCGCCTAACACACAGCGGCGGCCGGGAAGTGTACCCTGCAAGGACCAGCTCACCCACAGAGGCGGCGGTCCTTGTAAGAGCATGGGCGGAGCGATCGCGTCATCCGTGACGCGATCCTCCGCCGGCTCCTGCCGCCACTCACCTGCCGCAACATCCCGCCGGCTATACGGAAGCGTCGGCGGGACGTTACACCGACGATCGCCGCATACAAAGTGTATAATACACTTTGTAATGTTTACAAAGTGTATTATACAGGCTGCCTCCTGCCCTGGTGGTCCCAGTGTCCGAGGGACCACCAGGGCAGGCTGCAGCCACCCTAGTCTGCACCAAGCACACTGATTTCCCCCCCCTGCCCCCTGATCGCCCACAGCACCCCTCAGACCCCCCCTGCCCACCCCCAGACCCATGTTTACACCCAATCACCCATCAATCACTCCCTGTCACTATCTGTCAACGCTTTTTTTTTTTACCCCCCCCCCTGCCCCCTGCTCCCTCCTGATCACCCCCCCACCCCATGTACTGTATGCATCTATCCCCCCTGATCACCTGTCAATCACCTGTCAATCACCCATCAATCACCCCCTGTCACTGCCACCCATCAATCAGCCCCTAACCTGCCCCTTGCGGGCAATCTGATCACCCACCCACACCAATAGATCGCCCGCAGATCCGACATCAGATCACCTCCCAAGTGCAGTTTTTACATCTGTTCTCTCCTCCAAACACCCACTAATTACCCATCAATCACCCCCTGTCACTGCTACCCATCAGATTAGACCCCTATCTGCCCCTAGGGCACTCAATCACCCGCCCATACCCTCAGAATGCCCTCAGACCCCAGCCCTGATCACCTCGCCAGTGCATTGCTTGCCTCTATTCCCCCCCTCTAATCACACCTTGAGATACCCATCAATCACCTCCTGTCACCCCCTAGCACACCTACCCATCAGATCAGGCCCTAATTTGCCCCGTGTGGGCTACTGATCACTCGGCCAAACCCTCAGATCCCCCTCAGACCCCCTTCCGATCACCTCCCCAGTGCATTCATTGCATCTATTTTCCCCTCATACCACCCCCTGAGACACCCATCAATCACCTCCTGTCACCCTCTAGCACTCCTATCCATCAGATCAGGTCCAATACAACCTGTCATCTAAAAGGCCACCCTGCTTATGACCGGTTCCACAAAATTCGCCCCCTCATAGACCACCTGTCATCAAAATTTTCAGATGCTTATACCCCTGAACAGTCATTTTGAGACATTTGGTTTCCAGACTACTCACGGTTTTGGGCCCGTAAAATGCCAGGGCGGTATAGGAACCCCACAAGTGACCCCATTTTAGAAAAAAAGACACCCCAAGGTATTCTGTTAGGTGTATGACGAGTTCATAGAAGATTTTATTTTTTGTCAAAAGTTAGCGGAAATTGATTTTTATTGTTTTTTTTCACAAAGTGTCATTTTTCACTAACTTGTGACAAAAAATTTAAATCTTCTATGAACTCACCATACTCCTAACGGAATACCTTGGGGTGTCTTCTTTCTAAAATGGGGTCACTTGTGGGGTTCCCATACTGCCCTGGCATTTTAGGGGCCCTAAACCGTGAGGAGTAGTCTACAAAACAAATGCCTCGAAATGACCTGTGAATAGGACGTTGGGCCCCTTAGCGCACCTAGGCTGCAAAAAGTGTCACACATGTGGTATCGCCGTACTCAGGACAAGTAGTATAATGTGTTTTGGGGTGTATTTTTACACATACCCATGCTGGGTGGGAGAAATCTCTCTGTAAATGGACAATTGTGTGTAAAAAAAATCAAAAGATTGTCATTTACAGAGATATTTCTCCCACCCAGCATGGGTATGTGTAAAAATACACCACAAAACACATTATACTACTTCTCCTGAGTACGGCGGTACCACATGTGTGGCACTTTTTTTACACCCTAAGTGCGCTAAGGGGCCCAAAGTCCAATGAGTACCTTTAGGATTTCACAGGTCATTTTGCGACATTGTTGGTTTCAAGACTACTCCTCACGGTTTAGGGCCCCTAAAATGCCAGGGCAGTATAGGAACCCCACAAATGACCCCATTCTAGAAAGAAGACACCCAAAGGTATTCCTTTAGGAGTATGGTGATTTCATAGAAGATTTTATTTTTTGTCACAAGTTAGCGGAAAATGACACTTTGTGAAAAAAAAACAATTAAAATCAATTTCCGCTAACTTGTGACAAAAAATAAAATCTTCTATGAACTCACCATACTCCTAACGGAATACCTTGGGGTGTCTTCTTTCTAAAATGGAGTCATTTGCAGGGTTCCTATACTGCCCTCAGTGCCCTGGCATTTTAGGGGCCCTAAACCGTGAGGAGTAGTCTGGAAATCAAATTCCGCAAAATGACCTGTGAAATCCTAAAGGTACTCATTGGACTTTGGGCCCCTTAGCACAGTTAGGGTGCAAAAAAGTGCCACACATGTGGTATCGCCGTACTCGGGAGTAGTACAATGTGTTTTGGGGTGTATTTTTACACATATCCATGCTGGGTGGGAGAAATCTCTCTGTAAATGGACAATTGTGTGTAAAAAAAATAAAAAAAATTGTCATTTACAGAGATATTTCTCCCACCCAGCATGGGTATGTGTAAAAATACACCTCAAAACACATTGTACTACTTCTCCTGAGTACGGCAATACCACATGTGTGGCACTTTTTTGCAGCCTAACTGCGCTAAGGGGTCCAAAGTCCAATGAGCACCTTAAGGCTTTACAGGGGTGCTTACAATTAGGCACCCCCCAAAATGCCAGGACAGTAAACACACCCCACAAATGACCCCATTTTGGAAAGTAGACACTTCAAGGTATTCAGAGAGGGGCATGGTGAGTCCGTGGCAGATTTTATTTTTTTTTTGTCGCAAGTTAGAAGAAATGGAAACTTTTTTTTTTGTCACAAAGTGTCATTTTCCGCTTACTTGTGACAAAAAATAATAACTTCTATGAACTCACTATGCCTCTCAGTGAATACTTTGGGATGTCTTCTTTCCAAAATGGGGTCATTTGGGGGATATTTATACTATCCTGGAATTCTAGCCCCTCATGAAACATGACAGGGGGTCAGAAAAGTCATAGATACTTGAAAATGGGAAAATTCACTTTTTGCACCATAGTTTGTAACGCTATAACTGTTACCCAAACCAATAAATATATACTGAATGGGGTTTTTTTTTATCAAAAACATGTTTGTCCACATTTTTCGCGCTGCATGTATACAGAAATTTTACTTTATTTGAAAAATGTCAGCACAGAAAGTTAAAAAAATCATTTTTTTGCCAAAATTCATGTCTTTTTTGATGAATATAATAAAAAGTAAAAATCGCAGCAGCCATCAAATAGCACCAAAAGAAAGCTTTATTAGTGAAAAGAAAAGGAGCCAAAATTCATTTAGGTGGTAGGTTGTAGGAGCGAGCAATAAACCGTGAAAGCTGCAGTGGTCTGAATGGAAAAAAAGTGGCCGGTCCTTAAGGGGGGTAAAGCCCACGGTCCTCAAGTGGTTAAAATCCGATGAAACCCATAAGATGAAATCATTTGGCTAGAGCTACTATGTGAGGATGTAGTGACATCACTACAATAAGAGAGCTGACCGCTTGTGTAGGAAGCTGAAGGAGGTGAATTTGTATCAGCTGCTCCCGAGTATCGGCAGGGCACTTGGGTTTGGCAGTGGAGAGGCAGCCGCACTCACACACAACATGATGCAAGGTTTTTTTTTGCTGCTGGGTAACAGCATTGCTTTTCAAGCACTGACCTGCGTGGGGTTACAATCACTACCGGTCAGCAGCAATAACTTTCAGGCAGAAGGAGCTCCTTGGCTGGCGTATGAGAGGCTGAAACATGCAGTTTAGCCTTCTGTATAAAACACCTCCACAATAAGAACTTTGAAGTAGTTCTGAAACCAGTAAAGCTACGTCTTGTAGCGTACTGGAACTTTAAGCATGGCTGAGTCACATGAGCAGAACCATTGTAGGTCAAGTCAGTATGGAGATGACCGGTTCTGCCCTTAAAGCAAACCTGAAGCGAAAATAGATTTGTTTTAATGAATTGTACCAGGGGCATAACTAAAAATCACTAGGCCCCCCTGCGAGACTTTGGATGGGGCCCCCTCCCCCACCTCACTTTCTGCACAGGTAAACTGAGAACCAATGTTAGTCAATTGGCAAGTACACACGTGAATGTGTTTTCCCCATGCAGATAAAAACAGACTACAATTCTTTGCCTGCAACACCTTGTATGATTACCTAATAGTGGCTGAGCAGGTGCAGTCATTAGATCAATTGTGCAGTACGTTTTTTTTCTTTCCGTGCTCTTAGTTTTCAGTCTATCTGGACAAGGAAAAGAAACCTTCCCCCCACGGGCCCCCTGCAGCTTCTGGGCCCCCCTTGGCTGCATCCTTTGCAGGGTCTATTATTACGTCCCTGAATTGTATGTGTAGTACAGCTAAGAAATAGGACATTAGCAGCAAAGAACAGAGTCTTGTATTGTTTTCCAGTACTGGAAGTGTGAAACATAACTTTAGTGGTTATCTATGCAAAAGAGCTTCTCTGAGCTATTTGACCCACTGGGTGGAATATAGTCCTGTTTTCTGAAGCACTTAAGCTGTCTCTCACTGTGCTTATTGTTTGAGATAAGGTTTTACTACAGGAAGGTTTAAAGGGTCATTATTTCTGCTTTTGTTTTATAGCTTAAAAGGCAGAGTGTGCTTTTAATACTGCAACTGTGACAGAATGATGTAATGTTATTAAAAGCAAAAGCTATGTAACTCAAAAAATAAAATGAGACTTTTTCTTTGCTGTTAATGTTCTATTTGTTATCTGTACTACACATACAATTCATTATATCATACGTTTGTTTTTGTTGTTTTGCTTTAGGTTTGCTTTAAAACCTTTTATAGTCAACAAGTTGACCCCCACTGCTGTATGTATTTGCTTCAATGAAGGAAGTGCAGAGCTAATCTAGAATGACGAGCTCATAGGTCATAGCAGCCCAAAATATTCTCAGGCAAATCCGCTACCCTAGAAAATGCCAGAGTGATGAGATTGTGAGTGTGAGCCTGGCAAAGCTGAAATATACAATTACAACTAAGCATTTTTCTCAGAATCCAGCAATGTTTACTTTTACAAAAATAGTTCTCAGTCATCAAACAGAAAGCTTACTCTGGCAGGCCGCAAGCTATACAGCGCTACACACACTTTATTTGTTCCCAGGATATGAAAGTGCCACGAGACAAACCAGGGTAGTTTCATATCTGCAATAAGATAACCGTAGTTCAGCCACAAGTGTTGAGTGTCACAGTAAACAAAACTGAAGGTAAGTGTTGCAGGTTTTCGGATGAGTGTATGTATTGTCATTAAGGGGAAACATCCTCAAAGTGTATCTAAAGTGATGTGACATGGGATAAACATATACACATACAGTACTAGCCCTACTAAGAAATGATGTGAAATCTGTTTTCCAGTACAGCAAGAGTTAAAACACTTGCTCCCCAGAGCCCCTGCAATGTCTTAGGCATAATAGTGTCTCACCTGTCCAGGCAGGCTTGCTTTGTCAGTCTGCGGCTCTGCACATCCACAGTTGGCTGCATCTTCTCTGAAACCTGTGACATGTTATTACATAATATCGTGCACCAGGTCATGGATGAGAGGAGCCCCTGCAAGGATGAAGTTTGGGAGTGCATTGAGCCATGGACCGACAGAGGTGCACGCCTGCAGGGACAGGTAAGATGCCTCTCTGCCGAAGACATTTCAGGGGCACCAGGGAGCACAGCTAAGTTAATGGGTGGTCTGGGGCTCAAGGGCCCTTGGGGGGAATTTGGCTTCAAGAAAGTGCTCCTAATGCTACTTGGTCGGGGGGAGGGCCTGGGTTAATTTACTTGAACCTGCCCTGCGCATCACTGCATAATGTATGTTTGTGGTATGTTCCTAAGTGAGTAGATACAAAACTTGATCTCCCCAAGTCCACTTGGAGGAGAAGGCTTCATGCCATCATAGCCTAGGCAAACATTACTGGCAGGGTGGGGTAAAATAACAATATACAGCATTATAAATATGTAAAGAAAGTATTGCTGATGCTAGAATGATTATAATAAATATTTTAGCACTTTGTGAAATTACCTATTTCTGCGAAAGACTGATATATTCAATTCAAGTTCTTACACAGAATTTACTACACTCCTGAGAGGATGCACAAAATAGACCCAACACAAAGTGACTCTTGCTGGAGATGCAGGGACACAATAGGGTCATTTTTGCATATCTTCTGGTACTGTCCAGCTATAACTGACTTTTGGAAGTAAGTCTTTCGGATTAACAGGGTACTGAAATCACATACGTATATTAGCTACTCCTCATGCAGCCTTACTAGGACTCCTAGATGGCAATCCATCAAAGCCTCACCAGCAAAGTCTAGTAAGACACTTATGTTATGATGCCACACGCAAAATAACTCTCCACTGGAAGGACAAGAGCGTCCCTACACTAAATTGGCTCCGATCAGCTAAAGGGAACCTTAAAGTGAACCTCCAGACTAAAAATCTACTGCACTGAAAAGGCTTGGTGTTTCTTTTAATTTCAATAGTTTTTATTGAGTTTTTAAGTCAAACAATACAACACAGTACAGCAGTACCAACACAGTCTTATAGATCTATAAGCGAGTTACATGTTGGGTAATCATCACATACAACAAGGCATGTCAGTCTTCTGACATGCTGTACCATCAAACTTTGAAAGCGGATAAGAAGGTAGCTCAATAATGGAGAATACAGTACCAAGAATATTACAAAACATAACCAAAGACAGTTTAAGCTCTGTTAACTAATATCACTACTGCTAGAAAATAGAAGCAACCATTATGAGTAAGTAGAAAAGCTGCTTGGTGTTTCTTTAACAGTTTCACATCAGAACTTTGTTTTTCTTACCCAAGCCTCATTTTTAGCTGCACAGAAGAAAACTTCCCGGGCATTTTTCCCCTGATGCTGTGCAAAGCATGATGGGATTTATGATGTTGTTCTGCTTCTGCTGTTTTGGTACAATTTTTTTTCTTTTATCTTGAATTTGAGATTTAAAGCCTAGCGTGCGCAGCTGGGAGGGGTGATCAGGACACAGGACAGTTGGGACTGTGTCTTCAAGGTGCAACAAGATAAAACAGGGATGCTTTCAGTGGTTTTACAAGTTCTTGTTTATTTCTGGATAAAAAGGGCAGACCAAGGTATAAGGTTACACTTACTTCAGGAGGGTCCCAATCCACGTAGGACCCCCTTTCGGCGTAATTCGCTTCCCACCCAATGTGGTACTCACAACCCTCTATATGCGACCCTGGTGTGTGCTGCTGTGTTCAGGGGAAGTAAACGAGCAGGCGGGCATGCATTGTATATACATAAAGTTTAAAATCTGTAATTACCTGCTTCTAGGTACACCCAAACGGATCCAGCTGTTCGCCGCGGTCCCCGGCATGTTACTTCCGGTATGCGTTACCTAACTTCCGGTGACGTCAGCGCTATGCGTACCACCGCCTGGAATTTCCGTGTTCCACCCATAGAACATACAATAGGCTAATGCGCCCAAAACGGCGCGTGATGATGGTACAAATTTAAAAGTCCATGCGATCTAAACGGCGCATATATGAAAAAGATGGCTACCCCCATGAAATCACAAACATTTGCCTGTTCTTTTAAAACAAGGTGGGTAAGGGTTTATATTACCTATTTATTTTAATTAACATAACTAATGTAACTTAATGACAGTATGTTTGTTTAGGCTGAAGTTCCCTTTTAACTTAGAGGGATATGGATGTTTCATTTTAACCACTTCCCGACCGCCTAACGCACAGAGGCGGCCGGGAAGTGGAGCCCTTAAGGACCGGCTCACCCACAGAGGCAGCGGTCCATTTAAGGGCATGGGCGGAGCGATCGCGTCATCCGTGACGCGATCCTCCGCCGGCGCCTGTCACCGCTCGCCTGCCGCAACATCCTGCCGGCTATACGGAAGCGCCGGCGGGATGTTAACCCCGCGATCGCCGCATACAAAGTGTATAATACACTTTGTAATGTTTACAAAGTGTATTATACAGGCTACCTCCTGCCCTGGTGGTCCCAGTGTCCGAGGGACCACCAGGGCAGGCTGCAGCCACCCTAGTCTGCACCCAAGCACACTGATTTCCCCCCCCTGCCCCAGATCGCCCACAGCACCCCTCAGACCCCCCCCCCCTGCCCACCCCCCAGACCCCTGTTTGCACCCAATCACCCCCCTAATCACCCATCAATCACTCCCTGTCACTATCTGTCAACGCTATTTTTTTTTATCTCCCCCCCCCCTGCCCACTGCCCCCTCCTGATCACCCCCCCACCCCTCAGATTCTCCCCAGACCCCCCCCCCCCCTGTGTACTGTATGCATCTATCCCCCCTGATCACCTGTCAATCACCTGTCAATCACCCATCAATCACCCCCTGTCACTGCCACCCATCAATCAGCCCCTTACCTGCCCCTCGCGGGCAATCTGATCACCCACCCACACCAATAGATCGCCCGCAGATCCGACATCAGATCACCACCCAAACGCAGTGTTTACATCTATTCTCTCCTCTAAACACCCACTAATTAACCATCAATCATCCATCAATCACCACCTGTCACTGTTACCCATCAGATCAGACCCTAATCTGCCCCTTGCGGGCACCCAATCACCCGCCTACACGCTCAGATTGCCCTCAGACCCCCCCTTATCAATTCGCCAGTGCAATATTTGCATCTGTTCTTCCCTGTAATAACCCACTGATCACCTGTCAATCACCCATCAATCACCCCCTGTCACTGCCACCCATCAATCACCCCCTGTCACTGCCACCCATCAATCAGCCCCTAACCTGCCCCTTGCGGGCAATCTGATCACCCACCCGCACCAATAGATCGCCCGCAGATCCGACATCAGATCACCACCCAAGCGCAGTGTTTACATCTATTCTCTCCTCTAAACACCCACTAATTACCCATCAATCACCCATCAATCACCCCCTATCACCACCTGTCACTGTTACCCATCAGATCAGACCCTAATCTGCCCCTTGCGGGCACCCAATCACCCGCCTACACGCTCAGATTGCCCTCAGACCCCCCCTTATCAATTCGCCAGTGCATTAGTTACATCAGTTCTTCCCTGTAATAACCCACTGATCACCTGTCAATCACCTGTCAATCACCCATCAATCACCCCCTGGCACTGCCACCCATCAATCACCCCCTGTCACTGCCACTCATCAATCAGCCCCTAACCTGCCCCTTGCGGGCAATCTGATCACCCACCCACACCAATAGTTCGCCCGCAGATCCGATGTCAGATCACCTCCCAAGGGCAGTGTTTATATCTGTTCTCTACCCTAAACACCCACTAATTACCCATCAATCACCCCCTGTCACTGCTACCTATCAGATTAGACCCCTATCTGCCCCTAGGGCACTCAATCACCCGCCCACACCCTCAGAATGCCCTCAGGCCCCAGCCCTGATCACCTCGCCAGTGCATTGCTTGCATCTATTCCCCCCTCTAATCACACCTTGAGACACCCATCAATCACCTCCTGTCACCCCCTAGCACACCTACCCATCAGATCAGGCCCTAATTTGCCCCGTGTGGGCTCCTGATCACTCGGCCAAACCCTCAGATCCCCCTCAGACCCCCTTCCGATCACCTCCCCAGTGCATTGATTGCATCTATTTTCCCCTCTAATCACCCCCTGAGACACCCATCAATCACCTCCTGTCACCCCCCTAGCACTCCTATCCATCAGATCAGGCCCAATACAACCTGTCATCTAAAAGGCCACCCTGCATATGACCGGTTCCACAAAATTCGCCCCCTCATAGACCACCTGTCATCAAAATTTGCAGATGCTTATACCCCTGAACAGTCATTTTGAGACATTTGGTTTCCAGACTACTCACGGTTTTGGGCCCGTAAAATGCCAGGGCGGTATAGGAACCCCAGAAACGGACCACATTTTAGATTATTAAGTATTCTGTTAGGTGTATGACGAGTTCATAGAAGATTTTATTTTTTGTCAAAAGTTAGCGGAAATTGATTTTTTTTTTTTTTTTCACAAAGTGTCATTTTTCACTAACTTGTGACAAAAAATAAAATATTCTATGAACTCGCCATACACCTAACGGAATACCTTGGGGTGTCTTCTTTCTAAAATGGGGTCACTTGTGGGGTTCCTATACTGCCCTGGCATTTTAGGGGCCCTAAACCGTGAGGAGTAGTCTAGAAAACAAATGCCTCAAAATGACCTGTGATTAGGACGTTGGGCCCCTTAGCGCACCTAGGCTGCAAAAAAGTGTCACACATGTGGTATCGCCGTACTCAGGAGAAGTAGTATAATGTGTTTTGGGGTGTATTTTTACACATACCCATGCTGGGTGGGAGAAATCTCTCTGTAAATGGACAATTGTGTGTAAAAAAAATCAAACAATTGTCATTTACAGAGGTATTTCTCCCACCCAGCATGGGTATGTGTAAAAATACACCCCAAAACACATTATACTACATCTCCCGAGTACGACGATACCACATGATTGGCACTTTTTTGCAGCCTAACTGCGCTAAGGGGCCCAAAGTCCAATGAGTACCTTTAGGATTTCACAGGTCATTTTTGTTTCAAGACTACTCCTCACGGTTTAGGGCCCCTAAAATGCCAGGGCAGTATAGGAACCCCACAAATGACCCCATTCTAGAAAGAAGACACCCAAAGGTATTCCGTACGGAGTATGGTGAGTTCATAGAAGGTTTTATTTTTTGTCACAAGTTAGCGGAAAATGACACTTTGTGAAAAAAAACAATTAAAATCAATTTCCGCTAACTTGTGACAAAAAAATAAAAACTTCTATGAACTCACCATACTCCTAACGGAATACCTTGGGGTGTCTTCTTTCTAAAATGGGGTCATTAGTGGGGTTCCTATACTGCCCTGGCATTTTAGGGGCCCTAAACCGTGAGGAGTAGTCTTGAAACAAAAATGACCTGTGAAATCCTAAAGGTACTCATTGGACTTTGGGCCCTTTAGCGCAGTTAGGGTGCAAAAAAGTGCCACACATGTGGTATCGCCATACTCGGGAAAAGTAGTACAATGTGTTTTGGGGTGTATTTTTACACATACCCATGCTGGGTGGGAGAAATACCGCTGTAAATGGACAATTGTGTGTAAAAAAAATCAAAAGATTGTCATTTACAGAGGTGTCTCTCCCACCTAGCATGGGTATGTGTAAAAATACACCCCAAAACACATTGTACTACTTCTCCCGAGTACGGCGATACCACATGTGTGGCACTTTTTTGCACCCTAACTGCGCTAAAGGGCCCAAAGTCTAATGAGTACCTTTAGGATTTCACAGGTCATTTTGAGAAATTTCGTTTCAAAACTACTCCTCACGGTTTAGGGCCCCTAAAATTCCAGGGCAGTATAGGAACCCCACAAATGACCCCATTTTAGAAAGAAGACACCCCAAGGTATTCCGTTAGTAGTATGGCGAGTTCATAGAAGATTTTATTTTTTGTCACAAGTTAGCGGAAATTGATTTTAATTGTGTTTGTTCACAAAGTGTCATTTTCCGCTAACTTGTGACAAAAAATAAAATCTTCTATGAACTCACCATACTCCTAACGGAATACATTGGGGTGTCTTCTTTCTAAAATGGGGTCATTTGTGGGGTTCCTATACTGCCCTGGCATTTTAGGGGCCCTAAACCGTGAGGAGTAGTCTTGAAACGAAATTTCTCAAAATAACCTGTGAAATCCTAAAGGTACTCATTAGACTTTGGGCCCTTTAGCGCAGTTAGGGTGCAAAAATGTGCCACACATGTGGTATCGCCGTACTCAGGAGAAGTAGTATAATGTGTTTTGGGGTGTATTTTTACACATACCCATGCTGAGTGGGAGAAAGATCTCTGTAAATAGACAATTGTGTGTAAAAAAAATTAACAAATTGTCATTTACAGAGATATTTCTCCCACCCAGCATGGGTATGTGTAAAAATACACCCCAAAACACATTATACTACTTCTCCTGAGTACGGCAATACCACATGTGTGGCACTTTTTTGCAGCCTAACTGCGCTAAGGGGTTCAAAGTCCAATAAGCACCTTTAGGCTTTACAGGGGTACTTACAATTTAGCACCCCCCAAAATGTCAGGACAGTAAACACACCCCACAAATGACCCCATTTTGGAAAGTAGACCCTTCAAGGTATTCAGAGAGGGGCATGGTGAGTCCGTGGCAGATTTCTTTTTTTTTTGTCGCAAGTTAGAAGAAATGGTAACTTTTTTTTTTTTTTTTGGTCACAAAGTGTCATTTTCCGCTTACTTGTGACAAAAAATAATATCTTCTATGAACTCACTATGCCTCTCAGTGAATACTTTGGGATGTCTTCTTTCCAAAATGGGGTCATTTGGGGGGTATTTATACTATCCTGGAATTCTAGCCCCTCATGAAACATGACAGGGGGTCAGAAAAGTCATAGATGCTTGAAAATGGGAAAATTCACTTTTTGCACCATAGTTTGTAAACGCTATAACTTTTACCCAAACCAATAAATATACACTGAATGGGTTTTTTTTAAATCAAAAACATGTTTGTCCACATTTTTCGCGCTGCATGTATACAGAAATTTTACTTTATTTGAAAACTATCAGCACAGAAAGTTAAAAAAATCATTTTTTTGCCAAAATTCATGTCTTTTTTGATGAATATAATAAAAAGTAAAAATTGCAGGAGCAATCAAATAGCACCAAAAGAAAGCTTTATTAGTGACAAGAAAAGGAGCCAAAATTCATTTAGGTGGTAGGTTGTATGAGCGAGCAATAAACCGTGAGAGCTGCAGTGGTCTGAATGGAAAAAAAGTGGCCGGTCCTTAAGGGGTAGAAAGCCCTAGGTCCTCAAGTGGTTAAACAATACCAGTTGCTTGTCAGTCCTGCTGATCTCTTTGACTCTGCAGTAGTGGACAGTGGCGGCTCCAGGATTTTTTTTTAGGGGGTGCTATGCAGGTGCTGGACCAATTTCCGGGGGAGCTGACGACCTTTGCACGCCGCGGCAAAAAATGGGTGTGGCTGCAGGTGGAAAAATGGGTGTGGTCATGACCGGATGAGGGCGGGGCTAACTAATTTAAAGTGAACCCAGGGTGAGAGTGATATGGTGGCTGCCATATTTATTTCCTTTTAAACAATTCTAGTTGCCTGGCAGCCCTGCTGATCTATTGGCTGCAGTAGTGAACTGAATTACACCAGAAACAATCTTGTCAGTTCTGACAATATTGTCAGAAACCCCTGACCTGCTGCATGCTTGTTCAGGGTCTATGGTTGAAAGAATTAGAGGCAGAGGACCAACACGGCAGCCAGGCAGCTGGTATTACTTCAAAGGAGATAAATATGGCAGCCTCAATATTATTCTCACCTCGGGCTCCCTTTAAAAGTGCAACGCAAAGACAGAGAGCCTAAGTTTTGGTGACCCTTTCCCCAGAAAATTCACATAATTGTGCAGGTTTTCTCAAGAAAATACACGTAATGTGAGCAGATTTGAACAAAAAGTTCAAGACCCCAATATGCACAATCGTTATCAGATAGGACCCCAATATGCACAACCGTTATCAGATAGGACCCCAATATGTACAATCCTCAGCAGATCTGACCCTAATATGCACAATGCTCAGCAGATCTGACCCCAATATGCACAATGTTCAGCAGTTCTGACCACAATCAGCAGCACCACCTGAAAAAGAAAAGACTCACCTAGTCAGAAGACCTCCTGTTCCAACCTCCTCCTCTCCCGACCTCCTTATGGCGCGCAGCTCAGCTCCCACGATCCTCTTCCTTCCTGCAGCAGCCTGCATTACCCAGCGAGCGGGGCTACGGGAAAATGGCCGCCGAAGCCCTGCACTGCAGACTCCAAGTCTGCAGAGCAGGGCTTCGGGCGGCCATCTTACCGTAGCCCTGCCTGCTGCTCCGGGCTGCCGCTGTGAACTGACTCGGCGTCTCTTAGATGCCTGAAGTCAGTTCACGCCAGGGGGTGCTTTGGGGGTGCTTGGACAAATTTAGGGGGTGCTTGAGCAACCCCAAGCACCCCCCTGGCGCCACCACTGGTAGTGGACAAATCACACACCTGAAACAAGCATGCAGCTAATTCAGTCTGACTTCAGTCAGACCACCTGATCTGCATGCTTGTTGAGGGGCTGTGGCTAAAAGTATTAGAGACACAGGATTAGCAGAAGAGTCGGGTAACTAGTATTATTTTAAAAGGAAAAATCCATATTCTTCTCAATTTAGGTTCCCTTTAATGCTGCCCTGCCTCTGTAGAATCTTACATATAAGGCACGAAATTGCCCCCCAAAAATTAAGACTGGAAAAAACTAAAAGAAACAAATCCTTATTTTAATATACTGCGGGGGAGGGGGGTGTCACAATTCTGACTTCCTACTTCTTTTCTTTCCTTTTTCCTTCTATTTCTCATCTTACTTCACTTCTACGCTTCTCTCACATCTCACTATCTACACACATAAAAGTTCTATGGCATCCAACACAAGATAAATTAAGACTCTGCTGACATCCCAAGTGTCACTTGTTTATATGATACTGCTGCTTGCCATACTAAATGTTCCCCCCACTCTTAAATATGAAAGTCTTCAACAACCTGGAACTGTGATGCTGGAGGTGCATTGTACTCACCACTTTTAATACTACAGTAATGTGTAATGTGTATTATACTATGTAAACCATTCAATGCAAGACTATATTTCTGTACTTTTTTTTTCTAACTGTATTTCTCTGTTTTGTTACACAATAATAAAAAGATGTAAAAACATTTCTGGAGTTAGTTTTTTTTTTTTAAAGACTGTAAAATAAGTTCCCTATTTTATCTACTTAAAGAGACTCTGTAACATTAAAAAGATCCCCTGGGGGGTACTCACCTCGGGTGGGGGAAGCCTCCGGATCCTAATGAGGCTCCCCACGCCGTCCTCTGTCCCACGGGGGTCTCGCCGCAGCCCTCCGAACAGCCGGCGACTGTGCCGACTGTCAGTTCAATATTTACCTTTGCTGGCTCCAGCGGGGGCGCTGTGGCGGCTTTCGGCACGGAAATAGACGGAAATACCTGATCTCCGTCGGGTCCGCTCTACTGCGCAGGCGCCGGAAACTTGCGCCTGCGCAGTAGAGCAGACCCGACGGCGATCGGGTATTTCCGCCTACTTCGGAGCCGACAGCCGTCAGAGCGCCTGCGCAGGAGCCAGGAAGGTAAATATTACATCACCGCTGCACGGAGGGCTGCAGCGAGACCCCTGACGGATGGAGGACGGCGTGGGAAGCCTCATTAGGATCCGGAGGCTTCCCCCACCCGAGGTGAGTACCCCCCAGGGGATCTTTTCATGTTACAGTTCCTCTTTAAGGACCGCGTCACACCAATGGGCGTGACTGCGGTGGCAGCCCCAGGACCGCCTGACGCCAATAGGCATCAAGTCCTGGGGCTGCAGTTTCCCAGGGAACAGCCGAGCGCATGCGTGATCGTTCCCTGCCGCTTCACGGAACAGAGTTCCGTGAATAGCCTGCTAGCCGCCGATCGCAGCTAGCAGGCTGCTTGTAAACGTAAGGGGAAAGAAATCCTCTTTGTTTACAAGCGTACAGTGCTGCCTGGGGCCGCAGTGCTGTTCGAGATCGGTGATCCCCGGCCTCTGATTGCCCGGGGAGCACCGTCCTCTCATAGGCTGATGCCTATGAGAGTCGGAACAGGACGGATTGCCGTCCTGTTCCAAATCAGATGACGGAGGGGAGGGAGGAAGGAGAGGGAGCCTCGCTGAGGAATCTGAAAAAAAATAAAATAAAGCCTGCAGCGATCGGACCCCTCCGGCAGCATGTCCCCTTAGGGACAAAAAAAGTAGGTGAGTCAGATCGCTGGGCACCTAAGCTGGGCTGTGCATGAGGCTGAAAAGCCTGCCCAGCCCAGCACTGCAAAAATGAGCCTGGTCTTTAGGGGGGGTTACCACTGCGGTCGTCAAGTGGTTAAAGAGGAACTTTAACCGAGTATTGAACTTCATCCCAATTAGTAGCTGATATCCCCTTTCCCTCAAGAGATGTTTACCTTTTCTCAAATAGATCATCAGTGGGTCTGTATGGCTGGTATTGTTGTGAAACCCCTCCCACAATATGATGTCATGACTATGGTCCTGACAGTTTGCTGTCTGTGAACCTTGTTGCATTGTGGGAAATAATGGCTTTTTTCCAACTGCCAAGCAAGCAGTATCTATCTCTGTGCATAGAATTCTCACTAAACGAACATTCCGTATAGGCTAACTAGCTCAACTAAAGATGTTGCCACCTGTGATCAATTTCAGAATGTAAATCGGGGAGAGTAAAGATTTTACAATGGGCAAACACTATCAATAAATTAATATTGTCAAAAATAGGCAATTTTATTCATTGTTATTTTCACTACAGTTCTTCTTTAAAGGATACCCGAACTGACATGTGACATGATGAGATAGACATGTGTATGTACAGTGTCAAGCACACAAATAACTATGCTGTGTTCCTTTTTGTTTTTTCTCTGCCTGAAAGAGTTAAATATCAGGTAAGTAAGTGGCTGACTCAGTCCTGACTCAGACAGGAAGTGACTACAGTGTGACCCTCACTGATAAGAAATTACCCCTTTTTACCTCTTTCTTGCTCTCAGAAGCCATTTTCTGCTAGGAAAGTGTTTTATAGTTGGAATTTCTTATCAGTAAGGGTCACACTGTAGACACTTCCTGTCTGAGTCAGGACTGAGTCAGCCACTTACATATCTGATATTTAACTCTTTCAGGCAGAGAAAGAAAAAAAGGAACACAGCATAGTTAGGCACTGTACATACACATGTCTATCTCATCATGTCACATGTCAGTTCAGGTATCCTTTAAAAACACTTAGTTATACAGTACATACACTACCACTTTCCAATAAATGATGCACATCTGCAGAAAAGAAGCCCATACAGTATTTGAAATTTGAATTATTGCCCAAGTTCCTTTTTGTATATCCCAATTGATGATGCCCTGTGGCCTATGAGCTTTTTCCTCAAACACCTTCAAATCAGAATGCTACCACACCACTGTAAACATAAAGATGAGTTTGGGGGGGAGGGGTTGTCTGAAGATCTTTCCCAGCTTTTGTCTCAGGTCTGGAGGCATGTTATTGGAGATGTTTTTATCAGCACATTTCACACAACATTTGTAGGGTCTGACTAGAAGAAATACATGTAAAGGCCGTACCCACCTCGTGATTCTTCCAACGATTTTCCCGACAACAGGCGATTTTTTTTGAGTGACATGCAGTCGTTTATGTGATCTCCCGATGTGGGTACAGGTGCACGATCATGTGACCGTGCTTAGTGTCGCATGATAAGAACGTCACAACGGATCAGATCTTTAAGATCCCTGACGACTCTCGTGCAAAGTACAGCGATCGATTGAAGTCATGTCACGCCCGTCCTGTAATGTACATACCCGCCAGCTGGAAGATGAATTAAGATGGATCTCCAGAGCGCTCATCGTCAGGGAGACGTTGTTGGATCCATCTCCCTGCATCGCAAGGTGAGTACTTAGCTTCTAAATGTCAGCCAGGTCATACTGAAAGCTGGACAGTCTCACTTTTGGGACTGGAAATAAACTGTAAATGATAATCTAGTTTTAATACAGTCTACACAGATAGCTCATGGTGACCCAGAACCACTAGGATGTTAAAGGATACCAGAGGCGAGCTCCTTTGTACGAACAGGCATGTAGGTGCAGGAGTCCTCATGTTCACTGCTCCCCGTTCCCTTCTAAACACCCATAGGTGTGGCAAGTTGGCCAGGTCGTGTACTACTGCACAAGCACTGGCCCAGCGGCGTGCATCCTTCATTGCACTCCCAACTTGATGCAAGCTACTGGGCCAGCAGTAGTGCGCAACCTGGCCAACTTGCCATATTTATGGGGACTTTTACAAAGGATCGGAAGGGGACGGAGGTGAACAGTGGGCATGAGGACTCCTGCACATACATGTCTGCTCCCTCCGTTTGTTCAAAGTTTGCCTAGGGTGTCCTTTAAGGCTTTGTTCACATCTAAAATCTAAATCACTGACGGCTGTGTTTTGCAATTTTGAGAGTGATTTTTTTTTTCTCCTCCTGGCGCTTACCTAACGCAAGTCAGGAAGTGAACTCTTTGACCCGGAAAATAATAAATGCATTGTATTTATTCTTAAATGCGCAAATGCAAGTGCCGCAAAAGTGATTTTGTGAGCGTTTCGCATTTTTCCTATACCTTCCATTGTAGTAATATTGCCCAAAAATTGGTAAAGGCAGCACTTTAGTCAGCTGAAAGCTGACAAAATGCGCAGATATGAACAGTCCCATAATGATTCATTACACAAGTGCTTTTAAGGTGATTTTGAAAATTGCCGGTGCTTAAAAAATAGCGAAAACGCCCTAGGTGTGAACAAGCCCTAAAAGAGGCTCAAAGGGACCAAATCGTCCTCGTAGGCCTAGTTCACAGTGCTTAGTTGCGTTGCAGAATAATTCTGCATGTTAACTGACTGACCATACAATCCTACAGGGCTGTTCACAGTACTGCGTTGTAACGGATTGCATTATTCTAACTCTGCATGCAGGCTATGCATTAAAGTCTATGGCCAGTCTCCGTTGCAGTTCGCACACATTTTAACGTGTACATTATGCAACTGACCACTGTGAGCACATTGCACACCAGAGGTTCTGGATGTGCCTGGCTTTTATGAGCATCAAGAGATCATTTGCATTTTCAGCAGTGATGCAGTATGGGATATCCTTCTTGCTCACATGGAGATGAATGATTGCAAATACATTCTGTTCTAAGAAGGCAATTTTATATTTAAGGGAACTTGAGGTGTAAGACATATGGAGGCTGACATTTATTTCCGTATAAACAATGCACATTGCCTGGCTATCCTGCTGATCCACGGACAACTGGTATTGTTTAGGAAGTACATATGGCAACCTTCACGTTTCTCACCTCGGGTTCCTTTTAAGCATCATTTTAATCTGAATAATACATACTTAACTGGAATCTGCAAGCTTTCTAAATATGTATAATTTCATATCTATATAAATATTATGGCCCATATGCAATTCCCTTTTTCGCCTGAGTTTTCTCCTAGGTGATATTTTTACTCCTTGTAATAAAATGCTTTTCAAGCCCCCAACAAGCAAGAAAATACTCAAAATAAATTTGGTTGATACTTTTTTTTTACCAATTTTTGAGTACTTTTGCAATTGTAAAATGCTGAAACATTGGTTTAAAGAGAAGATGAAAATTATCTCATAGGAGATAACTCAGGTGAAAAAGTTAATTGCATATGGGCCTATATGTCATCTGAATGTATTACTGATTCTGACCTATGTTTTAACCTCCTCACCATACAGTTTATTTTGGAAAGTGATTTGAAATCAGTTTTGGATAACGTGGAGAAGGGATACAACATCTGTGAGGTTTTTTTTTATTGCTCTCTATGGCCCTTATTCAATTCACTTTTTTTCCTACGTTTTCTCCTGGGAGATCATTTTTAAACTTCTGTTTAAAATAACTTGTCAGTACTCTGCTATTGAAAAAATACCAAAAAGTGAGTTAACGAGTACTGACAAAATTATTCTGAGTATTTTCTTGCTTGCTGGTGGTTTAAATGGCATTTTGTGTCAGGTTATGAAAATATCTCCTAGGAGAAAACTCAGGAGAAAAGGTTACCGTATACACTCGCATACAAGCCGAATTTTTGACCCCCAAAAAGGGGGTCAAAAGTTGGGGGGTTGGCTTGTATGCGAGTCTTCCCTGGTGGTCTAGTGGTGGGTGGTGGGTGGTGGGTGGTCCGCGCCCCGCTCCCCCCGCTCCCCGCTCCCCCCGCGGCCGCCGCTGCTATTACCTGCCTAGGCAGCGGCCGCTTCCTAATCCGCGTTCCCCTTCTGAAACTTTTCAGAGTGTATCACAGCAGCGCGCCCGGCGCTGCTGCTGTGACGATGCAGGGGGCAGGAAAGAGCGGTTCCCTTGGTAACGGCGATACAGATCGCCGCTATAGGGAGCCGCGCTCTTTCCTGCACTCTGCATCGTCACAGCAGCAGCGCCGGGCACGCTGCTGTGATACACTCTGAGAAAGTTCAGAAGAGGAACGCGGATTAGGAAGCGGCCGCTGCCTAAGCAGGTAATAGCGGCCGCGGGGGGAGCACTACCTACCTATGCTGGGCACTATACTAGCTAAACTGGGCACTATACTGGCTAAACTGGGCACTATACTAGCTAAACTGGGCACTATACTAGCTAAACTGGGCACTATACTGGCTAAACTGGGCACTATACTGGCTAAACTGGGCACTATACTGGCTAAACTGGGCACTTTACTAGCCATACTGGGGCACTATACTAGCTAAACTGGGCACTATACTAGCTAAACTGGGCACTATACTGGCTAAACTGGGCACTATACTAGCTAAACTGGGCACTATACTGGCTAAACTGGGCACTATACTGGCTAAACTGGGCACTTTACTAGCCATACTGGGGCACTATACTAGCTAAACTGGGCACTATACTAGCTAAACTGGGCACTATACTGGCTAAACTGGGCACTATACTGGCTAAACTGGGCACTATACTAGCTAAACTGGGCACTATACTGGCTAAACTGGGCACTATACTAACTAAACTGGGCACTATACTGGCTAAACTGGGCACTTTACTAGCCATACTGGGGCACTATACTAGCTAAACTGGGCACTATACTAGCTAAACTGAGGCACTACCTACCCATACTGGGCGCTATACTGGCTATACTGGGCACTTTACTAGCTATACTGGGCACTATACTAGCTATACTGGACACTACCTACCTATACTGGGCACTATACTAGCTATACTGGGACACACTGGGGGGCTGCACCAATGCAGCATTTCCTACCCCCGGCTTATATGGGGGTCAATCATTTTTCCCTGTTTTTTCAGGGAAAAGTTGGGGGGTCGGCTTATATGCGGGTCGGCTTATATGCGAGTATATACGGTACTTGCATATGGGCCTATGACCCTTATTCAATTCACAAATTGAACGTGTGGTACACTGGTCAGATTTTTCAAATGTTACAATCAGTCAGAAAAAATGATTGCACTTCTTGAATTTGAAAGATATTTAAAAAAAATTGTATGGTGTGTGTAGCCACCTTAACATAGACAATTAGAAGAAGTTGCCTGTATCTCCTATAACCTAGACAGCAGGTTCTGACTTTCTGTGGCTCACTCTATATATAATATACAGATGGCCCGGCATTGCCTGGGTATGTATTTGGCTGGTGTTGGCTCAGCTCACTTTTTCTAACCTTATCACACAAATACTCAATTACTAAATGACCTAGTGTGGTCTTTAGTATCAATACTTTGCATTGAAATGAAACAAATCTGATTGGCTGTGGCTCCATTCCCTTGTCTGAATTTGAACCCTTCACCCAATGACCAACTGTACAGGTTTGAGGCTTGTGCCATATTAATCCCAGTCACCCAGTGAGCAACTGTGCAAAGTTTAAGAACCCTACCATAAACAGTGTAAAAATGGCTGCAGTTTACATCTTCCCTGTGAAATTTGTATTTGTCTCCGCCCATTTTTTGATTATGGGGATAAAAAGTATCCTATACGATATTCCAGGTAATGTACTCTGTGTGTGACAAATTTCATTCAAATCCGTTCAGCCATTGTTGCATGATTGATTAATAAACATTCAAACATCCAAACATTCGCATTTATAATATTAGTGAGATTAATACCAGCACCTGGACTCATGCCTTTTGCTTCTTTGGATCAATATTTCTACAAAATGTAATATAACCAAGGCAGGTAGATGAAAATGTTCCATCTGACAGGAAACAGAAATGTATGCCGTTACTATAAAGTAACCACAATAGTTCAAACATAATCTGTTGTAATGCGTACTAATGGTGGTGATTTAGTCTATTATGCTACGTGTTTGCATTAGTCTTTGCTTTATGTACTTTTTAAACAAAACAAAAATGATGTAAAGAGAAATTCAGTCAAGGTTCACAAATAAACTATTTTATCAATGCAACAGTTGCTGGGAGTCTAACCGTTAACAGGCAAATAATATTCCCTTCATGGAAAGAAAGTACCTGTTGCCAGTGTTCACCAGTGTGACAACATAATGTTACCACCTGGATTGCCTAATTTTCATGGTGCCCAGAAATGAAAAGTGGACTATACAGACTAGTGTGGCTGTACCCCGTCCAAAATTGTGTGAACAGTCAAACATTTAAGCTTAGTTCATAAAAAAAACTGACTGGTACAATGTTATTTAAACAGTGGAGGAGCGCATTGGCATTCATCTGATTCCAAGCGTCAGGAAACCCTGCAATGGTCCACAGAGCATTCTTGGAATGGTAGAGGGATTTACATGGGTTATCAGATGTAATGTGTATTCGGGACAAGATGGAGTAGTACACACAGTGTGACAGATCACATTATGCCCATTATATAACAACCGCACTACAACACACGAGCACAATGCAATGCACAGTCTGCATGTTAAAACTTTATTTTCATAGTATGAACAATTGTTATGTAACGTGTACATTCACGCACACATTATTCTTACGTTTCCTTAGGCTGGGTTCCCACAATAGTCTTAACTTGAAACGACAAGGATGTTACAGTGTTACAGTTACAGTTCAACCTGTATCACAAAAGATGATGAACTGATAACAGATTTACCCAGAGGCCAAAATACTTTCTCGGCATGCAGGTGAGCTCCAGTCATTGAATGCACCACTTTAGAGTCTATATAGCATTGATTCACCAAAGAGCAGTAAGAATGCTGTGCACTGGCAGCACACGGCAATTTTACCGGTGCTAACGCCAGGGGAGCAACGCCCATTCAACTATTAGCAACACGTGTGTTACCAGGGTTACATAGCTTGCGTTATGCCATGCAGTTACCAAAGCAAACAGAAAGTGCTAAGCTGCAGCCAGATTATGATTCACATTAAGGGCTTGATTCACTAAACCGTGGTAGCTCATATCACGGCCGCACTAGTATTTTCGCGCGCAATCGCCAATTTTTGTGCGCAAGCGGTATTGCACGCGGAAATTTGTGATTGCGCGTGGAAATGCGTGCAAAACGCAAAATTGCGTGCGAGAACTCTAGCGAATCAAGCCCTAAATGCGCAATCAGGATAGTGTAATTAACCAAGTTAAAATGTAAAGGTTCTTCCACAGCTACTTGTTATTACTAATGGTTATTGAAAAACAGAGCTAACCGTTGTATATACAGTATTTGCAGATATACATGGAAACCATGTAACCCACATCCAGGCTTTTTTGTAACCAGTGCTTAAAGGGAACCAGAGATGAACGATTCACACAAAATAAACCTATCAGTCGATAGCTTGTAAAGAATAAATGCTCTACCTGATAATTTCGCCACTCTGGTGTGCCTTTTTGAGTGTTTTTTATCCATTATTGCTCCAGGAAAAATCCAATGTGGCCGCCGGCTCATATCCCTTCTACTTCCAGGTTATGAGCTGTTCTGGATGTGCTGTCTAGACTCTATGCAACTATAGACAAGCAAGGTTGCTGCTGCAGCCTTTCATCTGTGTGCTTTCAACTTTATTATTCTGGTATGCTGTGTGGCTGCCTGTAGGAAGTTTTACTCATAGAAATGAAACTGCATACCGTAGATAATAATGATGACTGGCTGCACAGTGCATACAGATCACACAGCCCCACACTTGTGTGTTTCAGAGCTTCTTTCTGCAGGAGCAGCCCCTCCATGTCATCAGCTCTGAGTATGCAAAGCAGGAAAGCTGAGCCAGGAGGGGGCAGGCTTGGGCTTGAAAAGACAGAAGACTAACTCAGCTATAATGATTCCAGGTCAAACCTAGACTGAATGCTCTGTCCGGGATTCTTATCACAGCTGATAACAGACAGATTAAGCAGAGAAGAATGAAACTAAAGGTAGCCATACACTGGTCGATTTGCCATTAGATCGACCAGCTGACAGATCCCTATCTGATCGAATCTGATCAGAGAGGGATCGTATGGCTGGCTTTACTGCAAACAGATCGCTGGGATGGAAGCAAGAGCGGTGCAGCGCGGAGAAGACGCGGAGAAGATGCCCGGGAGTCAGCATCAGGTAATGTATAACTGTATCGGATCAGCCGCCGCTAGCGACGCACTCCCTACCCGCGGGCAATCGACGGAAGTAACCCGCACGGCGCGATCGACGGACCGATCCGATTTCGGGAGGAAATCAGATCAGCGGGTGCGTTTAGCGCGAACGATTGGCAGCAGATTCGATCACAGTGATCGAATCTGCTGTAGAATCGGCGGCAAATCGGGCCAGGGTATGGCCAGCTTTAAAGCAGGGTAGGTGTTTACTGTCATGTTCCCACTGATAAATGTAATAAAACACATGAGGGCGCTTCGTCTCTGGTTCTCTTTAAAGTGGGATAAAACTCTGACATTAATAAAATGTGTTTTCCTACTTTGTATTACCCATACAGTTATCATATTTGCTTTTGTGCACAAGTAATATTGTCTTTCTACAAATTACAAATTCCCAAAGTACAGTTTATCTGCTCTGAAAGCTGCCATTGCATTTTATTGTGTAGCTGCTGTATCTATATATTAAAATGTATCTAGTGATCAGCTCTACCTGTTTCTCAGCTCAGTACAGCTCAGTTTTTGGCAGTTTGCTAATGTTTACTAAATGTATCTGACAACGGAATATAAACAAAAAGATCATGTTATCACCTCTTTGGATGCAGTCAGAAGCTACCCACTGAAGCAAGGAACTTTCCACTGAAGAACAAAGTGCTATGTTTAACTGTTTGAATTCTGTTCTGTTACAATTTTTTTTATTTGTGGTAGTATTTTATGTTGTAAATAATATTTTAGAGCAAAGAGAAGAGGAAATGCTGAGTTTCATACAACTTTAAGTAAAAGCTGCAAAGGGAATCATTTGTCTGTGTATGGGAAATCCGGCCTAACTTAGTAAATATAATTTGGATTAGGCAGGGGCAGCGTTTGCAGTTCTTTGCAATGTATGTGCACTTGTATTAATATCTATGTTACTCCTTTTTGTGGGAATATAAAATAAACACCATTAATCCTGCTGTCATCAACTTGTCATGTTTTTTAACGTGGTGCAATTTATCTGTATTCAGTATTGACATAGTCAGCACTTTTTCTTTTTAAAATGAACCTGCCATGAATGAAAACATTTTAAAGCGTTATTGGAATGTTTGCTTCCACACTTAGAGAGCCCCCTAGCTTAAAAAAAAATAGCCCACTAAAATTGATACATGTATAACTAGCATAACAGATGGAATAAATTCAAGTGTACCTGCATATTGTGTTCCCAGAAGTGCAGCGGCTAAAAGAAAATACACACACTAGCAAAGCCTGGGACAATATAGCAATAAGTTGTATCAACCAATACTCATTAAGCAGAGGTCAAAGTTCCCAAATGTATTATAAAAGTATCCCTGAAATGAGGGAAAAAATGTGAATTAAAGGACACCTGAAGTGAGATGGATATGGAGGTTGCCATATTTAATTCCTTATAACTGTTTAACGTTCTTGGATGTAGAAGCAGGCTGTCTGCATGTGGGGTTGATGTGGCTCTGTAAAATGTAAAGCTATGGGCTTGCTAGACACCAGCAGTTCTGGATGCTAGCCTGGCTTTCAGGGGAAAAAAAGATAATTTGCATATTCAACAGCGGTGCATTGTGGGTAACCACAAAGGTTCAGTAAAAGCTGAATTATTGTAAATTCCTTCTGTTCTAAGAAGGCAAACCACACCAAGCATTGCTTTGTAGTAGGAGGGCTTTTTGGTTTCTTTAAGTCCCCTATACTCTCCTTGTAGTTTTGGGTCAGCCTGAGCTGCTTGGTTACTGTGTTGTTCTAGCTGTTTTGTCACTCCAAAAAACCTGTGGTGCCCCAACCCCCGTGGTGCCCCCCCATGAAAATAATTGTAATGCAGCAATGTTTCACCAGAAAATATTTGTAATGCAGCAATGTTTCACCAGAAAATAATAGTAATGTGGGCAGCGTTTCACCAGAAAATAATCGTAATGCGGCAACGTTTCACTAGAAAATAATGTGCACCTGTAAAAAAAAAAAAAAAAAGCATTTACTCACTTGGAAAAGACTCCTCTCCTGGGGCTCAGCTCCCCAGATGATCTTCCTGCTGCGAAACTCCCGTGCTAACACAGGCAGAGCAGGGCTATGGGAAGATGGCGCCCGAAGCCCTGTACTGGAGACACAAAATGTCTCCAGTGCAGGGCTTCGGACACCATCTTCCCGTAGCCCTGCTCTGCCTGCACCAAACTACTGCAGGCTGAGGTGAGCTGCAGGCTGCGGGGAGTGAATTGGTGTGGTACCTATTAGATGCCGCAAGCCAGTTCACCACCTAGGGGGTCCCACAATCTGGCGGTGGGGGGGGGGGGCGGTCCATCTACTAATAAATTAAGGCATATGTGATATCCTGGTGGGAGGCAAAGAATATACTTTTATAACTGTTTTACTTGTTACATGAAAATTAGGAAGGGCGAAAAATCAAAAATGCGTGTTTTCAGCATTTACATCTATTTTTTTCCCTGTAAAAGGCCTATACAATGATTTAAAGAGAAACCGTGACCAAGAATTGAACTTCATCCCAATCAGTAGCTGATTGATACCCCATTTTACATGAGAAATCTATTCCTTTTCACAAATGGATCATCAGGGGGCTCTGTATGGCTGATATTGTGGTGAAACCCCTCCCACAGGAGACTGTGAGGACCATTTTCCTGGCAGTTCCCTGTCTGTGAACCTCATTGCATTGTGGCAAATAGCTGTTTACAGCTGTTTCCAACTGCCAAAAAAGCAAGCAGCAAGTACTTCCAGTGACATCACCTGCCAGCAGTAAAAATGACACCATGTGATAAATGTCAGAATGTAAATCAGGGAGAGGAAAGCTTTTATAATGGGCAAACAGTGACTAAATCATTTATACATAATTATGATAAATTAATTTAACAAAAGAAGCGAGAAAAAAAGCGTGTTACTGAACAAGACTGTGTAATTGTGATAGTGCTCAAAAATATCTGTAAAATCTGGTGTAAATATCGTAATTAGAAACTGCAACTGAAAGCCTCTATCCCTATTTTTTGATGGTATTTTCACAAACAAGTCTGATCAGACGAGATTATATGGTAGTTCTAGCAGACCCAACGTATGTTGGAGCCGATACCCAGTGGTGTACCTAGGGTATTTGACACCCGGTGCTGATTATTTACAGACACCCCCATGAAACACTTGGGGGGGGGGGGGGAGTACTTTCCTGCAAAATTTCCAGGTTCAGAGGCTCCCCCCTCCTGAGATGAGTACACTGTAGGTGGACTTTCTTTTTTTCCCCACAGGTACACATTTTATTTATGATTGGCATAGCTTACCATACTGGTGTACTGTATGTAGTTTGGAGCACAGTTTACATCCAGTTAGGATTATCATTTTTTCATGGCTTGTTTACAGTGAAAATGCACAAGCTTTTATAGGCACCTTGTCATGCACTTTTTGCATGTATAGGAAAGTATTGGGTTCACAAGTTTGTGTTAAAACACATATGTGCAACACAAGTTGGACCTACATAACCCAAGAGCAGGGGTGCCCAATAGGTCGATCACGATCTACCGGTAAATCGCGACTGCCTATTTGGTAGATCGCCTCATGTTAAATTTTGCGGCCGGCAGCTATCAGATTCTGCTGCTGGCCGCTGGCCAATTGAAGAGGCGGAGAGGAGAGAGGCGGTACAGCGGGAGAGGAGGACGCCGCAACGTCACAGCTGGGGGCGGCGCTGGGCACAATGCATCAACACACGCTGCCCGCCGACCCCCTTTGCTCGCCGGAGTCTTCATTTAGCCGCCCATCTGCACTCTAGCCAGCGCGGCCGAAGGAAGGGAGACCAGGAGGAGCCCCAGACAACGCCGCTGGAACTGGAGGGAGGTAAGTGGCACCTACACCTAACTACACTATACCTGGCTAACTATACTGAAGGCACCTACACCTAACTACACTATACCTGGCTAACTATACTGAAGGCACCCACGCCTAACTACACTATACCTGGCTAACTAAACTGAAGGCACCCACACCTAACTACACTATACCTGGCTAACTATACTGAAGGCACCCACACCTACCTACACTATACCTGGCTAACTATACTGAAGGCCCCTATACCTAGCTATCTGTACTGAAGGCACCTATACCTAACTACACTATACCTGGCTAACTATACTGAAGGCACCCACACCTAACTACACTATACCTGGCTAACTATACTGAAGGCCCCTATACCTAGCTATCTGTACTGAAGGCACCTATACCTAACTACACTATACCTGGCTAACTATACTGAAGGCACCCACACCTAACTACACTTTACCTGGCTAACTATACTGAAGGCACCTAAGCCTAACTACACTATAGCTGGCTAACTATACTGAAGGCACCTACACCTAAATACACTATACCTGGCTAACTATACTAAAGGCACCCACACCTAACTACACTATACCTGGCTAACTATACCGAAGGCACCCACACCTAACTACACCATACCTGGCTTACTATACTGAAGGCACCCACACCTAACTACACTATAACTGGCTAACTATATTGAAGGCCCCTATACCTAGCTATCTGTACTGAAGGCACCTATACCTAACTACACTATACCTGGCTAACTATACTGAAGGCACCCACACCTAACTACACTTTACCTGGCTAACTATACTGAAGGCACCTACACCTAACTACACTATACATGGCTAACTATACTAAAGGCACCCACACCTAACTACATTATACCTGGCTAACTATACCGAAGGCACCCACACCTAACTACACCATACCTGGCTTACTATACTGAAGGCACCCACACCTAACTACAGTATACCTGGCTAACTATACTGAAGGCACCTACACCTAACTACACTATAACTGGCTAACTATCCCGAAGGCACCTACACCTAACTACAGTATACCTGGCTAACTATACTGAAGGCACCCACACCTAACTACACTATACCTGGCTAACTATACTGACGGCCCCTACACCTAACTACACTATACCTGGCTAACTATCCCGAACGCACCTACACCTAACTACACTATACCTGGCTAACTATGCTGAAGGCACCTACACCTAACTACACTATACCTGGCTAGCTATACTGAATGCACCCACACCTAACTACAGTATACCTGGCTAACTATACTGAAGGCACCTACACCTAACTACACTATACCTGGCTAACTATACTGAAGGCACCTACACCTAACTACACTATACCTGGCTAACTATACTGAAGGAACCTACACCTAACTACAGTATACCTGGCTAACTATCCTGAAGGCACCTATACCTAACTACACTATACCTGGCTAACTATACTGAAGGCACCCACACCTAACTACAGTATACCTGGCTAACTATACTGAAGGCACCCACACCTAACTACACTATACCTGGCTAACTATACTGAAGGCCCCTAGACCTAACTACACTATACCTGGCTAACTATCCCGAAGGCACCTACACCTAACTACACTATACCTGGCTAACTATACTGAAGGAACTTCACCTAACTACACTATACCTGGCTAACTATACTGAAGGCACCTACACCTAACTACACTATACCTGGCTAACTATACGGAAGGCCCCTACACCTAACTATACTATACCTGGCTTCCTATACTGAAGGCCCCTACTACACCTAGCTATATCTGTACTGAAGGCACCTATACCTAACTATACAATACCTGGCTACTTATACTGAAGGCCCCTATACCTAGCTATCTATACTTCAGGCACCTATACCTATCTATGTATACTGAAGGCATGTATACCTAGCTACCTAAATGTTGGTAGATCTTCTGGACTCTGCAAATTTTAAAGTAGCTCGCGAGCCGAGTGTGGGCACCCCTGCCCTAGAGTATTAAGCAGATCAATGTATATAATCTTTCTTTACACGTGATTTCCTGGGCAAGGTGTAGTGTTGTAATATCTGTCACTCAATGCACTAATTCTGGTAAAGCAGTTAAGATGCATGACACAGGGGATTTCCAGAGGTGTGCTTGGCATGTTTTACTTGGAACACTGTCTCTAATCATAGTGGAATTCAGATACAAAGATGATCTTTAGTCAAACACTGCAAATTACTGTACCAGAAAAGATAGTTAACACATGTGCATAATGGAATAAGTATTCCCAGTATAAACAGAACATGTACAGTTCAGAAAGTGAACTGCCTAAATCAGAGCAAAATGTTAACAAAGAAAGAATACCATAAACACTAATAAGATTAAACGACAAAGTATTTTATGTGGTGAACATACTGTAATATATAAAGGGATATTTGTGTTTTGTACAAATTATTCTGGCAGTTTAGCACGACATTTCATAGTGCATGAATTGTAAATAGTGTTAACTTGTTCGAGGAAGTTTTGGAGAGCTGGTACCCAACTTGGAGCACAGAGACCAGAGGCAGGAGGGGCAAAGGTGCATTAAAGAAGCAGGAACAACCATACTATGCCAGTAAAAAAAACATATATAAGTAGATAACTACTTGTTCTGCTTGTTCTACTTACATAACAGATGTATTGTACTGTCCACATTTTTGTTTAATAGAATTTTATATAGAAAATAAAGAAGATGGGGGGGAGAAGCTTACCATGAGGGAGCGAACGGCTGGTCTCCCTGTCTCCCGTCCCGGCAAGGCCCTGGCGTGTGATGACCGTGCACGGAGCGGACTGCTGACCCCCTATGTGGCGGACTTGTGGGATACTAGTCCCAGGGTACGGCTGGTGGCGGGCGAGCTAGAAGACCCAGGAGGTTGGACAGAGTGCTTGGTTCCCGAGTGGAAAGCGAGCCGTGGGAAGCGCTGACAGCATTGTGAAAACAGCCATCGGAGCGCGGAGTCACTTTCGGTCAGGCGGAACTTTTTGTCATTTGGCGTCTTCGGCTGCTGCAGATTGCCTGCTCCCTGAGGTGGCGCTGCGGAAGGCGGACTGGGAGTCCCAAGCTTGGCAGAGGATAACCAGCCGCAGGGGTTGCTGGAGTACCCCATTTTCGGCGCACCAGGTGGGAGATAGCACCCGAGTAATCCCCTGAAATTGAAGAGGGGAGAGTGGTAGCACCTATCGCCATCTTTGGCTGTTGAAACAGCTGTGTTGCGTGGGAGGTGATCCCAGAGACAAAAAGGAGGCGATGTGCCTAATAAGGAGCTATCCTGAGAGGGAAAAATGGTAAAGGATAAAGATAAAGACAGAGAAAAAAAGGGGAAGAATCTTCCTAAGGGGACAACCAGACAAAAATGGGTGTCATCGAAGAACAGGTAACTAAACTACAGGAGGAGGTGGCCATGCTTAAGAAGACAGGTGAGAAACAAAGTAGTTATAATATTGCACTTAAGTACGAAATGGAGGAAATTCAAAATCGTGAAAGACGCAATAACTTAAGGGTAAGGGGGGTCCCCGAATCAGTAAAGGATGAGGACATTGTTGGCTGTATAAAGACTATCTTCAATAGGGTGCTATGGCGACCCGAGGAGGCCACAATTAAATTTGAACGGGCACATAGAGCTTTACGCCCCTTCCCAAGATAAGGAACCCCCTAGAGACATTATCTGCAGATTCCATAACTTCAGAGATAAGGAGAATATTTTTGCAGCATGAAGAATGGAAAGGGCCCATAATTAGTATATTTCAGGACTTGGCACCTTCTACGCTGATAAAGGGCTTAAAGAGACTCTGTAAAAAATGTTTTAGCCTTATTTCTTCTATCCTATAAGTTCCTATACCTGTTCTAATGTGCTCTGGCATACTGCAGCCTTTTCTAGTTGCACTGTCTCTGTAATAAATCTTTTCTTCTTTCCTCTGTCGGGTCTGTCGGGCTCAGGCTGGAATGTGTGGAATGTGCAGCACTGTTTGTTATTGGCAGAAGCTATACACACCCTCTCCAAGCTCTGCATGAGTCACACAGTGAGCTGTTCTCACTCTGGTTAGAAGCCATGTTTTTTGTTTGTATAACACTGCATAAAAATGGCAATTACAAGCCAGGATTGCAGCAGGGAGTGGCAGAAACAGCACAGAGGGGCCCAGGAGAACATAAGGAATAGAATGGTATGCTTTTTATTGTAAGAATTTTAGAGTACAGATTCTCTTTAAAATAAAGGGGGCTCTCGGTGGAAGAGGGGGGTGGGTTTGCCAAATTTGGGTCTGCTGCAGTTTGAATGTAGTAAGTTGTGTGGATGGCAAGACTGAGAGGTGTGTATGGGGAATTGTATGGGGAATGAAAGGAAAATGATGTGGTATTGGGTCAGATCCATTAGACCCGCGGATGGATAGCTCGGGAGGAGGGTGGGGGGGAGGGGAGAACTACGACTGTCACGGAAGAGCCGTGAGACCAGAAAATGCAATTGCAATCGGTTTCCTGCACCAATTGTCGTTACCAACCCAGATCCAAATCTTTTGTGTAGGCATAACAGGCAGTCGAGCCTTGGGGGGGTCTTAGTTTGGGAATCTGGCCTAGAGCTGCTCAAATCCAGAACCAGGAGATACCCGGATAGTTGCTATCCGGATATCTCCCAGTAAACCTACGCAGGGGGTCAATCTTACTTGTCTGACGTCTTCTTCGTCTGTCCTTCGGCGCCTCCCACTATGCATTCCACGCTCGTCACGTGATTACAAACACTTCCCCCTTCAACCGGGAAGGAGGTAGTGTTTGTAATCACGTGACTACCGCTTGGACCGCATCGTGGGAGGCGCCGAGGGACGGACCGAAGAAGACGTCAGACAGGTAAGATTGACCCCCCCGCCCACCCCGCACAGGTAACTGGGTACTGGGAGATATCCAGCTAGAACTATCCGGATGGCTCCCAGATCCGGATTTGAGCAGCTCTGCTGGCCATCTCAGCTGCTAGCAGAACTCTTTTCATGAAGTCCCCTTTTGTCTCTGACTGACACCTAGGTGTGAAAGCTTCCCAGCAGTAAACCCAAATGGCCAAAGTGTTGCTGCCTTCCTGAAAACACAGGATAAACCCAGCAGGAGATCAGACTTCTCAGCTCCATTGGAGGCAGAGGGAAAATAAATGCTGTGTATGATTTTTGCGTGTCTAAGGAATACCGTGCCCAGGACAGTTAGGGGAGTTAGATCATTTGATTCATGGTGTTTTGCTTGACATTTTGATACCAGTCTTGGGGGGCCAGGGATAAGCCACGTATTATATCTCTCAGGAACTAAACATAATATGGTTGTGAAGTCTGGTGTCATAGGGATTGTCATATTTTGAAGAGTATGAATCTGTCATACGGACAAATATGGCATTTCCCGTTTTTGAATTACAGTGTTTTATAAGTTTAAACCTAAATCTCTCTCCAAGGACATGAACTGTGATTTGTTTGTCAACCAGAGGGGCCGGCTTGGTCCCACTTCAAAACTAGCATCAATAAAACCAAGCTTCAGGCAGAGAGGAGGAGTCCTCCAAATTCCATTTCACGAAGGCATGCTGTTGCTCTGAGGACAGAGCAGCGGCCATTTTTGTTTGAACTCTGCTCTGGAAACAAAAGAACTTCATGTGTTTTCCCAGAAAGGACATATTTTCACCTGAAACTTAGTATTCGTATTTTCTTACCTTTTTATTTTTATACTGCGCTACTATTGTCTGCATAATTGTTGATTTTAATGATTTTCTGTATATATTAATTATTTATATTGCATTTATAATAAAAGACTTCTAAAAGTCATTTATTTTTGGGCTACGCCTACTATTCAGCAACACAAAACGAATCCTAGCGTTCCGAAGAGTCACTACTACTGTCAGTGGCGTAGCTAAGGAGCTGTGGGCCCCGATGCAAGTTTTACATGGGGCCCCCCAAGCACTCTATACATAACAATTGATACGGCACACCAAAACCTGCCAAGGACAACCACAGTGTCAGAGATGCAAGAAGGGGATGGGGAACAGTTTGTTAATGATTACCAATATTCAAAGTATTTATAGAAGTGATTATTATGAGCACAGGACCAATAAAGAGGTAATACTGTAGTTGAGGAAAGGCCCTTCGGGGCCCCTCTGGCCCAAGGGCCCCGATGCGGTCGCTACCTCTGCACCCCCTATTGCTACGCCCCTGACTACTGTTGATAACTAGATAAAAGAGAGAGTGTTTTAACTGTTTTATTTGCAGGTATTAGTATCAGTGAGATTGGGCTTCTCTTCCCATTAGAAAAAGATGGTGGCAGCCTAGTATTTTGTGTTTTATAGATCGCACGCCTTCTTCTAGCCTGTCTGCTGCCAAAATTCCAGAGGTTTCAGTTCATCGATTGCGTCCACGAGATTGGATAATTTTTGTGCTGACACCGATTGGAAGGCATTGTGCAGTCCGGCCACCAGGGGACGTGTGACAACGACACTTGAAGGGGTTCTGAGGAGAAGTAAGGACTTATTGCATAAACTGCAGCTTGTTGATGTTTATCGCGTGTGTAACCCTACAGTGAAGGACTATATGAATTGTTCACATGTTCATAAATGTTACACTAGAATAGATTATATAATGGTCTCACATGACATACTTTCTCTAGTAAATAACTCGGAAATAGGCCCAATGATCATGTCAGACTATGCACCAGTAATGATGAAGATAAAATGGGAAGAGAAGGTTAACCTCTTGCCGACCGCGTCACGCCGATGGGTGTGGCTGCGGCGGGAGCCCCAGGACCGCCTAACGCCAATTGGCCTAAAGTCCTGGGGCTCTGCTTTGCAGGAGATCGCGCGCAGGCTGCGCGCGCATCTCCTGCTTGGGGGGTGATCGCCATCTATTTACATGTACAGCGCTGCGATCGGCAGCAGCGCTGTACTGGGGACAGCCGTGTCACACGGCTGTCCCCCTGGGGGACAAGAGAGCAATCGGCTCTCATAGGCAGAAGCCTATGACAGCCGATCGCCCTAATTGGCTGGCTGTGGGGAGGGAGGGAGGGATGAAATTTAAAGAAACAGTGTTTTTTATTAAAAAAACACTGACAAAAATATTTATAAAAAAAAAATAAACATGGGGGGAGCGATCAGACCCCACCAACAGAGAGCTCTGTTGGTGGGGAGAAAAGGGGGGGGGGGGAAATCACTTGTGTGCTGTGTTGTGCGGCCCTGCAGCTTGGCCTTAAAGCTGCAGTGGCCAATTTTACTAAAAATGGCCTGGTCACTAGGGGGGTTTAGCCCTGCAGTCCTCAAGAGGTTAAGGGACCTATGATGTGACATTTAAATAACTCATTACTGAGAGATGAGAAGGTCACCCAAAAAATAGGGGACGAGTGGGCTTCATACTTTCTTATGAACTCCAGGCATGAGACATCGGAAATGATAGTCTGGGAGGCCCATATGTGTTACATCAGGGGTATTTGGATACAGGAAGGGGCCAGAAGGAAAAAAGAAAGAGATAAAAACATAAAAGATTCATTGGAAAATATAAAAAGACTACAGTAACAGCATAAGAAGGAAAGCACAGAGGAAGTTGTGGTTGAGTTGAGGAGAGAAAGGGAACACCTAGGGGCCCTGTTGTTTATTGTCGTTAAGAACATGGCATTAAGATGTAAACATTCTTTTTACGAATATAGCAATAAATGTGGCCCTATGCTGGCCAGGGCCTTAAAAAGGCAACAAAGAAGTAACTATATACCCTGTATAAAAGATTAAAAGATAAAAAAGCAAAATTGGTTTATGGGCTGGGGGAAATTACTGAGGAGTTCAGAGAATACTATAAGGGGCTGTATAATTTAAAGACGGGGACAACAGAGGCTGACAGAGGAAAGAGGAGGAAAGAAATAGGAAGATATATACAATGAAGTGGTATGCCTAGATTGTCAGTAGAAGATGCCTCATCTCTAGAGTCTCGGTTTCAAGTGGAAGAAATTAGAACAGTAATTAAATAGATGCCATCGGGCAAAGTTCCGGGGCCAGATGGGCTGACGATAGATTACTATTAAAAGTTTAGTGAACAACTAGTGGGACATTTGACTGAGGCTTTTAATGGAGTAACCACAGAGGAAGGAGAGAGATGTGGGTTATCGCCCTGTATGCTGGAGTCCTATATCTCACTGCTGCATAAGGAGGGTAAGGACCCAACGCAGTGTCAGAGCTATAGACCTATCGCATTGCTAAACATCAACATAAAAATCTTTGCGAAAGTTCTGGCTAACAGATTGGCGCCGTTCATGAACCAACTGATACACCCCGACCAGGTGGGATTTTTCAGGGGGCAAGAGTCTAGAGATGGCACCATTTGTACCCTTGATCTTGCAAGTTGGACAAGGGCCCATTCCATCCCTGCTGTGTTTTTTTCCACAGATGCTGAAAAGGCCTTTGACAAGGTGGAATGGTCCTTTATAGAGATTGTATTAGAACATGTGGGGCTACTAGAAAAAAATGCATACAAGAATAATGGGTTTATAGACATATCCGAACGTGAGGGTGCGGACCAATGGAGTAATCTCAGAAGCTTTTTAAATAAAAAATGGAACTCGGTAGGGTTGGTCTTCGCCCTGTCATTGGAACCATTCCTGTGTAGGGTGAGGGGGACTCCAGCATACAGGGCTTAGAGGTTGGGGGACAAATGCATAAGGTGTCTGCATATGCAGACATGTTGTTTATCTTGTGAACTCGTTGCCAAACTTGATGAGAGAATTTGAAGTTGCTGGAAGACTGTCTAATATGAAAATTATTTTTGATAAGAGTGTGGCGATTACATGGGGAATGGGGGGGAGTGAAGGAAACAGCTAATGAAATGCTCTCCATTTAAATGGCAGGACAGAATGATGAAGTACCTGGGAGTAAAAATTGATTTTGATCTAAAGGATATTGTAAGTGATAACTATACCCCCCTGTTGGAGAAAGTGAGACAGGACTTGGAGACCTGGGATCGCCCGTGTTTCTCTTGTTTTGGCAGAATATCTATCATTAAAATGAATGTTCTCCCACGCTCTCTTTATTTGTTTCAGGCTCTGCCAGTCCCAATCCCCTCCTCTTTCCTTAAGCAATTGAGAAGCATTATTGGTAGATTTATTGGGAGGGGACGAAAAACTCAGGTAAGTTATAAATTGCAGACGGCAGAAAGAAAGAGGGGGGGACTCCCGGTGCCTGATGTAAAATTGTATTACGAAGCTGCCTCTCTGTTTCGAATTATAGACTGGAAAAGAAACTCTGGAGAAAAAAGATTGGTCTCTTTAGAGGAAAAAATCTTAAGGAGCCCTTTTGGTAATACCCCTTGGATAAATAAAGAAGAGTGGTGGTAGTATACATAAAAATGGGACAGAAGTAGTGAGGCATACATTGAAGATTTTTGATAAGTGGAGAATGAACCCAGGGATATCACCTTGGCCCACCCCAATGATCCCTATCTTTGGCAATATAAACTTCCCTATGGGAATGAATCCCCTTAATTATCCACATGGGAACAGGGAACAAGAGCTGAGGGCCTTAAATATAGTGGTGGGCACAGAATGGGCCCCGGTCCGGGATGTGGTAAATATAAGGGAGAGGGGATACTTGGATGACTGGAAATATACCCAAATAAAATCCTTCCTGAGAAGCTGTGGAACTAGGGAAGAGCTGAGCAGGGACTTAACCCCATTTGAGGAAATGTGTAGAGGAAAAGGACGGGATAAAGGGACTTTGTCGAGGATGTATAGGATCCTTAATGGGACTGGGGACCCCACTCTGATAGTAAGGGGAAAATGGGAAAGGGACTTGGGGAAAGAGTTCACTGAGGAACAATGGAAAAAGGTGGTATCCCTGCCTAGTAAAGCAGCAATACCCACAAAAGGGCAGGAAGCCGGATATAAGATATTTTCTAGATGGTACTATACCCCGGACAAATTGAGCAGGATGTTTCCAGATACCTCATCACTATGCTGGAGATGTGGAGAAAGCAAAGGAGACATTTTACATGTCTTCTGGGGATGCAAAGAACTTGAGAAATTCTGGGGGGATGTTAGGGGGCATATAAATCACATTATGGCAATGTATATTCAGGAAGACCCAGCATTTTTTCTCCTCCATTGTAATAATTGGTCAAGTAAAAAATATAAAAACCTCCTATTGAAGTTTTTGATCAATGCCGCCAGGATACTGGTGGCAAGACATTGGAAATCGACCCAAAGCCCCACTATACAGGAATGGTTTAGGGAAATAGAAGAAACTCAGAGAATGGAAGAGTTAACTAGTAACATTCGGGGAGAAGGAAAGCTGCATGAGGATGGACCTAATAGGAGCAGTTCAAGAAATCCGGGAAATATGAAAGCCCAACCACACTGTGTCAGTGGCGGCTCCAGGAATTTTTTTTAGGGGGTGCTATGCAGGTGCTGGACCAATTTCCGGGGGAGCTGATGACCTGGCAAAAAATGGGTGTGGCTACAACCTGCGGCGCGCAAAGCGCGCCGCGGCGAAAAAAATGGGCGTGGTCATGACTGGATGAGGGCGGGGCTAACTGTAATTTAAAGTGAACCCAGGGTAAGAGTGATATGGTGGCTGCCATATTTATTTCCTTTTAAACAATTCTAGTTGCCTGGCAGCCCTGCTGATCTATTTGGCTGTAGTAGTGAACTGAATTACACCAGAAACAAGCATGCAGCTAATCTTGTCAGTTCTGACAATATTGTCAGAAACCCCTGACCTGCTGCATGCTTGTTCAGGGTCTATGGTTGAAAGAATTAGAGGCAGAGGACCAACACGGCAGCCAGGCAGCTGGTATTACTTAAAAGGAGATAAATATGGCAGCCTCAATATTATTCTCACCTCGGGTTCCCTTTAAAAGTGCAACGCAAAGACAGAGGGCCCAAGTTTTGGTGACCCTTTTCCCAGAAAATTCACATAATTGTGCAGGTTTTCTCAAGAAAATACACGTAATGTGAGCAGATTTTAACAAAAAACACGTCCAATGACCCCAATATGCACAATCGTTATCAGATATGGCTCCAATATGCACAATCGGTAGCAGATATGGTCCCAATATGCACAATCGGTAGCAGATATGGTCCCAATATGCACAATCGGTAGCAGATATGGTCCCAATATGCACAATCGGTAGCAGATATGGTCCCAATATGCACAATCGGTAGCAGATATGGTCCCAATATGCACAATCGGTAGCAGATATGGTCCCAATATGCACAATCGGTAGCAGATATGGCCCCAATATGCACAATCGTTATCAGATATGGCCCCAATATGCACAATCGTTATCAGATATGACCCCAATATGCACAATCGTTATCAGATATGGCCCCAATATGCACAATCGTTATCAGATATGGCCCCAATATGCACAATCGGTAGCAGATATGGCCCCAATATGCACAATCGGTAGCAGATATGGCCCCAATATGCACAATCGGTAGCAGATATGGTCCCAATATGCACAATCGGTAGCAGATATGGTCCCAATATGCACAATCGGTAGCAGATATGGTCCCAATATGCACAATCGGTAGCAGATATGGTCCCAATATGCACAATCGGTAGCAGATATGGTCCCAATATGCACAATCGGTAGCAGATATGGTCCCAATATGCACAATCGGTAGCAGATATGGTCCCAATATGCACAATCGGTAGCAGATATGACCCCAATATGCACAATCCGTAGCAGATATGACCCCAATATGCACAATCCGTAGCAGATATGACCCCAATATGCACAATCGGTAGCAGATATGACCCCAATATGCACAATCGGTAGCAGATATGACTCCAATATGCACAATCGGTAGCAGATATGACCCCAATATGCACAATCGGTAGCAGAAATGACCCCAATATGCACAATCGGTAGCAGAAATGACCCCAATATGCACAATCGGTAGCAGAAATGACCCCAATATGCACAATCGGTAGCAGAAATGACCCCAATATGCACAATCCGTAGCAGAAATGACCCCAATATGCACAATCCGTAGCAGATATGACCCCAATATGCACAATCCGTAGCAGATATGACCCCAATATGCACAATCCATAGCAGATATGGCCCCAATATGCACAATCAGCATCACCTGAAAAAGAAAAGAAAAACCCATTTACTCACCTACGGCCAGAAGACCTTCTTTCCCGACCTCCTGTCCCGACCTCCTTGTGGCGCGCAGCGCCCGCGCGCCCACGATCCTCTTCCTTCCCGACGTCACGACGAGACTTCCTGCCTGCATGCAGAGAGCAGGGCTACGGGAAAATGGCCGCCCGAAGCCATGCACTGCAGACTCGAAGTCTGCAGAACAGGGCTCCGGGCGGCCATCTTACCGTAGCCCTGCCTGCTGCTCCGTGCTGCCGCTGTGTGAACTGACTTGGCGTCTTTTAGACGCCTGAAGTCAGTTCACTCCAGGGGGTGCTTTGGGGGTGCTTGGACAATTCTAGGGGGTGCTCGAGCACCCCCAAGCACCCCCCTTGCGCCGCCCCTGCACTGTGTTAATGACTTGCACTGTAGAATTTTTGGAATTTCTGTATTTAAGTCTATATGTATAGAGAAAAGTTGGAAAAGATTGGTGGGTGTATGTATTTCAGTTTGTATATCTATTTATTTCTGTGAACCAGGTTACAGCATGCTAGATCTAAAAGTACTTGTTCTTAAGGGTAACTTCAAAAATGATCAATCAAGAAAAATTTCTGAGTACAAATTTATGAAAATGTTCAAGACATTAACAGAAGGTTTAAATTGTGGAACAGGATTCATGACACCTTATGTAACATGATTGATTTGGCTTCATGATCTTCAGAAACCTGCTGGATTTCATGTATGGTTGCACTAACTCACTGGCTCCATCCTGCTGATCACCTGACACCTAACGGATAAACAGTAACCAGCACAACTGTCATCTTCGTGTTTATCATTTATTTGTATCAGTGTTTTACTTTAGCTAACATCTGGAAATATGCCTGAAGAAGGGGACTAGATCCCAGAAAGCTTGCATCATTTAACTCTATTAGTTAGCCATTAAAAGGTATTGTTTTTTACAAAACGTTGTTTTTTTTCTACCTATATATATCTATTTAGAAAACTTTAGAAATAAAGATTGGCATTTACCATTTTGACTCCCTCTGACTGAAGCATATCCTGATATAATTTCCTCCCTTACATTTTTTGTCCTCCTACAATTTACACTGTCATAGCTAGCTTGTTTTGTAAACACATGAGAGCACAGGCATAGATGGTATTTCAGCTTCACACTGAGCTACACTCAGCCAATCAGTTAGGAGCAGCAATGTGGGAGGGGAGATGATAAGCTTCCTTCTCGTCGGCAATGCACCAAATAGAGCCTGTCTGACTGAGATAAGATGTATTACACCAGAAACATTTCTAAATAGATTGGAGTGTTTGCAATGCTGGGCAATAAATACAGAGCAATAATAAATGGAATTTTATTTTGTGGCTGACAGTCCCTCTTTAACCTTTTCCGGACCACCTGCATTAGATTCTACGCCGCACTTGTGGCTGTTCTAGCCTGATGTGGCATAGAATCTACGTTGGCCCGACGTTTCCGCTCCTGACTCGATCGTGCGCACCCGGAGGGGGGAGATTAAGCTGTCATATGACAGCTGACATCTCCCCTCAGTGATCAGCAGCCATCGCGTATGGCTGCTGATCACATGATCACTACGATTGCTGGCGGATCGTAGTGATCACTTTGACAGCGGCGGAGGCAGGGGGGGAAAGAAGAGGATCCACTAACCTCCCTGCCGTTCCAGTGACGATCGATGCCCCCTCTGCTCTGGCCGGCATCTCTTTTCCTAATGCCGCTCAGTTCCGGGTCCCGGCTTGATGACGTCATCAAGCCACGACCTGGAACTGAGTGGCATTAGGAGCAGAGATGCCGGCCGGAGAAGAGGGGGCTACTGCAGCTCATCGCTGGAGCCTGGAAGGGGAGTGATGGGAGTGATCGGGATCGATCGATTATTTCCGACATGTTCGATCGGGCTTCAATCGGTACAGCCGTCGATTTTGCATACTTAACATGCAAAATCGACGGCCGTATCCATCGAAACCGAATCGAACATGTTGGAAATAATCGATCGATCCCGCGGATGGAGCGGGAAACGCAACGTGTGTGTAACGATCGGTGTAACACAGAGAGGATCTGGTTACCGGTGATCTGCAGTATCACCGAGAATACAGATATATACCCGATTATTGATGATCTGCAGTATCACCGATAATCAGATATATTTCTAACCTCTGGACACCTGAGTAATATGAGTGTTTAGTGCAACAGTAATACTTTGAGGAAAGCCCCCGTATAGAGGGTGCAAGGCAGTAAGAGATACTGCCCAAAGAGCAGGCTCCTTCCAATGGCCTGAGGCTCCCCAAAGGGAGGAGTCAGGCTGAGAGAGGGAAGGACTAGAGTGTGAGTGACACCAATGGTGGTGTGTCACTGACAGATCTGTGAACTATCTCTAAACAGAGGAGATAATTCTCGAGGTCGGACAAGCCAGGTCGGCAACAGACAGACAGATCAGATACAGAGGAAAGAGACTGATACGGAATCCTAAGGCAAGCAAGGTTTGGCAACGGAGTATCAGATATAGCGAAGTACCAAATCAGAGATCAGAAGAGTCTGAAGAATAACACAGATAATATACAGTATTCCTAATCTGGGGTGTGAGGTCCGTGATCATCAACACCCTGGAACTGGTCTAGAGAATAACACAAATTCTGACAAAAGGTCTGAGTGCTTCCACGTAGTGATCGCAACGGCAGACAACCAGAGAATGACCAGCACCCAGTATATATAGTAAGGCGCTCTCCAGCGCCTCCCCTAAGTGCTGGACCAATGGGAAGTGGTGGAATTGTCAGCTGACCGGCTTGGTCAGCTGACTCCCTTCTGGCTGTCATAAAAGCTCTGCCTCTCAGCATGCGCGCGCGTCCTTCTGAACCTGTGTGGACTATCAGTCCCGGCCACACCAGACCTGTGCTGTAAACCATCCGCTGTGCGGGGCGCGGAACCAGCCGCACCGCTATCAGAGCATGCGGCGGTCCCTCCGCGTTCAGCCATACTGTCAGATGTAGGCCTATGCGTGCAAACTGCCGTGTCGGACGCGGAATCCGCCGCCTTGTTCTCAGGACATTTCCTGACATTTCCGTTTCTCCACGTTCAGTTAAGCCAGCAAATGCAGGTCCATGCGCGCAACCTGTCGCGTTGGACGCGGGAATCAGCCGCCTTGCTCTGAGCTCCCGCGGTGGCTTTTCCGCGTTTTCTCACAGTGTGTACCCAGCATTAGACTGTGTTTACATACATTGTAACAACATTGGAATGTAAACACAGATACTGTTATCTACAGTTTGGATGCGGATTGAAGCTGAATAGCAGGACAAAGTGCTTTTATTTAACCATTTCAGTGATGTTCTGCTCAAATTTTTTTCTGGGATAGTAGCTTTAAAACTGTGAGGAATCTTTTAGAGCAAAGTAGCAAGCTAAATGACAAACTGCAGAACATGTTTGCATTCAAAAACAACAAAGTTGTTCAAAAGACTGGTACACCAGGCTGATCCACCGGTTGGATCTGGCAAGCAACTTGTTATCAGTTGGTCATCTTGTTGTTTGCCAGCCGTACACACAAAAGTTTAGAAGATAGTTAAGCAGATTGTTTGGACGTGTGTATAGATAGTCAATAGTTCGTGTATTTTAACTCTGGTACACTTAATAGACTGCCTTTGAGCAGAGACAATAAATATTTAACCCATTTTGTAAATAATTAAATAAAAAATAAAACCATGGGATAGCTAAAAAAAAGGTAGTTTTTAGGCGTAGGAGGATAAATACAATTGTTTATCTCATCAGCTTATTTTCATCTCAGGTTCTCTTTATTAAGGGGGAAGGGCAACTTAATTATATGGTGTTAACTTCTCTATCCTGCCTAACATGGTGCAAGAAGAAGAAACAATGTCTGCAGCGTTACCGCCGTCTGCTTCTTGTGGTGCTTCCCTGTGGTGACGAACTTGGGTGTGCGAGGGGAGCTAGAGGGTGGGTATTGGACCTGTGGCTGCCAGAGGTGAGACTGCTGAGAGGAGGGATGAAGGGGTAGGAGCCAGATGGAGCAGTACTTTTCAGCGCAGGTAGATTTGGGTGCAGCCAGCGCCACCATAGACTGTAATAGGAATTAAAGATATAGCGGCGCTCAGTAAGTAATGTCGGTGCCGTCATAAGACGGAGCTGAAGTTGCTTTTAAAACACAATAATTCGGTCTCCACCAATAGCTGGAAGACAAATTACAGTGGTTTGCAAAAGTATTCGTCCCCTTGAAGTTTTCTAAGTTTTGTCACATTACTGCCACAAACATGAATCAATTTTATTGGAATTCCATGTGAAAGACCAATACAAAGTGGTGTACACGTGAGAAGTGGAACGAAAATCATACATGATTCCAAACATTTTTTACAAATAAATAACTGCAAAGTGGGGTGTGCATAATTATTCAACCCCCTTTGGTCTGAGTGCACTCAGTTGCCAAATAACACACCAGACTGGTCAGGGATAAAGTTATTGAGAAATGTAAAGCAGGCTTAGGCTACAAAAAGATTTCCAAAGCCTTGAACATCCCAAGGAGCACTGTTAAAGCGATGATTCAGAAATGGAAGGAGTATGGCACAGCTGTAAACCTACCAAGACAAGGCCATCCACCTAAACTCACAGGCCGAACAAGGAGAGCGCTGATCAGAAATGCAGTCAAGAGGCCCATGGTGACTCTGGACGAGCTGCAGAGATCTACAGCTCAGGTGGGGGAATCTGTCCATAGGACAACTATTAGTCATGCACTGCACAAAGTTGGCCTTTATGGAAGAGTGGCAAGAAAAGCATAAGAAGTCCCATTTGCAGTTTGCCACAAGCCATGTGGGGGACACAGCAAACACGTGGAAGAAGCTGCTCTGGTCAGATGAGACCAAAATGGAACTTTTTGGCCAAAATGCAAAACGCTATGTGTGGTGGAAAACTAACACTGCACATCACTCTGAACACACCATCCCCACTGTCAAATATGGTGGTGGCAGCATCGTGCTCTGGGGGTGCTTCTCTTCAGTAGGGACAGGGAAGCTGGTCAGAGTTGATAAGAAGATAGATGGAGCCAAATACAGGGAAATCTTGGAAAAAAACCTCTTGGAGTCTGAAAAAGACTTGAGACTGGGGCGGGGGTTCACCTTCCAGCAGGACAACGACCCTAAACATAAGGCCAGAGCAACAATGGAATGGTTTAAAACAAAACATATCCATGTGTTAGAATGGCCCAGTCAAAGTCCGGATCTAAATCCAATCGAGAATCTGTGGCAAGATCTGAAAACTGCTGTTCATAAATGCTGTCCATCTAATCTGACTGAGCTGGAGCTGTTTTGCAAAGAAGAATGGGCAAGGATTTCAGTCTCTAGATGTGCAAAGCTGGTAGAGACATTCCCTAAAAGACTGGCAGCTGTAATAGCAGCAAAAGGTGGTTCTACAAAGTATTCACTCAGGGGGCTGAATAATTACGCACACCCCACTTTGCAGTTATTTAAAAAAAAAATGTTTGGAATCATGTATGATCTTTGTTCCACTTCTCACGTGTACACCACTTTGTATTGGTCTTTCACGTGGAATTCCAATAAAATTGATTCATGTTTGTGGCAATAATGTGACAAAATGTGGAAAACTTCAAGGGGGCCGAATACTTTTGCAAACCCCTGTATATCATTCCCCACCATCCATGGGGGACTGGAGGGGGAATAGTAATTAACACGGCCCGGACTTGTGCAGAAGCAGGATCAGCCATATACCGGATGTATCCTGCGCCCAAGTCTACAGGAGCCGATTTCAAATGTATGCGGAGCCGGAGCCCCTGGAATGAATTCGTTTCTGCCACTGGCCCCTGTAACACAGCCACTTCGTATTTTGGTTGGCCAGAACCCGAAAAGGCCAGACTTCAGGTTCTGGCCATAACATATATAAGTAAAAATCTAAATTTGCTGTGGTACACTGAGAGCACATGGAACAGAGGGGGACATTGAAGGCACGGGGGAACAGAGATGGCACAGAGGGGGACACCGGAGGCACAGGGGGCATAGATGAGGTACAGGAGACAGAGATGGCACAGTGTTTTGACTTATGGACAGATTTAGGTTAAGAAAGAACCTACATTCCCTATTTCATTAGTTAAGTAGTTCTTATGAAAATGTATAATAATAGACTGGACACACAGGTTTTAAATACTGCTCACGTGTGCCCTCTGAACATTACAGGAGGCAGACATGCTTCTTTATGCATATAGTACAAAGTACACATCTTCAAAGTTTTCAGAAAATCCCTAGAAGTGTTTGCAAACCAGCTTCTCCGATGGGAGAAAAGGTTTATGGGTAACTGTCTGACAGTTTTGTGTACAAACATTTAGGTGTATAGAAAATATACAATAATACAAGAAACCTTTCTCATACGTTTATTTTCACTTCAGTTAATACCCATTTTTATAGTTGCATTTGATAGAAAGTATGTAAAACAAAGTGCATTTAAAATTAAATTGTAAAACTGCATTATTTTTGCATAACAAGAATATAAAGTTTTTGGCTGCAAGCTGCCAGTACTCACTAGGATGGATCTGTAAACAGCTGCAGCCTCTCACCTTCTTTCCCTCTGCCTACTACAGAAAATCCAGTGAGTCCCCTGCAGTGACAAGTGTAATGTTATTTACTCATGCAGTTATAGGGCGTAGTGGATAGCACTCTCGCTTCGCAGCGCTGGGTCCCAGCTTTAAATCCCAGCCAGGGTGCTGTCTGCTTACAGTTAGTATGTTCTCCCCATGCCTGTCTGGATTTCCTCCAGGCACTCCAGTTTGCTAAAAACACGCAGATAAGTGAATTGGCTTACCCCTAAAATTGGCCCTAGACTACAATGGAATTAAGAGTAGGGATTACATTCTTAGCTCCTCAGAGTGACAGTTAGTGATATGAATATGTACTCTGTAAAGCGCTGCAAAAAATGTCAGCGTTATATAATAATATATAAATAATAACATTATTGGGGCAAGGGCAGCTATGTTCCCAACCAACATGCAGACTGTCCGTTGGATATCAGTCACTTGGGAGTTAATGTTTTTGGCTGCATTGCATTTGACCCCTCCCCTGGGCATTATGTAGCCAAATGAGGGAAAACGGGAGGAGAGAATGCAGTGTGGGGGTGTGGCCTGAACTTTAGATTTATACCTCACTTTTTAGCAAGTTAATTTTTTTTTATGTATAAAAAGTGAACCCAGACTAGAGATTTAAATTGGTTTGACTAGAGCTTTAAATTGGTTCGTTAGTTTTTCTTATATAACTTGCTCTGCACATTCCAATTCCTGTTCAAACTATGTCAGGAAATGTATAAAGGAAAAGGAGGGATGGTCTTTGGCAAGGATTGCACTTAGAGAACATGGGGACGTTTGTTCTAATCACTTTCACAAGCTGTAGTACAAACCCACAGACACTGCATATAGAGCCAGTGAAAAGATAAAACTGCCTTCAACCTGTGCTTTTCCACACACTATGATTTACCCAGCACCAGGGGCAGAAATGTATTGTAAAGCCATTTTATTTACCAAGCCTGTGCTGGTATTTGACCATTACTGACCCCACTGAGACATTTGTGGGCCAAGAACAAGACATGGTTGCCTACAACTTTCCATGGGCAAAAGTGAATATGCTCATATAGTACATGCAGCACATGTAGCATTACCTGCTTCCTTCTGTTTTCTAATGCAGAGTAAGCAAAGCAGAGACGCAGAGATGGTAGTTAACTGTCCTGGATGCTTCCATGTCCACTGTCTTATTCAACTGTTGTGTAGGTCTCTGGCCATATACATTACCCAGCTGTTGCACATATGACATCATATTACATGTGACTGCCTGGTGATATTCGCTAGACAGAGGCCACCATGGCAGCTGAAGAAGCCTGAGGACATGGAAGCTGCCAGGATAGGTAGCTACAGTGGGATGCGAAAGTTTGGGCAACCTTGTCAGGGGCGTTGCTAGGATCCTAAGAGATCCGGGGCACTTTTGGGTACTCCAAATGGTAAATGGGTGTGGCCACGCAGCAGAATGTGGATGTGGTCATCGGTGGAGCCAAATTTACATAAACTTAAGAGCAGTCTAAGTAGACCTGTCCAGCAAAATGTTGGATGAAGCCCCCTCTCCATTAATACAAAAAATTAAAGAATAAATAAAAAATGGAGCATGTCACATAAATAGGCAGTGTCACTTAAACATAACTAGGCAGAGTTACCTGGCCAGCCTCCAAGTTATCTGGCAGTTCCCTCATGGCATTCCCTGACCTTCTAGTGGATCTCCTCTCATGCTCCCACGGGACTCCCGTTGAGGCACCACAGCTCCCTGCATGCCCTCATGAAGGCATCACAGCAACCCAGCATGGCGCCACAGCACCCAGTATGCCCACATAGAGGCACCACAGCACCCAGCATAACCCTGATTGATGCACCACAGCTCCCAGCATGCCCGCCATTGAAGCACCACAGCTGACTGCCTGGGGGACATCCGGGCCACCTCATAATAGATCCGGGGTACGTGCCACTGATCTTTGGGGCTAGCAACGCCCCTGAACCTTGTTAATTTTCATGATTTTCTTGTATAAATCATTGGTTGTTACGATAAAAAATGTCAGTTAAATATATTACATAGGAGACACACACAGTGTGTCTCCTATGTGATTTACAGAAAGTGCACAATAATTGTCTACAGAAGATTAGGCAGGTGCATAAATGTAGGTACTGTTGTCATTTTATTGATTCCAAAACCTTTAGAACTAATTATTGGAACTCAAATTGGCTTGGTAAGCTCAGTGACCCCTGACCTACATACACAGGTGAATCCAGTTATGAGAAAGAGTATTTAAGGGGGTCAATTGTAAGTTTCTCTCCTCTTTTAATTTTCTCTGAACAGTAGCAACATGGGGGTCTCAAAACAACTCTCAAATGACCTGAAGACAAAAATAGTTTACCATCATGGTTTAGGGGATGGATACAGAAAGCTGTCTCAGAGATTTCAGCTGTCTGTTCCACAGTTAGAAACATATTGAGGAAATGGAAGACTACAGGCTCAGTTCAAGTAAAGGCTCGAAGTAGCAAACCAAGAAAAATCTGGGATAGACAGAAGCAACAAATGGTGAGAACCGTCAGAGTCAACCCAAAGACCAGCACAAACAGAGCCGCTTGAGGTATGTTAAAGTATATTTGGACAAGCCAGCTTCATTTTGGAATAAAGTGCTGTGTACTGATGAAACTAAAATTGAGTTATTTGGGCATAACAAAGGGCATCCTGCATGGAAGAAAAAGAACATAGCATTCCAAGAAAAACACCTGCTACCTACAGTAAAATATGGTGGTGGTTCCATCATGCTGTGGGGCTGTGTGGCCAGTGCAGGGACTAGGAATCTTGTCAAAGTTGAGGGACGCATGCATTCCACTCAGTATATGCAGATTCTGGAGACCAATGTCCAGGAATCAGTGATAAAGCTGAAGCTGCACCGGGGCTGGATCTTTCAACAAGACAACAACCCTAAACACTGCTCAAAATCCACTAAGGCATTCATGCAGAGGAACAAGTACAAGGTTCTGTAATGGCCATCTCAGTCCCCAGACCTGAATATAATTGAAAATCTGTGGTGTGAGTTTTAACTCACACCACAGATTTTCAATTATATTCAGGTCTGGTTACTGAGATGCTCGGAAGCCATCAAACCTGAATGAACTAGAGATGTTTTGTAAAGAGGAATGGTCCAAAATACCTTCAACCAGAATCCAGACTCTCATTGGAACCTACAGGAAGCATTTGGAGCAGGGGTCCTCAAACTTTTTTGGTCAAGGGCCGGGTCAACATATTTCAGACTGCTGGGGGGCCGTGGTGTACATAAAATGATGTACAAAAACATTACATTGAACCTAGGTATTGTAGACAGTGCCTACTAACATGTGCAGCCCTTCTGTCTCCCATTTAATCAGAGCAGATGTTATGCCCCCAATACAGCATGTGCAGATAGTATGTCCCCAGTTTAGCTAGTGCAGTTATTATGCAACCAAACACAGCAAGTGCAGATATCACGACCCTAACATAGCAAGTCATATGTAAGCCATAATGTCCCCCAATGGCCTGCAAAAGCCTGCAGCTCAATCTCAACCATACACACACGATCATTTTAGCAACATATACTGCGACACTGTCCCCAGCATGCAATCAATGTTCAAAATGCATATTTTCAAAAGTCCCTCACCCCAAAACTACCCTTTCCCCAGTAAACGCATGAAGTGCAAATTATCCACCCCTATACATGCACACACTGCCTTTACGTTACCTCTAGCCCCCCTTCACTCTCACACCGACCATGCCTGGAAAATAACTCCCAGCAGCAGCCATTCATTCACGTGGTGCCCGAAGAAGTCTTTGTGGGCCAGACAGTGAAGCATACCCAGGTGACAACATGCCGTCCAACCTGCTGTCCAATTGGACAACAGTGTCTCCTTGTCTCCTGATGTGGAATTGCATTGGAAACCAGCAAATGACTGCTTTCTAGCTTCCATGTGGAAGGGTGGCATCTGCACTGCTATTCTATATGCGAACCACCAGTATTTAACCATTTCAGCCGCCTGGACGTGATGCTCACGTCCAGGCGGCTGTTTTGCTGCGGTGCCATGCTTCGGCGATTGCGCCCCCGTGCTGTCCCCCGGTAGCCCTGGGGATCAGTGAACGGGAACATGGTTCCTGATCACCGATCCGTGTCCCCAGCAGAAAAGCCGAAGCGCTCTTACTAGAGGCTTCAGTCTTTCTGCCAATAAAATTTTCCGCGTCCTCATTGTGCTTCCGGTTAGCGAGAAGCACAAGGAGAAAAAAATAAACTCAAGGTGGCCATCTTGTGGCCAAATAGTAAAACTACATCTACATATTTTTTACATTACAATTTACACATATAATAACATTAAAAATTAACTGTTTATTTCCCACACTAAAATATTACCCAAATAACATTTTTCATGGAAAAAAAAATGACAATAAAAAAAACAAAAAAACAAAACATAAATAGTCACCTAAGGGTCTGAACTTTTTAAATATGCATTTGAAGGGGGTATACTACTAACATTTTTTAAATTATAAGCTTGTAAATAGTGATGGACACAAAACGGAAAAAATGCACCTTTATTTCCCAATAATATATTGGCGCCATACATTGTGATAGGGACAAAATTTAAATGGTGTCATAACCGAGACAAACGGGCAAATAAAAATACATAGGTTTTAATTATGGTAGCGTGGATTATTTTAAAGCTATAATGGCCGAAAACTGAGAAATGATGAATTTTTTCAATTTTTTTCTTATTAATCCTGTTAAAACGCATTTATAAAAAAATAATTCTTAGCAAAATGTACCACCCAAAGAAAGCCTAATTAGTGGTGGAATAAACAAGATATAGATCAATAAATTGTGATAAGAAGTGATAAAGTTATTAGCGAATGAATGGGAGGTGAAAATTGCTCTGATGCATAAGGTGAAAAGTCCCCGCGGGCTGAAATAGTTAAAGATGCAGCAGGCCGCATCTATAAGTAATACATTTTGTGTGTGGGGGCCGGTAAAAAAGCCTCAGGGGGCCGCATACGGCACACAGGCCTTAGTTTGAAGACCACTGGTTTAGAGGCTGCAATTTCTGCAAAAGGAGGATCTACTAAATATTGATTTCATTTCTTTTTTTGCGGTGCCCAAATTTATGCACCTGCCTAATTTTGTTTAAACAATTATTGCACACTTTCTGTAAATCCAATAGAGTAACCAAGCAGCTCAGGGTGACCCAAACTACTAGGAATGTATAGGGGGATAAAAGGAACCAAAAAGCCCTCCTACTAAAAAAGCAAAGCTTGGTGTAAATCCAATAAACTTCATTTCACTTCTCAAATATCACTGTGTGTGTCTCCTATATGATATATTTAACTGACAATTTTTTATCGTAACAACCAAATATTTATACAGGAAAATCATGACTACTAACAAGGTAACCCAAACTTTCGCATCACACTGTATGTACTAACCCTGCTTCCTTGCTGTGTTTACTCTACAGTTAGAAGTGGTAACACAAGCACAGGGGCAGAAGGGCCCCTCCATGGAATGGGGGCCTGAAGCCAATGAGGGCAGATAACATCCTTGCTCCATTATTATATTGCCATAACACTGCAGCTTGTTTTATAGATTTTTACCTCACATCATGTCTTTTGCCTCGCACCACTTCTTACTGCAGTGCTTCTTTCTGTCCCAAAACAGGCATGAATTCTGTGACAGCGGCCCTACTTTACAAATCTTGGAGACAGGAAACACAAACAATATGAATGCACCGCACCTGCTTTATGTATATAATAATCACATAATACTACTGACTAAGCTAGTACGCTTACTTTCCTAAAGGTGCGTACACACGTCCAACTAAGTGAACAAACAACAGGAGGACATGACCAACCGCACTACAACTCATTGACACAACCTGTATTTCCACACAGTCTAAACAACTAAACAACCAATTCATTAACATATTGCATGTGCAAGCGGAATGACAGAGTCATGGCTGCATTGAAAACAAGAACAAAATGATCAAATGACTTGTACACATGTGGCCAACTGCACGATATCAGCCCAACAGTCGTGTGAATTAATCCTCCAGGTGGATCGGGCAAACCTCCTGTTATCAGCTGGCCGCCTAGTCATTTGTGCGCGTACACAACTATCTTTCAACAGACCAAGTTTAGACAATAGTTGGGTGGAATAGTTGCATGTGTGTATGTGCCTTAAAAGCCTAGTATAACTTCAGGGTGGCGCAGGTATTAGAGGTGGAGTAAAAGTTAGAGATTACCCTAATGTAGTTGCTAAAGAAATACTCTAGGGGGTTCCTTGGGTCCAGCTGTGATTGCAGTCTCTATATCCATAATTGCTACACCACTACTATGCAGACCACATCCTTGCATTATATCACACGGCTAAAGGGTGGCAGAGTGGTTTGGGGCAGGAAAGTGCAGTGGGCAGAAACATAACTGAGAGGAAAATGAGCCCCAGCAAACTTTTTGCAAAAATGCATTGTTATTTAAAAAAAATAAATACAGCACACACAAATGTTTTAACCACCAAGTGCATAGTGAAAATATGCAGGTAGTGTAATGATTAAACCTTCCCTTCCTACCAGGATGTAGACTATATTATTTATTTTGCCAGTGTATAAAGTCCATGTATATCTTTCTCCAAGCAGTGGGAGGGGACTGGGGCTGGCTTGACAAGTGGGAAAAGGCAGAAGAGACGTGGAAGCCACAGAGGGAAGTAGCTGCAGTCTGTGTGCTATTCAGACTACAAGCTATTCAGACTACAAGAAACCGAAAGCCAGCTTCACTCTGCCCTAGACTAGACGTGTGTTTGCCTGGCCGTAGAGGAGGTGGAAAGTGGAAACTTATATGTCTGGATTTGCTAAGGACACACTTGAGATGCGAGCTGGGGACGGGCAGCGAACACTTATGTGAAGAAGAGAATCATTGCCAATAATGCAGCACGTGAGCAGAGAGTAGACAGTGTCACTGTGTGTGCGGGATTTGGGTGCTGACACCACGCTGCTGCTGTATACTTGTAGTTTGCTCGGAGTCAGCTGGACGAAGAAGAATCTTCCGGTGGATTAATTTGTATCATTTGCAGAGAGAAAGAAAATCAGGATGAAAGAACGCCAAGCAGCATGGATTTTCTGTGCCCTCCTTGCCACAATGAGCAGATTGGATGCACAAACAGTAAGTGTGTTCCATTTGAAGAATAAGCTGAATTTGTAGAAGTTGACTTGAAAGTACAACCAATTGATGGGGAATTCCTAAATGTTGTAAAATGTGTGGAAGACATGGGTTTGGTGCAGTGGGTAAATTTTGTAGAGGTAACACTGTTGCAAAACATCATTCTTTCCTGTAAGGCTAGGTTCACAGTGTTGCATTCCTTGTATACAGGAACGCAATGTAACAAAAAGTCATACCAGGCACTGGCCACATTGCGTTGCAAACTGCTACTCGGTTCATTCACATCAACTAGCGCAGATGGCCATGCGATCAGAACGCAACACGTATGATCACACCCCATCTGCGCTGCTATGAGCTACGCTGCTATGAGCTACGCTGCTGATCCCATTCACTACAGTGAATGAGCCAGCGCTGCGCTTCCCCAAAAATGCATGCAGCAGTGCGATAGCGCATTGCACTGCTGTGGTACAGCAGAAGTGCAGTCTATGCACTTCTGCCATTCTTGCATGTTGCACACCAAACGCACTGCTGAAATGCGCACGTCTGCGTATAGTGGGAACCAGGCCTCAGTGTGTGCGTTTTTTTGTGCTAATGCATGCAGTGCATTACAATGCTACACTCCGTTATACCGCAACGCAACGCACTGTGAACATCGTATAGGTGCTACATTGAAGTTCGGCAAGCAGCATTACAAAAGGGCTGTTATGCCGCACAGCAAAGCACCACTGTGAATGTAGCCTGAAGGAAGGAATCTGGTCAGGTCAAACCTTTACATGTGTTCATTAAAGATACAATCAAATTGTTTGATTCTTACAGTATGGCTTTGCTCACAGTGGGTGTTGTGTTCCATGTTACAGCAGGAATGCAACATAATGGATGGGGAAAGCGGAGTCGCACCTTACCCGTGCATTGCATTGGATACAGTGAAGCTTACAGTCAATGAAAAGTATGTTTCACTTTTACTGTTAATGCTGCAATTCAGCAATTAGGCTTCGTTTACACTGCAAACCGCAATTCCAATTTGTGATTTTCACTGGATGCTAGCAACACAAGAAGAAAAACGCACAAAACACTGACTTTTATTTTATTGGATCAAAAATCGGAATCAAATGTAAAATCGCATCAAAATTGGAATCACATGTAGTGTGAAACGGCCCTAACAAAGTGTCCGTTTTGCCCTACTGCAATGCACCACTGTGAATGTAGCCTGGATTGATTATATACAAAAATTGTGCTTTATTATTCGATTCAGAAAATCAGTTTTCTTGAAATCATTGGCAATGATCTGACTGATTTTTCATGAAGATTGAATAGCATATGATTGGTCCAGAGCAGTTTGTTGCATCATGATCATAATAAATAAGCTTTGACTGGAATGTCTGGGTTCGCATCTTCTTTTTACTGTAGCATATGATTGATCTACTGCATATGCATTCAATCAATTGTAATAGATTTTATTTATTTAAACTTATTATGATTACTTTTTATTTGATCATCTTTTGCAAAATTCCACCAAACGTGAGTATGATATCAGTTTGAAAAACCTTGAGATGTAATTGATCTGGAAAATCAAATAAAAGAAAAATACATCTAAAATAATGGTATCACAGATGGCCACTTTCAGTGCTGCTTTTACACAGGGACATTGCGTTCCCTGTAAAAATAGGATCACAAAAGAGGGAAAAAGTTGTATTGCGTGTTATGTGCTTATTGCGATGCATACAGTACACACAAAGTCTGCTTCACTGCAACTTCTAACGCACTTGATATGGGGTACTGTACTGCATGCAGTGTGCTATGTGCTGATCTGAATGTACCATTACAATATACTGTAATTGCATTGTGTTAGCAATGTAATTGTATTATCCGAAACAATGCCCCAGTGTGAAAGTAGCCTTAGGCCCGGTTCAAATTAGCGTTCTGAGCCAAAAGGATCCGGTGAGCGGATCCAGTCTCCGCTTCACCGGATCCGGATGGCTCATTCCGTGGCCCGGTTCACATAGTGAAAACGGATCTGATCAATAATTGATCGGATCCATTTTCACTCAGCAATACATACCTAATCTTACGTAGCAGCCGGTGGTAGAGGCTTCCCCTTCTTCCGCTGTGACTACACAGCGCGTCATGTGACTGGTCACATGACGTGTCATGTAGTCACATTTACGTGGAAGAAGATGGAAGCCTCTACTGTCGGCTGCTACAGAAGATTAGGTATGTATAAACCATCCCTCACCCACCCGCCTGGCTGCTGCACTCTCCCCTCACCCTCCCGTCGCTAGATTTGTGTCGGCACATGCCCCCAACCCCCGTGGAACGATCCGTTTCTTCACTAGTGTGAAGAAACATTCTGTTTTACATTGCCCCAATGCTGCTGCATTTTTTGGCCGGATCTGTTCCGCTAAGCAGAACGGTCCGGAAAATTAGGGCCTGCAGCAATTTTTAGGTCCGGGGATCAGAACGTACGGAACATATCCGTACCATGGGACGCATGTGAATGGATTTATAGGTTAACATTGGATCCATTCACATCCGTTACGTTTGTACAGTATATGTTCCGGTTCCGATCTGCAAAAAAACGCTAATGTGAACCGGGCCTTAGGGCCCATTCACACTTCACTTTACTAGAGATTTCCACGGCGCTATGAATCGCTGGCGATCGGTAACGTTTCGGAAAGCGCTAGTGCAATGTATAGTATATGGCAGTGATCTCACTGCAGCGATCGCCAGCAATTTGTGGAAATCGCAAACGCGGTGCAGGCATCGCTTTTTCACGATTTTGGAATTATCAGGGTGCAAAGTTAAAGAATTGTGTTTGTGCTCAGTGAAGATAGCTCAAAAATCAGTATGCAAAACGTTAGTGGTTTTGCCATCCCCGGTGTGGGCCCTAACGGTTTGTGGTACTCTGTGCAATTGATGGCCCCAACTAATAAAGTGTGACGGAGCTAGGGTTATTTGTGGGTTAAACAGAACTCTGCATTTGACTATGAAACAAAGGACCTGCCATATCCCCATTAAAATTCAGTGGTGGGCAGGCTCTATTATGTTCTTAGAGCACAAGCAGGTGCCATGGTGCTGATTTCAATGTTAAGGGGCAGAGGAGATCTTGCTGGGGTAACTAATATCGATGATACTTGCTGAACAGACACAGTGTAGAGAGTACATTAGACAGGCCAATCCATTTCAGGTTAATAGGAGTCAGAAATGGATTGATTGCTATTGTTATCGCTCCTGTTAACGTTATCTATGAATAACAATCAGAAGGACTGATGGGCTGCTAGAGTTCCCTTGGCTATTGCTGATTGTGGTATAAAGTTGGAAGTATGCAACTGATATAGGATCCCTTATGAGATGCAGTTACTATAAGAACATATTGTATAATAGATGCCCTCTAGCAGGTTATTTAAAAGATCCTACACCTGAAGTAAAAATGGTCAATTATTGTAAAGATCATTCCTGATTGGCTGTTGTGGGCTACTACAGTTTCACTGTTCTCTCTGCCTTTTTTTTATTTTTTTATGAGAGTCTATAAATAAGTCAGTTATTCATGTTTTGAAACCTTTGACAGAAGGAGATCAGCATCCCAAAAATGACAGCAGGGATGGGCTGCACCTTAATGGGGAGGGTGCAGCTGCATTGGGGGAGAAGATGGCTAAACGGTTGGAGGAGATTTTAAACTAGGATCTGGGGGGAGGCGGGAGGATAAAGTCTCAATATGTAGACAAGATAAGGTAAAAAGACAGTGGGAGCCTAACATTATGGGGGGTGGAGAGGGGGGTGGAGACAGTGTAAAGATTAAGGAGGTTGGTAAAACTTCAAGTAGCCCATTTCGTGTAAACAAAATTGGTAAATGTGTTGGTAAAAATATAAAGTGCATGGTAACCAATGCTCGGAGCCTTGCAAATAAAATAGACGAACTAGAGTTCATTCTGAATGACAAAGGCTATGACATTGTGGGAATAACCGAGACATGGATGGATGAAAGCCATGACTGGATAGCTAATTTAAAAGGATACAATGTGTTTAGGAGGGATAGAACAGGGAAAAAAGGTGGAGGGGTTTGTCTCTTTGTTAAGAATTCTTTTACAGCTGTCCTCAACGATGAGATGGAGGAAGATTGCGAAGATGTGGAGTCCGTTTGGGTAAATATTCATGGTGGAAATAAAAGTTGCCAATTGCTTATTGGGGTATGCTACAGACCACCTCTTATTAATGAAGCTGCAGAACTGCGATTACTACAGCAGATTGAAAAAGCTGCAAGTAAAAACGAGGTCATAATTATGGGCGACTTCAACTTTCCAGACATTGACTGGGGTATTGAGGCTACCCACTCTGGTAAAAGCAGCAGATTTCTGGCAGCACTACAGGACAATTACTTGACTCAAATGGTAACGGAACCAACTAGGGGGAATGCGTTACTGGATCTGATCATTTCTAATAGACCAGATAATGTATCAAATGTGCAGGTTCAAGAACATTTGGGAAATAGTGATCACAACATGATAACGTTTGATCTGGTGACTGATAGGCCACGGGGCAGCGGGACCACTAAAACTATGAATTTTAGAAAAGCAAAGTTCAATCAAATTAGGCAGGCACTAAGTTTGGTGAACTGGGATAATGTACTACAAGGGGACGACACTGAAGGGAAATGGCAAGCTTTTAAACGTATTCTCAATCAATCAATATTGTAGTATGTATATCCCATATGGAAACAAAATGTCTAGGAATAAAAAAAGGCCTCTATGGATGAATAGAAAGGTTAGGGATAAAATGAAGAGGAAAAAGAATGCCTATAAGGTCCTAAAACAGGAGGGGACTGAGGCTGCACTAAGCAATTATAAGGAGTGCAATAAAAATTGTAAAAAAGAAATTAGGCTGGCAAAGATCGAAGCTGAAAATCAAATCGCTAGGGATATCAAATCTAACCCAAAAAAGTTTTACAAGTACATCAACTCTAAAAAAAGAAAGGTTGACTGTATAGGAATCCTAAAGGATGAGGGTGGGAACTCAATGGTGGACGACCAAGGTAAGGCAGAGTTATTAAATGCTTTCTTTGCTTCTGTCTTCACAAAGGAAATAGCACTGTTGCAAATTACAGAGGCAGAAGAGTCTCAATCTTCTAACTGTAATATTAAATACTTAACGCAGGAAGAAGTAAAGGCAAGACTAAATAAATTAAAAATAGACAAGGCACCTGGCCCGGATGGCATGCATCCTCGGGTCCTAAGAGAATTAAGTTCAGTTATAGCTAAGCCCCTTTATCTTATCTTTTGTGACTCTCTTGCAACTAGCAGAGTCCCAGTGGATTGGCGTACAGCCCACGTTTTCCCATTATTTAAGAAGGGCAAAAAATCTGATCCAGGAAATTATAGACCTGTAAGCTTAACATCAGTTGTATGCAAACTATTTGAGGGGTTACTAAGAGATACTATACATGACTTCATAGTAGAAAATAATCTTATTTCTCAGCATCAACATGGGTTTACTAAACACAGGTCCTGTTTGACTAACATGCTCAGCTTTTATGAGGTAGTGAATGCTAATATGGATATTGGGAATGCTGTAGATGTGATATACTTGGACTTTGCAAAGGCCTTCGACACTGTTCCCCACAGAAGTCTGGTGCAAAAGTTGAGGATGCAAGGACTGGGGAAGAGTTTGTGTGCATGGATAGGGAACTGGCTAATGGACAGAAAACAAAGAGTTGTGGTCAATGGATCGTACTCAAAATGGGAGACTGTTAGCAGTGGGGTCCCACAGGGGTCTGTACTGGGTCCAGTGCTCTTCAATTTATTTATTAACGACCTAGTAGATGCAGTAGTGAGCAATGTTGCTATTTTTGCAGATGATACAAAATTGTGCAGAATCATCAACTCTCAGGAAGATAGTGTCATATTGCAACAGGATCTGGATAGGATGGCTATATGGGCACATACATGGCAGATGAAATTCAATGTTGACAAATGTAAAGTCATGCATTTTGGTCGTACCAATGGTCTAGCACCATACAAAATAAATGGGATACAGTTGGGAACATCAAACTTGGAGAAGGACTTAGGAGTACTCATCGACAACAAGTTAAATAATCGTACTCAATGCCAAGCCGCTGCAGCTAAAGCGAACAAAATTTTGGGATGCATTAAAAGGGAAATAAAAACTCGAGATGCTAGCATAATATTGCCCCTGTTTAACTCTCTAGTAAGGCCACATCTGGAATATGGAATTCAGTTCTGGGCACCACATTACAAAAAAGATATTGCAGTTTTAGAGCAGGTGCAGAGACGAGCTACAAAATTGATACGTGGGATGGAAGGTCTCGCTTACCAAGAAAGGTTAGATAAACTGGGTTTATTTAGTCTAGAGAAAAGACGCCTTAGAGGAGATCTAATTAACATGTATAAATACATTAGAGGGCAATATAATAGCTTGGCGGATGAGCTTTTTGTCCCTAGGCCTTCTCAAAGGACTCGAGGACATGAGCTGCGCATGGAGGAAAAACGTTTTAGCCATTTATTTAGGAAAGGGTTCTTTACAGTAAGAGTGGTTAAGATGTGGAATGCATTGCCACAGGAAGTCGTTATGGCAAACTCTATACCTGCATTTAAAGGGGGCTTAGATGCTTTCCTTGCGTTGAAAGACATCCATGGCTACAATTACTAGGTTATGCCTAATGAGGTTGATCCAGGGATTTTATCTGATTGCCATCTGGAGTCAGGAAGGAATTTTTCCCATTTGGGGCTAATTGGACCATGCCTGGTGGGGTTTTTTTCGCCTTCCTCTGGATCAACAGGGGTATGTGGGGGACGGGCTGGAGTTGTACTTTGTACTGGTTGAACTCGATGGACGTATGTCTTTTTTTAGCCAAAATAACTATGTAACTATGTAACAGTTTATTTTGGTGAAGGGTGTGCTCAGGCTTGCCTTTACTGAGCAGAGAATGGAGAATCCCCTGAGCTGCTGTCTACTGATGATCAGCCACATGGTTTACAAGAAAGCCTATGCTGCGGAAACTCCCTACATCCTATCATTGTGTACCGAGAAAGAACAGGATCCAGCGCTGTACTGCGTATCTTGTACTGTGTCACTGGAGAGACATGGCCTACCAGTTGTAATGTGTGAGATAGTGCAGCATATATCTACAAGTGATAGTGTTTATACATTCAGCCAGGTAATGGAAGCATTATAAGATTGTGAGCCCCTCTAATGCTGGGAATACATGGTTCGTTTCTGCCGTGCTTGTCTGCTCTCGATCGTTTTTGCCGCTCGATTCAGCTCTCGATTCTTATCTTCCTCTCGTTTTTCTTATCTTTTCCATTCACGTCTATCAGAAATCGAGCGCCCAAAGAATCAAAATCGAGATCGGACATGTTGGAAATTATCTATCGAACCATCTTATCAGCTTAAAAATTAACCGTGTATTCCCAGCATTAGGGACAGTTAGTGACAAGACTATATACTGTGTAGGGCCCAGTTCACATTGGCCTTAAAGTTGCAGGCGAACAGAGAGGCAGAAGAGGACAGCGTTGGAGCGATCAGGCCGGAGGGAGCTGGAGGAAGCCCCAGGTATGTATATTTTATTGCTAATCCCCCATATCAGGTTCCCTTTAAAAGCAGTCCATTTAGCAGAGCTAAGCATACTGAATCCTAACGGAAGTGAATGGATCCTATGTTAATCAATAGGATTCATTCACATTGCTCTGTTAGAATGGAAACTTGCGGCTCGTTCCACTGAACGGACTGCAAGTTTGGGTCTGCAGCGGTTTTTCCTGATTGACCCGCCTGGCGCTTTGACCGCGTGCTGATGGTACAGAGGGTCACTGATGGAAAAATGATGCCTTTTAAAAACTGATCTGTTCCAGGGATCAGTTTTTACATGGATCAGTTTTTCATCCTTGCAAACGCGAACTGGACCTAGAAGCGTTGCAGAAGAAGTTTGTGTTATATAAATACTAATAATAATGATGTTGGCAGTAGTTGTACTATAGCATCGCATGACACAAGCTCTGCTGCATTTTTTGTTTACATTATTTTTATTCAGATGACATAAAACAAACAACAACAGCAACATCCCTGCCTCCTTTTTGTTTTCTGAAGCCTCCAGATTCTTGACTGTCAGGCTTATTACGTGTTTCCTACATTGGTAAAACCAAAGGAGAAGAAAGAGAGGCAGTTTATGGCAGCCTCATCACTCTATCATGATGCAGTTACATTAGCTGCTGTCTAATCAGCTGTTAACAAGTTATATGATTATTTTTATGCATGACTGTGTGATGTATTTTAAATAACTAGGAAGACAATCACCATGAAACAAAGGACAATGTTTGGTACTGCAGATAATTGATTGCGCTGGAGGTTTGCTCAGAGTATTGGAATCGTAACAAATTCTGTTAAAAAAAAAAAGGTTACCCACTAGAGAATGCCCGTGACAGGAAGATCCACCATGCTCTTTTTCCCATTGGTAAAGCAATGATTTCTTGATGGCAGAACTGACAGAAAATGAGGGCACAGCCCCACTTATGAAAGACCACTCAAAGAAAAGCTGGATTCAAAAAAAGCCAATGAAACACATGTTCCTGCCCCCCTTCCCCCCTCCCCCTCCTCCTCCACAGGGAGAGACTGGAATACTCTCAGCAATTGCATCTTCCTTCCTATACTGCTCTGGCTCTCATGTCACCTGTGGGCAGCTATGCCCACTACCCCTGGCACTTCCTCAATTATCACCTGCACACTAAAGAGATTGTGGTTGCCACAACTGCTTCATTGGCCCCGGAATGCTTTTCTGATGTTGTGCTGCTTGTGTGGGGGAAGAGAGGAAGTGGAGACACAGTCACAGCTTAGTAAAAATAAATGTACTTTTCCCAGTAAGGCCCCATTTACACTGAGGGCTTTTCTGCAGTATTTCGGAACCATTCTGACTGCAGTGCTTCCGACTTGTGTACATTTCAAACGAGCTGCATATGGCATTTTGGAACAATTGCATTTTGCTTCCAAAGTGGGAACCAGGCCTAACAACAGGGATGTGTAAGGAAAGAAGAAAGTTACAGCAATAACTGTCCATAGTGGGGATGGACCGATCTTAGCTGCTAGATAGCCAAAGCTATTTAAACATTTCAGCTGGTGTTTATCATTTGAGTAGAAATGGTCAGTGAGACGCTAATAATTCTGGCTTGCATACAAATTATTTGCAGCTAGTAAATAACTGAGCTAATCAAAACTGAAGTGCATTTGGTTACAGCAGATCCAAGCTGCAGTTTGCATTACAGTTGCATGTGAGTCAGAATTATCAGCATATTGCTGACCATCTCTACTTTGAGGTTTTCTCTAAGGCCCTGTCCACAGTGAGGTGTTGTGGTGCAGCTGGAGGCATTTTAACGCAGAAAGTCACACTGCAATAGTGAGTCTATACAATGTTCAGAGTGCATCCGGTGCAATCCAGTGGACTACAGTATGCCATCGCAGTGCATGCAGTGACCGCATGATGCATATGTTAACAGTGGCAGTGAAACATACTTTTCATTTACTGTAGTACTGAGTCACTGTACTGGTTGCATGACATAGGATGTGACGTTATCATTCCATTGCTTTGCGTTCCTGTTTTTACAGGGAACGCATCGCAGTTGCTACCGTGAACCTATCCTCATTGCTGTGCATAGAGCTGGCTCCCAAGAAATTCCTGATGAAGTTCCAGACTGGTTCCTAAATTCCATATTTGTTTTCTGCATTATATATATATATATTCAGTAGTAAGCCCACCAAGTTGGCTTATCCTAACTACCCTGAAGGAGCACTAAGGCCCGGTTCATTCTTGTATTTAAAATCGGTCCAATATCGGATCGGAACAGAGCAGATCCTAACAGATTAGAACAAATCCAATGTTAACCTGTGGATCCGTTCACATTGGTTTGTTAGATCGGTTCTATTCCACATGATCCGCTGATTTCCTGTAATTTTTCTGGACCGCTGAGCCCAGTGGAACGGAAATGGAAGTTGAAACGCTGCATTGGGAGCAATGAGAAAGCTGAACATTTCTTCACCTTAGTGAAGAAACGACCCGTTGTAAACAGAAAAATATTCTTTAGTGATGGGGAGGGGATAAGGGTACACGGAAGCAGCTGAGTGGCAACGGAGTGAAATCGGATCTGATCGACCTGTAATCGGATCCGTTTGCCACTTAATTGCCAGTGTGAACCGGGCCTAGTGGTCATGGATACTTTATTTTACATGAAGACGATGATTGAAAAAAATGGAATTTATTGATACATAAGAATGTACATAAAGCAAATGTTCATTTCTGAAGGATATTTTGTGTGGTGACAGCTGTCAGCTGATATAAACCCGTGACATACAGAGGGTTAATACAAAACTACCTCCAGATTGATCAAAATAGATTAAGTTTACATGGATAGTTTTGAAGGAAAAAAACAACGCTGTGTTTTACCACATTCTAAGACATCCATTGTGATAACCTGTGAGCCTGTATAGATATGTATAGCTAGGGAGTGGCCCAGTTGAGGGAGTTTAATAGAGTAGTACTTGCAGTGTCTAGGTTGCTGCTTCTACACTCAACCGCGTACATGTGAATGGGCTGTGGCGGAATTTTCCACAGTGAAATGTGGATTGTGGTAATGAGACTGGCTAAATGCCGGGTGAAGCTGCCAGTGCCTCATCACCACTGACAGCTGGCTGACACCCGACCTGGGAAACTTCCATGTGTGTTTTTTCCAGGCGTTGGCAAAACAGTTTGAACTAAGGGTAACTTGGCTGTTTAGTTTGATGTTTAGCTAAACGTGAGCTGCTTTTATAGTACAACTGTGCTTGTTTCCTAGCTAAGCTTACAGAGAAAAATGGCTGCTGTAGGCAGTCAAAAGACTTTTCCAGTGGTGCCTTTTTTGTAGCCCATTAAAATTGCATGCATTAATGACTAAATATAGACATTAAACTCCTAGCAAAAGTTTTAGCTACTCGTCTCAACTCTGCAATAACCACATTCATAAGCAATGACCAGGTAGGCTTTATGCCACATAGACAGGCAAGTGACGCTGTGCGACACCTTTTGCCCCTAATACACCAGGCCCGCACTTCCCAGCTCCCATCTATGCTCCTATCACTGGACATAACTAAAGCGTTTGACTCGGTTTCATGGTCTTATCTTATGGCTACACTCCAGGCATGGGGGTTTGGTACTAATCTGATAAAGTGGGTCAAAGCTCTTTACTCACATCCTGTAGCAACAGTAGCTTATAATGGCTTTAAATCTTCCCCCTTCCCCATATCACGAGGAACCCGTCAAGGTTGCCCCCTTTCCCCCTTATTATTTGCGCTATCAATCGAGCCCCTAGCTATACAGATTAGAAATAGCTTAGAGATACATGGTATACTGCTGGGAAGGAGAACACATAAGGTTGGCCTATTCGTGGATGACTTAATAGTTTGCATATCACGACCTACCAGCTCCATTCTTGCTTTGAACAAGATTCTAAAACAATTTGGTATAATTTCAGGATAATGTGTTAACCCGACAAAATCAAACGCTTTAAATATTTCCCTCCCGTTTCAACTGATGCAAGCATTACAAGATGCTTTGCATAAACTCATATATCTTGGCATTTATCTTACTAATTCTTATGATACGCTCTACCAACATAATTTCCCCTCACTTGTAAGGGAATTGACGGACCTGTTGGAGTGCTGGAAGAGGTACTCTATTTCCTGGTTAGGCAGAATTGCGGCCATAAAAATGACCTTTCTTCCTAATCTGCTATATGCCATCAGACTATTACCTATCCCTCCTTCTTCCTCCTTTCTTGAATCTCTACAGCGGAAAATCAACAGCTTTATTTGAGGTGCTCAGAAGCCAAGATTCAAAAAACTTTATCTCTGTCGACTAAGGGCAGATGGAGGGATGGGAGTACCTAATGTTACCCATTATTATATAAAGCAGCTCATTTGGCTATCCTGGCAAACTGGCATTTAGAAAGTGATAGACCAGCCTGGGTGGATATTGAAAGCCAGCTTATTGCTCCTATCAATATTAGAAATCTTCTGTGGCTTACACCAGTATACCGCGCCAAGATTGACAACCCCATTATGAAGCACTCTCTTCAGGTGGGGGATAGTTGTAAATATTCTGGTCGCTTAATGTCCGCCCATAGGCCACTTCTTTCTTGGGCGATCCCTCATTCCCAGCAGCTTTAAATTCTTCCGGTCCATACCAATGGAGGATCTCTGCTAAACTTCATAGAATCCAGGATTTCGTTACTAATACCGGTATTAAATCCTTTGACTACTTACATGAGAAATCTGCACTTTCACCCTCTGAACTATTCCGTTATATGCAGATATCCCACTTTGTAAAGCAACACCTCACAAATGTAGAATCCCCAACAAGTAGGACCTTTTTTGAAAACATCTGTGACACCAATTCTCACTCCCCAGGGATTATTTTATTTATCTACTAGAAGCTCACTCTCACGCACTCACAGAGCAAACCTGAATACATACTTAAATGGGAGAAAGACATAGGCCTGCAGGTTGATTACATAGATATGTGCGATATTTGGGAAAATATCCCTAAAATATCAATAAATGCCTACCTTGTTGAAGTAAATTATAAAGTATTATTTAGATGGTATTTAGTTCCACTTAGGGTGGCCAAGTACAATAAAAAATGCTCGGGGATTGCTTTAGAGGATGTAGAATGGCAGGCACCTTTGCGCATATATGGTGGAACTGTAAAAAAAAGTTTGCAGATTGTGGATCAGGGTGTGCACTTGGGCATCATCTCTGGTCAATGCCCAGGTTTCGCGAAAACCTCTTCATGTCTTATTGGGTTGCCCTTACCCAAATCTATCTTTAGCTCAAAACGCCCTTGTTAATTACATTTTTACGGTAACTAAAATAAAAATAGCAGTGGCCTGGAATACTCAATCCTTACCTTTTGAAGCTATTAAAAACAAACTTGGCAACATATTGTTGTTTGAAAAGCTGAGAGCCCGTATGAATGATATGAAAAAGTATCATAAAATCTGGGATTCCCTAATTGCTTATCTATTAAGCCCTGATCAAATAACAATGGTGGGTAATCAATGATACCTCTACTTGGTTGTTTCCATAGACATCTGGTGTAACAGAGATCAGATTGGACACTCCTCGTCTCTAGTCTCTCTATACTCTCTAAACTTTCTTGACTTTCCTAAATCTCTCCCTCGTTCTTCTACCTATACCTCTGTACTTTACTTCATCTCTCTATCTTTCTTAAATGTATCCTTCTTAAATACAAACAACTATACTAAGTTGCAGATACAATACCCCTTTGTTAAAACTTCATTGAAGACTACAGTATTAAAAGCCATTTCTCCTTCCTTTTTTACGGACTATCTATTGTAGTAAGTACCCCCAACCCAATGAGAGTTATGTTCTCACTAGTTAAGTAAGCAAACCTGTCCTCGCTGGAGGCCTGGTCTCATATGCATGGGTATTGAACAAGTCGATCTAGGTTTGTCTTCATCCGACCCTGCTTGAGTTAGTGACGGATGGTAGGCTTCCTATATAATAGTTTTTGGGAAAATCTCCTGTCTATACGTTAATTTTATAAGCTCCCAGTAATTTCTAAGGTATTTTAACTGGAACTAACATTACCAATGCAGAGACCTTTTTCTACCCTTTTTCTAAACAGTACGAAAATAGTGGTTGGTAATGAATGTTACTATGTTGTATGTAGTATTATATGATTGATTTAACTTGAAGTACATTTATTATTTCACAAAGTTGCTGTTAATGTATTTGCTGTAACTGTGAAGTTTTGTTGCAAGTTTTTTATACCTCTTTACAAAACCTTCAATAAAAATGATTGAAACTAAAAAAAAAAAAAATTAAATAAAATTGCATGCATTGGTATTCCACGTACATGTAGTAGTGGCACATGTAGCAACCAAGGGACAGGCAACATGCAAGCCTGCCTGCACCGACTTCTCCGATTTTCCACTGTAGGACACGCTGGTTTACACTTAGCCATCTTTACCAAATTACATGGATGGACTTTAGTCACTTTCTGAAGCTGGTTGTCCACCACATATGGCTTTACTCCAGTGATGCACTGCGGAGTGGCTATCTATGAGCTCATCTGGATCCTTCCATGAGATAAATCTATGTTTGTGAAGAACTAGTGGATTGACTGTGACTGAGCCCATTCACACTTGGTCGGCTACGATTGAGCCACTTTATACACATGACTGTCATGTTGTCCAGCTGGCTGGCTGTGATTGGGCCTCCATGCTGATTATACATTATAACTAACAGATTTGATTCAACAGCTTTAGCCTAGATACACTGTTTACGTTTTTGATGCTTAAAGGATACCCGAACTGAAATGTGACATAATGAGATAGGCATGTGTATGTACAGTGCCTAGCACACAAATAGCTATGCTGTGTTCCTTTTTTTTCTTTCTCTGCCTGAAAGAGTTAAATATCAGGTATGTAAGTGGCTGACTCAGTCCTGACTCAGACAGGAAGTGACTACAGTGTGCCCCTCACTGATAAGAAATTCCAACTATAAAACACTTTCCTAGCAGAAAAAGGTTTCTGAGAGCAAGAAAGAGGTAAAAAAGGGGAATTTCTTATCATTGAGGGTCACACTGTAGTCACTTTCTGTCTGAGTCAGGACTGAGTCAGCCACTTACATACCTGATATTTAACTCTTTCAGGCAGAGAAAGAAAAAAAGGAACACAGCATAGTTATTTGTGTGCTAGGCACTGTACATACACATGTCTATCTCATTATGTCACATTTCAGGTCAGGTATCCTTTAAGGAGACAGTGACTTACATATGATTTGCTGTATGATATATGAATAATCCTTTGGACTTGTTGATCTCATGTATCAAGTGTGTATGCGTTTAACATCTTTTTCCATCATGATCCCTATAGAAAATCTTACTTTTATTCTATACATAGAAAAGGGTACCGGTATTTGCATATTTACAATTTAGATACATTTTTATCTTTGCTTTTCAATATTGAATAAAATTATCTTTGTTTTAGTATATTGCTTTATATATAGTCATAGAGCAAATCTGCCAACATCAAACCAAGGAATCCTAAATTGGATAATACCTTTAATGATGGGGTTCTTTCAAGCTTTCTAAACTCATGTATCATCTAAGCATGATACAGAACTTGATCACAACTGTCTAAAGCTGAATGCTACTTGCACAAGCTTATATATGATTTTGTATACATCTGAAGGAGGGATCTGAACATTGCCAGATCTTTTGCAGCAACTATGCCTGAGTGATGTCCGAGCCCATTATTCCTCTCCTCAGCCCGCCAGCCACGGAAGCTGCTCCATTGTGTGCATCATCCCTCCTCCCATTTCATAGCAACATGGCTGCATCCCCATAGCATTCAGCCCTGTGTATGCACTTGTGATTTACCTTCATCAGTACCATTCCTGTCTGTCAGCTCCTTTAGTCACATGGTACCCACAGGTATGCAACCCATGTAGCAGGTGGGAAGGTGTGACTGCTGTACTTGCACAACCACACATTTCTACTGACTGACAGGCTGTCCTGGCTGTCAGACTCTAGTAGGGGCGGAAATACAAAAGCTAGGTAGACACACACTAGACTCCCAAGCTTAATTCTTGACCTGAATACTATCTGCACTGAATTTTTATGTGCTCCCCATGTTTGTATTTTTTTCTTCTGGACACTGTTTTTTCCCACCTCCCAAAAACATTCTGTTCGAATAATTCACTTCCACTAAGTAGTGGACATATTTTATGGCTTGGGTAGCAGCTTATGAGTGGGAAACATACACACACGACCAGGGTAGCTGCTGAGAGTGCACTGGCTGCAGGCACCTGTCAGGTGGAGTGAATCAATGCTTTTGCACAGGCGCTTTGACTCCAGTCCAATACACTGTGATGCAATACAATACAGCACTGCACAGTTTTTTTATTTCAGACAACAAATCTATTTCCTCCCACCTGAATGCTAATTTATGCAATTCCTGCTAGATTTGGTATGGCAGGTAAAGAGTGTATGACAGTACACCTGATTGCAAGGCCTGGGTTGTGTCACAAAGCGTGGCCTTGTTCTCCTGTACCTCCTCTTCCATCCTGTGTGCTGGGTTAGCGTTGCCGGTCCCATTGGTAGGACTGCTTTTCAGGAATAGCTCATTTCTATTATTTGCAAATTGAAACTGGAAACATCTAAATCAGTAGAAATTGCATTTAATTCTGCATGCAAATGCAACAAAATTTGCATCAAGTCAGAAGAACTGCAGTTAACTGCTTATCTCTGTTCTGAAGCTAGGCCTGAAAATACAGGAAGTACAGCAAAGCAAACAGGAAATGCAACATATAATTACATAACACAGTGACAACTATAAAACTCCACCCATGTTAATGAAAAATATACACATACACAAAAAAAATTGTTCTAGATTTCGGCATAAAAATTAGCAGATTATAGTTGTAATTTCTCCATTTCCATGTTTACTTCAAATGTTCTTGCAGCTCTCTTTCTGTTGTATCTGATAGCTTAAAGGCTTATTAGCTGCAAAGCTAATACTCCACCAAGAGCATTTGAATAGAGGTCAGAGGCAGCCAGGAAAACAGGAAAACGTGTTCTCCAGGCAGGAAGACATCTGAATCACATACTTGATTGCTTCCCAAATACAACAATGTATGTTTTCCTAAGGATTGTGCCTTCAGTTATCTCACACCCACTCCTAACTACCTTTTTCCTCAGTAATAATAACTGCAGGTAAATGCTAAAAGCCAAAACAGAAAGCTGGGGTCATTTGGCAGGCAATCTTTCAGACCACATAAACTACCATTATATACATGATAAGAATCAGGATGTAACTATTAAATGCCAAAAATCTGATTAAAATGCCGAACTCAAATTTAAAACAACAACGTATCCTCCTACAGTGTGCCATAGCTCACTTATTCAGTAGTAAAATGATTTCTGTTAAATATAATTGTATGCAAATCTAATTAGGATAGCTATCTGTTATTGAGTGGTATACAGTGGCTTGCAAAAGTATTCGGCCCCCTTGAAGTTTTCCACATTTTGTCACATTACTGCCACAAACATGAATCAATTTTATTGGAATTCCACGTGAAAGACCAATACAAAGTGGTGTACACGTGAGAAGTGGAACGAAAATCATACATGATTCCAAAAATTTTTTACAAATCAATAACTACAAAGTGGGGTGTGCGTAATTATTCAGCCCCCTGAGTCAACACTGTGTAGAACCACCTTTTGCTGCAATTACAGCTGCCAGTCTTTTAGGGTATGTCTCTACCAGCTTTGCACATCTAGAGACTGAAATATTTGCCCATTCTTCTTTGCAAAAGTGCTCCAGCTCAGTCAGATTAGATGGACAGCGTTTGTGAACAGCAGTTTTCAGATCTTGCCACAATTTCTCGATTGGATTTAGATCTGGACTTTGACTGGGCCATTCTAACACATTAATATGTTTTGTATTAAACCATTCCATTGTTGCCCTGGCTTTATGTTTAGGGTCATTATCCTGCTGGAAGGTGAACCTCCGCCCCAGTCTCAAGTCTTTTGCAGACTCCAAGAGGTTTTCTTCCAAGATTGCCCTGTATTTGGCTCCATCCATCTTCCCATCAACTCTGACCAGCTTCCTTGTCCCTGCTGAAGAGAAGCACCCCCAGAGCATGATGCTGCCACCACCATATTTGACAGTGGAGATGGTGCATTCTGAGTGATGTGCAGTGTTAGTTTTCCGCCACACATAGCGTTTTGCATTTTGGCCAAAAAGTTCCATTTTGGTCTCTTCTGACCAGATCACCTTCTTCCACATGTTTGCTGTGTCCCCACATGGCTTGTGGCAAACTGCAAATGGGACTTCTTATGCTTTTCTGTTAACAATGGCTTTCTTCTTGCCACTCTTCCATAAAGGTCAACTTTGTGCAGTGCATGACTAATAGTTGTCCTATGGACAGATTCCCCCACCTGAGCTGTAGATCTCTGCAGCTCGTCCAGAGTCATCATGGGCCTCTTGACTGCATTTCTGATCAGCGTTCTCCTTGTTCGGCCTGTGAGTTTAGGTGGACGGCCTTGTCTTGGTAGGTTTACAGTTGTGTCATACTCCTTCCATTTCTGAATGATCGCTTGAACAGTGCTCCTTGGGATGTTCAAGGCTTTGGAAATCTTTTTGTAGCCTAAGCTTGCTTTAAATTTCTCAATAACTTTATCCCTGACCTGTCCGGTGTGTTCTTTGGACTTCATGGTGTTGTTGCTCCCAATATTCTCTTAGACAACCTCTGAGGCCGTCAAAGAGCAGCTGTATTTGTACTGACATTAGATTACACACAGGTGCACTCTATTTAGTCATTAGCACTCATCAGGCAATGTCTCTGGGCAACTGACTGCACTCAGACCAAAGGGGGCTGAATAATTACGCACACCCCACTTTGCAGTTATTGATTTGTTAAAAATGTTTGGAATCATGTATGATTTTCGTTCCACTTCTCACATGTACAACACTTTGTATTGGACTTTCACGTGGAATTCCAATAAAATTGATTCATGTTTGTGGCAGTAATATGACAAAATGTGGAAAACTTCAAGAGGGCAGTGGCTCCACCCACTGTCCGGAAGCAAAGTGGTATCTTAACACAAAAGAAACGCCCAGGCAATAATAAAACTGCATTACAAACAGTTAAAAGTATAAAGTGTGAGGAGGCTTACTTCAAGGAAGACAAATTCAAATGGTAAAATGAACTTTAATATGCACTTGGCCAACTGCCAAGTGCATATTAAAGTTCATTTTACAGTTTTATCATACCTTGGGCACCTCTTTCCTAATTTGTGTTATCCACCCTCCCTCGGCAGGGGGATTCTATTTGGTCAGGTGGTTGACACCACCCCAAAAGCCATCTAGAACCTTTTTGCACCGAGAGAGCAACCATGTCCAACTCATCTGGACACCCGAGTGGAGTCGGGTTTGTGCATCTCCACCCACATACAGTGGTTGGTTGCCCTTCTGCAACCTTCCTTTGTACCTTCACTTATTCTACCTCTATTCTCCATTGTTGTGACTTACTGCACCATCGGGGCTCCCGGTGTCTCTGTGTTTTTTGTTCCTCTCCAGGGTGGTCCCAGCTCACCCTATCTACCTGTAGTGTATTATCCTGCCTTGTAGACAATTGTTTGCCTTCCTTCATATGGCTTCTTCTTAGAACCGGGTAAATGGCTTGTCACTTGTCTTCATATGGTATCTTCATATAACTGGGTAAATGGCTTGTCACTTGTCCTCATATGGTATCTTCATATAACTGGGTAAATGGCTTGTCACTTGTCTTCATATGGTATCTTCATATAACTGGGTAAATGGCTTGTCACTTGTCTTCATGTGGTTTCTCCATATAACTGGGTAAATGGCTTGTCACTTGTCTTCATGTGGTTTCTCCATATAACTGGGTAAATGGCTTGTCACTTGATGTCCTCTGTCAGTTGAATCTTATCATGATGATAAAAGTCGGTGTGCATCATCATCTTTTGAGTTTGTTTGTAGAGTTCTTCTAAATATGGGGCATAGTAGCTAACTGCCTATCCATAGACTGTCAGTCACTAGAGATGTGTGGCTGCAGCAGATATAACAGACTTCCCTGCCCATTATGGTTTTGATACGAGGACAGGGCACACATGGTGGGCACACAAAATATTACACGTTAGGCAGAATTTTAACATTCTTCACTTAGGGGTGCATTTGCACAAGCACAAAAGCCAGGACACTAGCATTGTCTAATTAAGAGTCCGTAGAAAGGGTCAATGAGATACTAATAATTCAAATTTAATGAAAATTGTATGCAGCTTAGTATCGGGCCAATCATAAATCTGCAAGAGGAGCACTTTATTGGCCAAGTTTGAAGCTGCATTCAATTTGTTTGCAAATCAAAATATCGATGTATAGCTTTTCACAGTGCCTGGATGGTTAATGGAGGAGTTATCAGGCAAAAAAAAAAAAAGATGAGTTTCACTTACCTGGGGTTCTACCAGCACCATGCAGCCATCCTGTGCCCTCGTAGTCACTCACTGCTGCTCCAGTCCTGCCGCGAGCTAGTTTAGTTTTTGCCGACCTCGGGGCATTGCGTACATTTTTACGCATTCCCGCTGGTGCAGGAACATTAAGATATAAGTTTTTACGCGTTAGTGGTTCAATGCGTAAAAATGTACGCGTTGAACCACTAACGCGTAGAAACTTATATGTTAATGTTCCTGCACCAGCGGGAATGTGTACAAATGTACGCAATGCGGCCCGCCGACCCCGAGGACGGCAAAAACAAAGCTAGCTGACGGAGGGGGACCAGAGCAGCAGTGAATGACTAGACAGCACAGGATGGCTGCATGGGGCTGGTAGAAGTAAGTAGAGGTAAGTGAAACTCATTTTTTTTTTTTTGCCTGATAACTCCTTAAAAGGGACTCCGAGCAGTACAGAAACTATGGAAATATGCATATCATTTTAAAGCTCTCTTACTCCTCTTTCCAATGATATATAAACCGCTGCCCTACTCCTTTTAGTTTTCGCTATTTTCGAGATTGAAATTGCCGCGGCCGCGATTTCAATCGCGAAAATAAAGAAAACTAAAAGGCGTAGAGCGACGATTTAGGTGTCGTCAGAAAGAGGAGAAAGAGAGCTTTGAAATGATATCCATCTTTCCATAGTTACTTGTATTACACAGGACGACACTTTCCCCAGTGTCAGCAGCTCCATTCAGCAGAAAAAGTCGGCCTGTGTAATACAAGTAACTATGGAAAGATGGATATCATTTTAAAGCTCTCTTTCTCCTCTTTCTGGCGACACCTAAATCGTTGCCCTACGCCTTTTAGTTTTCTTTATTTTCGCGATTGAAATAGCGGCCGCGTCAATTTCAATCGCGAAAATAGCGAAAACTAAAAGGCGTAGGGCGGCGGTTTATATATTATTGGAAAGAGGAGAAAGAGAGCTTTAAAATGATATGCATCTTTCCATAGTTTCTGCGCTGCTCGGAGTCCCTTTAAGGGCTCTGACACAGTAGGATACCTTGAGCAAGACAACCTAACAGTGCTACTTCCTTTAGCATTACTGAAAATTTGCTACTGCAGTCAGGGCAATGCAAATACCAATTTAATTTTACATCTCTTTTCATTATTAAGGTAGACAAACAATGGGGCAATAGCAACTTGATTCTGCAATGATCAGTTATTCCACAAACTATGAATTGTGATAGTTAATAATCTCAGCACAAAACTGTTCAACAGTCAAACCGCTGCCCTGCTATCTTTACATTGTTTGATACAATACAATATAACCATTGATTGCAGCTCCTTATAAAATTTTGGTCAATGAGCTGAATAGATCAGGAGTGAGGGGAAATGGATTACCGGCGTATTTGAAAGTTGGAGTGACTTGGTACGCCACCCATATGTGAGGCAATTAGGTGTGTGTACAGATACTTACAGGTCCCACTGATAGATCACTTTGTTGCACATGCTGATACCTTAGTACAGGCTTTGCAATTGCTTCTTCATCTGTGTTCTTGCTGCTTCCCCATCATTGATGTTTCTATCTTCAGCTGACCTACTTCCTGACATCAAACCCCCTTCTAACTCCTGATTCAAACATCCTCCAACATAAACTCCAGCCTTATACCGAGCCCTAACTACTTCCAGTTGGACCGCTTCCTCATGCCTAACTGTAATGTACTAAATTAGCCAGTAAATCTAACCTCCCCCTACACTATGACTCATCACCAACCCGACTAAAATGATGCCTGCCCCTACCCAATACTCACCTCCGGTCATCATCATACCTGGTGCTCTATAGATGCATAAACTTGTTTTTAAGTGAGTTGCTACCTGTGCATAAACAATTAATGCAGTAAGGATAATTCTGTAAGGATAATTTGTTTTGGCACAACCATATATAACATATGGTAATTTTTGTTCGATACACATCGAGCAGAATGTTGATTATTGTTGTCCGGTGTATGACTTGGGTGCTTACGCTTTACACACACATACACATAAGCAAACACTAAATCGTACATTTGGCTAATTTATATTAGCTACGAGGTGATGCCAAAACATGTGCCGCAAATGAACTGCTTCAGTCAGGTAAACTAGTCGGTATCAGATAACAGTGCAGTGAAGTGCATCTTATATTTTGCTACAGCTATACATTACTGACACTTTATACATTGCAGTGTTGCCCTGACATCTTTGTATTTAAAACAACATGATACTCAAGATATTTCCCTCATTCTTCATTGCCATGCCTTCCTTTCACCATTGTTCAAGAAGCTCAGGTTAAGTTGTTTTTTTTAGTTACACACCTTGAATGTAGAGAAGAGGAAGGAAGACCTTTTCTTCCTCTTACCTATAATGAGGCAAATAATAATTATTTTTTATTTGTATTGCAACAACATCTTCGATTGCGCTGCACATACTAAAAAAAAACCAAAAATATTGGGGAACATAGATGCATGAGAAGTTGAAAACTCTGTACGATCAGGACATCCAGCAATACAAGTAAAAAATACATATATAGTTGATGAGCGGTTCGAGATATCACCAATACAGGTACATGTTTTTATGATAACTTAAACCAGAATAAGAATCAATAGGAGGAAGAGGTCCCTGCCCTTGCGAGATTACTTTATACAGTGTAGTGTGGTAGAGACACTAGGGAAAGAGACACAGGAGCTAGAGGATGAGGCAGTGTGTTGTCTGAACAGGTGTGTTTTGAGAGTACGTTTGAAAGTTTCCAGACTTAGAGCATGATGGACTGACTGTGGGAGAGCGATTATTATGAAAAAATGATTGCCGCAGTTGGTGGTCCACTGTAGCGTTGGCTGCTGTGGAGGTTCACAGTGACACCCTTATGTAGATAAACACCTCATAATTATACAGTCAATGATTCTAATTGTATATTGTCCAGTATTATTGGGCAATCAATGTTTAGGAGGGCACAAGCAATAAGGGAAGGAAATATTTCCCAAACATGTCATGCTTTGCAGGTCACCTCACATATGCACAGATGGGATGATAAGTGGATCTGCAATATGTGGATATTCACAAAGCATGTCATTCTGGTTTTGGTATCTGCGAGGTCATCTCAGAGTGAGCATTTTAGTGGAAAGATAGGTCTTAGGAATGATAAATCAGCAGCCTTGACATCTAGCCACATCTGATGGCTGCAGTGTCTGCTAAAGATTTAAAATAATAAACCCATGTAAAGAAAACAGGGCAGTAAAAGCAGTTAATAATTTAACATGAATCAGTTTTGAACTCAGGCATTGGACAGTTGTTTGAACTTTTGCACTGGGTGGTTGTTGGCAAGCTTACCGGTATATGTGGTCATAAAAGTCTTTCAGATTTTCAGCCACTCTTCCATGGAAAAGTAAACAATAGCCATGATTATAGCAACAGATAGGTTGTAATTCTGACATTCTGTGTTTTGTGCTACTCTGACAGTACGTGTGTAAAATATATAATAATAGTGCACGGTCTAAAAATATAGCAAAAAACTGAGAATGGCTTGAAAAAAAAATGCAGTACAGTACTCGGTACAAGGGAGGTTCTGGATCCTTGCGCACATGTTGCGGTACTCTGCCCCACCGCTTCCCCACAGCAGCTTGTCACAGTGGCCATCAGTCTCTATTGGACCGGCCACAGTACCCGTGTTGTGACACATTGTGATGGAAGTGGTCCAGTTGATAGAGAAGCTGCAGCGCATTAGCGAGCAGTAACAAGTGGGGCATGATGGGAGTCAACGGCATTGCAAAAATTTTTAACCATTCTAGTGGTAGCCGCATAGCTGGCACGCATGTGCAGATAGGGCGAGATGACGTGATGTACTTCCTGTACAGTAGTAAGCATGTCGCTGAGCGGGGGCGTGCCAAGAAAGTGCATCAGGTGCTTATTTCATTGTTGATTGTACTTTTTCTTGTCAACATTTTTACAGTCATGTGATGACATTTGTCCCTAACTATTAAAGGGGCACTACAGTGAAATACTGTAAAATGTAAAATATGTGCAAACATATACAAATAAGAAGTACATTTTTTCCAGAGTAAATTGAGCCATAAATTAGTTTTCTCCTATGTTGCTGTCACTTACAGTAGGTAGTAGAAATCTGACAGAAGTGACTGGTTTTGGACTAGTCCATCTCTTTATAGGGGATTCTCAGGGATATATTTATTTTTAAAAGCACTTAGTGAATGGCAGTTGCTCTGTCCAACTGCCAAAAACTGTGTAGGGAGCAGGGAAGCTGTCCAGCATCATTGTTTAAATCCTTTTTCGAGAATATCTTTATAAAGAATAAACGCATTGCTGAGAATCCCCTATGAAGAGATGGACTAGTCCAAAACCTGTCAATAGCTGGTGATTGGTCAATTTTACCACCTTGTAGTATGAGAGCTTACCTACACTATCTGTTTATAGTATTCAAAGTATGTTGGCCCTCGTATTGAATATAAGTGGTAAAATTGGACAGCGATTGGCCAATCAAAACTGCATGTGTGTATGCACCTTCTCACTACTATTCACTTTTTTTGCGTATTACTGTGACTAAAAGTGGGTACACATGCACATTTAATGTCACCTGCAGAGATCAAGACTGGATCCATAAGCTGACAGTTCGGAGGCAAGTGCTATACAGATGTGTTGCTCAGGATAGTGACACATCTGTTGGTATGGAGGAGGAAGAAGAGATGATGGTGCGACACACGTCAAGTGGCTTTGAGCTAGAAGGACGAGGAATAAAACTGCACTTGACCTTTGCCTGTCACTCCGGATTTCTCTGCAGCACATTGAGGGCCACTATATACACGTTATATTTTCTGCAGACAGGGCCCCGACTGGACACCTTGACTGTAAATTATTAGCGTTTTTACGAGGCTCTAGAGGTAGAGAGTTATTTGGAGATAACTGTTCCATATTGGTGTCATGGTGCCATTGACTCTTGTGAATAATGGGTACCCATACCACAGATTTAATTTACGCCAGAACATCCATCTCCCCTAAGCAGCAGGGCAGACATGAAAGAAGTAACTTAGGACTTTAGTCTTAATAAATACAGTATACCTCTATGTGTTGTATTGTATTGATACCTGGTCTGATTGTATTTGTAGTTTACATCACATTACCGCAGTGACAGGATGGCTTCATTTCTTGGATTATAAAATCAGAATGCTAAGAAATCGTTTTACAGTATCAAGAAAATGTAAAATTGGGTCTAAATTTCTGTTCCTTTTTCTTGATAGAGGCAAGTCGATAAATATAAAATCATGTCTAATTTTAAATAACGTGGGAACACAAACAACTTGGAAAGGCCTGTTTTTCGAGCTGCACACAAATTACTCTTTCATAAGGTGCAGACATTGGGAATTCACATAAAGCTGGTCTCTCATTCTGTTGTCACACTAACTAGAGCCAAAGCAAAGGACATTTATAAGTAGGCTAGACCAGAATTATTTGTAGTCATGTTCATGTCAACCATGTCTTTCTTCTACAACACAGTGGGCTTGATTCACTAAGACAAATAGCATGCCTTATCAGAGATAACACGCCTTATTAAAGTCAACATGCCTTATCAGAGTAGCATAGCGAGGGCTACGAACCCGCAGGGGTTCAGGGCAGGACAAGTGGAGCTCTCGGCATTGCCAATTAGCAGGCATAAGTTCATAGCGCTCGCTATGATACTCTGATAAGGCATGTTATCTCGGATAAGGCATGCTATTTGTCTTAGTAAATCAATCCCATTATAACATACTTAGTAGAGGAGCATAATGGGGTAGAAGGTTCCCAGAGGTCATCAAGTTTACGAATCAATATTTTTGAGAAATCAGAATGCACTGATTTGTAAATCATTTAAACCCTATATGACATTAAAACTAGTGTCATTTTAAATTTGATGCTAATCACATGTTTCAGAAAAGATGGGAAAGGGATGATAAAAGACTGCAAATGTCTGTAATACTAAAACAAAATACAGTAGAACATTTCAGAATCAGAAATCCTTTATTCACTGTGTACTGTGGTTGTTGTATCCGGAACTGATTGCGGTACACATGGCATTGGCAACAGAACAAGCAAGACAAATGGCACAATAGAGATGGCACAACAATACAATAGCAATAAAAGTAAGCAAACTAGTACATGTAGGTAGTCAATCACAGGATTTGAGTATGATTGGGCAAGCAATAAATCATTGCAGAAGTTAGGAGAGTGCTGAAAAAAAGAGCTGCGCCTGGGCGGTGCTTGGAGGGTCGGGGCAAGCGTAGGGCAGACTTAACTGCTCAGATGATGGGATTGGGGGGGAGGGGAGGCGCCTGGCGGGGAGGGCTGGAGTTCAGCCGGAGGACGGCCTGAGGAAATAACTGGTGGTTCTAGAGGAGATGGTCCTGTAGTGGCGGCCCAATGGGAGGAGTTTAAAGAACCAATTTCATTTCACAACTAGTTAGGTTAATTGACAACAGGTCAGTAACATGATTGAGTATAAATTAGCACCCCGCAGAGGCAGAGACTGTCAGTAAAATACACCACTCTGAAACACTGCGCTGCCACATACTGCAATACTGCAACAGTTTATTGTCCTATTCCAATTGTGTAAGTATATATACAACACATATATAAACATGATCCAGAAACACCATTGGTCTTAAGATGGACTGAGGTATAGCAAAAAACTATCCTGTGGTCTGAATCAAAATTTTAAGTTCTTTTTTGAAAGCATGTACACCTCACCCTCCAGGTTTAAGGCTAAGTCTGTCCTGCTTGTTATTGGCGCACAGTTCAAAGCTAGCATCCCTGATGCTGTGAGGGTGCATAGAAGCTTTTGGGGAAATACCTTTAACATACTGTATGCTGCAATCTGAATAGTGTCTTTTTAGGGGCAGGCCTTGTTCATATTAGCAACCTAATGCAATTCTGCATGTATTAAGGGTCTGGGCGCTAAAATTGACTGCCTGCAGTCCAAACCTATAACCCATTGAAAACATTTCTCACATTTTGAAATGAAAACTATGGTAAAGGAGACCCTAAACTGTATATCACCTGAAATCCTGTATCGGGCATAATTTCATTTTCATTTCAAAACTAATGTAATCGGTTTCCTTTATTTTCAAACATTTTCAGAGTGTTATTAAAGTGGAATATAACCCTGCATTTCAACTTTGCTCTAAAACATTATTTACAGTATATTATATGCAACCAGCATTTTTTTTTACTAGACCAGCATTGGAAGGGTTAAACAGGGCTTTAAAGTTCCTGGAGATTTCTGCAGACGCATCTGAAGCTGAAATAGATACATTTTGTTTACATAAATGTATCTAAGTGTTGAATGTGACTCATCTCTCTGACTGAGAAGGAGCTTGGAGGACAGCCAAAGAGTGTGTAACATTTATCAATAGATACATATAATAAATAGAATGTAACAATCTGAACTTCTGCATATCTCTCCACGGAACTTTAAACCTCTGTGTTTAACCCTTCCAATGCTGGTCTAGTAAAAAAAATTGCTTTTTGCATATAATATGCTGTAAATAATATTTTAGAGCAAAGTTGAAATGCAGGGTTATATTCCGCTTTAAATAGAATATGTCCGTGGTAAACTCTTTTGACATATTGCTGACTTCAGTTTCAAAATGAGCAATTTTTAAAAAACAATATTTCTCAGTTTCAACATTTGTTTTTTAAATGTTTCTACGTGAAGCTTTACATGATTTTCAAATAACCACAAGCTATTGTAATCTAGGTTTTTCACAGTGTCCTAACGTTTCTGCAAGTAAGCTGACGTTTATGTGGTGCATTGAAAATCTGGATGGCATTTGTAGTAGTGGACACAATACTTTACATATAGTGCATTTACAGCAGAAGGAGATTATAAACTGAGAAGATGCAAACAATATTCTTGTGTTTTGAAAATCTTTTTAATTTAGTACAACATTAGGACAAGTGTACATGGACCATTGTCTTCAGTTTGATCATTTCCTGGCTATTAATATAGCTGAGACATGAACTGAAATGCAAATGAATTCAGAAGTCTGTGTTTACTAGCCCTAATATTTTAAGGGATTGTAAATGACAAGCTCTTGAGTAGAAACTACATGTTTGTCACATTTCTTGTTTCAGCTGAGTTCATTCCTTCTTCAGGGATTTCTCTTTACAGAAGCACTTTTATTAAAACAATCATATTTACTCTTCTTTGCAGCCATGGCAGCAGTACACTCTTCTGAAGACTTTTTAGAATTCTCACTCCCTGATGAAGGCATTGGTTTACTGATTTCCCCAGAAGTCAGCACAACATGTTCCATGCTTTGAACGACCTTTCTGCTTATTGTAGTGAGCCTCTCGCCCCTAAGTTGTTTCAAATTGTAGGAACCATTAGGCTCTACAATTCAGCGCATATGCTGTCACTGATCACAGAAGGTAAAACAGGTTCACACATGTCCCTTGCATCACACATGTCATAACAGTCTCTCTCATGAGGTACAGAACAGGTACTTGTACAGAGCTGCTAAAATCTTTGCATTGTTTGTAGTTGACCTGGAGGGATCTGGGGTTTAAAGTGGAACTCTACTCTTTATGCTGGCAGGTCTCTTGCTGCTCTATCCCACACAAGCCACAGTCTTCTGTTTTCAGGTTATGCTGCAGCTTATTGTTTCATTTTATTTAGTTTTGAAAGCAAAAGATATATAATTAGTCAGAAAAATAAGAAAAAATGTTATAGATTTGTTTTCTGTTTCACAAATTAGGATTAATATATAAAATATTTTAAGTTAACTTTCCTCCCTTTATATTTAACTCTATTAGAGCTCAAAGGTCTTGTTTGCATTGCCCACACTGGAAATATCTGTTGCTGCATGATTTTTTTGCTTGTCTGAAAACATTTTTAGCAGCGGATGTGGGAGCACAAACAGGAGCTTGGCAAGAAAAAGCAAAGCTCGCCGTACATCTGTTTTACAGCTGGCAAATACAGAAAGCTGAATAACATGTCTTTCTGGAAATAGTTGGAATGTCGTTCTCTATAGAGTGAATTCATGGTGTATATGTTCTTGTAACATGTTTACTAAACATTCTCATCACAAGGGCTCCAACATTGTGGATACCTTATATTAATATATAACATATCCTGCTTTAAGAGCTCATTTCCACTAGTGCGGTGCGAATCGTCGGGATTCCACCGCTGACAAAATCGCATGCGGATGCGATTCCGCGTGCGTTTTTTGCCGCGATTTCGCATGCGATTTCACATAGGCAGGGTATATGCGAATTTAACCATGTCACTGCCTGGTTCAATTTACATTAGTTTTCATGCGAATTCGCACGCGAAATCGCGGAAAAAAACGCATGTGCGTTTTCCCTATCAAATACATAGCCTGCGAATCGCCTGCATTCCACACGCAGGCGAATTCTGCAGGCTCTACCGTGCAGAAAAATCCTGCAGAGAAAAACGCAGGAAAAAACTGACAAGTGGAAACAGGACCATCCACTTGTATTGGTTATGCGAATCCGCATGCAGACAACGCATGCGGATTCGCTCTAGTGGAAACGGGCCCTAAATGACAAGAGCACATCTGAATATTGCTGCCAGTCTCTAGCTGGCGTAGATTCTGTGTATTATTGTGCTTAGAAGGGACTGTTTGTGTTTCCTGTAATAATGGGGGTCTGTTATATTTACTGGCTCCTAATATGACCCTCAAGAAACAGTTTTTTGTTTGTTTGCATGTTTTACAATAGCTTAAGCTTGATTACGTTTTTATTGGTGTTAAGACAGTTAAGAAAGTCAATGTGAGAGTGGATTGAATGTAGCAGACAGCTAGTGTAAAGATGGCCACACACCATGCAGTGTTTTCAATATCATTTCAATTCAAGAATTGCAATCAATTTTTCTTACTGATTGTACAATGCTAGATTGCAGATTTACCTGCCAGATCAATTTTGACTGACTGCTGGCGTATCTTGGCTTCAGACTGACTGGGAGAGAGGGATGAAGCAGGCAGCTGGAGATTGCTGAGTAGGAAATTAGGAACTATGAATTGGTGCAATAGGTAACTTTTTTTTGATTTTGCTATAATTTTTATCCTAAAAAAATGTCATGCATAATTAGTGATGGGCTCAGGAGTAGATAACTACTCGGATTTGTGATTCTAATGAGGCTTAATTGCCTCAGCTGTGTGCATGGGAGACAGGGGGTTAATTACCCAGATGTCCGCCATTTCTAAGGGTATCACACTCTTGCACTCGTCCAATGGGACGCATTCCACAACTCACTATCGCGCACTTCCTCCTTACAGCTGAATGAGGAAGTGTGCGGTAGTGAGTCGTGGAACGCATCACATTGCGAAAGTGTGATACACATAGAAGCGGCGGACATCTAGGTAATTAACCTCCTGTCTCCCATGCACACAGCTGAGGCAATTAAGCCTCATTAGAATCACAAATTTGAGTAGTTATCTACTCGTGAGCCCATCACTATGCATAATTCATGTAATTGTTCTATTAAATACACAAAATGCACCTAAACTTTGACTTTGAAAAGAATGACAGGCAGGTCTGGGTGCAGCTCCAAAATCAAACCACTGGGCACGTGGGCTGGCATCTAAAGGTTCTGCTTTACACACTGATTACAGGTGTGTCACACATTTGATTAGCACTTCCTGATTAGGAAGCAGCAATGTAACGATCGGTGTCAGCACGCAGAGAGAATCTGATTATTGGTGATCTGCAGTATCACCAAGAATACAGATATATACCTGATTATTGATGATCTGCAGAATCACCGATAATACAGATATATTGCTAACCTCTGGACACCTGAAGCGTGTAAGTGTTTGGTGTAACGGTAGAAATTGGACCACCGGGGTAGCAGGTGGTCCAATAAGTAGAGAGAGACTCTACTGTGGTCAAGGACTCCAGGAGGGGGAGTCCCTGACTGTTTTGCAGCAGCGCCCCCTCTGAGGAGCAGGGGACCCCTGCAGGAGGACTGAGCACCCCAGGAGAGGGTGACAGCCAGAAAGGTCGGGCAGGCCGGGTCGGCAACACACAAGCAGATAAAGTACGGAGACAGGAGACTGATTTGGTAACCAGGGACAGGCAGGGTATATTCGTAAACAGATAACCAATAATGCCTGGTCTAGGGTGTGAGATCCGTGGTCCCACACCCAGGAACTGGTCTAAGGAGTAACACAGATGTTATACAGTATTCCTAGTCTGGGGTGTGAGGTCCGTGGTCTCTACACCCTGGAACTGGTCTAAGGAATAACACAGATGATATACAGTATTCCTAGTCTGAGGTGTGAGGTCCGTGGTCTCTACACCCTGGAACTATGCTAGAGAATAACACAGATGATACACAGTATTCCTAGCCTGAGGTGTGAGGTCCGTTGTCTCTACACCCTGGAACTATGCTAGAGAATAACACAGATGATACACAGTAAACTGGCTAAGTGTGGATTCCCAGGTCCACCTGGTTCCACCACACTGAAGGATCTGACTAAGGTCTGAGTGCTAACACATAGGCATTCGCAACGCCAGACAACCAGCAACTGAACAGCAAGAGATATATATAGCAAAGCACTCCACAGCGCCGCCCAGCTCCCATCAACCAATCACCTGCTGAGCTGGGATCAGCTGACCGCCTCGATCAGCTGACCCTTCTCCTATTGGCATAAAGAGCCTGTCTCGTGGCGCGGATACCGCCGCCTCACCATCAGAACGCGCGGCGGCTTTTCCGCAATCCATCACAAGCAATAGATGTAGAAATCTCAACACACCCATCATACACACCGTGACTGATATACTACAGCTGGTTGCACTATTTAAAGCAAACCTCAAGCAAAAATAAACTTATGAGATAATGAATTGTATGTGTAGTACAGCTAAAATATAGAACATTAGTAGCAAAGACATGAGTCCCATATTGTTTCCAGTACAGGAAATGTTAAAAAAATTCAGTTGTTATTTATGCAAAGGAGCTTCTCTGAGCTATTCGACCCACTGAGTCAAATACAGTCCTGTTTTCTGAAGCACTTAAACAGCCAAGAAACAGTGAGAGGCAGCTTGCGATACGGTTTTACTGCAGTAAAGTTCAAAGGGTCATTATTTCTGCTTTGTTTTATAGCTTAAAAGACAGTGTGGTTTTAAAACTGCAACTGTGATTGCATGATGCAATGTTTTATTTACTACTAATGTTCTAGTGTATATTATATTACACATAGTATAGTGTGTAATATATATAGTATATCAGTAGCAGTATGCTCAAAAGTCTACGTTGCCTATGATTTGCTACGTTACCTCCAACACACTGTCACACAAAGCTTTACTTCTCTACATTTAGTGACAAAACTGCACGCTATTGTGAGTGGAGCCCATAGAAATGAAAGAATATACCGTATTTCGCGCCGTATAAGACGCTCCGGAATATAAGACACACCCAGGTTTAGAGGGCAAAAGCCAGGGGAAAAAAAATACTAAACCTGGTGCGTCCATATTCCAGGAGCGTCTTGTACATGTACTTCTGTGTGTCCTCATGTGTGCTCCTGTGCCCCCCATATCCTCATGTGTCCTTCTGTGCCTCCCATGTGTCCTCCTGTGCCCCCATGTGTCCTTCTGTGCCTCCCATGTGTCCTCCTGTGTGTCCTAATGTGCCCCCCATGTGTCCTTCTGTGCCCCCCATGTGTCCTGTGTCCTCATGTGCCCCCCCCCCACGTGTCCTTCTGTGCCCCCCATGTGTCCTTCTGTGCCTCCCATGTGTCCTCCTGTGCCCCCATGTGTCCTTCTGTGCCTCCCATGTGTCCTCCTGTGCCCCCATGTGTCCTTCTGTGCCTCCCATGTGTCCTCCTGTGTGTTCTCATGTGCCCCCCATGTGTACTTCCGTGCCCCCCCATGTGTCCTCCTGTGTGTCCTCATGTGTGCTCCTGTGCCCCTATATGTCCTCCTGTGCCCCCCATGTGTCCTGTGTGCCCTAATGTGCCCCCATATGTGTGCTCCTGTGCCCCCCATATGTCCTCATTTGCCCCCCATGTGTCCTGTGTGCCCTAATGTGCCCCCATATGTGTGCTCCTGTGCCGCCCATATGTCCTCCTGTGCCCCCCATATGTCCTCCTGTGCCCCCTATATGTCCACCTGTGCCGCCCATATGTCCTCTTCCCCCCCCCCCCAGCCTTCCTCCCTCCCACCTGCGTCTCCTGGCCCCCCCGGATGGAAGTGTCAATAGCGGTGGCAACTTACCTTTGGCAGGCTCCCGCACTGATCCTAGATCATTGCGCTGCCCCCCGCTAGCCTCCTCTGCCTCCCCCCTGCTTTTCTGGCCCCCCCGGGTGAAGGAATAAGTAGCGGTAGCTTACCTCTGCAGTGCGCCCGCGATGACTGCAGACGTCCGTCTTCCAGGCACTTCTTGCTCTAGTGACCGGCTTGAACTGATGACGCGCATGCAGTACGCAGCGTTAGTAACCAATGCAACGTGTGCACTGTGAAAGGGGCATTGATTTTTCATTGCAGTGAGTTATTCTGCCTTAAATGTTGTTTTAACGTGCGACTTTAACGTCGCACTGTGAAAGAGGCCTTATGCTGGGGATACACGGTAAGTTTCTCTACCGTGTATCGACCAGCTGATCCGGCCAGCTGATAATATTCAGCTGGTCTGATCAAGCCGCTCGACTCCCGCCTGCTCGATCCCCGCCGGGGACAATGGCAGGGAATTGAGCGCTAAGGAAGTGCCGGCGGCGACGAGCGGTAATCGATCCGCGCGGACGAGCGGGGGACGCGGCGGGGGTCGATCTGGCGGCTAATCGGCCGCACAGATCGACCCGTCTATTCCTAGCATTAGAGAGACAGGATCAGCAGGAGAGTTAGAGGGAAGGTTCATGGACATGTTTAAAAAAATAAAAATACTAATCCACTTACCTGGGGCTTCCTCCAGCCCGTGGCAGGCAGGACATGACCTCGACGCCGCTCGAGGCCCCCGGTCTTCTCCGGTGGCTCACCCAACCTGGCCAGGCCGGCTTCCAGGTTATGCTCTTGTGCGCTGCTTGCGGTACCTTGGGCTTCCTCCAGCCCGTGGCAGGCAGGACGTGCCCTCGACGCCACTCCGGAGGCTCCCGTGCTTCACCGGTGGCTCACCCGACCTGGCCAGGCCGGCTTCCTGGTCTGGCTTCTCCTTGCGCTTCAACTTGCGACTCACGCGGTCGCGCTGACATCGGACGTCCTCCAGGCTGTACTGCGCAGTACAGTCCGTAGGACGTCCGATGACGTCAGCGCAAACGCAAGTTGAAGCGCAAGGAGAAGCCAGACCAGGAAGCCGGCCTGGCCAGGTCGGGTGAGCCACCGGTGAAGCATGGGAGCCTCTGGAGCGGCGTCGAGGGCACGTCCTGCCTGCCACGGGCTGGAGGAAGCCCAAGGTACCGTAAGTGGATTAGTATTTTTATTTTTTTAAACATGTCCGTGAACCTTCCCTTTCAGCAACTGGTATTATTTAAAAAGGAAAAAAAAACATATCCTCCTCAGTTTAGGTTCCCTTTAACTTTTTTTTTAAAGGGAACCCTTTTAAAGGGGAACTGAAGTAAGAGGTATACGGAGGCTGCCATATTTATTTCCTATTAATCAATACCAATTCCCTGGCAGCCCTGCTGGTCTATTTCTCTGCAGTAGTATCTGAATAACACCAGAAACAAGCATGCAGCTAGTCTTTTCAGATCTGACTTTAAAGTCTGAAACACCTGATCTGCTGCATGCTTGTTCAGGGGCTATGACTAATAGTATTAGAGGCAGAGGATCAGCAGGGCTGCCAGGCAACTGGTATTGCTTAAAAGGAAATAAACATGGCAGCCTCCATATACCTCTCTCTTCAGTTCCCCTTTAAATAATGCACATTGCCTGGCTGTCCAGCTGATCCTCTCCCTCTAATACTTTAAAGAGGAACTCCAGTAACAAGTGTGTGAGTGCGTCCATGCATTCGCGCTACTGTGCATGTGCCGCACAAACAGCCTGGGACAGGAGCAGGACAGGCCAGGTCTACTAGTTATGTATATATTAGTCAGTGTTTGCTCATTGCAAAATCTTTCCTCTCCCTGATTTACATTCTGACATTTATCACATGGTGACATTTTTATTGCTGGCAGGTGATGTCAGTGGAAGGAGATGCTGCTTGCTTTTTTAGGAGTTGGAAACAGCTGTAAACAGCTATTTTCCACGATGCAATGAGGTTCACAGACAGGAAACTGTTAGGACCATGGTTCTGACATCACACTGTGGGGTTTCCCCACAATATTAGTCATATAGAATCCCCTTGATGACCTGTTTGAGAAAAGGAATAGATTTCTCATGGGAAAGGTGGTATCAGCTTCTGATTGGGAAGAAGTTAAATTCTTGGTTACGGTTTCTCTTTAACCTGCTGGGCGTTTCGATTATGTGCAGCCACAAGGCTGCGCATAGTTTTTAATACCTAATTTATTTTTTTTAAATCATGTAGCTAGCCTAGCGCTAGCTACATGATACCCCCCTCCCACCCCTCTGATCGCCGCCGGCGCCTATGCCCGTCAGGAAATCCCGTTCTGAACGGGAGTTCCTTGAGGGCTTCCCCCGTCGCCATGGCGACGAGCGGAATGACGTCATCGACCTGACGTCACAGGAACTCCCAATCCACCCCAAAGCGCAGCCTGGCGGCGATTGGCCAGGCTGCGCATGGGGTCTGCGGGGGGGGCCTCTTTTGCGTCGGGTAGCGGCGGATCGGCGGCGACAATCGGGTAGGACAGTGTTTTAAAAAAAAATATATTAAATTGGCCCAGCAGGGCCTGAGCGGTGGCCTCCGGCGTCGTCCAGAACGCTAGGGAGGTAAGCCATAGACCCTGAACAAGCATGCAGATTAGAGGTCTATGACAAATCTGACAAGATAAGTTGCATGCTTAATTCAGGTGTGTGATTTAGAACCTACTAGCCAGAAAGATCAGCAGGACTACCAGGCAACTGGTATTGTTTAAAAGGAAATATAGCAGTTTCCTCGGGTTCCTTTTAAAATTCAGCCCTTCTTCCCATCACCACCCCCAACCATCTCATGAGACGGGGGTTCTTCTTTCTTCACAACTCAGGCATGCATGTGCGGAGTCATCTATACTTGGTAATGGAAATTTACCCTGGAGTTGTTTTTTCACTTTTGGTTCACACTGAGGCTACTTTCACACTAAGGAGCTTCACTGCATTCCATGAAAAACCAGGATCACAACACAAGAAAATTGGCATCACAAGTTTGCATGCGATGCATTATATACAATGAAGCATGCAGTACCAGAAAGTATGCTTCATTACCAATTGAAAACACATACCGGTATTTTACACCTGTTTGATAGTGGTGAACGCTATGTGATGGGAATTCAGAGCACTGAATAATAATAATAATTGCCAAAACATCCACGCTAGACATTTCTCATTAGTGCAAGCCAGAAGGACTTGTGGTAGTCACTTTTACAACACCTATTCACCACATTTATACTATTTGTTAACCACTTCTATACTTTCTACCTACTCTCTTTTATGAATTTGACTTTCAGATATGAAAGCATGGTTTCTGAAGTTTCACTAGAAAAAAACAGTAATTGGTTGCCAGAGCTTTACTGTTTATAAACAGGCTCCTAGGTGGTCAGTTCTAAGCAGATCCCAGCCCTGAAGGCATGTACTGCATGAGTGTGTGAATAAGGGTTACCGTAGCTGTAATATTAGTGCCTGTGTAACAGAAACATTGTATGTGCCAGATAGGACATAGCTTTAATCTTCATCTATCAGATTCCTGACAAGCCACACCTAGGACAAATTGGTCATTGTTAAGGTGGCCACACACGATACAATAAAATGATCCGATTTTACAGTAATTCGATAAAAACGATCGTATCTCTCGAAAAAAATCGAAAGCTTTTTTTTCATTCGACTGAAAAATCCGATCGGATTTCCTGTTTTTTTCGATTTAAATCAATCCGGAATGCCAGATATTTCTCTTCAATTCCTACTAAAGATTGTATCTTTCTACTAAAGATTGTATGGTGTGTGTTGGATTGCTAATTTATTAATATACACACCCTAGCAATTTTCTCTGAGTTTCCAATCATTTTCATCATAATTGAGGACAAAATTGAACATAGGTGTGTGGTACATTGGTCAGGTTTTTGAAATGTTACAATCAGTCAGAAAAATTGATTGCAATTCTTAAATTGAACAGATATTTAAAAAATTGTACGGTGTGTGGCCACCTTTACTAAAGTAAGGTATTTTATAATCCTTTCATATACTAAACCCCCCTTAGTATGGGGAAATATTTTTTACATTTAATATATTAGTAATTGTACAGAAAAAAACATTTACATGTTAATTCTAATGCTGGGGATACACGGTACGTTTCTGTACCGTGTATCGACCAGCTGATAATATTCAGCTGGCCCGGTCAAGCCGCTCGACCCCCGCCTGCTCGATCCCCGCCGGCGGACAATGGCAGGGAATCGAGCGCTGATAAGGAAGTGCCAGCGGGGACGAGCGGTAATCGATCCGCGCGGACGAGCGGGGATGCGGCTGGGGTCGATCCGGCGGCTAATCGGCCGCCGGATCGACCTGTGTATTCCCAGCATAAGGGTGCGTACAAACACACAATAATCCATTACTGTACTAATAGGTTGCTAGGCTACAGTCTAGCATGTGTTCTGCTGCTATGGAGGGTTGAGAAGGGCTGCTTCCAGTCCTGAGAGGACCAATGCGCTAAGCCAAGACAATCCAGCACCCGAAACAGACGACACATCAGGACAACTGCCTTGACCCGCCAGCTCTGCTGAGTTTACTGCAGCGTGTGCACCTTAAAGGAAACCTAAACTGAGAAGGATATGGATTTTTCCTTTTAAAATAATACCAGTTGCCTAACTCTCCTGCTGATCCTGTGTCTCTAATACTTTTAGGCCCCGTTCACATTGCACGCGTTCCCGTCCGCGTTTCAGGAACGCGTGCGGGAGGCCGACACGCACGACATCAGACAGTGCATAGAGTGCACTGTCTGATGTTCACACTGCATGCGTTCCGGACCTGTGCGGTCCGGGAACGCATGCTGCACGCGTTTCCTAGCAAAACGCGCGGCTGTCCCATTCACAGCCACGCAACGCACAGAGACGCACATGACGTGCGTTCCTGTGCGTTGTGTTCTGAACGGAACGCGCCTGCGTTCTGTGATGTGCACGGGGCCTTAGCCACAGCCCCTCAACAAGCATGCAGATCAGGTGCTCTGACTGAAGTCAGACTGGATTAGCTGCATGCTTGTTTCAGGTGTGTGATTCAGCACAACTGCAGCCAGAGATCAGCAGGACTGACAAGCAACTGTATTGTATAGAAGGAAACATCCATAATATCCCTCTCAATTTAGGTTCCCTTTAAGCAGTAAACCTATTTCCGATCAAGTGGAGAAATACAAAGTGTTATGTACCTATACAGTGGAGGAATATATATTTTTGTCACTTCTGTACACCCGTTTGCCTTGTTTTGCCATATTTACAAATGTAATGGTTTATCACTTTTGAAATTTCTCTCCAATTTCTACAGTTTTTTTTATTTTTTTGCCTTATTTATGAAGCGACAAAAATATTTCCTTCCAGAAACATGCAGGAAGCTTATTTGTGCAAAAGCCATTTAAAGAAAGGGAGTAGCAGCAAAAGGTGCCACGGTCTATTCTTCTACATTTGACACTTTCTGCTACTTTCGCCATTTTCTAAAAGGTTTTCTGCATCTTTTTTTGCCATATCTGCCAAATTCTTCTGCGACCTGCTGGATCTCTAAAACAGCAAATGCAAAAAGAGACAGTAAAAATGCATGTGATCCCTCTCACATTGCCCACATATTTTCTCCACCGGGATCAATGTAACCCCCTCCTCTGTGGCCTTCATGCTAACCAGCTGGCTCCCCTGCAGTCCATCATACACTGTGCTGCATGACTCATTCACCTCTCCTCTTACATCTCTAATGCTGCCCCTTTCTATCAGTCCCTGCAGAACTCCCCTACAGTCTGGCTCCACCTTACATAACTGCATGTGCCACATTCAATGGAACGTCCACTCTTCTAATGACATTCACCTCTCTAGTCACCCCTATACATTTTTGCATTCATAGTCTTTCTTACATTTCTCCCCTCCTCTGGAACTCTCTTAAAGAGACACTGAAGCAAAAAAAAAAATGATGATATTATGATTTGTATGTGTAGCACAGCTAAGAAATAAAACATTAAGATCAGATACATCAGTGTAATTGTTTCCAGTACAGGAAGAGTTGAGAAACTCCAGTTGTTATCTCTATGCAAACAAGCCATTAAGCTCTCCAACTAAGTTAGTCCTGGAGAGGGCTGTTATCTGACTTTTATTATCTCAACTGTTCCTGGAGTATTTACTTTTCCTCTGCTAGAGGAGAGGTCATTACTTCACAGACTGCTCTGAAAGACTCATTTTGAATGCTGAGTGTTGTGTAATCTGCACATATTATAGAATGATGCAATGTTAGAAAAAACACTATATACCTGAAAATAAAAGTATGAGAATATTTTCTTTGCTGCTAATCTTCTAGTAATTATTCATAGTACACAACCAATTCACTATATCATATTTTTTTTTTCGCTTCAGTGTCTCTTTAACCAACTGGTTTGGCACTAAAACCTACTGTATCTAAAAAGCACATACACATGAGCCACAGCGGTGGCTCGAGCCATAAAAAAAAAAAAACAGCGACAGCTCGTCGCCAGGTTCCTCTGTGCGACAGCTGTACACACGGCGCACAGAGGGACACAGATTCGGCTGAAGCTGTCGCCGAAGGTTCCTCCCCCCCCGCCGTCCCCCATACATTGTGTATGGAGTTGCTGTCGCTAGTCTGCATACACACGGCGGACTAGCAACAGTTGCATCGATGTTGCGGCGACAGCTGTTGCCGGCGATGGCGACAGCAGCGACTAGCGACGGTTCGGGGTGCGCGCCTCATACATACGGGCGACCTGTCGCCGCAACACGCGTGCGCCACGTGGTTGCGACGAGAGTTGTAGCCCGTGTGTATGAGGCTTAACTCTTAACACCTTAGATTGTAAGCTTGTAAGGAAATACTCTTTCTCTTATCTCCTGCTGAGTAGAACAATGCCTAATTGCTAGGCAGATAGATGGTTAGATAGATAATTTCCAATATGTTGGAAATTATCTATCTGGCGGGTAAATCTAAAGGAAAATCTTACAGAAAATTGTATGGTGTGTACTAGGCATTACAGAAAATTGTATGGTGTGTACTAGGCATTACAGAAAATTGTATGGTGTGTACTAGGCATTACACCTTGATTCAATTAACTTTTCTCCTATGTGAGTATAAAAGAATAGAGATCTGCATCGGCCTACTCACCAGATCTGGGTCACTAATTGTAGCTGCCTGCCATAGGTGTGAGGGACAAATCTGATCATACCCACTTGGACTGTGTGTTGGTGGTTCCCTTTAGGCTGTATCTCTTTAGATATGCATGTCTTCTGGACAGACCTTGCAGTGTTTGGTGTAACTTGTAGAGGCAATCAGGCCTTGTTCACATAAATCACCAGCGCTATCGCAAGTGCTAAGCGATTTATTGAGTGATTTTGAAAGCACTTTTCTAAGCACTTTTTGAGTGATTTTCACTTGGAAAAGTTTTTTTCTAAGTGCTTTTCTAAGCACTTTTGTGTACCTTTTTTTTCACTTTCTGACACCAGTCAGGAAGTGAGCTCTTTGCCCTGGAAATGAATAAATACAATGTATTTATTCATTAAAGGCACTCGGGAAATCGCTTTTCAAAGCACTATTTCCAGCGCTTTGCGATTTACCAATAATTTCTATTGAATCACAAACGCTCTAAATATGGTGCAGGAGTCGCGTTTGCGATTGGATAGCAAGCTCATCGCTCATTTGAGAACATTCACATAGAGCAATATTTCACAAGCTATTTTAAAGCGATTTTAAAAATTGCCAGCGCTTAAAAATAAAAACAAATACGTTCTAAGTGTGAACAAGCCCTAAGGTTCAGATATAATATAACCTTTAATTAATAAATATTTATACTATATTGAAGACACATTGTACCTATTCCTCTTGTTACATGTCAATTTCATGTTTTATGGAATTCATGCTTTGTGGATAAAGTTTACAATAAAAGTTGTTTAATAGGACAAAAAAAAGTTACTACCCAGTGAGGAAGGACTTCTGCTGATTCAATCCATGAGGTAGCTGCTTCCCACACATTATTTATTCTGGTTTTATCTGCCCTGAGCGTCTTTACAAGTCATTCAGTATTTATAACATATTTATTGTCTTATATACTGAAACTTAATGGAGTTCTACTCTAATTCTAGCTTTGCCCATGTTTGCCTGGAACACATTAAACATTTTCCTTTTTTCACTTTAGTATATTTGCCAAATATGTGGAGTTGTGCAATTAGCCTGTCCAGAGGGAAAGATTATTTGTGCTTCCCATGGCCTCTCTTACATCTGAGATTTGTTTCCTCCCGCTTTTGGCTTTGTGGGAAGCACATGAAAAGCAGTCAACCATATAGATATACATATTAGATAGGATGCCTGGGAAAGCCTCCTCAGTAACAGTTAAGGCATCTAATTACATTTATGTTTGCTAAAGAATGTTTCTCCTCTGTATGTCAGTGTATATAAGCTGTGTTTTTCAGTTCTGGTCAGGAACCAGTCCGACGAAGGCTTTTTATAAGTCGAAAGCTCACTGTTTATCCATCTCTAAGTTAGCCAATAAATGGTATCATCCTGATTCAAAACTTCTAACCATATATTACAACTGACATGAAATCTAGTAGGGTTTGCCTTCCCTCTCTTTTACCTGAAGCTTATATTGTGTTTTCTGCATGAAAGACTGTACCTATGTGTCATTATGATATGGAAATACCCTGCTACACTAGTTGCTGCCCTTATCTATGTAAGGTAACTTTAGCTAGTCTGACGAAATAAGCAGAAACTTGAAGAGTCTAAAGGGAGATGGTGTGTAAGAAAGGAAAAAATCCCCAGGTCTCATCCATTACTTGGAAACAGGCATTAGAAGAGCATTTTCACCAGATGGTCGTCATGCTAAACAACAGTGTCTGGCTCTCTGAAGAGCACACACAGCTGTCACTGGTTGTCAGTAATTGTGCTAAGTATGTGTAGTTTATCTAATTTCTTGAAAATAATTTGTTCTTATGTGAGTTTTCATGTCGCTGACCTTACTGTTTGACTCACATACATTTCATGGAATATTTTAAAATGTGTTTTAAAATACATTAAAAATATGCACCTGTGCTTTAAGGGGGAAAAATGGCCCCATTTGGGTACTTATCCTATTAGATGGAAGTCTTTGGAGAATGTCCCACCTGTGCAGTAGAATGGAGCCGAACGGGCTCATCTTTTCCTGCTGAGCCCAAGTGGCGGCTCCGTGCTTCTGCGCAGGCATGAGCTGGCAGTGCAGCCGCCCTTGTTCATGTACGGGAGCACAGCTGCGAGCTTCACAGGTTCCCAGCACTGGAGAGGTGAGGCGGAGGGAGACAGAGAGGTCTCCTCTGGAGGAGAATCCAGAGGCTTCTCTATGCTGAGGTAAGTATGTGACTTTTTTTTTAAGGAACAGGTTTGCTTTAAACCACTCTGTACAGTATAGAGACTCCTCACTTAACTTTTCCATATTGTACCAACACTGAGATTATTGGTTTGGGTGTCAGTCCTGGTTCACATCAGCCGTGAAAAAGGTCTGATTATCGAATTGAGATAAGCAAGCTTTTATTGCTCTCTGCAGTGAAAATAAACAATTTCACACAGAGGGAGTACTTGGGATTGCTTTCCAATGTTTTATGTAACTAAGAGTAGTTACTGAAATGTTAGTTTTGGGTGTATAGTCCCACTTTAACATGCATAAGATCTGTTTAGAGATGTCTATTGCTAACTGTAACGATTGGTGTAGCAAACAGAAGTCTGGTTATTGTGTGATCTGCAGTATCACCAATAAATCAGACACTATCAGGGACGGATCTGGGGGGGGGCAAGCGGGTATCTTGCCCCAGGCGCAGTTTGTTGAATACTTAAAAAGGCGGCAAAATGAATGGCAGTTTAGGCGCCAAATCCTGACCTTTAGGCGCCAAAACCTGACCTTGCCCCAGGCGCAACTTAGTCTTAATCCATCCCTGGACACTATACCTGATTATATGGTGATCTGCAGAATCACCAATAATGCAAGTATAGCTAACAAGGTAATAGCAAGTGTACAGTGCTTGGTGCAACAGTAATACTGAATAGTTTGGCAGAACCTCACCAGAGGAGCTGGTGGGTACTATCAGTAAGGAACCTCACCAGTGACAAGGGCTCACTGGTGAGTAGAGTGGTCAGACAGATAGGTTCGGCAACAGACAGGAGGATACAGTACAAAATCGGCAGGCAGAAGGATAGAGGTATTTCAGGCAGAGTCAGCAACAGGATCAGATGGGCAAAAGTACAGAATCTTATAGCGTAAGAGAAGTCAGAAGAGAGCCAAAGTCATACACAGATAATCAAGTAATAATAACAGTAGTTTCCTCCCAGATCAAAGCACACCGGAACTATCTAAGGTCTGAGTGCTCACACGAAGCATTCGCAACAGCAGACAGTTTGCGAGTGATTCCCGGCTTAAGAAGAGGAGACCCCTCGGCCACGCCCACCAGCCAATCCGAGCTGCCGAAAGTCTCCTCTGACGTCAGCCGACCGGCAGGTCAGCTGACGCGCCTCCTCCCCGCATAAAGGTCCTGCCTGTGCGCGCGCGCCACAAAGCCACTCTATGAGCCACTGACAATCCCCTCGGCGTGCTAGACGCCGGGGAGACAGGCGAAACGCCCGACAGGGAAATCGAAGCAGCCACGGGGGCATCCTGACTGCCCGCAGCTGCATCTCCGCAGAATGTCACACTAACGGATCCATTCCAGTGAGCGGACTGCAAGGTTGTGTGGTATATAACAATAGCATACTATTTATGACATGTCAGATGTAATGGACACAACTAGTATCTGTCAATAAGATTTCCATGCCGTGCACATGTACCACTGTACCATGGATGTCAAGAGCCTGTGCTAATGTGAATTGAGCCTCCCCCATGATTCAGAGCACTGGGCGTTCTTTCTACAACTTAAAATATAAACAACAGCATAGGGAATTCTCCAGTGGGTGTTGCATGTTAAAGTATCTCTATAAATATAAATATTTTTTTTCTTACAGGTTAAGAGTCTAACAGCCTAATATTTTATTATGCCTCTCAAACATTTGTAGAGATGTCTCTGCTCGACTTTGCAGGTTATTACACCTGGGGGTTAGTAAGAGTAGGACCCCTGATCTGTTAAAAGTTTAATTTACTGTCTGTTATGGGGAATTGGAGAGGGGGAATTAAGCTAACCATGCATAATACAATATGCTGATTCAGTTGAACAATTTATTTGCTATTATAATTGAATGGATCCCAAAATCTAGTGCAAATTTGCCCTTCAACAGCAAGTGATGTTTTTTTGTTTTGTTTTTTATATCAGTTTATTGATATCAAAGAAATAGTACAGCACTACCGGCGCAAGGCAGAATAAACGTACATAAAACAGAACAAAAATAATTAAATACACAAGTGATGTTTTAATAGGTTGTTTCTCTAAAGAAAATTGATTGGAACAGAGAAAACATTGCAAGCAAACTTGACTATTTTGATGTAGACATGCTATCAAACATGACTGACCTAGCAATAATCCTGATCTAATTGTTAAATAGATCATTTGATAGATTGCATGGTATTTTTCCTACATAAGAATGTCTCAAGATGGGTAGAACATTGCTATAATGGAAAATGGCAACAAAACCAGGAACTATGACGGGGAGATCACACAGCACACAAGATACAAAATTCCCATGTCTGACTCAACCCTCCAAGGTTTACAGATAATGAAACATCACTTGTGAATGACTGTGATGTAATAGTCAGAAGCAGGGCTGTAAACTTTGCTACCCGTAAAACATTTTTTTTACAATAGTTAAAAGAAAATTTGCCATGGAAAAAAACTATTTCCTGCAAGACACACAAAAGCACTTGCGCATGCGTGCACACAAACACACACACACACACACACACACACACACACACACACACACACACACACACACACACACACACACACACACACACACACGAACACACACGTACACACACACACTCATAAATAACAGTAGATAAGCAATGTTACTAGCCTGATATCGCAAATGACATTTGTAAAAGATGATGAAGGGCAGGTTGTATTGACTGCACATATTTTTTTTTTATTGCCATGGGACATTTGTATGAATTAAGGTGCCCTCCACAGCACATTTTCTGATGCGAAAGGGAGATGAATGGAAATATTCTATGGCTGCCCACTGTAGTGCAATACATTATTGGTACTGATAGAAGAACAGACCCGAAGAACAGAAGAAAAAGAAATCTACAGATTAAAAAGACTGAAGAAGTATGGTACTGAACAGAAGATAGATGATAAAAGCAAAAATAGAGATAGAAGATAGAGATAAAACGAAAGAGTACAGGTGAAAGGCAAAAGAGAAAATATGGTTTATTGATTAAAAAGAAAATGGTGGATAAGTTGTAAGCATTTTCCCAAAGGCTGAATTCACAATGGTGCATTGTATAACACACGTGTTATAATGTGTTTGAACTGCAATGGAGCCTGGACATAGACATTAATTCAAAGCCTGCATGCAGCAAGTTAAAATTAGTTATGACGCAGAGATATGACCAGCCCTATAGAATTGTATGGGCAGTGAGTTGACCTGCACAATTATTCTGCAATGCAACTGATGCACTGTGATCTGGCCCTAACAAAATTTTTTAGGGGAATATTTAACCACTTCACCACTGAGGGGTTTTACCCCCTGACCACCAGAGCAATTTTCACCTTTCAGCGCTCCTTCCATTCATTTGTCTATAACTTTATTATTACTTATCCCAATGAAATGAACTATATCTTGTTTTTTTCGCCACCAATTAGGCTTTCTTTAGGTAGGACATTATGCCAAGAATTATTTTATTCTAAATGTGTTTTAATGGGGAAATAGGAAAAAATGTGGGAAAAAAATATTATTTTTCAGTTTTCGGCCATTATAGTTTTTAAATAAAGCATGCTACTGTAATTAAAACCCATGAAATGTATTAACCCATTTGTCCCGGTTATAAAACCATTTAAATTATGTCCCTATCACAATGTTTGGCGACAATATTTTATTTGGAAATAAAGGTGCATTTTTTTCAGTTTTGCATCCATCCCTAATTACAAGCCCGCAGTTTATAAAGTAACAGTGTTATACCCTCTTGACATAAATATTTAAAAAGTTCAGTCTCTAAGCTAACTATTTATGTTTTTTTTATTGTATTTTTTTTTTTTTTAATTACAAAATAAAAATAAAAATTGGGGAGTGTGGGAGGTAATGAGTTAATTTATTGTGTAAATGTAATGTTTGAATATGTAAAATGCTTTTAGGGTGTAGTTTACTATTTGGCCACAAGATGGCCACAGAGTGTTTGTTTACATGCGACCGGACGCTTACAGGAAGCAGTAGGAGGCTGGGAGACTCACAATGATCTCGCTGTTTCTGAAAGAAGCAACAGATCATTGCGGGGGCTAGATCAACGAGCGGGCGGCGGCGTGCACGAGCGGCGGGTGCGCGCGCACGAGCGGCGGGAGCGCGGACAGCGGCGGTAGCGCGGAAGGTACGGATTTCTCCGTCCCTGGTTTTTTAGGGGGGAAAAAAGGGGCGGAGAAATTCGTACCGCTGGGGGTAAAGTGGTTAAAACACATTCCAGCTCTGCAATTGTATCAGCTCAGCAGCTTTACCGTCTATTGTGCAGGTACATGCTGTGTATATCACCGATGGCTGATATTCACCTTCTATTAACCACTACGAGCGGCGGTATTTCTGTGTTGGCAGTTGGGGAAGGAAAGCAAGGCTTCCCCAAACCAATCGCAGTGCCTGTAATGAATGGACATGACCCCTATCAGGGGCCATATCCATTCATAAGTAAAAATGTGAATAAAAGTAAGAAAAAAATACAAAACACTTCCTGGTAAACCAGGGAGTGTTTCTAGCGCTTTCTAGTGGCGAAAAGTTAAATTACACACACAACAGATTTTTTTTATTAAAAACATTAATATAATTAATCCCTTCCAAAACCCCCACTCCAGTTACCAAGCAAACAGATTGAAAAAAAAATCCATAAATAGTTGCCTTAGTGACAGGCTTTATTTTTAATATATATGTCATTAGGGTATATTTGTGACAGTCAACCACCAATCCCGTATTACTAGGCCACAGTTGCTGTGCAGGTTTCATGCACTAGATACTTCTAGAGGGGTGAATCCACTGTGTGCACAGTAAACAGTTATCTCCCAGAGTAAAATGAGCCGTAAATTACTTCTCTCCTATGTTGCTGTCACTCACAGTAGGTAGTAGAAGTCTGACATTACCAACAGGTTTTGGGCTGGTCCATCTCTCCATAGGGGATTCTCAGCATGGCCTTTATTCTTTATACAAACATTCCCTGAAAAAGATTAATACAAAGATGCTGGCCAGCCTCACTGCTCACTGTACACTATTTTGGCAGTTGGACGGTGCAACTGACATTAACTGCTTTTAAAAATAAAGAAAGCCCCGTGAACCCCCCTATGAAAATATAGGCTATTCCAAAATCTGTCGGTAATGACAGATTTCTACTTCTTATTGTAAGTGACAGTGACATAGGAGAAACGTGTTTATTTTCAAATTTTAAGATTTTTGCGACAGTTCCTCTTTAAAGAAAACCTGAACTGAAAATTAAAAGTCAAAATAAGCATACACAAGTCATACTTACCTTCCATGTAGTCTACTCCTCAGTGTCTTTCTCCTGTCCCGCGTCCTGTTTGTTCACTGTGATCAAGGGAATTTTCCATCCTCCATTTTGAAAATGGCCATTACCCCATAACAGCTTTCTGGTCAGCACACAGTTAAACTGTAACATCGCCCACTTGAGCCATAGGGAAACATGGACATTACCTGGTACATCAGTTTTCCTCTCAGCTATAACTGACAGCAACTGATATTTTACTGACAGCAACTGATATATTTCAGATCTGACAAAATATTGTCAGAACTGGAAGGGATTATTGTCAGAAGAAAATGGTGAGCTTCTGAGAGGAACTGATGGCAATGTAACTATGTAATGTTCTTTTGAAGTTACCTCATGTGTTTATTTTAAATATTTGTACTCAGTACAGGTTCTCTTTAAGGATGATTGAAATATATGCCCTGTTTTGGTGGGATCCTGGCTGGCAGGGCTAGATTTCAATCACCGCCCGCAGCGCGCATCCGCCGTTTACGTCGCTCCCTGTCAATCGCGCCGCTCAAACCCAACGTCTTTCACCGCAGCTCACTGGCTCTGCCTGTCTCTATGACAGCAGAGCCATGTGAGCCGGTCAGGAGCCAATTTCATTGGCTCCTGGCTGTGTCTATCAATGTAAGCCGCTCCCATTGGCTTACATTGATAGACACGGTCAGGAGCCAATGAAAGCGGGTCCTGTCGGCTCACATGACTCATAGAGATGGCAGAGTCTATGTCAGAAGGATCCCGGCGTGTGGCGGTGACGGCGGGTATGCGCGGCGATTCGTTGGTATTGTCTCTGGTCCTTAAGGGGGCAGAGACCGCTGGTTCTTAAGTGGGCAAGGTTTACTGTGAGGTCATCTGCTCTCTGGGCTTTGCCAGCTGGTATATGGCTCCCTTTGAACCTCCATGCTGCAGAGCCTGGTGATAAAACCTGCTGAGATTGGAGCAGGCCTGTCTAGAAAAGGATGCCTTCAATTGGTTCTGTCACCTTAGAAGTGTGAGGGCCTGTGATTTATGGTGGACATTGACTCAGCTTGGTGCTTGTTGGGTTCTCTGAGCTTCTGCTAAGGGATTTCTAATTACCTCTCCATACTCCAGCCATTTGGTGGATGCAGGGGGAAGAGAAACCAGGTTGATTTAAAAATATAATTTTGTTATTGCAATGGAATGTGCGCTTGTGGCTCAAATGATGCATTTGCGGTTTTCTCGGGGACCGAATAGGTGTCACATATATAACTGTTATTCTAGTACATAAGGGCTTACAATTGATGAGACACAAAAAACCCTAAAACAGAAAAAATACACCTTTATTTCCACATAGTATATTAACCATTGTACTAGGAACATAATTTAAATGTTGTGGTAGCAGGGACTAATGGGCAAATAAAATGGGCGGGTTTTATTTATAGTAGCATTGCTTATTTTAAAACTATAGGGGATGGAATTAAAGAAATAGGGTATTCTTTTCATTTTTTGTATTTGCCTATAAAATGCATAGAAAATAAAGTAATTACTGAAAACAAGTATCGCTCATGAAAAGCTTAATATTTTGCACAAAAAAAAAAGATATAGATCATTTACGTGTGATGAGTAGTGATAAAGTTATTGGTGAGGAGCTCTGACAGGAGAAAATTGCTTCTGTCCTGAAGGTGAAAACACCTGCGGGCTGAAGTGGTTAAGCAGGTGTGCACTGGACCATTTCTAATGTCCAAGATTCTCTTTAGTTAATTAGTGTACAGCCATCACTAGTTGGCCATGGTTGGGTTTTGCTTTGTCAATACAGACATGCCAGCTTTTTCCATAGGTACCTTTACAGTGCTTCAGAGAATAATCTTCATAAAATACTTTGAGCATTATCAGCTTGAACTGGACACTCTGAGTTATTGCTAGCCAATGTAGACCAGGCCATAGAGGAGGATATTGGATGGTCAAACTGAGATATTATCAAGGCAAGACAAGTATTTTGGTAGAAGCTTGTGGAAGCGAAGCAGGGATTTGTGACGTATTTTGAGATGGAGAAGACAAAACATTGTTAATGAGTCAATGAGAGGTTTGAATGAGAATTTAGTGTCAAATATAACTCCTGGTCATTGAGCTTGGTATGTTGCAGTTATTGGGTTGTTGTGTACCTGTATAGTAATGACAGGCTGCAGAAGAGAATGATATGGTAAATACACCACAAGTTACGTTTACAGGTGTTGAATTTGAGGAAGTGGGAAGTCTTGGCTGAAAAGAACAAACAAACAAACAAACAGACATAAAGTTGAGAACAGAAGACAGTAAAGTATCAAAGTCAGGAGCTGAGAGGTAGATACCAGTGTCATCTGCTTAAAGGTGATAGTGAAAGTCAAAAGAGTGTATTCATTATTGTGGTGTAGATTGAAAGGAGAAGGGATTTGTAAAACGAACCATGGTGTGTCCCAGAACACAGCAGACATGGAGCATGGGCATGGGTGTGGGAGTAGTAGACACCCCAATAGGTAGGAAGAGAGTGAACTCTACCTTAGATGCCTAGAGATGAGAGTTTTGTCTGATAGAGAGTGATCCACAGCATTAAAAAACAGAAGAGAGATAAAGAAATGATTGATATTCTCCATGTAATTTGTTCATGTGTTGTTTGATCCTCAGTGAACCTGCACATCATCATCTTTACTACTGGCAGACAAGAAAAAACGTAGACAGCTCCAACTGCCATTATTTATAACCACACACACTAATAATGTGATAGGCTATAGATATACAAATGCAGAGGGAGATACTGGTTGCTTGGCTGTTGGAAACAGCCGCTATTACGCACAATGCAACAAGGTTCACAGAAAGGAAACTGTCATGACCATGGCCATGACATCACACTGTAGGAGGGATTTCACCACAATATCAGCCACACAAACGCTCCTGATGATCTATTTGAGAAAAGGTAAAGATTTCTCGTGGCAAAAGGAGTAACAGCTACTGACTAGGAATTAAGTTCAGTACAAGGTTAAAGTTCCTCCTTAAGGGCCCATTCACACTAGAAGCGCTGTTCTGAGCGTTTTGCGATTGATTAGCATTTTTAAAATCGCTCCCATTCACTTTCATTAAAATCACGGGAAAAATTGCAGAAAAAGCGCCGAGATTTCGCGATCGCATGCACGAAAATCGTATCGATTTTTACCGCAATTTTAATGAAAGTAAATGGGAGCGATTTTAAAAACCACTAATCAATCGTAAAATGCTCAGAAAAGCATTTCTAGTGTGAATGGGCCCTAAAGGACACATCCGAGCTGGAATAAAAAAATGAAATCTACTTACCCAGGGCTTCCTCCAGCCCCTAGCAGATGACCTGTCCCACTCCGCAGCTTCACTCTCTGCTGCTGGCTCTTGGACCCGACAGCGCCTCGCCAGGCCGTCCTCTACTGTGCCTGCACAAGGGCCGCTGTCAGTCAAATCCCAGTTGTCCAGAGTGTACTGCGCAGGCACAGAACTACTGCGCCTGCGCAGTACACTCCGGCCACGTGGACTTGATTGACAGAAGCGCTCGTGGGCGCAGCACGAGGTCGTCCTCAGCACCAGGAGACAATGGCTGAGAGTGGAGCTGCGGCGTGGGACAGAGCAGCTGCTAGGGGCTGTAGGAAGACCCGGGTAAGTAGATTTCATTTTTTTTAATAGCTCGGACCTTCCCTTTAAGGGGCATAAAGAGATGATTTACATATTCTGCAAAGTTACATGCTACCGTGTAATAGAAGATTAGCTTTGGAGAATTTAAGAATCTTCTTAGTTTGTTCAGTCATAATACACTACAGGGAAGTCCTTTTTTCATTGATTTAAAGCAGACTTAGGGTTGTGGTTCTGAGTGTCAAGTATAAATTCAGTTTTACTATAATGGCAGCCCTGGCTGCTTCCTTTTGTATTTCCAGCATTATCAATTTCCCTCTGATGTATGATTTATAGGCTGCCCAAATAGTCCCAGGTGACACATCGTCCATATAATTTACAATGTTTTTGGAGAGTGTGGCCAGTTTCATGGTGATAGTTCTATCGTTTTTTCATTGAAACGTTAGCTTTTTGTTTAATACTTTTGGGGTTTTATCAAGGAAGGCCTCTGTAGGTTTTAACAGTCTGAATTCATGTTTCACTGTCATTTGATTTTATAACTGTGGTTTTTACATACCAAAAAAATGTTCAAATCTTATATTTTTTTTCATGGTACAAATTGTAGCTGTATAGATTGTTATGAGTGACATGAGTGACTGGATTTGATTATACCATGGTTTGACTACTGCTGTGTTTTGGCTTTCACATTTATATTTTCTGTTTAGGCTCGGGGAACATGCTGTGTTATCTGGCAGCCAATGTATACATTGTGAAGATATTATTACCAAACCATCACTGTAAATACATACATAGAGTAAAGCTGCTTGCTGCTGATATAATAACACAACTTGATAAAACAATTTGCAGAGGAGTCCTGTCTATACTGAAATACTGCAAAGAGGGGTAATTTGTTCAATCTGACTGCAATGAAGTGCACCTGTATAGATTATTCAGGGCTTGGGACTAAGAGAAATCAATAAGTGTACTGACATTTTAAAAATGATCTTCATTGTGAAAAATATGGAAACTCTGTTAAGAGTAAAAAAATGATAACATGGTCCTTAATGCGCTGACTCCCGGGCTCCAAAATGTCCCCACAGAAGCAGACATAGTTGGTGTGACACTACACGCGGCAAGGAACGCAGGTGGAGTGTACCAGGGGTCCAGTTTGGCTGGCAGAGGGCTCCGATGGCTAGGAGGGGCCCAGTTTGGCTGACAGAGGGCTCTGGTGGCTAGGAGGGACACTTTCTGGCAGAGCTGGCACTTTTATAGGAAAAACTGAGCATGTGGATGCAGGTCTTGCCGTCCTCCCGACAGAGGATCAATTGTGCAGGCAGAAGCAGTTGATGTGCACCCGGGGCTGTGATTAGTGGGGGTGCAGGAAGAGACCACTTGTATGGAGGAGAGGGGCAATTAGCTTTAACAGAGAAGTGGTTAGGGGAGGCACTTAAAGGAAAAAAGCAGCGCGTCCCTGTGTGTAGGAAGAGCTATTGCGACGACGCGAAGCACACACAGACCTCCCCTAAAGTCTCCCGCGGCTGGTTTCGGCGATGAGAGAGAGGTGAATAAATTAACAAGCCGGGCAGCAGGCAAGCCAATTAGAACTTACTGGAGGAGGAAGGGGGTGGGAGAAGAGCGGGAGAGACCAAAAAACGCAGCAAAACCGGGGCTTTGACGATTTCAAGATCGTCTTGCCCCTGATCACGATTTTCGGTTTAAAACCGAAAATCGTTCAGCCATATTTGCACATATTTAAAATTTTACAGTTTTTCACTGTAGTGCCCCTTTAATTGAAGTTGTTGCTGTAAAAATTTCCCAAATCTCACAAGAGAGGTCAGATCAAGTGGCCTTTTGACATGTAGGTAGCATGTGTTGCTAAATCAGCTTGACCCACTTTCCCAACACTGGTCACGCTATCTGCACCTTCTGCGCTATCTACTCATCAGAAGTACTCGTAAAATTGCTGTGTACTCCCTGTGCAAGGTGAATAGTTAGTGAATAGACCTCTATATAACACAATGTCCTCCTCTAGCAGCACCTGCTACTAACCAGCATCAATCAGTCTTTCAGTTTGGTAGTTACAAGGATTATTCAGTAGTTACAAATATATTCCAGAGGCTTCCCGCATCCCCCACGAGCTTGCACTTACTGTGTTGGGATCTTATAACCCTATTCAACAAAGGATTGTCAAATGAGTTTGCCAGATCGTGCTCCCATCTGTGTACCGGTGAGGTCCATGCCTGCGCAGTAGCACAGAGCCGCTCTTTTGCAACATTTTCCTCTGTGCACAAGTAGCTTCATGCTACTGCGCAGGCACAGGCCATCCAGGGTCTTCCCTTATTTATTTATTTTCGAAAGTTACATGTTTGCTGTAAGCCCTGACCAAGAAAAAGATATACTGTATATACTCGCATATAAGCTGACCCGCGTATAAGCCGAGGTACCCACTTTTACCTCAGAAACCAGGAAAAAGTGATTGACTCACATATACTGTAAGCCCCCTCCCCAGTATAGCCCCCTCCACAGTAGCTTGATGTGCCCCCAGTACAAGTCATCCCCTCTCCCCATAGCCAGATGTGCCCCAAGGATGATACAGCTGTGTCTCAAGACACCACTAGATCACGTCATAGATATGTGACACAGCGATTGCCACACAGGAAGAACACCTGATCATTCCACCACTGACACGTTGCTTGCATGCTCCTCTCCACAAGCCAGGGGACACAGGTAGTCTTGAGCAGCACACTCTGCACACCATGATGCAGGGGATGGGGACACGGCAGAAAGCCAGCTGGCAAAAGCAGGATCACTAGTGCAAGATCCTTACACTCCTCTGCCAGTAAAAAAAACCTGCTCCACCATCTGTTCTGCTCCACTGACTCACATATAAGCCGGGGGAGTAACTTTTCAACACATTTTTTGTGCTGAAAAATTAGGCTTATACGCGAGTATATACAGTACTCAAATGTTTAATATTACTTTTTTTAACAGCTGCAGCATGGATCGGTGCACGATCCCTTAGGCGACAGAGCACTGCTAATGCTGTACAGATGTGTCAACTTCCAGGCTACTGACACATCGGTTGCTATGCAAGTGAGGAGAAGAGAGAACAAGCGGTAGGAAAGAGAGCGGATTCCCGCAGGTATAAGAGCAGGGAAGATTATATAATTGTGCTCCACATGCCATATCATTAGCACACATCGTAAACATGCTGTTCTGACTCATGATTCTCTGCCATGGCTGTCTCTCTTGTCTGTCACGGTTAAGTTCAGACCAACGTGTGTACGTAGCTTTAGTTTGTGCTGTAGAAAGTTGCAAATAAAGTACTTTGATAGTGAATTATTTGTCATCAGGTAATCAAAGTGCTTACATGCATAGAAAAGCAGGCTTCTCCACATTGTCCTGGAGTTGGGTTTACATATTTATGCAGTTCAGACACACTTGAATCTTTTTTTTTTTGGTATTTCCACTTTTCATTTTTCAGGATATAGATTACATTCCTTTTATACGTATCAGCTGTTTGCAAAGTGCTTAAAGCCAGTGGGTACCACTTTAAAAATCAAAAAGTCAGATACTCACCTAAGGAGAGGGAAGGCTCAGTCCTAATGAGCCTTCCCTCTCCTCTCCCGGTGCCCTCGGTGCTGCGCTGGCTCCCCCGTTCGCGTCCGCCGCCGCAGGGACTTCGGAGGTCTTCGGGAGCACTCGGGCTCCCGAAGACGGGCCGCTTCATACTACGCACGCGCGAGTGTGTCATAGAGGGCGCTCGCGCATGCGTAGTATGGAGCGGCCCGTCTTCGGGAGCCCGAGTGCTCCCTTCGGCTTCCGAAAGCTCCCTTCGGCTGCGGAAGTGGCAGTATTTGATCAAACTGGGCGAATACTGCTACGGGGGATCCTGCACGGGACCGGGCACCGGGAGAGGAGAGGGAAGGCTTATTAGGACCGAGCCTTCCCTCTCCTTAGGTGAGTATCTGACTTTTTGATTTTTAAAATGGTAAACATTCACTTTAACTTTATTGAGTAAGCAAGCTGTCGGCAAACAGCTGAGGACAGAGAACTGGCATCTACTAGAAATTACTGTATATTATCTGTAAATCTTGTACCTGTGTACGTATCTAAGAAATGAAATCCACAGTTCATGTAGTTTTTGCATATGCATTTATAACACCTTTTACTAAAAAGGTTTAGATGCCTTGCAAATTGTAAATAACATATGATGCAGTAAGTTGCACATTATTTACACCATGGGTCTCAAACTCGCGGCCCGCGGGCTATTTGTGGCCCTCGATACAATATTTTGTGGCCCGCGCCGGCAAAGGCTTCCTTATAGTTCGCTTCAGTGCTCCCAAGTAATCCGCCGCTAAACGAGGGCTGCAGAGCCCCCAAAATCGCCCGGGGGGGGGGGGGGGGGCAATCCGCCGGCATTTCCTGGAAGGGGTAGAGCTTTCAGCTTCAGCTCTGCCCCTCCTGACGTCAATCGCGGCGCATCGCCGCCTCTGCCCACCCCTCTCACTCTTCCTTCACAGAGAGGGGTGGGGAGAGGCGGCGATGCGCCGCGATTGACGTCAGCGGCGGGAGCTGCTGATTGACTTTTTTTTGTGAAATCCCTTATGCGGCCCAGCCTCATCCTGACTTTGCCTCCTGCGGCCCCCAGGTAAATTGAGTTCGAGACCCCTGATTTACACCATCATTTTTACAAAATTGATGTTTTCTTTAAACAAAATTGATATCCATGTTTAATTCATTTAGTCTTACAGTGGTGTGAAAAACTATTTGCCCCCTTCCTGATTTCTTATTCTTTTGCATGTTTGTCACACTTAAATGTTTCTGCTCATCAAAAACCGTTAACTATTAGTCAAAGATAACCTAATTGAACACAAAATGCAGTTTTAAATGATGGTTTTTATTATTTAGTGAGAAAAAAAACTCCAAATCTACATGGCCCTGTGTGAAAAAGTGATTGCCCCCCCTTGTTAAAAAATAACTTAAAGGTGCTTTATTACACCTGAGTTCAATTTCTGTAGTCACCCCAGGCCTGATTACGGCCACACCTGTTTCAATCAAGAAATCACTTAAATAGGAGCTATCTGACACAGAGAAGTAGACCAAAAGCACCTCAAAAGCTAAACATCATGCCAAGATCCAAAGAAATTCAGGAACAAATGAAAACAAAAGTACTGTAATTGAAATCTATCAGTCTGGTAAAGGTTATAAAGCCATTTCTAAAGCTTTGGGACTCCAGCAAACCACAGTGAGAGCCATTATCCACAAATGGCAAACACATGGAACAGTGATGAACCTTCCCAGGAGTGGCCGGCCGACAAAAATTACCCCAAGAGCGCAGAGAAAACTCATCTGAGAGGCCACCAAAGACCCCAGGACAACATCTAAAGAACTGCAGGCCTCACTTGCCTCAATTAAGGTCAGTGTTCACGACTCCACCATAAGAAAGAGACTGGGCAAAAACGGCCTGCATGGAAGATATCCAAGGCACAAACACTTTTAAGCAAAAAGAACATTAAGGCTCGCCTCAATTTTGCTAAAAAAACATCTCAATGATTGGCAAGACTTTTGGGAAAATACCTTGTGGACCGACGAGACAAAAGTTGAACTTTTTGGAAGGTGCGTGTCCCGTTACATCTGGCGTAGAAGTAACACAGCATTTCAGCAGAAGAACATCATACCAACAGTAAAATATGGTGGTGGTAGTGTGATGGTCTGGGGTTGTTTTGCTGCTTCAGGAACTGGAAGGCATGCTGTGATAGATGGAACCATGAATTCTACTGTCTGCCAAAAAATCCTGAAGGAGAATGTCCGGCCATCTATTCGTCAACTCAAGCTGAAGCGATCTTGGGTGCTGCAGCAGGACAATGACCCAAAACACACCAGCAAATTCACCTCTGAATGGCTGAAGAAAAACAAAATGAAGACTTTGGAGAGGCCTAGTCAAAGTCCTGACCTGAATCCTATTGAGATGTTGTGGCATGACCTTAAAAAGGCGGTTCATGCTAGAAAACCCTCAAATAAAGCTGAATTACAACAATTCTGCAAAGATGAGTGGACCAAAATTCCTCCAGAGCGCTGTAAAAGACTAGTTGCAAGTTATCGCAAATGCTTGATTGCAGTTATTGCTGCTAAGGGTGGCCCAAACAGTTATTAGGTTCAGGGGGCAATTTCTTTTTCACACAGGGCCATGCAGGTTTTGAGGTTTTTTCTCACTAAATAATAAAAAACATCATTTAAAACTGCATTTTGTGTTCAATTATGTTATCTTTGACTAATAGTTAATGTTTTTCGATGAGCAGAAACATTTAAGTGTGACAAACATGCAAAATAATAAGAAATCAGGAAGGGGGCAAATAGTTTTTCACACCACTGTAGTAGAAAGGAAACATGTCATGGTGTTGATTTACAAAATCTATCTAATGAATTATTATTTATTTCTTTTTTTACTATCTAGGACCAGAGACTGCTTGTACCTGAAAATGGTGCTTACCGACACATATGCGCTTTTGCCGGTCACAACACTCTCCCATTGCTGCAGCCCCTCTCTCTGCTGTTGCTATGACGGCAGAGCTGTGTGAGCAAGATAGGAGCCGCTTTCAATAGCTCCTGACGCTGTCTAACAATGTAAGCCAATGTGATTGGCTCACAGTGATCACGTGGTCAGGAGAGAATGTATATAATGAAATCTCGGTATGCAAAGGATTAGGTTGTGATCTTTGAGCCCAAAGGGTGGGTACACATGCCCAACTGATGTCACCCATTGGGGATCAGGAGCTGACACTCCTGACATCACACGGTGGGTGGGGGAGCGGCGCAAACAATGGGATTGGCGGGGGGATCTGCTTTGCTGGGGTGGGGTAGATCCATCCGGTGTATCGCTCATGCGTTGGGTGCCGTACACATGCTAATTGTTGGCTGAAGAGGTCGTTATCGTCCTCCTCAGCTGACTTAAGTCAGGCCTGTGTACGAGGCTTAAAGCAGTACTGCAATACAAAAAGACTATACTAAGGAACACTTCTGAAAACCATTATCTGTGAGCACGCTTAATTGCTGCATGCACAAGTGCAAGGTAAAACTGTACCATGCAAAGAAGGGCTTTACTATCCTTATGGACATAATCCTCCTTATTAATGCCTATCCAACTTTATTGATCCCTATACCCAACCTTCCAATATTTGCAGATAAGACTAACTTTTCCTATTATATTATTAAACCTCCTAGTACTGAAAAGAGAAGTGAATTAAAATGTATGCCAAATTAAAAGTTATGTTGAAGTCCACAAACAAAAACGTTTGCCAAACTCAAAGGTAAGCTAAAGCCCAAATGCACCCTGCACTAAAGTTGTCATAAAGATCCAAGATGTGGGGGCGCATGCACGGCGCGCTGGAGAGCGGAAGCAGCCCGATGTAGCTCTGCTAGAGACGAGCTCTATTTAGCCTTATCCTGGGGCTTGTAAGCACTTTCCGTCGGCGAAATCTTAAGCAACCCCATCCCCTGGCTGCCGTGCATGTCCCGGAGGCAAAGAAAGACCGGAGCATCAGGAAGGCAGAAACCGGTGACTGATTACCTTCTTAGGCCGCGCTCCTCTGTCACGATGTCCCAAGATGGCCGCGGCTCCACAGCACCCTCGTTGGATTCCTTATCAGACACAGGCCCGGACTGGTCACAATCTAAACCGGAGAGGGAAAAGGGACTTTCCAGATCTGATCTGGAGGAAAGTCTCGATCGTATGTGCGGCAAGCTGGTAGGAAAACTCCAATCGGAGCTCCGCCGCGTGGAGGCCTCTCTGACGCAGGAGATATCTGCACTGGGGAACAGAACCAACGTATTGGAAACTAAACATGATGAGTTTCTGGCTGCTCATAAGGCACTACAGGCGGAACGTAACACTCTCAAAGAGTCGGTATGGGCATTGCAATCACAATCGGAGGACTTTGATAACAGAACCCGTCGCAATAACCTACGCATTAGGGGCTTGCCTGAAACTTACCAAGATCTCCCAGCAACTGTAAGTCAAATCTTTTCTCTCTTACTGCCTGAGCTACCCCTTGAAAGTTTTATCTGCGATAGGGTCCACAGAGCTTTGCGACCCCAACCGACTCCTGAATCCCCTCCTAGAGATATTATAATGTGTTTAAAAGACTTTTTGATCAAAGAACAAATACTTCAGAAAGCGCACCAGAAACTGGATTTTGAATTTGAAAGTCATAAAATTCAAATCTATCAAGATCTTTCTCCTGTAACATTAGAAAAGAGGCGCAAGATGAAAACAGTTACTGCTGCACTCAACAAAGCACAAATTAAATACCGCTGGGGTTTTCCCTTTAAACTTCTCGTGCTTCATAATGGAGTTAACCATATAGCAGTCTCTCCTGAAGATGGCCTTCGCCTTTTACGCAAGCTTGGACTACAAACACCGCTTGCCAGCTTCCCTCCAAAACAACCCACCCGAGCGTTATCTCACACCCGGACGCCTAAGAAATCGCAAGCTAGAGGCAATTCTCCCAGGGCCCTAGATTCCCAGACGCAAGAAGAAGGTGAACTTAATTCTTCACAATGAACCTACTCTTTCCATATCTCTTTATGACTATATTAATATTTTCATGAGGAGTGCCTTTTTTGATTTTTGCTTTCTTTCATCTCATTATGTTTTTTACCGGTCTCTGGCCCCGGTTACCGGTCTAATCTTTACTTACAACCTATCCTATTTTTGCACCGCAATGTTATCAAAGGCTAACTTCCAAGCTTGGTTCCCGAGCTTTGTGGTTCCCCCCCTCGGCTGTGGGACTTTTCTTTCAGTCGTTGAATTTCAGGACAATTTTCTTCCAATAAGGTTGAAATTGGACTTGAAAACCTACTGTACTTCTGTGTTGCCACTTAATACGGTATTCTGTTCGATATTCTATGTGCATACTTTCAGTTCATTATCTTGCCGTCCAGTGGATAAAAGTTAAAATGTTATGTACCTGTCTAGTTATGGGCTTATTGATGTACGTCCCCAGTGCAACTTGTTCTAATGTATCTTTCTTTTTTGATAAGCTTCTACCAGTTATTCCCATCCTGATAAGATCTTCAAGATGGCACCATCATTACATCAGTTATTTTATGCTAGCGCTTGAAACGCTGATTAAATGACTCTAACAATACTTACACATAATGTGCAAGGCCTTAATTCACCAACTAAAAGGAGGAAGGCATTTAAACAATATAAGCAACTACAAGCAGATGTTCTGTTTCTGCAAGAAACACATTTTATGAAAGATCATTGTCCCTCCTATTTTGATAAAGCTTACACTAAGGCCTATTTTACTACTTATCGAAACAAAACTCGTGGTGTTGCCATCTTCTTTAAAAACTCAGTGATGTTTGACTGTATCAAGGTCTTTAAAGATCCTGAGAGTAGGTTTTTGATTGTGAAAGGGGTTTTGGGAGGAAAGGAAATCACTCTATGTAATATTTATGCACCACATACAAACCAAGCTAGTTTTTTCAAAGGGTTATTCCAACATTTGGAGGCTTTTCACTCACCCCATTTAATTTTAGCCGGAGATTTTAATGCAGTAAGTAACCCCCTGACTGATAGAAGTAGGCTTACAGAGAGCAGCAGAACCTTTCCTAAATCTCTAAACACTGCCTTACGCTCCTCTCAGCTAACAGACTTGTGGAGAGCTTTTAACCACTTGATGACCCACCCTTTACCCCCCCTTAAGGACCAGCGCTGGTTTGATTGATCTGTGCTGGGTGGGCTCTGCAGCCCCCAGCACAGATCAGGGTGCAGGCAGGGAGATCAGATTGCCCCCCTTTTTTCCCCCCTATGGGGATGATGTGCTGGGGGGGTCTGATCTCTCCTGCCTGCTGTGGGTGGCGGGGGGGGGGGCACCTCAAAGCCCCCCTCCGCGGCGAAATTCCCCCTCCCTCTCCTACCTGCTGCCTCCCCCTGGTGTTCCGGGCTGCACAGGACGCTATCCGTCCTGTGCAGCCAGTGACAGGATGTGGTCTGTCACATGGCGGCGATCCCCGTCCGCTGATTGGCCGGGGATCGCCGATCTGCCTTACGGCGCTGCTGCGCAGCAGCGCCGTACAAATGTAAACAAAGCGGATTATTTCCGCTTGTGTTTACATCTAGCCTGCGAGCCGCCATCGGCGGCCCGCAGGCTATTCACGGAGCCCCCCGCCGTGATTTGACAGGAAGCAGCCGCTCGTACGAGCGGCTGCTTCCTGATTAATTAGGCTGCAGCTGGCGACGCAGTACTGCGTCGCTGGTCCTGCAGCTGCCACTTTGCCGACGCACGTTATGAGTGTGCGGTCGGCAAGTGGTTAATATGGGGGATAAATCCTATACGTACTATTCCCATCCTCAGAACACCTATGCCAGGTTAGATTATTTAATGCTCTCTCCTATACTATTAGCTAACGCCTCTGCTTCAGAAATTCATTCCTGCGTTTGGTCTGACCATCAGATTGTTGGAGGTACTTTGAGGAATTTGGGAACACCTTTCTCAATTGAGAATTGGAGACTTAACGATCTCCTTCTCCAAGATGCTTGTATTGTAAGTGATCTACACCAAGCACTTGAGGAATTTTTTATCCTAAATAACAATGGAGAAGTGTCTATAGGCACTCTCTGGGCCTCGCATAAGGCCTTTATTAGAGGGAAAATTATCCAATTGGCCTCTCGGCGCAAGAGGACAAGACTCTCTACCATTACTCGCTTGACCTCTGAACTCTCTGCTCTATATAAATCTCACTCTGCTTCACACGATAGAGATTTATTGGCAACTATTAGAGAAAAACGCCAACTTTTGAACGATCTACTATCTGAGAAAACTGAAAAAGCCTTAAAATTTACCAGAGCTAAATTTTTACTATATGGCAATTCTGCTAGCACCATGTTTGCTAGAAAACTTCAACAGTTCCAGAAAGCCCCTCATGTCTACAAGCTTCAAAACAGACATGGCGCTAAAGAATCGAGACCAGCCTTGGTAATGAAACTTTTTGAGGATTACTATAAGAAGCTGTTTGATTTTTCCTCTAAATGTCAGCCTAATGAAATTGATGATAGGCTTGCCAACTTACCTATCCCAAAGCTTACCACTGAGCAATCTGATGGTCTCAACCAGCCAATCACCACCCTGAAAATTTCCAATGCTATCTCCTCTCTCAAAAATACCAAAGCCCCAGGCCCAGACGGTTTCTCTGGTCTATACTTTAAAACTTTCGACAAAATACTTATCCCCCAACTTAAAACTTTGTATAATTCTGCCCTTCAAGGCTCTAAATTTCCCTCTGAACTCACCCAAGCTTTCGCATCATTAATCCCCAAACCCCACCTTGATCATACTCAACCACTAAACTTTCGCCCAATTTCACTAATCAATAATGATGCTAAAATTTTCTCCAGAATAATGGCCAACCGCTTATCCTTAGTAGCACCATATCTGGTCTCCCCACAACAATCAGGTTTCATTCCTCAACGTCAAACTATTGATAACACCAGGTTAGGTTGTAACATCCTACAAGATGCTAGGCTTTCAGACGAGAGGTTTTTAATGCTTAGCTTAGATCTACGCAAAGCCTTTGACTCTGTCTCATGGCCCTTCCTACATAGAGTTATCTCCCATATCAGCATTTTTGGCCCCTTTACTAACGCCATTTTGGTTCTTTACAACAATCCTCACGCCAAATTAAGGATCCCGGGAATTCTATCTGAATCCCTACCAATTAAACGTGGGACGAGGCAAGGCTGCCCTCTTTCTCCCCTTTTATTCTCATTAGCTATAGAGCCCTTATCGATTGCTATTCAGAATAACTCTGATATCAAAGGCTACCTACATGCTAACCAAGAGCATAAAGCAATTTTTTATGCTGATGATGCCCTACTATTTTTAACACAGCCTATTACCTCTATGCCCACTCTTTTTCAGCTCTTGGATCACTTTGGTAGACTATCAGGCCTTAAGGTTAACGTGCACAAATCACAAGCGATGGCAGTGAATCTTCCTCCCAAAGTAATTAAACTTTATCAGGCAAACTTTGAATTCAAGTGGATGTCCACTGAGTTATCATATTTGGGTATTAACCTCACCTCTGACTATAATCGCTTAGTTAATGCAAACTATCTCCCATTATATAGATCTGTGCAGAATACCCTCAGGAACTGGAACCTGTACAAAGTGTCTTGGCTGGGTAGGATTACTGCCATTAAAATGGTTATCTTGCCCAGATTACTATATTTGATGAGAGCCTTACCCCTAAACCCCGGCCGCACCCTTATAAATAAGTTTCAGAGATTGATTAACAAATACATATGGGCAGGCAAACCTGCCCATTTTAAGAATATCTACCTGTATCGCAAAACGGCTGATGGAGGTGTTGGAGCACCTAACCTCTGGTTTTATTTCCTTTCCACTAGATTTGCTCAGACCCTCCATTGGTTTAATGATCAGTCTACAAACCTATGGGTGAACTTTGAGAAAGAGTCAATACTACCTTTTAATATTATTTCTGTTCTCTATTTGGAAACCTCTTGTTTGAAGGAATTTAAAAGCAAAAACTTAATAGTACACGAAAACCTTGCCCTTTGGTATACTTACAGGTACAAGCTCAAACTTTGTTCACCAAAACCCCCTAGGCTATCCTTCATTGGGCACCCTAACTTTACTCCTGCATTTCGAGATAGCTCATCCTTTTCATGGTGGATTAACAATGGATTTACTAACTCAAACCGATTTTGGATTGGGGGTAAATTTGTCTCTTTTGAAATGCTGAGATTCACAAAAGAGCTACCATGGTTCCAATATTTTACATATACATAGCTACGTCACTTCTTTACTCAGGCCTCCAGTCCCGAGGGTCTCACAAACCGCACTTTCTATGAAAATTTGTTTCTCTCCTCCACTTAAACCACGGGAGCTATCTCTCGGATCTACTCCCATCTAATTACTTATAATATTGATACTAAAACTAAATATATGCTAGAGTGAGAAGTAGAACTTCAAATTACATTCGAACCTCAAGATTGGCTTAAAATTTGGGATAATCTTCAAATGGCCACTAAAACTCAAGCAATCAAAGATACTGCTATGAAAGTTGCCACTAGGTGGTATAGGACTCCACTCAAACTTAATAAAATGTTCCCTTCAATCTCCCCACTTTGTTTTCGCGGATGTCAAGAAGAAGGCTCCATATTGCATATTTTCGGGAGCTGTCCCTTAATCACGGTTGTATGGGATAAACTCAGGACTGGACTGCAATCTCTCATAGAAAAAGAGGTTGAGCTAACAGCCTCCCAAGCTTTGCTTTTCGCCCCCAATCCTAGAATCCCTCGTAAGTGGAAAAGAGTGGACTGTGTATTTATTTGCTCTGTTCTATGGATGATTGCTAGAAACTGGAAAAGGTTGGAGACCCCATTTGGCCAAATTTTAACTAGAGTTGAAGATGTTCGCACTATGGATCTCATCCATCACTCATTACACCATACCTTGCCCAAATTTCACTATAACTGGGATGACTGGTCTCTCTCTAAAATGTTCATGGATGCTTAATATTATAAACAGATATTATTCACTGGGGACGTACCCAATTGCCCAATTACTCCTTTTTCTCTTGTTTATTTAGGCTGACTACTAGTCGGGCCTCTGTCATTAGGCATAATTTTGAGCATGCTGTATTAATATCTGTCAATAGTTATATTTATGTTTTCAGTACAATCATTATCTTTTGACTTACTATTGGCATATTTGCTAACTTGTTGTTGTTCTATTAAGCTTTCGCTAATAAAACTTTTGTAAAAGAAAGATCCAAGATGTACAGTGATATGGTCAATGTCTAGTATTACGGCTTAGCAACAGAAAGAAAGACCACAAATCTAGCACTCTTGGCTTGCAGCGCTGGTTCCCTGGTTTGTATCCAAGCTAAGGACCTATCTGCACAAAGTTTGTATGTTCTCCCAGTGTCTGTGTGGTTTTCCTCCAGGCACTCAAATTTCCTCCCACATTCCAAAAACATACAGATAAGTTACTTGGCTTCTCCCTAAATTGCCCCTAGACTACGATACATACACATATGACTATGGTAGGGATATGGTAGGGATTAGATTGTGAGCCCCTCTGAGGGACAGTTAAAAAGAAACTCCGACCAAGAATTGAACTTTATCCCAATCAGTAGCTGATACCCCCTTTTACATGAGAAATCTTTTCCTTTTCACAAACAGACCATCAGGGGGCGCTGTATGGCTGATATTGTGGTGAAACCCCTCCCACACGAAACTCTGAGGACCGTGGTACTCCTGGCAGTTTCCTGTCTGTGAACCTTGTTGCATTGTTGGAAATAGCTGTTTACAGCTGTTTCCAACTGCCAAAAAAGCATGCAGCAGCTACATCACCTGTCAACAGTAAAAATGTCACCATGTAATAAATGTCAGAATGTAAATCAGGGATTTAAAAGATTTACAATGGGCAAACACTGACTAAATCATTTATACATAATTATTGTAAAAATGAAGCACTTTTTTATTACATTATTTTCACTAGAGTTCCTCTTTAAGTGACTCTGTACTCAGTAATTATAATAATAAAATATTTATTGTCAATTAGTGCAAATATATACAAATGAGCAATGACAAATCCCTACAGTGACACCAACATAAGACACAGCAATCCTAACTAACTAACTATACAAAACATACTATTATATATTATATATATATATATTATATTATATATACAGACAAGACGGAACAGCAGACAAGAGCAAGGCAAATTAGAGTGAAAGCAAGTGGAGAACAATAGCCAGGAGGTCAGATTAGAACAGAGCTTTTCAGAGCAGGAAGCAAAGAGCAACCAGGATAGCCAAGCTGAACTGAGATTCTGGCAAGGTTCTGAGGTGGGTGGATCCTTAAATGCAAATAAAAAAGGTGAGGTCATGTTGAATAATTGTCCAAAATGAGTTGCATGAAGGCCCCCTGCTGGTGAACACTGGACGTACTGTCTTCCAGAACAGAGAACAACTAGCAGGTAAACTGAGAAACTGCAGGCAAACTACCGTACAAACTCGCAAGCAAGCCGACCCGCATATAAGCCGACCCCCCAACTTTTACCTGAAAAACAGGAAAAAATGATTGACCCTCATATAAGCCGGGGGTTGGAAATGCTGGCCTTGTGATCCCCCCAGTGTGTCCCAGTATAGCTAGTATAGTGCCCAGTATGTGTAGGTAGTGCCTCAGTATAGCTAGTGTAGTACCCAGTATAGCTAGTATAGTGCCCAGTATAGCTAGTAAAGTGCCCAGTATTGCTAGTATAGTGCCCAGTATAGCTAGTATAGTGGCAAGTATAGTGCCCATTATAGCTAGTATAGTGGCCAGTACAGCTAGTAAAGTGCCCAGTATAGCTAGTAAAGTGCCCAGTATAGCTAGTATAGTGCTCAGTATAGCTAGTAAAGTGCCCAGTATGGCTAGTAAAGTGCCCAGTATAGCTAGTAAAGTGCCCAGTATAGCTAGTATAGTGCTCAGTATAGTTAGTATCATGCCCAGTATAGCTAGTAAAGTGCCCAGTATAGCTAGTATAGTGCCCCAGTATAGCTAGTATAGTGCCCCAGTATAGCTAGTAAAGTGCCCAGTATAGCTAGTATAGTTCCCCACTATAGCTAGTATAGTGCTCAGTATAGGTAGGTAGTGCTCAATATAGCGTCCCAGTGTGGGTAGGTAGTGCCCCCCCACCCCCACAGCCGCCGCTGCTATTACCTTACGTGGCGGCTTCCTCTATTCCCCTCTCCGTCTCCTGCTCGCCCCGTGTAAATAATTCACAGCAGCTCGCCCCACGGCGGCTGCTGTGTGATGAGAGAGGAAGCCGTAGAGATAGAGAGGCTTCCTGTGGTGGCGATGTGTATCGCCGTTACTATGGGAACCGCTCTCTACAGCGGGCAAGCTGCTGTGAATTATTTACACGGGGCGAGCAGGAGACGGAGAGGGGAATAGAGGAAGCCACCGGGTAAGCTAATAGCAACGGCGGCCGCGGGGGGCTATCGCGGACCAACGACTCGCAAGCAAGCCGACCCCCCAACTTTTGGCCCACTTTTTGGGGGTCAAAAATTCGGCTTGCTTGCAAGTATATTCGGTAATATCCATGAGGGGTTGCAAAATGCCTCCTGTTGATGAGCAGAGGTACAACCACATAGAGCAGGATTCCTAACAGGGCTGTGGAGTCGGTACAAAAATCATCCAACTCCGACTCTGACTCCGACTCCAAGAACCCAAAATGGCTTCAACTCTGACTCCTTAGTCTAATACTTACCAGGGCTGTGGATTTGAAACAAAAATCTTCCGACTCTAACTCCTCGGTTTATGAAACCTCTGACTCCGACTCCAGGTTCCCTTAAATTGCTCCAACTCTTCGACTCTGATTCCATCTCCGACTCCACAGCCCTGATTCCTAATATCTAACATATCCTAGTCAGAAAGAGCTGTAGCACCATAATGGCTCATTGCAGAGAATGTGCTCCTAAATGTAGAATGAAAAAAATACCTCAAGTCAGAAGGGTGGCACTGTAAATTGTTAATTGATTTGATGGTTTTCTCATTTGTTTTATCTCTAATTTTAGCCATAATTATGACAGTATCTTTCAAAACTTCTTATATTTTAGACACGCCTTTGCCTATAAAGTTGGCTTTTGCAACGTTCAGGAAATAAAATATGTCCAGCCAAGTCTCATGAGTTGGACAGGAAGGCTGTACCACAAGACAGTTTGTGCTGACCAAGATGTAACCTGTGTCTCTTTGTGGTATTACATATAAGGAATAGCTGAAATGTTTTGGCATATATATAAAACAGCTCTAAACGGTCTTTGAATTCTATTTCAGAATCAGAATCAGTTTTTATTTCGCCAAGTACAGCAAGAGCCATAATCGGAATTATTTGTGGTACACATGGCATAGACAGAGTGAAGACATAGTAAAGACATACAACACATACAGTTTGAAATGCAGTAATCAGATATACAGACAGTGATGGCGGTAAACGCTAGTAGAAGGCCTCAGTTTCCGGATAAGAACCGAGGGAGGCAGCGACGGGGACCAGCTGACCGACCCGTCATTTACGAGTGCAGGCCGGACCGGGGAAGGTCAGAGTTCAGTGACCGAACGGCTTGGGGGAAGAAGGTGTTCTTCCGCCTGGTGGTTTTGGATGCTATAGTCCTGAAACGGCGGCCCAACGGGAGGAGCTTGAAGTAGTGGCTGCCAGGGTGAGAGGGGCACGGGAGATCATGGTGGCCCTCTTCCTCAATCTAGCGGAGTGGAGGAGATCAAGAGGTGGAAGAGGGGACCCGATGATTCTCTCTGCATCAGCTATGACCCTCTGCAGTTTATGTTTATCACTGGCCGTTGCGCCCGTGTACCAAACAATGACTGAGGAGCAGAGGATGGATTCTATGGTGGCAGTATAGAAACTGACCAGCAGCTCCCGTGGCAACCCGAATCTCTTCAGTTGGCGCAGGAAGAACAGCCTCTGCTGGGATTTCTTTTGAATTTTAGTGGTGTTTTGCCCCCATTTGAGGTTATTGGTGAGAGTCGTGCCGAGGAACCGAACCGATGACACCATAGAGACTTCTGTTCCTCCAATGAGGACAGGTAGGAGGGGGGGAGGGTTCCTCCTGAAGTCTACAACTAGTTCAACTAGTATTTAAATAAGAACATAAAAACTATGTTTAGTGAAACTGTTGCCAAGGAAAGCGTTGATGCTGCCCATAGAGGAGATCCAGTCTCTTCACTACAGTAATGTGTACTGTGACATCTTTAATTTGGTGCAATATTTTTGGTGAGGAATTTTAATCATGATGGGCATTGCAGTTTTTAGTCTTGATAGAGGTTTACGTGGTTGGCCCACCTGTCCAAGTTGTGTCCCTTCCCTCATTTGCAACCACCTTACGTGTTTCTGATTCTAACTGGCGTTTGTATCTTTTCCACCTTCCTGTTCATCACTTGATGATGTGATAAGCCATTGTTTTCAAATTATACTTTATTAAAAGTTTATGTTTTAATAGTACCGTTATAGAGGGCTTTCTTATCATTTGGTTAAATGTTATTTTTTTGCTGTCCCTTCACCCTTATTTGGACATCATGAGATCGGTATGCATTCTAGTCAAGCTTTTAATGTTTTGGTTAGCAATGGAGTTTTCCGAGGCTTCTTTCACTAAGCTCACTGTCACTGAAAAGGTGCCAGATGGTACAATCAAACATTGACGAGCTCTGACATTGTTATTCAGTTTGTAACTCTTCAAAAGTTGTCCTTGGCTTTATGTCTACCATTCTCAATACCCTCGTGCCCATTTTGTGGTGAATTTTCCTCCTGCGGCCTCCTTCCGAGATATTTGCTATAGTCCAATGGACACTAAACTTCTTAAAGGGAACCTGAGAGGAATACAATTTAAAAATAGAAAAAGGCTTTTATACATACCTGGGGCTTCTTCCAGCCCCATAAGCCTGTATCGCTCCCACGCCGCCATCCTCCGCTTCCTGGAACCTCCGGTACCGGGCCCGTCACTTCCGGCGGACGCGGCCAATTGTCCGTATCACAGGGTTTCCCTCCATACCCGTACGCATGCGGCTGCGCAGTAGGCAGCCTCATGCGTACTTGTATAGAGGGAGCGCCGTGTGATGTGGAGAATCGCCCGCGTCCGCCGGCCGACTGGCGGACTAGCGGCAATGACGGGACCCGGTACCGGCGGATCCAGGCAGCAGAGGACGCCGGCGTGGGAGCGATCCGTGCGTATGGGGCTGGAGGAAGCCCCAGGTATGTATAAAAGCTTTTTTTTAATCATCTCTGGTTCTCGTATTGTTGTCACAGGAACATTAAGTTACTTGGAGATGGTCTTATAACATTTGCTTTTAACATGCTTGTCACTCTTTTACATTCTCTGGTCCTTGTTCAATGTAGAACAAAAAATGACAGCAACCAGCAGAGTGACAACTTTTCTCCATTTAAATAATATGAATAGTCGACTGCACAACTGCAGATGTGTGGGTTTATAATTAAATAAAGCAACTAGTTTGAAAAAAAAAATCACTCTAGTCCAATATTTTCAGGATCTTTTCTAAAGGTACCAACAAATGTCTCCAAGTCATTACAGAATAGTTTTGTATATGAACTGCTTTGTTTCACTCAATGCCATTTTGGCAGCAGGTATACTTGAGACAGTTGCTTTCCATTAATTTACAAATGTGCCCATGTCACCCATAATGAAATCAGTAATGATCAGAGGCGGTTGGCCCATGACACCAGATGAAGCAGGTTCATCAGACGGCATGGGCCCCGAAGCGGCATTGAGCCCTCCTCCCAAAGCCCCCCCCCCCTCCATGGCTGCCGCTCGTGTTACCTTCTGAGCTTGTGGCCGCTTCCTCTATGATCATCCCCAGCCGGGTCTCCCTTTCCTCTGTCATAGACCTGTCATGGCAGCGCGAGCCAGAGATGCTGTGAAGAAGAAGGAAGCAGGACAGTGGCTCCTTGTAGCGGTGAAATATATCGCTGTTACCAGGGAACCACTGCCCTGCTTCCTTCCTCTTCACAGCTGCCGCTGGTCGCGCTGCTTTGACAGTTCTATAATGGGGGAGGAGGGGCCGGCTGGGGACGATTATAGAGGAAGTGGCCACCAGCTCAGAAAGTAACACAAGCGGCTGCCACAGGGAGGGAGGGGGGAGCAGGCACTGGGAGCAATTATTCTACCTATAGCGGGGCAACTATACTACCTATACTGGGGCAACTATAGTACCTATACTGGGGGCAACTATACTACCTATACTGGGACAACTATACTGCCTATACTAGCTACCTATACAGGGGAAACTATACTACCTACCTATATTGGGGCAACAATACTACTTACCTATACTTGGGCAATTATAATACCTATACTAGGGCAGCTACTTATACAGGGGCAACTATACTACCTACCTATATTGGGGCAATTATACTACCTATACTGGGGGCAACTATACTACCTTTATTGGTGCAACTATACTACGTACCTATACTTGGGAAACTATGCTACCTACACTGGAGCAACTATACTACCTATACTGTAGGTAACTATGCTAGCTACCAATACAGGGGCAACTATACTGGAGGCAAATATACTAACTACCTATACTGGGGGGAAATTTACTAGCTACCTATAGTGGGGCAACTATGCTACCTATACTGGTGGCAACTATACCAGCTACCTATACTGGGGCAACTATACTGGCTATCTATACAGGGGGCAACAATATTGGCTACATATATATACTGGAGGCAACTATACTAGCTACCTATACTGAAGCAACTATACTGGCTACCTTTACTGGGGCAATTGGCTACCCTATACAGGGGGCACCTATACCTGGCTACCTACCTACCTATACTGAGGGTGAAAATTTTCGGGTGCTGTGCGATCATTGAAAAGGGGGGGCACATCCTCGCAAGTTTGCCTTGGCAGCAAAAAATCTAGAACCGGCCCTGGTAATGATAGTAATATGCTATTGGATTTCAGAGTCTGCACATATAGTAAACAATCATATTTTGTGACTGGCTTGCAAACAGCTTTCTAGACTAATAAATAGACCTCAATTATACAAAAGAGTACAAAGTAAAATCTTTATTTGCTCATATAGCTTTATACATTTATGTGTTTATCTCTTGGGGATAGTCTGCAGCTGGTAAAGTTGAATGTATAATAAGTTTACAAGACCACAATAATGTTTCTGTTAGGAACAAAATGAACACACTAGCATCTTTATGTAATGAGCACTTTGTACTTAAAAGCTATTAAATTATGAAGTAAATATTTTGAGATGTTAATGACAGTTACTGAAGTTAACCTCTGGAAATGTTTTATCAGATTCTTACCTAGTTGGGAAATTAAGAGCTTACTCATATTATATTGTATGTACCAAATAGTTTATTTATTTAGGGTCATATTTTACAGTGTAGAACAAAGACCCAGCCAGACATAGTCTTCGTGTGATGTATTCTATTATTCCATCCAATATCAAACAGGCATCTGTGCAGGATCAGTGGTGCAGTTCACTGGTAGTATGGGGAGAGGGGAAGAAGGAGGTGAGTGCAGGGCAGGTAAACGTGTGGACCTACAATTGCTTACAATTACAATTACTTAATTACAATTGCTTAATAATTACTACAGGAAGGTAGTACCAACTTTCCCAGGTGAAACAGCTGAGAATTACCTGTGCTTTTCTTGTCTTTTTGGACCAGACATAATAGTATTACACATGAAGACTGTGCCTAGCTGGTTCTTCGTGTGTTGTACTTTGCTGTTACTACTTCCCTTTTTTCGCAGAGCATATCATCTGATATCATCAGACTACATAAAAAAATTATCAGGCAAAAAAAAAAATGATTAGCGTTGCACCACTAACGCAAAAAATTGTATGCGTTAATTTTCCTGCACTGGTGGGAATGCGTGAAAATGTATGCAATGCGGCCCGCCGACCCCGAGGTCGGCCAAAATGAAACTAGCTGGCGGCGGGGGACTGGAGCAGCAGTGAGTGACTACCAGGGCACAGGATGGCTGCATGGGGCTGGTAGAAGCCCCAGGAAAGTGAAACTCATTTTTTTTTTTGCCTGATAATTCCTTTAAGGCAAGTGGATCAGATTAGAGGTGAGAACACTGGTCCATATAAACCAGTGTGTTACAGATTTAATTTCATCATCATTTCAGTTACTGTTCTGTGGAAGAATAGTAACTAGACTACCAAGGACAGCTATAACTGGGGATGGAGGGACTACTATAGGGCTGCACGATTTTAGAAAAAAATTGCAATTGCAATTTTTCTATCAAAAATTAGGATTTCGATTCTTTCCATGATTTTCTTCAAATCAAGCTTTAGCACTAAATTCACAATGCCCCAGTATAGTTTAGCCAGGTAGATGCCTCCAGTATAGTTGCCCCCAGTATAGGTTAGCTAGGTAGGTGTCTCCAGTATATGTAGCCAGTATAGTTGCCCCTGGTTAAGGGTAACTAGGTAGGTGCCGCCAATATAGATGCCCCATAGGTTAGCTAGGTATATGTAGCCAGTATAGTTGCCACTACTAAAGGTTAGCTAGGTAGTATAGGTTAGCCAATATAGTTGCCCCCAGTATAGTTAAGCTAGGTAGGTGTCTCCAGTATAGGTAGCCAGTATAGTTGCCACTAGTAAAGGTTACGAGGGAGGCTGTGGGGGATTCCGGAAGGTGAGTTGCGCCATGATTATACGTGGCGGGTTGCTGCGGGATGCGGAAAAACATACGCGTCAAAAAAAACCCAGCCGTTTTTACGATTACGGAATCTTCATGCCTCACACATTGCGGTTTCAATTCTAAAACAATTAATCGTGTAGCCCTAGATTACTAGACTCACAGAGACAGATATAAAGCAATAGGGTGACAACTAGACTAATAGGGTAAGTTATAAGGGGAGGGGGGACCACTAGGCTACCACGGAAAAATATATGGAGAGGAGGGGACCAATAGACCCCAGAGAAAGCTCCACTATACTCCAGGGAAAGCTGTAAATACGAGAGAGATGCACTAAATTGCAATGGGAAAGCTATTAAGGGGGGTGGTGCTATTACTATGGAAATACTGTTTAGCCTCTTCCTATAAACTCAACCATTGAAAGCACACCTTCTGCATAATAAAGCTAATAGCGCATAATAAAACTAATTATGCTTTCCATAAAACTTAGACATTTAGACATTTTTATTTCAGTACTAAGAGAAAAATTACGTAATGCACGAAAATATATTATTCAAAATTGAATGTAATCACCATTCATTGTAGCAGCACTATTTTACATTTATTATAAACTAGTGGACCTAAGCCCGTTTCAAAACGGGCTTTAGGTCTGTGTTGAAACCCCGCCTTCATCCCCTCCCCTCTCCTTCACTCCCCTTCCTTCCCTCTTACTCTCCCTGTGACCGCCACAGTCACTGCGCATGCGCGCACCCGTCGTGCACCTGCCGCACGTGCACACGTCGCCCGCCGCGGGCGCAGACGACCCGCTGTGCGCGCACGCACGCACACCGCCCACCCGTCCTCCCTCAGCTCTCCTCAGTCTCTGCGTCCCTCCCTGCACATGCGCAGTAGTGCAAAACACGGGACACACACACATACACACACACACTGGAAGTGCAGGGATGGGACGCAGAGACACAGGGGTTTTATTATAGTGGATAGCAACATTTAATGTGTGTCCACTATCTACAGTAGTGCTTTATATATTCTTTAAAATTAATAGGAATTGTATTTAAAAAAAATAAATAGGATATAAAATAATTGGGGGGGGGGGGGGGGGGTGTCTTGCACCCATACATATATAACATATATATCACTAAGGTTAAGAAAGCGCACACTTTGTTAAAATTATACTTTTATATAGAAAATAGGTGAAGGGGGATTCAGTTGCAGACGTAGAGGTGTCATACTCCGTTATGTTCCGAGCCTGGAAATCTTCAACCATTTTCTCAAAACACACCTGTTCAGAAAAGCCTATAATTTGCTATAGGTAGCATTGGAGGTTTACTGCCTCACCTGCTAACCCTTGTGTCTCCATCCCTAATGTCTCCAACCCACTACCTTCTAAATTGTAAGCTTGCAAGGGCAGGGACCTCCTCTTAAGCCCCATCTACACTATGGGACATTGCAGCGATCCGGCGGCTCGATTAGCCGCCGAATCGCCTCTTCCGCGTGCCCGCCGCGTCCCCGCTCGCCGCGCGTGCGCCGCATTCAATTCCCCGCTCGTGCCCGCTCGTCCTCGCCGGCGCCGCTAATCTTCCACTCGATTCCCTGCCATTGTCCCCTCGCGGGGAGCGAGCAGGGAATCGGCGGTGCGGAGATCCGTCCTGTCGGATCTTATCAATCGAGCCGCTGATGCGGCTCGATTGATAAGGAGCATCGCGGCCGCATCTACTCGTGTAGATGCGGCTTTAGTGTTTTTTTCTGCTTTAATCCAACATATGAACATATTTATTTTATTTTTATTTATTTAAGTATTAATATAGCGCCAACATATTACGCAGCGCTGTACAGAGTATATTGCCTTGTCACTAACTTGTACCGTTATTGCTGATGCCACAAACCACACATCACCTATGTATGTATTTGGGTTGCTGGATGTCCCCATAGTACACAGTTTTGAACCTGCTTCCTACTATTTGTTTTGTACTATGTAAAGCACTACGGAAGACATTGGCACAATATAAGTAAAAAATAATAAGTAATAAAAAAGTCTCTTTAATGTACAGTGCAATGACATCCCACAGAGGGAAGTGTAAATTGATGACCTGAGCAAACGATTGAAATAAGAAAAAAAAAACATACCATAAGCGCTTAAAGTAGGAAGGAAGGGTTTGACCTCTATAACTTGTGTGCTGTTTTGGTTCCTTCTGTCTGTATCTGTTTTTAGATGTAAAACAGGTTTTATTGCATTTATTACTTTCTTATGGTCTATATATAAATATACGTTCAATACTTCTCATCTGTTATAGCGCCTCTGGCTACTTTCTGCTTTATAGTATTGAATGTATGGGTCTATTGTATAGCTATGCAAAACAGTTTTTATGTTTCGGAGTCCCATATACTGAGGTAATTCCATGTCAGTATAGTACTGCGTAGCATAGGTCATACAATTAATTACTCCAAGACACCTAAATAACGGGTGCTCTGCAGTCACGGAGACAATTCATCTCCTAAGAAGTGGGCTAAATGGCACAGCTAAACTATGCACGATAGCATGACCTGCCCAAAGATGGTAAATTCCAAATTCCATACTTGTAACATTCAGATGTGAACAGGCTGATTGCAAGTGTGGTAACTTTAGTAACAAGATTTATATGCACAAGGCTTGGCACTTAGCAACTAAAGTACAAAAAAGTAAGTAAAAAAATGTATGTCAAACTTACCGTATTTGCTGTATTTTATTGCTTGCTGGAGTCTTAAAAAGTATTTTAATCTTTTCCGGACAGCCGTAGTTGTAATCTACGTCATGCTGATGGCTGTGCGACTCTGATAGGATTCAAGCCGTACATTCACGCTGTCCTCACCCTGTTACCTCGCTGCACCAGCTCACCCTGCTGTCACAGTGACAGCAGAGCTTCCGTATCTCGGTCACACCCCATGATTAATGTGAGCCAATCACAGGGCACAATAGGGAAAGGACATCTCTGGAACCATCTGGTCCCGAAAGGGTTAATAAAAAGGTGGGAAAATATCTCCTGGGAGATAACTCAGGAGAAAAGTTGATTGAATAAGAGCCATTGTAATTTATTAAATATTCCTAGAAGCCATATACCTAGCCTTCTTTAGCCCTGTACACACTGGGGATTTTCTGTCGCCCTGAGGGATCAATACACAGTCCCATGGGTGACAGTGCTAGTGACGTGTCTGTTGCTATGAGGGCGGAGGGAGAAAGAGCAGTGCACGATAAGGCAGATTCCCATGGGCAGAGAACAATGCGATTGGGCAGTGCTTGGGCGTCTGGGATCACTAAAGATCTGGAATGCTGTAGGCATTCTAGAGTCACTCACGATTCTTGGCCGAGGTAGCCTTTATCGTCCATTATGGCCGAGTTTCTCCAGCTTGTGTACATAGCTTCTGTCAGTGTAAGAAACTGAAATGTGTTAAAAGCTGAACTCCTGCAAAATGTAAAAGTTATCTTTTAATACAGTTAAACATTTTTGCATTTAGTAAAGAATGGATAAGTGTATGTAAAGTACATACGTTATAAATGATTATTATTATTTAGTATTTATATAGCACCAACATCTTCCGCAGCACTTTACAGAGTACATAGTCTTGTCACTTAACTGTCCCTCAGAGGAGCTCACAATCTGATCCCTACCATAGGCATATGTCCATTGTAGTCTAGGGACAATTTAGGGGGAAGGCATTTAACTTGTCTGTATGTTTTTGGGATTTGGGAGGAAACCCATGCAGACACAGGGAGAACATACAAACTCAGTGAAGCTAGTGGGACCCAGCCCTGCAAGGCAAGAGTGCTAACCACTACACCGCCATGATCTTTGCCTCAGCATCAGGTTCATGTAATGGTCTGCACAGCAGCAATCAGGCTGACAGAGGGAGGGCTACACCGTGAGACATTTTATTTTTGCACAGTACTGTCAAGCTACCAGTGTGACTTCTCAGTTTGCTGCTGCTCTATATTGTCTAGGCATAGGCTATGTGGCTGAACTGCAGAGTGAGAAAATTGAGGGAACAGAACTGCTTATGCTGGCTGTGCTCTGGCATTCAGCCATTTGTATAGCAGAACTGACTGAGGAGAATTACACACTGTTTGGTAATTGACATACAGTATTTCACATTTATTGTATTCCAGTTGTCTATTTTGTTATCTTCAGTTTCACTTTGCAATAAAATGTTTGTAGGATTAGTTCGATTTTGTACCTTTGGTTTATTATGCATTGTTTATTTGTATGCTTTCAAGCCCTAGTTCATGCTCTTGTTTTTAATGCATATTCTGTGGAATATATCCAATTTACAATGCTTAACAAAGTTGCACTTTGCCACATCATTTTTATTTACTTATGTATTTGCATCATGTATTTCCTGGCTCAAGACTTCAGGCTGTCATTGCCAGCAAAGGGTTTTCAACCAAATATTAGAAATGAACATTTTATTTCCAGTTATTTAATTTGTCCAATTACTTTTGAGCCCCTGAAATGACGGAATTGTGTTAAAAAATACTTTAGTTACCCCACATTTTTATGCAATCGTTTTGTTCACCCCACTGAATTTAAGTCTGCACTTCAACTGCATCTGAGTTGTTTACAATTCATTGAGGTAATGTACAGAACCAAAATTAGAAAAACGTTCACGCTGGCCAAATATTTATGGATGTAACTGTAGTATAAACTATGTTTTTTAGTTGCTTTCAATCTGCTTTTAAAATGTTTCTAATCTACTTATAGCAGTTTATACAATAATGTAACATTTAACAACAAAAATTTGTAATAAAAAAAGTATTGTATAATTTGTACACGAAGACAACTCTGTATCTCTGAAACATTGTAACTCCAGTCATTTGTATGTAGGAGACTGTCTGTATCTACTTCTTTTCAAATTCTTGAAACAGTTTCTGTAAGTTATTTTTTAACCACTCGAGGACCCCAGTGCTAAACTCCCCTAAAGACCAGGCCATTTTTCTCTAAATAGGCCACTGCAGCTTTAAGGCCTCGCTGCAGGGCCGCACAACTCAGCACACAAGTGATTCCCTCCCCCCTTTCTCCCCACCAACAGAGCTCTCTGTTGGTGGGGTCTGATCGCCCCCCAGATAGTTGTGTATTTTTTAATAAATATTAGTTTTTTTTTAACATTCTTACATTTTTCTTTATATTTTAATACTCCTTCCTCCCCCCATCTGCCTATCACAGCGATTGGCTATGATAGGCTTCAGCCTATCACAGCGGATCGCTCTTCTGTCTCCCAGGGGGATAGCCGTGTCACACGGCTGTCCCCAGTACAGCGCTGCTGTAGATTGCAGTGCTGTACAAGCTAATTAGATGGCGGTTTTGCCGTCTAACAGTCTCCGAACGGCGATCACCGCTGGGAGACTAAAGGCGGGGCGGAGCTCCGCCTACCAAGCGGAGATGCGCACGCAGCATTGCTTGACGCAGTCTTTAGGTAGTTAAACTATATTTAAATGGAGTGATCCTATGGTTTTAAACTTGTGGTGACTCTTGGTAAAAATATGCAGCATGGATTGGTCATAGTGCCGTGAACTTTGCTGAATTTTAGCAATAAAGGATTGTTTTTATGTTGTTTTTTTTTTCTTTTTTCTCTATATTTTATACACATTATTGTTGCATATGTAAGTTTCAATAGAAAAGCAAAGAAGATTTTTTTTCCAACATCACACGATTACCCTTATATTTATTTATATAACCCGATTTGTGTCTACTGCACAGTTTGGGTTGTCATGTTGAATGGCATACTATTTTTGAATGTCATGAGTATGACCTTGAGATGATTGTAATCTGGTTGTTTGTGTTTCTGTTTCAGAATCTTAACTGCTCAGAAAAAGAATATCAACATGCTGGGAAATGCTGCCATAAGTGTGAACCAGGTATGTCCATTTCTTACAATAATTATTGGCAGGGGATCTTTGCTGTATTTGCATTATTATTATTAAGAAATGTGAGCGCTCCACACATATACTGTATATATATATATATATATATATATATATATATATATATATATATATATATATATATATATATATGTATATATCTATATATACACATACATCACTTCCTGGTTAGAGGCCATGTTTTTTCTTTGTAAACACTGCCTAAAACTGGCGATTAAAAGCTAGGATTGCGACAGGGAGCAGTGGAAATGACAAATAGGGACCCAGGAGATCACAGTGACTCGATTGGTATGTTTTGTATTGTACAAATCGGACAGTACAGATTCTCTTTAAAGAAAACCTGAACTGAAAATTAAAAGTCAAAATAAACATACACAAGTAATACTTACCTCCTGTGCAGTCTACTCATCATTCTTTTTCTCCTGTCCCACGTCCTATTTGTCCACTGTGATTGCTGGAATTCTCCGTCCTCCATTTTGAAAATGGCCATTACCCCATAACGGCTTTCTGGTCAGCACACTGGTAAACTGTAACATCGTCCACTTAAACCATAGGGAAACATGGACATTACCTGGCATATCAGTTGTCCTCTCAGCTATAACTGACAGCAACTGATATATTTCAGTTCTGACAAAATGTTGTCAGAACTGGAAGGGATCATTGTCAGAAGAAAATGGTGAGCTTCTGAGAGGAACTGATGGCAAGGTAACTATGTAATGTTCATTTGAAGTTACCTCATGTGTTCATTTTAAATATTTTCACTCAGTTCAGGTTCCCTTTAAAGAGACTCCGTAACAAAAATTTCATCCTGTTTTTTATCATCCTACAAGTTCCAAAAGCTATTCTAATGTGTTCTGGCTTACTGCAGCACATTCTACTATCACCATCTCTGTAATAAATCAACTTATCTCTCTCTTGTCAGACTTGTCAGCCTGTGTCTGGAAGGCTGCCAAGTTCTTCAGTGTTGTGGGTCTGTGATGCATCTCCCCCCTCCAGGCCCCTCTCTGCACAGTGCCTGTGTACTATTTAGATTAGGACAGCTTCTCTCTTCTTTCTTATCTTTTACAAGCTGGATAAATCCTCCTCTGAGCTGGCTGGGCTTTCACATACTAAGGAGTTACATACAGGCAGAGCTGTCTGCACTCTGCAGGAAGAAACAGCCTGACACTTCAGTGGAAGATAGCTGCAGGGGGAAAGAAACACACAAATGATCTCTTGAGATTTAAAAGGAAGGCTGTATACAGCCTGCTTGTGTATGAATGTATTTTCTATGTGTGGACATACTGTACATCAACCTACTTCCTGTTTTGGTGGCCATTTTGTTTGTTTATAAACAAACTTTTAAAAACAGTTTTTAACCACTTTTAATGCAGCGGGGAGCGGCGAAATTGTGACAGAGGGGAATAGTAGATGTCCCCTAACGCACTGGCATGTTTACTTTTGTGCGATTTTAACAATACAGATTCTCTTTAAGCCAATAACCAGGAAGCCAGTGTAATGGCAAGAATCAGAGAACCTGTGCTGCATACTGGTTCTGGTTAGTGACCCAGAACATATGTAAGTCCAGGATTTCTTTCACCTGTGCTTTATATAACTCCTAATGTCAGACTGAGTCAATTTTTCATGCTTCTTCTGAGGTACTGCTCTTGCTATATGATTCTGTGCAGTACATGCTCCCTGTTATGCTCTAGTATGTCTCCCTGTTATGCTCCAGTAAGTGTGTGTGGTAAAGTTTCTGTGGGCTGAGAAAGGAGTACCACATAGGGCAAAGAACACGTTACTTGCATTTGCACAGTCTAGACTTGGCCTTGTATAATATGACACTGGCAGCAAGTAACACAAGGTCACCACTGGGTGGTCAAATGCAAAATGCATTCATGGAAATGTGAGTGATTCAGCAAATAGGTGACTCCCTCGAGTTCCCTTTCAACGCAGTAATGTTATGTTTTACTGGAATGAAGTCTAAAATGATTTCCTGGAAATTTCACCAGGTGCTACAAAAGGGGAATTTTAAATACGTACCTGGAGGCTGGAAAATGGAAAGTAAAAGTCAAAATTACACTTTGCATGCAGTCAGATTCCCAGGCATGATTTGTTAGACCGTCTCCCTCCGATTGTTACTAGAGAAACATTAGTACTGATTAATGAATCTGAAACGCAGCTGAACAAGTGAAATCTCCACAAGGCCCCTTGGCAGATCGAACGAAAAAAGGTAGTTTCAACTGGACACTGGTTTTGCTCTAGAAGATAGTTTGCAACTATCTCAGGCAATTTGTTCAGTTCACATGAGGTGAAAGGAGATGAAAAAGTCAAGACACCTATATGTGCATATACAGCAATCTGCTAGTTCTGGGCTACAAAGAGTGTAATTAAAACTTCCGGGTAAAGATGATAAAACAGCATTGTAGATAGATGATAAATGTTGATAAGGGCCCAGTTCCTTGTTTAGGGATGGTTGTTTTAGCCTGACATATTCTGTTTTATGAGTAACCTCTGTTGGATGACGTTGGCTTACATAGAGTTCTGAGTGTAAAGGTAGCCACACACCATACAATTAAAAGATCGAATTTTACACCAATTCGATAATTATGATCGGTTGTCCCGAAAAATAGAGAGCTTTTCTTTGTTTTCGATCAATAAATCCGATTGTATTTCCAGTTTTTTTCAATTTTTGTAGATTGGACATGTTGGAAATTTCAAAACAACTTTATCAAGAATTGCATGGTGTGTGATGGATTGTCAATTACTTGATGTACAGTTCCAATCAATTTTTTCTGAGCTTTCAATTATTTTATTCATCATGATTGGAGAAAAATTTAACATAGGTGTGTGGTACATTGGTCAGATTTTTTAATGGTTACAATCAGTCACAAAAATTGATTGCTATTCTTGAATTGAACAGATATTTAAAAACATTTAGTCAGTGCTGGATTATCTTGTGTTAAACGACCGTTATAAACTGTAAAATTTAAAATGCATCTGTACCCATACATAAATGGTTTATGTTTGTCTCAGCAGTGATGCATTGTGGGAGACCTCATATGCTCACTCCTACCTGAATAATCGCAAATACCTTCTGTTTTAAAAAGGCAAATTTCTCTTTTTGAATACCGTTTTTAGTAAGAGGATTTTTTTGGTCCTTATACTCCTAGGAGTTCTGGTTCACCATGAGCTTGCTGGGCAATCTGTAACTCAAAGTGTTTCAAGTCCTACCTCATAGAGCGATATTAATCGCTGCCATGCACTGATGAGGATCAAACAGTCTAAAACAGTCTGTATGCATGTTGGATTAGTGTGGCTCTGTACAAGTAACAAGCTGACACATCATTGCACTGCAGCAGTTCAGGAGGCAAGTTGGACTTTCAGGGACAACAAAGGGACAATTTGGATATAGAGCAGTGATGCATGGTGGGAGAAGTCATATGCTCAGTCCAACCTGAATAGTTGCAAATACCTTCTTCTTCTTCTTCCTTTTTTTAGTAAGAGGGCTTTTTGGTCCCTTTTAGCCTCTTACACACGTTTATGAATTCTGGTTCACAATGAGCTGGCAGGGCAATCTGTAACTCAGTAAATTTCACTGTAAATTCGTTTTTTTTTCTTATGTAGCAATCATGTATGGTAGTTATTATTAATTTGACAGCTTTGAACCTCTTTTGGACTGGTTGTGGACTTGTCTATCTCCTCATGGGGGTTTCTTAAAGCAGGGGTCCCCAACCACCGGGCCGCGACCCACTGCCGGTCCGTGGGCAGTTGCCAGCTGGGCCGCGGCGGGTCTGGCCTCTCGCCCCCCGCGGCCGCCGCTCCTGTCACCTTATGAGCTGGTGGCCGCTTCCTGTCACAGATTCCCCGTAGGAGGAATGCAGCATCTCCTATTACAGCAGCGCTTACTGAGCAGGTGCTGTAAGGACAGAAGGAAGCGGGGCAGCGGCTTCCTGTAGCGGCGATCGCCGTTACCATGGAAACCGGCGCTGTCTCGCTTCCTTACAGCAGCTGCGCAGGAAGCGCTGCTGTAATAGGAGATGCTGCATTCTTTAGAGCAGCTACGGGGAATCTGTGACAGGAAGCGTCCGCCAGCTCATAACAGGTAATAGGAGCGGCGGCCGCGGGGGGAGGGGGGCTACACTGGGGCACTATACTAGCTATACTGGGCACTATACTAGCTGCACATGGGGCACTATGCTAGCTATACTGGGGCACACTGGGCACTATACTAGCTATACTGGGCACTATACTAGCTGCACATGGGGCACTATACTAGCTATACTGGGGCACACTGGGCACTATACTAGCTATACTGGGGCACACTGGGCACTATACTGGTGCACACTAGGCACTATACTAGCTATCCTGGTGCACACTAGGCACTATACTAGCTATCCTGGGGCACACTGGGCACTATACTAGCTATCCTGGGGCACACTGGGCACTATACTAGCTATCCTGGGGCACATGGGGCACTATACTAGCTATACTGGGGCACACTGGGCACTATACTAGCTATCCTGGGGTACTATACTAGCTATCCTGGGGCACATGGGGCACTATACTAGATATACTGGGGCACTATACGAGCTATCCTGGGGCACATGGGGCACTATACTAGATATACTGGGGCACACTAGGCACTCCACTAGCTATCCTGGGGCACACTGGGCACTATACTAGCTATCCTGGGGCACATGGGGCACTATATTAGCTATCTTGTCTTGGGGCACATGGGGCACTATACTAGCCATACTGGGGCACACTGGGCACTATACTAGCTACACTGGGGCACTATACTAGCTGCACCGGGGTACCTAGACTCCCTATACTGGGGCAACTGTGCTTGCTGTGCCGCCGCGAATACACCCCCCCCCCCCCCCCCCTCTCGGGCCCCAGAGAAAATTTTGGACGGTTACCGGTCCCCGGGCCGAAAAAGGTTGGGGACCCCTGTCTTAAAGGACAACTGTATGGAGAAGAATATGGAGGCGGCCATATGTATTTCCTTTTTCACAATGGCAGTTGCCTGGCAGCCCTACTGATCTATTTGGCTGCTGTAGTGTCTGAATCACACCAGAAACAAGCATGTGGGTAATCTTGTCAGATCTCATAATAATGTCAGAAACACCTGATCTGCTGCATGCTTGTTCAGGGTCTATGGCTAAAAGTATTGGCGGCAGAGGGTTAGCAGGATTGCCAAGCAAATAGTATTGCTTAAAGGGAAATAAATATGGCAGCCTCCATATACCTCTTGCTTCAGTTGTCCTTTAAGGGTTCCTTTATGCTGTTCAAAAGCACTCACTGGCAAGTACATGTCAAATTTATGAGCACATTTTAACGTGTATAAGTCGTTTGCATTATTTATTTTTTGGCTTTTTCCTGGTTACCTTATTATCCCAGTATTCTGTAATTCTAACTACACCTAGCTTGTGTTCTAGAGTGTGGTGGAAGTCGGAAGAAGGTATCCTCCCCGGATTACATGCCCAGCCGGCCTCCTCCTGCCCCTGCCCTTATTTTGGTGCAGAAATTGGGTTGAAAGTGCTGGAACAACTTGGCATACCAGGCTTTTCTCTTTAGATACCGTCCACCCTACATGTGTTGCTGTGAGCATTACATCAATGTATATAGTCTACAATATGCAAAGACACCGGATGTGCGTAGTCTGCACTGTCTGAGGTTCTCACTTACGTGCTGCGCTACAGTGCATTATGGGAACACACGGCTACATGCATTTTTGTCTGAATGCAGCACTGTTCAATTCATTGCAAGTGAAGGTGATAAGTACCTCAATATACAGCAACAGAGCGCAACACAAATGCTGTGGTTTGTGAGGCAAATGAATGGCCATCAGCATTGCATAGTGGAAATGATGCCTTATATGCCATTGTGCATGTTCTCTGACACCAGGGGTGAGTGGAAGGGGTCATTGAATAGCCCTCTCATAAGGTGCAGTTTAGGGACAGTAAGGCTGCTCAGATGTGACCTTACATCCCTGTAATTTGGATGATATGGCTTTCAGGCCCACTTTAAACCATTGATCTTCATGGATTCTTAACGGTTTTGAACATGGTGCAAATTGCAGAGACATTTTTTATTTTTTTATTATAATACGGTACCTGATAGAGGTTTTACATCATGCTCCATATTTTACATATTGAATCACAAGTTCAGGTGCAATTTTTTTAAATGTATTTTAGAAAAACATATACAGTATATATATATAGTTTGTGAAAGATTTCATTTTATTTAATTTCTTTCTCTGAGATTATGTATATAGCAACCCTGATCACCACCACATTTTTCTATGATATTGTAGCCTCTTTATTCTATGATATTGTGTAGCATATTTTATGCAGAATGATTTTTATATTTCAGGAACTCATATGAAATTAAGATGTACACCCAGTTCAGACACAGAGTGCAAGCCATGCAGCCCTAATGAATATACGACTGACTGGAATGATGATTTGAGCTGTTCTCATCACATGGAGTGTGATAAAGGTAAATAGTTTGTATTTGAGTATTGTTTTTTTCCAAGTAAATAACAACTTGCCTCTGTTACATGTTCTTTAGCATTTATACTCTTGGGTTTGTACACCGCTGTGTTGGGGCTGGTACTCATCTATCCCTATGCTATGACTTATGAGTTTGTGGCTTCTTGGTAACATTGATGAATTTATGTTTTCTTGGGCCTGATTCACAAAGCTTTTCTGTTAAATGATGTTACCTTATTTATTAACTCACGATTTATCTCTCCTTAAATGTCTTAACTCATGATTGACCTCTCCTTGTCTAACTTAACTCATGGTTTATCTCTCCATGGGCTTGATTCACTAAGACAAATAGCATGCCTTATCAAAGTCAACACTCCTTATCAAAGCTAACACGCCTTAACAGAGTAGCATACGAACCCGCAGGGGCTCAGGGCAGGATGAGTGGAGCTCTCGTCATTGCCAATTAGCAGACATAAGTTCGTAGCGCTTGCTATGCTACTCTGATAAGGCATGTTAACTTTGATAAGGCATGTTCTTTGTCTTAGTGAATCAAGCCCCTTATCTAACTTAACTCATGGTTTAGCTCTCCTTATTTGACATAACTCATGGTTTAGCTCTCCTTATCTATTTATCTCATGAATTATCTCTCCTTATCTGATTATCTCATGCATTAGCACTTCTTACAGTTAAGGTGAAAAATAAGTAACCTTTTGTAACGATTGTGGAACTTCCTCCGTGATCAGCGCACAACGCGTGCGCTGATACGGCAGAAATCCTCCACAAGCGTATAATTGCAGGAACCCAGCAAAAGGTGCTACGCACCTATGGAGGGAAATTCCTGTCGGCAGATGGCGTTGGGGAGTGCAGAGGAACCAATCCTCTGTACCTCCACAAATGCCAGACAGGAATTGTACGAAGTGCAGAACGCAATCGCAAGAGAAGCGATTGCGAATGAGAACGAGCAAAGGGACAGGTTGTATGTGTGTGCCCCAAACTAGTCGCCAACCCGCGACAGTGCACACACAACAGCAGATATGAAATGGGAACGCGATCGCGAGAGGTGCGATCGCCAGACGTGACACAAGGCTACAGCAAGGCAGAGCACGAGAGTAGCAAAGGCACAGCAAATCATACAATGAGGAGATAAGGAAAATAACAAACACTAGCTAAACGCGAACACCGCACTCATTCGCAACAGTGCACGCGTTTATGCGCGGTCTCCACGTGATAAGCACAACAGAGACAAGCACGCCTAACTAACCATCGACAGACAAACATGAAACAGAGGACGCGAACGCTTGCTTAACGGTTACCTCACCGAGCCTCCAGCAAGCATTCGTAGCAGACAAGACAGACACACGAAAACAGGGACAAGCGAGAGAAAGGATCCACAGCACTAGCGAAAGTGGCTAGCGCGATCCAGGAAGACAGAACAGAAGGATCCACAGCACTAGCGCAGGATGCCAGTGCGATCCAGGTAGACAGAACAGAAGGATCCACAGCACTAGCGCGAAGCGAGTGCGATCCAGGCAGACAGAACAGAGTAGCAGACCAGAAGGATCCACAGCACTAGCGCAAGGCGAGTGCGATCCAGGAAGGCAGAACAGAAGGATCCACAGCACTAGCGCAAGGCGAGTGCGATCCAGGAAGACAGAACAGAAGGATCCACAGCGCTAGCGTAAGATGCTAGTGCGATCCAAGTGAGACAGATCAGAGGAGATAGCTGGTAGCAACCGCTGCACCAGCTATACTCCAAGAACAGAGATCAGAACGATTTCCTGTCGACCACCGCTGGGACAGGACAATCGCAACAGAACAAACAAAACAGATAAGCAATCCTACTTGCACTAGAGAAACCTGCCTAGCGCAGTTTCAGGAATTACTCTAAGCTGAACTTCAAACAAAGAGTAAGGCTGACACTCCTCCAGGAGTGTTTCACAGGAAGGAATCCTTATGACCAGCCAAGCATTGTGGGAAACACATAGTACTTATAGTACACGCCTCCAATGAATGTGGCCAGGCAATTTGCATGACAACGCATGCAAATTCCTCAGCAAGCACAAGCTGCAAAACTGACAGAAGCTCTCCTTTCCAGAGTCCTGCAGCATGCAAACCTATACAATGGTCAAAAAGCTGCCTGCCTGCACAGGCAGCTAAGCGGATTCTCACAGTACCCCCCCTTCTAGGGTCGAATTCCAGACGACCCTCAAAACTGATATCTCCAAACCACTTTAACAGAAGACTCATGAAGGTCGGGACAGCCCGACAAGGTCCAATTCCAGAGTCAGTCCACCCGAAACCGACCTCATCGGAAACAGAAGCCACCGAAACATGCCCATCAGCACTACAAGTCTCAGCGTAACACCCATCAGGACTGTGGATACCAGAGAAGAAGCCATCGACACCCTCCAGACAATACCCACCACCTTCCAAGGAGCGTCTGAAAATACCAAATCTGCCACAAAACCTGTTCGAAGTGTCTCTTTCAAAACAAAAGCCGCTGTTGATCGTATTCAGGGTACCAAGCAAAACTTCTCTCGGAATCTCCCAGAACGCCTTGAAGCTCCGCAGAGATTCCAAGAAGCCAGAACGCTCACCAGGCTCACATGGAGAGCTACCAAGCACCCCCATGGAACCTATGACAGTTCCAGATTCAGAATTAGCAGGACACCCATCGAGATCAGGACTTTCAGGGACCACTTCTGGGCATGCAAGCAGGCAGGCTAAATCAGAACATGTCTCCACCGAGGAAGCATCTGAGTACGCTGGTAACCGAGGCACACTTGGGCTTTCTGGGTCACAGAGCACACTGGGGTACACCAGCACAGGAGAAACCTCAGGACATGTCGGGGAACTGCCAACCTCAGAGTCCGGCACGACAAGACCAAAACCAGGACCGGGCAGAAAATCATCACGAGTAGAGGTCACAGGTACTGGTCTTTCAAAAGAAGACTCGGTCTCAGGCTTAGAAATCTCAATGACTGTAATGGTATCTGACAGAAATTTATCATTGACTACCCATGACTGAAGCTCCACCAGAGCTGAAAAGGTAGCCAGCAAGGCAGCAATGCCCATGGAAGAGGGTAACACCTCAGGAGGACTTGGGGGGCAGGAGACATCTCCTACAAGTTCTGCACCCTTTGGGAGGAACTCGGAGACCTCCAGAACATCAAACAAGACCTCAGGAACATCATTTTCCAGGTTTTCTAAGAAGGATTCTGAACTATCCATGTTACAGGGCTGAACATTAAATACCTCCTGCAGGCAGGGCAGATGTCCCAGGAATGGTTCCACCATAACATGAGACTGAACTTCATCATAATTAGCGGGATGTACAGGAATATTTACTGGAACACACACTGACTCCCTAACTTCATTCTCACTGTACCCAGAATTCTGTGTGGCAGTCAAACTAGCTTGTAACTCCAAAACTGCAGAAAAACAGGTGAGTATAGTGGGAATACCTAGACGAGCCTCTAGGGACACTGCAGGGGATTCTAAGCAAGGCCATATTGACTCATCCAGAGTACAGGGTGCAGAATCAGCACTTCCCTCAGAGAAAGAAAGGGGCTCACAAACGTCAGTGTGAAAGGAAAACATGTTTTCATTCATGGTACAGGGCAGGTTCAGAGAAAGCGTCTCTGAATAAGGCAAAGAAGGTTCAGCATCAGATTCGCAAAACCGAAGCGCTGTCTTACTCTTAGATTCGGCTAACAATGTCGAATCCGAGGATTTAGAACGCAAAACCTGCGAATCAAAATTCACTTTAGGTTGTGAAACTGACGCTTCCATAGCGCAAACCTCCGCGATCTGCGGAGCAGACTGCAAGGCATCTAGGACCGAAACACTGGAGCAACTGTCATCAGGCAACGGGCCCCTACAGGTGTGAACAGGGTGAGACAGAGGCTCATTTGCAGAAGAAATAGCGACATCAACAGGATAAACTTTATTAGGCATATTAATTTTACTTTTGACGCTGCATAGTCGAGACATTTTCCCCATAGCAGGGTCACAGACGGAAGATCTCAAAGATCTGTTTCTAAATGAAAAAGGATCCCACACATCCTTGAGGAAACCGGCAGACTCATGCCGATCACAATCTGCAGGAACATCCGAGAAACAGGCATCAGATCGCACAGATTCAAACTGCACACTGTCAGGAGAGAATCCTTCAGGATTCGCACAGGAATCAACCACAGCGGCACACTCATTCTTTTCAGATTGCACAAAGTCACGACTCACATGCTTTACCCCAGTAAGGCAGGAACAATCATCCGACAACGATGTCTCTTTATTGGAATCAATTGGTTGGTGTGTGTGCAACTCATCCAAAATCGTCTGCCACACATAAATCACCAGATCCACATTACCCTCGTCATATTCATCGGAATCAATCAAAAGGTACATAGAGTCGAGACAATCATTCAAGACATCCTCGCTTTTTGCGATGTAAAAATCGCAAAAGGCTTTCCAATCAAAATCGAATTCCTCCATCAAGGCCTCAATGTCCCATGAGGCAAATGGAGGTTCAAACAGGCCAGTATCCAGATAATCTCCATATGGGTGGAGTTCAGGAACAAGAACAGATTTTTTAACTGCTTTAATATAGTGTGCGATCCTACCTATAGTAGGATCCACATAAGCTTTGGATTGAGGCAAAAAAACAGGAGACAGATCAACCTCATTATCATACTGAATGGTTTTGCATGGAAGGGAAAAATCAGCTGACTTATCAGCAGCTACACATTCAATCAGAGCAGGTGGTAAGCCAGGCAGTCCAAACCAGTGAGAGAATATCACTGCAAGAAACTGATACAAATTATCATTCCACGAATTGTTTTTTAACACATCATATGCCCAGGTGAACAAATCGTCTTTTAAGAGCACATAGGCAAACTGAAGAGCCGACGTAGACGGATCAGCAATCTGAAAGGTGGGATTCAGACAAAACCTCACACATTCAGAAAGAAATTCCGCTTTGGTCTCTGAGTTTAGCCTTTTAAAGCTCTTAAAGACACAGGACCCAAACGCGACAAAATCGTACAAATCAGAAATTCCCTCTACACTGGGAATTTTGGTTGGGCTGGTCATACTGTAACAATTGTGGAACTTCCTCCGTGATCAGCGCACAACGCGTGCGCTGATACGGCGGAAATCCTCCACAAGCGTATAGTTGCAGGAACCCAGCAAAAGGTGCTACGCACCCGTAGAGGAAAATACCTGTCAGCAGATGGCGTTGGGGAGTGCAGAGGAACCAATCCTCTGTACCTCCACAAATGCCAGACAGGAATTCCGCAATCGCAAGAGAAGCGATTGCGAATGAGAACGAGCAAAGGGACAGGTTGTATGTGTGTGCCCCAAACTAGTCGCCAACCCGCGACAGTGCACACACAACAGCAGATATGAAATGGGAACGCGATCGCTAGAGGTGCGATCGCCAGACGTGACACAAGGCTACAGCAAGGCAGAGCACGAGAGTAGCAAATGCACAGCAAATCATACAATGAGGAGATACGGAAAATAACAAACGCTAGCTAAACGCGAACACCGCACTCATTCGCAACAGTGCACGCGTTTATGCGCGGTCTCCACTTGATAAGCACAATAGAGACAAGCACGCCTAACTAACCATCGACAGACAAACATGAAACAGAGGACGCGAACGCTTGCTTAACGGTTACCTCACCGAGCCTCCAGCAAGCGTTCGTAGCAGACAAGACAGACACACGAAAACAGGGACAAGCGAGAGATAGGATCCACAGCACTAGCGAAAGTGGCTAGCGCGATCCAGGAAGACAGAACAGAAGGATCCACAGCACTAGCGCAGAATGCCAGTGCGATCCAGGTAGACAGAACAGAAGGATCCACAGCACTAGCGCGAAGCGAGTGCGATCCAGGCAGACAGAACAGAGTAGCAGACCAGAAGGATCCACAGCACTAGCGCAAGGCGAGTGCGATCCAGGAAGGCAGAACAGAAGGATCCACAGCACTAGCGCAAGGCGAGTGCGATCCAGGAAGACAGAACAGAAGGATCCACAGCGCTAGCGTAAGATGCTAGTGCGATCCAAGTGAGACAGATCAGAGGAGATAGCTGGTAGCAACCGCTGCACCAGCTATACTCCAAAAACAGAGATCAGAACGATTTCCTGTCGACCACCGCTGGGACAGGACAATCGCAACAGAACAAACAAAACAGATAAGCAATCCTACCTGCACTAGAGAAACCTGCCTAGCGCAGTTTCAGGAATTACTCTAAGCTGAACTTCAAACAAAGAGTAAGGCTGACACTCCTCCAGGAGTGTTTCACAGGAAGGAATCCTTATGACCAGCCAAGCATTGTGGGAAACACATAGTACTTATAGTACACGCCTCCAATGAATGTGGCCAGGCAATTTGCATGACAACGCATGCAAATTCCTCAGCAAGCACAAGCTGCAAAACTGACAGAAGCTCTCCTTTCCAGAGTCCTGCAGCATGCAAACCTATACAATGGTCAAAAAGCTGCCTGCCTGCACAGGCAGCTAAGCGGATTCTCACACCTTTGTGGATCAACCCCATTGTGTGCCAACTAGCATAGATTAGTTTAGGGATCAGTTTAAATGAAAAAATGTTATTGCTGGTGAACTAACTTAAAGAGGAACTGTAGTTAAAACAACAATGAATAAAATTGCTTATTTTTTTTTTTTTTACAATATTCATTTATAAATTATTTAGTCAGTTTTGCCCATTGCAAAATCTTTCCTCACCACAATTTATGTTCTGAAATTGAAAACAGGTGTTGATATCTTTAGGGCTGGTTCAGACAGACGGTGTGGCGGTGTTTAAAGGGACTCCGAGCAGTGCCTGTGGGTATGCTTTTAAACATACCCACAACTAATTAATTATATCCTCACACCTACCAGCATGATGTTTGTAATTATACCCCCCTGGGTTCCTTGTATTTCATTGCATTGTGCTGAATGGAGCTGCCGACACTGGGGAAAGTGTCCTGTGTAATGCAATGCTGAATAAGGAATCCAAGATGGTGGCCGCGATTTCAATCGCGAAAAATAGTGAAAACTAAAAGGCGTAGGATGGCGGTTTATATATCATTGGAAAGAGGAGAAAGAGAGCTTCAAAATGGTATGCATCTTTCCATAGTTACTGCACTGCTTGGAGTCCCTTTAACACACATTATTCAGAACCTGCTTTTGCAGGCTTTCAAAGTTGTTAAATGCTGGCAAACCAGTGTAGGGACCCTAAACGCTAGCCTTGAAGGCTTCCTTCCCATAAGCCTTCAGAAGCTAGCGTTTTAAACGCTGGCATTTAAACGTGGCGCTGAGCAAGAGCTCGGCAGACGTCTGTGTGAACCAGCCCTAAGTCCTGCCAGGTGATCTCTGTGCATAGAACTCTCAGTAAATGAACATTCCGTAGAGGGAGATATGGCTTGCTTGGCAGTTGTAAACAGACATTATTTCCCACAATGCAACGAGGTGACACAATGACCTGTCAGGACCATGGTCCTGGCATTACTCTGGGGGAGTGGTTTCAACACAATATAAGCCAATCCTGGGTTAAAATTCCTATATTGTCTAAATGAAATTTTAACACTTACATAGTACTTTTCTCCTTTCAAACGCAAAGCACTTGAGAGCTGTAGCCTTTAAGGGTGCACTCCATTAGTGTTAAGGAGTCTTGACCACTGCTTACTGAATAGGTACTAGCTCCAACCAGTATTTGAACCCTGGTCACCCATATCAAAGGTGGTGTATTTAACCAGTACACTATCCAGGCACTCCATAGTTGATATCCTCAATTTTAATAATTTATCCTTGAAACTGGTACGTCCTGTTTGTATAGTGGTCTGTGTTACAAGATGCTGTTAATATCAGGGCTGTGGAGTCGGAGTCGGGGCATTTTTGGGTGCCTGGAGTCGGAGTCAGGAAAAAATGCTCCGACTCCGACTCCTAATGAATTTAAACTGTAATTAAAATAGAAAATATGATAAAATGTTCTATTTCTCATATAATAGTCATCATAAATAATTTATACATACAGTAATAGCTGTGCTTAGTCCACAAAAATGAAATAAACCAATCAAAATTAGTTACTTGTGCTCCGTATTTTTAAAGTCAGATATACATATCTGATTGTGACTGTATATATGATGTTTACACAGGAATCTCTTATATATACTAAATAAAATCTATGCTGTAAGAATAAAGCCTGATGTGTAGCCGTGTCACTAATAGAGATGGTCAATGAGATGGAAATAATTCTGCGTTGATTCTGATTAATGCAAATGTACGCACTCTCTTTGCTCATGAAATCAAATAATTTGATATGTTGTTAAAATTTGGTTTGGTGACTACGAATTAAATGGTACCTGAGACAGATGAAAAGAAAAGTTTTATACATACCTAGGGCTTCTTCCAGCCCCCTTCAGGCTAATCAGTCCCTCGCTGTCAACCTCCACCACCAGGATCATCTGCTATGAGTCCCGGTAATTCAGCCACTCAGCGCAGTCCGGCCGCATGTCGCTTCCACAGCAAGGAGGATTCTGCACCTGTGCAATAGTGCTGCGCAGGTGTAGTACGCTCCCGGTGGCGGAGTGTGTGCATGCGCACTACGTCTGACTTGCTCAAGTACCTGGACTCATAGCAGAAAATCCAGGTGGCGGAGGAGGACAGCGAGGGACTGATTAGCCTGAAGGGGGCTGGAGGAAGCCCCAGGTATGTATAAAACTTTAATTTTATATGTCACAGGTTTACTTTGTTACACAGTAGTACTATACTCTACATATGCACTCCCCACAGAGCTGCAGGGAATCCACTGAGAATGTTGTGCACATTGAACACAGAGGTGTTGTCTATCACACATAAACCTGGTTCAGATTGTGCATGAAGAATGTGTAATAGAGGAACAATCTCCTTATTCCCCTGCAGAGTACCTGCACATCACTCTTACATGTACCCACAGTTACATTGCCTAGAGCCACAGTTACATTGCCTAGAGTACTCTTAGCAAGGACTAGTTTTAGTCTGTGACTAAAGGGAATAAATATGGCAGTCTCCATATCCTTCTCACTTCAGTTGTCTTTTAAAATTCCTAAGCATTAGCAGTTAAGAGACGAATTTCATGTTACATACTTTCAATCAACAAGATTATAATATACAAATTAGAGGAGTCGGAGTCGAGGAGTCGGAGTCGGAGTCGGTGGAATCCTAAACTGAGGAGTCGGAGTCGGTGGATTTTTGTACCGACTCCACAGCCCTGGTTAATATTATTATGTGTTTAATTACGCCATACCCGCTTAGTATCTGTATTGGTCTGTTTGTAATCCCTACAAGATGAACACAGCTCCATTTTTTTCCTCTTTAATTGGTCTGAACATTTCAAGAATTGTGTAAAAATCTCAGCTGCGATATCCAATTGTCCCTTTTTTAACATTAAACCTGTTAAAGGGAATCTGAGGTGAAAATAAACGTATGATATAATGATTTGTATGTGTAGTACAGCTAAGAAATAAACCATTAGCAGCAGAGATATGAGTTAAGAACTCCAGTTGTTATCTATGCAAAAGAGCCACTGATCTCTCCGATTTTCAAAGTCGCAGAGAGCTCTGACTTCTGAAGCTTATTATCTCAAGTGTCTGTTACTGTATTTTGTTTTTTTCTGCAGAGGAAAGTTCAAAGGTTCACTAGTCTGCTTTGTGAAAACATTTAGAATGCTGAGTGTAATCTCTAAACTGCAAATATTAGAGAATAATGCAATGTTATAAAAAAATAACTATATAATTGAAAATAAAAATATGAGAATATTTTCTTTGCTACTAATGTTCTAGTAATTATCCGTACTACACAACCAAATTATTATATCATAATTTTTTTCCGCTTCGGTGTCACTTTAAAGTCGAACCTAAACTGACTCTCCTGCTGATCTTGTGTCTCTCATACTTTCAGCCACAGCCTCTCAACAAGCATGCAGATCAGGTGCTCTGACTGAAGTCAGACTGGATTAGCTGCATGCTTGTTTCAGGTGTGCGATTCAGTGACTATTGCAGCCAAAGAGATCAGCAGGACTGCCAGGCAACTGGTATTGTTTAAAAGGAAACATCCACATCCCTCTCAGCTTAGGTTCCATTTAATGTTTGAGTGAGAGGCAGATATTACACATTCGTTGATCAACTAGGCTTCAATCCATTAAATTAAGGTGAATGTATATTAACTTTCAATGCAAGATAAAGGAGATGGAGATCCTATGCATGCTATTTTGTTGTTGAACAGATATTAAAATGACAGTAAACAATTCATGGTTAGCTAGGAGTTCTTTTCAAGATACATGAAATGTACATATTACATCAGTATAACTAACATGATGGTCAGCCTGTAATGTCGCCATCCTAGAATAAAGCCTGTATGAACAAAATATTCTTGTGTGACAGCCTCTATTCACATGCTTGTTCTTTTCTCACAGGAAAACTTTTGGAGAAGCTCTATGATGGGAACAGCACTTATCCCCGGAAATGTGTGTGCCGTGACGGGTATCACTTTGATACTGATATAGAAACATGTATAAAGAATTCAGTCTGTGGTCTTGGCTATGGTGTGCGGTCTTCAGGTAGATGTCTGTTTACTTTTCCATCCATATAATTCTAAAGCAGTCTTCATACATCAATACAATATGAATTGCAGAGCTACTATTCTTCTAATGTCCAAACGGATAAGTAAAGAGCAGGGATCATTAATGGGAAAGAAAGATGCTCTTCAGAGAACTGGATTTGAGTGGGTGTTAAAACCTTTAATCATGTAATAGACGATAGTAACTTCTTATTGTTTGATGCTCTTGAGGAACGACTGCCAAATATTGGAAAATGGTATACTTACATATTTGTAATTTTCCTTTCCTGGTGTTTCTCCATCGCAAAATACAAATGGGGCTTTGCTCATTAGTATGCTGCCATGGAGAAACACCAGGGAAATTGGCAAACTGTACACTTAACTATCGGTAATTTTCCTTTCCTGGTGTTTCTCCATGGCAGCATACTAATGGGCAAATTCCCACTAGTATGCTGCCATGGAGAACACCAGGACAAGTTATATTTACAAATACTTCCAATTAACCACTTGAGAACCCACCCTTTACCCCCCCTTAAGGACCAGCGCTGTTTGTTGGGATCTGTGCTGGGTGGGCTCTGCAGCCCCCAGCACAGATCAGCGGGCACGCAGAGCGATCAGATCGCCCCCCTTTTTTCCCCCCTATGGGGATGATGTGCAGGGGGGTCTGATCGCTCCGGTCTGCAGGCATGTTGCGGGGGGGGGGCACCTCAAAGCCCCTCTCCGCGGCGAAATTCCCCCCCCCTCCCTCTCCTACCTGTCATGCCCAGTGATCCGGGCTGCACAGGACGCTATCCGTCCTGTGCAGCCAGTGACAGGACGTCCCCTGTCACATGGCGGCGATCCCCGGCCGCTGATTGGCCGGGGATCGCCGATCTGCCTTACGGCGCTGCTGCGCTGCAGCGCCGTACAATGTAAACTAAGCGGATTATTTCCGCTTGTGTTTACATTTAGATCAATCAAAGAGAAAGAGGGTTGCCGGCACTACAATATCTGTAACCGTATCACTGGGATTGAGGAAGGAGAGATGCTCTAAAGGCCACCTTGTTATTGTGATGCATACTGCGTGCTCATGACAGATGAATCAAATACATACATTGGATCAGCATCAATAGAAAAAACGGTTGAGTCAGGCACTGCAGTGATTGCTGTTTTAATGGTGTTTCAGATTGAAGTAAATCACCATAGTTGTATCAAAAATTGTGACATTTAAAAGGTAGGTGCAAAACATCATCATCATTGGAAATTTCATCAAGTATAAAAATCTTGTGCATTCAAACAGTTGCAAGAGGAGGATGTCCTACCATGTCAAAAGGTGGCGGTGGTGGGTGCAGGGCAAAAACGGTAGCCTAACGGCCGTTTCGCACGGCGGTGCTTCTTCCGAGGCTGATCCACAATTGCTGCAGCGCCGTACAATGTAAACAAAGCGGATTATTTCCGCTTGTGTTTACATTTAGCCTGCGAGCCGCCGTCGGCGGCCCGCAGGCTATTCACGGAGCCCCCCGCCGTGAATTGACAGGAAGCAGCCGCTCGTGCGAGCGGCTGCTTCCTGATTAATTAGCCTGCAGCCGGCGACGCAGAACTGCGTCGCTGGTCCTGCAGCTGCCACTTTGCCAACGCACGGTATAAGCGTGCGGTCGGCAAGTGGTTAAAGAGAACCCGAGGTGTGTTTAATGAATGTTATCTGCACACAGAGGCTGGATCTGCCTATACAGCCCAGCCTCTGTTGCTATCCCAAACCCCCCTAAGGTCCCCCTGCACTCTGCAATCCCTCATAAATCACAGCCATGCTGTGAGGCTGTGTTTTACATCTGTAGTGTCAGTCTCAGCTGCTCCCCCGCCTCCTACATAGCTCCGGTCCCTGCCCCCGTCCCTTCCCTCCAATCAGCAGGGCGGGAAGGGATGCAGGCGGGGACTGGAGTTCTGCAGGAGGCAGGGAGAGCAGCAGACTGACACTATAGAGATAAACACAGCCAGCTCTGACAAGCTGTTTGTCAGCAGCGTGGCTGTGATTTATGAGGGATTGCAGAGTGCAGGGGGAGCTTAGGAGAGTTTGGGATAGCAACAGAGGCTGGGCTGTATAGGCAGATCCAGCCTCTGTATGCAGATAATATTCTTCAAACTCACCTCGGGTTCCCTTTAAGGCATTGTGTATTGGTGCAATTTGTTTCTCAAGGAATATTGCTATCCTTTCACTCAGTGATCGGTGTCCTTCATACTCATGGTTTGTTTTGAAGAATGGGAGGAGGATATGTGAGAAACTTTCTGCTCTGTAGTAATATAAAAAACAGGCTATGAAAAAACAGGTGCTTTATAATGGGAAGTTGACTGGAAAGTGTGGCCTTATGGGCCTTTGTGTTAGGCTGAGTGTGCACTACAGCCTAAATTGGTCCATTTTGTGGAACAGGGTCTCAGAATTCTGCTCTCTTAAAGGGACTGGAGCATCTGCGCCAGCAGCACCAAAATAACAGAGGTGCTGACTTGAGCCTTCCATATTGCCCAATCCTTGTCACTGAGATTTTGTAGTCTTGGTTTAGTTAATCTTGATGCTAGGTAATTCTGGACCTCTATCTTAGTTGAGTGTATAGCAGGTTTAGTGGTTTCACTTTGTTTTGAAACCTTAGATAGAGTTAATGTGAGAATAAATTTGGGGTTGGCTAGAGTTACACTTTTTTTAGCTTTTGTACTGGGGTGGTGGTTAAAGGGAACCTAAACTGAGAGGGATATGGATGTTTCCTGTTAAACAATACCAGTTGTCTGGCAGTCCTACTGATCTCTTTGGCTGGAGTAGTGGCTGAATCACACACCTGAAACAAGCACGCAGCTAATGCAGTCTGACTTCAGTCAGAGCACCTGATCTGCATTCTTGTTCAGGGACTGTGGCTGAAAGTATTAGAGACATCGGATCAGCAGGAGAGTCAGGCGACTGGTATTATTTTAAAAGAAAAAATCCATATCCTTAGTTTAGGTTCCCTTTAAAGAGAACCCGAGGTGGGTTTGAAGAATATTATCTGCATACAGAGGCTGGATCTGCCTATACAGCCCAGCCTCTGTTGCTATCCCAAACCCCCCTAAGGTCCCCCTGCACTCTGCAATCCCTCATAAATTACAGCCACGCTGCTGACAAACAGCTTGTCAGAGCTGGCTGTGTTTATCTCTATAGTGTCAGTCTGCTGCTCTCCCCGCCTCCTGCAGAACTCCAGTCCCCGCCTGCATCCCTTCCCTCCCTGCTGATTGGAGGGAAGGGACGGGGGCAGGGACCGGAGCTATGCAGGAGGCGGGGGAGCAGCTGAGACTGACACTTCAGATGTAAACACAGCCTCACAGCACGGCTGTGATTTATGAGGGATTGCAGAGTGCAGGGGGACCTTAGTGGGGTTTGGGATAGCAACAAAGGGTGGGCTGTATAGGCAGATCCAGCCTCTGTATGCAGATAACATTCTTTAAACACACCTCGGGTTCTCTTTAAGCTTTTAGTCTAAGTGTTAGGATACAGTGGGGAAGGACATTTTAATTGTCAACTACTTTGGACATTTGTGGTCCTCACTGCCTCCCTTTTGGTTGACATTGACAGCTGCAGGACCAAAATAAAGTTGACCTGTCATCGGTAAGAAAACTTGTATTGCCTTTCAGGGCTCTGGCTAAATCAGGCTAAATTGGCTTTCTTTAATTATTTATATCCAAAGCATTATAGGCTATATATGATATGTTTCATTAGTTGCATCATTTACCATATCTGCATATGACAAACTGCTGTTTTTTTCCCATAGCTCAACAGAATAAAGATACTGAATGTGCACCATGCCAAAAAGGATATTTTTCTAATACTTCTTCCTTAACAGAGCAGTGTCATCTTTGGACTAAGTAAGTCACAAATTTTACAGTATATACCATTTTTACACTGGTTTAATCTATATAATTACAATTAAGTAATGCTATAAAATGCCAAAAGTGCAATGTAATTCACTTTCAATCAGTTTAGCACACACAAGTTCAGCTTATGTTACCATACCAGCTACCCATAGACCATAGAAAGAAAAAAAGAAAAGAACAACCAATGTGTAATTATTTCTCAGATATGAAACTATTTGTTCCCCAAACTGTCTCTAACTACGCTATCTAAGCTACACTGACTAGCTAAACTAATCTAATCTCTGCTGCCCTACCAGCTAAGTTACACTACACCACATACTACACTACACGAACACAACACTGTACTGCAATAACACTACGCTGTAGTAACACTAGACTAACACTAAACTAAATGCTCGTACCCACTACGCAATTTTTCGGACAATTTTTCTGGCGACCAGTAATAGAAAGATGAATGATCGCGTCTGCGATCTCGCAATGTGGGTACAGACGCGCAATTACACGAATGAGCAACGCGCGGCGATAATGACAGTCATGGAGGATCGGATTTTTAAGATCCCCGATGACTCTTGTGGAAAGAACTGCAATCACTTGAACTCTCTTTCACACCTGTTTTGCCATTGGCTTATACCCAACTCCAGAAAGATAGATCAAGGAGCGGTTGTGGAACGTTGCTGGGATCCAGCTTCCTGGGTTGCAAGGTAAGTATTCAGCTTAACACTTCCGTACTGCACCTGATCCTGCCACCGATCTCTTCTCCCTCTTTGCTCTGGTCCTGTGGATGCCGACATGCTCCTCTTCTGATCTTCTCATCCCGGAGTTGTCTATATGGGGACACAGTGGCCCCCTGCCGCTATACCTCTCTGGGTCCTCAGCCAGGGTCGCTCTGGGGAAGAAAAAGTGCATCTTATATCCTGAAAAATACGGTACATATAAAGAGGTTAAGCACCAATGGTACTCACAAATGTGGGTTATAAATTACAAATACATGGCAGCTCTATCCATATTCGGTTGTCTCCAGTCCAGAAGGAATCACTGGAATGTGATTGCCATCTGATAAAGTTTTCTTATATAAAGTATTGTCCTGGTTATCCGGAAATCAATTAACCAGCAGTTTCAACCAACCAGCACAAATCACCGCCAGTACTCACAGTGATGAAGGACAACTTCTTAGGGCTCTTTCACATCAGAGCTCTTTTCCTGCGTTTTGATGCAAAGTCAAAACTGTGCGTTAACCAAGGTAAAATAAAAAGTCCATAGACTTTTATTTTATCTTTCACATCCGATGCTGCATTTTGGTTTGTTGCGGTTCAACGCACTCGGGAGCTTTTAATTGCCTGGAGACGGTGTTTTCCCGTTGGGTGAATTATAACTTCCACCACTAATCAGTGATGCTCAAATCCGGATCCGGGAGACACCTGAATAGTTGCGGGGTGGGCGGGGGGTCAAGCTTACCTGTCTGACATCTTCTTCGTCCATCCCTGGCGCCTCCCACGATGCGTTCCACGCGGCGGTCACGTGACTACAAACACTTCCTCCTTCCAGGTTGAAGGAGGAAGTGTTTGTAGTCACTTGATGCGCGTGGACCGCATCGTGGGAGGCGCCAGGGACGGATGAAGAAGACGTCAGACAGGTAAGCTTGATCCCCCGCCCACCCCGCACAGATTTACTGGGCGATATCCGTATAGCAACTATCCGGGTGTCTCCCGGATCCGGATTTGAGCATCACTACCACTAATCAGTGTTGCACTGCAACATCCCGACAACAGGTCGCAGGCTATTCAACGCTTGCAGAAGATCAGCTCCTGCACGCGTTTCCTAATGTGAAAGAAGCCTTAGGCTATTGACACCTAAGTTTAGCTTCTGTTATAACAATTACATTTTAAGGCAGGGGTGGGCAAACATTTTCCACTGCAGGCCGCATTCCTCTAGTGGCCTGCATGCCTCTTCTATCCTCGCTCCCTCCGTACCTCTATCGGCGGGCCGGATTCAGAACAACAACTGGCCTGATACTCATAGTTTGCTCAGCCCTAGTCTAAGGGATGCTTAGGTACCATATAGAGAAATATGTTTTGGAGAGATCGGCAATGCCCCATTCCAAAATGTACTATGAGTGTCAGCCCATCTCATCTATCTACAGTATATACCATAAAGAGCAATGGGAAAGAGAGTGAGTAGCATCCCTGCCATCCCCCCTCCCACAAAGCAGTGGGGAGCACTGTAGTGATGCTACTTCCAGATTCAAAGGGGCTTAGGGTACAGGAGAGGTACACCGTAATAAAAGCCTCAAGTGGAGGTATATATATATATATATATATATATATATATATATATATATAATTTAATTAAAGTATTTTTTTATATATCAAGAACAGGAGAGGAGGCATTTCGAGTGACCACAGTAACGGAAGTATTTACTATCTCTTAGTAACCTTCCCTGTTGTAACATCTGTCTTTGTGCTCTCACAGTTGTAGCAAACTTGGACTTGAAGAAGTTTCCCCTGGCACTGATAAATCAGACACTATTTGTGAACCGCAAACTATTTGTGAACCGATCTCCGCAAATTCCCGTAAGTGCATTTCATGTATCATTCAAATGACATTTTCCAAAACTTTGATCACTGAAAAAAGATATGGTGATTTTAAAAGAAATGCAGTGTTTTTATGATGTTGTTTTTATCTATTTATTAAATTTTTTGAGTCTTTGGGCTTTATTCACTAAGACAAATAGCGCGAGTGACCTGCTGTTACTCACGCTATTTAACCCTGCGCGTCTTAATGCACGGTATGCGCGCTATTGGCAGTATAGCGTGCATTATTACCTGTTGTCAGAGGGGCACTCGCTATGCCCAGCATGGCGAGCGCTTGTAGATTACGCTGGCTATTAGCCAGTAACAGGTGCTCCGATCATCCCGCCCTGGACACCTTCGGGTCCAGTAACTTTAAAGAAAGTGATCCCCGCACTTTGATTGGCCCAATAGGTTGCCTGTCATGTGACATGACTTGACAGGCAGTCTATTGGGCCAATCAGAGTGCCAGGATCACTTCCTTTAAAAGGGACTCCGAGCAGTGCAGAAACTATGGAAAGATGCATATCATTTTAAAGCTCTCTTTCTCCTCTTTCCAATGATATATAAACCACCGCCCTACGCCTTTTAATCTTCGCTATTTTTGCGATTGAAATTGCCGCGGCCGCGATTTCAATCACGAAAATAGAGAAAACTAAAAGGTGTATGGCGACGATTTAGGTGTCGCCAGAAAGAGGAGAAAGAGAGCTTTAAAATGATACCCATCTTTCCATAGTTACTTGTATTACACAGGGCGACTTTTTCCTAAAGTCAGCAGCTCCATTCTGCTGAATGGAGCTGCTGACACTGGGGAAAGTGTCGTCCTGTGTAATACAAGTAAGGGCCTGTACACACTGCTGCGCTTTTCAAATCGCATGCGATTTTTAATCGCAAGGTCTTTTGAAAAATAATGAAAATCATGAAGACCTGTACACACTGGTGCGATGCGCTTTTCCTATTCTCATGAAGGCTTGCGATTTTAAAAGCGCATGCGATATTAAAAGCGCAGCAGTGTGTACAGGCCCTAACTATGGAAAGATGGGTATCATTTTAAAGCTCTCTTTCTCCTCTTTCTGGCGACACCTAAATCGTCGCCATACGCCTTTTAGTTTTCTCTATTTTCGATTGAAGCCGCGGCAATTTCAATCGCGAAAATAGCGAAAACTAAAAGGCGCAGGGCGGCGGTTTATATATCATTGGAAAGAGGAGAAAGAGAGCTTCAAAATGATATGCATCTTTCCATAGTTTTTGCACTGCTCGAAGTCCCTTTAAAGGTACTAGACCCGAGGGGTCCAGGGCAGGATGATCAGAGAGCCCATTACTGGCTAATAGCCGGCGTGATCTACAAGCGCTCGCCATGCAGGGCATAGCAAGCACTACTCTGACAACAGGTAATAATGCACGCTATACTGCCAATAGCATGGGGTTAAATAGCGCAAGTAAAGGTGGCCACACACCATACAATTTTTTAAATATCAGTATAATTTAAGAATTGCAATCAATTTTTCTGTCTGATTGTAACATTTTAAAAATATGACCAATGTACCATACACTTATGTTCAATTTTTCCCCAGTTATGATAAAAATGATTGGAAACTCTGAGAAAATTGCTAGGGTGTGTATATTAATAAATTGACAATCTAACACACACCATACAATCGTTATAAAAATTGAAGAAAAAATTCCAGAATTCCGGATCAATAAAAATCAGAAAAAAACAGGAAATCCGAGCGGATTTTTCAGTCGAATGAGAAAAAGCTTTTGATTTTTTCAGGAGATCCGATCATATTTATCAAATTGCCGTAAAATTTGATCATTTTATTGTATCTTGTGTGGACACCTTAACAGCAGGTTACTTATCTTAGTGAATCCCTTTATGTCCACCTTCAGTTGGTGATGTTTTGTGAGCTGAAAAGAGTGTCACTTTATTGTGGCAGTGAATTAATTAAATCTTGGTGACAGGTAACTAGGCCATATTGTTCTCAAAGGAGGTATCTTTCCTTTGCTACAGTGCAGCAAAATTAGGCTTTTCTTTAACTTACAAAGTCTGCCAGCCAAACTAGCAGATGGAATTCCACATCACTATTCTTTCACTGCAAACATTACATTTAAAAAGGCTAACCTTAAAGCAAACCTGAAGCAAAAATAAACTTATGAGATAATGAATTGTATGTGTAGTATAGCTAAGAAACAGAACATTAGTAGCAAAGACATTAATGTCTCATATTGTTTTCCAGTCCAGGAAAAGTTAAGAAACTTCAGTTGTTATCTATGCAATAGAGCTTCTCTGAGGTCGAAGAAAGTCCTGTTTTCTGAAGCACTTAAACAACCAAGAGTGTGAGAGACAGGTTGAGATAAGGTTTTGTTTGCGGAAAGTTCAAAGGGTCATTAGCTCTACTCTGTTGTATAGTTTAAAATACAGAGTGTGGTTTGTAAACTGCAAATATGACATAATGATAGTAGTGTTATAAAAAAAAAGCTGTGTAGTTGAAAATAAAAATAAGAGACTAATTTCTTTGCAACTAATGTTCTATTCATTTTCTGTACTACACATACAATCCATTATCTCATAATTTTTTTTCGCTTCAGGTTTGTTTTAAAAAGCTCAGGAACTCTGGTAGTCTGCGATAGTAAATTACAGGGCAATGAGGCTGCAGTAAATGGCAATCTTTCAAACAGATTCTTAATGAATATTGTTGCGTATACACACCTTATGTATATAAAAAAGGCCAGTATGGATAAATAATAATGTTTTGGTGATTTGGGGTTTGATTCACAAAATCACAGTAATACTGCCGTTATCAGACAGCGCACAGCAGCAGTACCCTTATTTCCGAGGTACTTGAGTAGTGCAACTGTTGCTATGGTAACGCACATTAATAATGAGCGTTACTGTTAGTAACACATATTAATAGCTGTGCACTATCTGTACATAGCAGAATTACCATGATTTTGTGAATAAACCCCATGGCTTGATTAAATGTAAAAATAATGCATTTAGGGCTCTAAAGTATGAGGGCACTGCATCTATTATAAAGAAATATAAGGAATCTAATAAAAACTGTTAAAAAGGTCATTTATGATGTAGTGAATGCAAGGTTAGATCTTGGAAAAGCAATAGATGTAGTGGACTTGAACCTTACAAAGGCTTTTGAGACTAGATACAAATATGTGTATTTGGATAGAGAACTGTTTAAGGTATAGAAAGCAATGAATGGTGATATGGATCATACTCAAAATGGGAAACTGTTAGCAGTGGGGTCCTTCAAGGGTCAGTACTAGGTCCAATCTTTTTCATTTCATTTATTAATGACCCAGTAGATGGAATTAACAGTAATATCGCCATCTTCACAGCTGATACAGATTCTTGCTTTTTGCAAATTGATATCACCTGAATCTACAAAAAGGGTAGCAATGCTAAAACAAAATGATATGTACAGAAAAGAGCCAGTAGTGTGTAGAATTACAAAATAAGTAGAATAAAAAGGAAGGAAGAGATGAGTGCCCACAGATTTGAGTTACCCAAGAGGCCACCAAAGACAGGGCAAGTGAAGATAAAAATCTTGTCCTCGCTCGGTTCTGACTGAGAGGGATCCAACAAATATTCTGTTTCCAAAATAAAGGAGGGAAAAGATAAAAGTCTACTATAGCCTACAGTCCATAGTGTTTTGCTCAGCAATGTGGAGAAAATGCATCATAAGTTAATTCGGGTTATCTCCCCTTTGGACCAGGAAGACTGGGAGAAGACATTGAGGCCCCCAAACTAGTCTCTCTGTCCATCAGGGAGATCTAGTGCAACTTCATATTTTACACCAGGTATACATAAGCATTTTGCTAAATTAACTACTGTATTTTTCGGACTATTAGACGCACCCTTTTTCCGTGAAAAATGTGGCGTGGGGGGGGGGGGGGGGAGGGAGACAGTGCATCTTATAGTCTGAATAATAAACATTCAAACCCGCGCCAAGTCCTCCATCCCCCTGTGTACGTCTCCCTGTATCCTCCATCCCTCTGTGTCCAGTATCCCTTCTGTTCTCTTTGCCTGTGTCCTCCGATATCCCCACGTCCACGTTCCTATGTCTCGTCTTCTGTGTCCCCCAATGTACATATTCACATAAGGAAGAGAGGACTCAGGAGGACAAAGGACATGGGGGACAGGGGACACTGAAGGATAGAGGAGGACACACAAGAGGTACAAGGAGGGCACAAGGGGGACAGTAATTGGGAAGAGAAGGTCCAGAAGACGCCCCTGCACCTTGGATGCACCAGGCATATTATAATTTTGTTCCTCCTGTCCTAGGAGCCCCAAATCCCACAATTTTTTCATATATTTATGGACATGGCATCATCTTAGTGTATTTGAAACAAACTTTTTACGGTGCGGTGCAGATACAGTGTCCTATCACGAGATACCCTGTAAGGTACATTGTCAGTAATATAGATACACTCCCCCCCCCCCCTCCCCATGACAAATTACAGTCAGAGATGCTCTTCTCCATAGTAAAAAGACAGCGCTCCTCTTCAATAACAGCTTTCCATCATCTGTAAAAATCTAATAGACTGAACATAGTGCATTACTGATAGACTGGAATACGAGCATACGAGCATGCATTTCACCCCGAGTGTTTAGTGATTTAAATGTGCTTGACACTCTGTGAACAATTCACATGCTCCCCTGTACAATAGCAGCTCACCAAGTCTTAGCCACCTCACATCCAGGTGGGTCTAGCGTATTATTCAATGAAACCAATATCCAATCAAATTTCAATATTCCAACGTATAATAGACTTATTCCAAGATCTGATCAGGAGATGCACAGTTTTAATATTTATTCAGCTCGGAGCTCCATTATGGCTTTTTCAATGACGCTGTGTATTGATGAAGGGGACTGTGTTCCAAGAAATTAATTCTGTCTGCTGCTGCCGCTGCTGCTCCACCACATAGCCTGACTCCAACTCACTCTTTGCTTTGCTCTTCTGTGTTAGAAAAACTATATCAGCAAAGTGTCATTAAGATGGGTAATGTCACTAGCAAACATATTACCCAAGTTGATAGGAAAACACCAGTCAGGATTTGTCAAATGTCGTTCAGCTGTGGCAAATATAAGAAAAGTACTAATGGTTTTAGACTATGCCAAACTGTACCCCAAGACATCCTCGGAATATGCAGTGCTATTTTTAGATGCTGAAAAGGCATTTGACAATGTAAACTGGAACTGGTTAAGAGCAGTGCTAGAGCAGATGGGCTTTTCAAACTCTTTCATGTCATTAATCAAAGCTCTACAGTTAGCCCCCACGGCACAATTATATACCCCAGGCTTCTTATCCCCAAGAATAATGCTACAGAAAGGAACTAGACAGGGCTGCCCTTTATCTCCTCTTTTATTTAACATAGCTCTGGAGCCCATGGCCAAAATATTAGAATCTAGAATACAGGGTATTACAATTGGGTCATCCACAATTGTGCAGACAATGTTCGCAGATGACATACTACTATTCATGTCCAAACCACAGTCTCAATTGACAGAGGTATTCCAGATAATAGATGAGGTAGGAAATATAAGTGGATTTAAAGTTAACAGATCCAAAAGTGAACTACTCCTACTTAATCACAAACCAGATATAGCTAGGACCTTTGGAAACGCAGGAATCAAAATATCCAACAAAGTAAAATACCTTGGGATTCAAATATCTAGGACTCCCAGCTCGGTGTACGATCTAAACTATCCCCCACTGATCCACAAAATTATCCAACAACTCAAAAATTGGGAACAGCTACCTATAAATTTAATGGGAAGGACAGCCCTTGTGAAATCCATAACCTTTGGCAAGTTGCTATACCCCTTACCCCTTAACGTCTCGATGTTTGAGGAGTAATGGTATTGTCTAATACCATTACTCCTCAAACATCGAGATGTTAAAAAAATCGAAGCTGCTATATCCAGGTTCCTATGGGCGGGAAAAAAACACAGGATAGCCCTTCAAAATTAATGATGCCAAAAAATTGGGCAGGAGTAGGCCTACCCAACATCAGAAATTACAATCTGGCCTGCTTATTTAGACACGCCAGAGACTGGATATGTGGAAATTGTTCCTTTTCGAACACCGAGCTGGAAGAAGCATTCACAGAGCCATGGTCGCTACCAGCAATACTACATACCCCCTATCCCAAATTACCACAGAAGGTTAAATATAGCATAGTACTGAGGGATACATGGGCAGTGTGGAAAGAAATAAGAAAACGTTTTCGTTTACCTTATCAAATCTCCAAATACGCACCTCTTTGGGGACATCCGGGTTTCCAGGCTAGCATGTCTCACGAAGGATTCGGAATATGGGCGGACAAGGGTATCAGACAATTGGGACACCTCTTTAACCTAGCTGAAGGAAAATGGAAAACTTTTGGGGAACTAAGGTCAGAATTCAATTTACCTAAGCATCACTTCTTATATTACGCACAAGTGAAATCACATGCTGCAGCGCTGGTGAAAGATCTGTCAAGGGAACAGAAACCAAACAGTTTTGACACCTTTATATCTCCAGGACCAAACAGACTCCCCCTGTCGACAATACAAGCAACATTGCTAAAACAACAGCAAGAGCAACATGCAGTAAGCAATCTAAAAGCCTGGTACAAAGACATTTCAGACTCAGAATTGCCAGCACAAATCATAGAAGGAAATAATACATTTCGACAGATAATAAGTAATGAAAACTGGAGAGATTCTCATTTCAGATTAATTCATAGGGCAAAGTATGCTTTCAACATCAGGTATAAAACTCCTCCTCCCAACTATTCACCATGCTGTCCAAAGTGCCAAATACCTCAAGCTTCTCTCATCCACTGTATGTGGGAATGTAAATCCATTCGATCATTCTGGAACCAGGTCCAGAAATACATCAAACAAATCTGCAACAGAGAAATAGAAATCACACCACAACTATATCTTTTCCACTATGAATCTGAAATACAAAAGCCAACAACAGAAGCAACAAAGACGAATGCAAAACAGAAAACGTCTCTGCTAGGACACTTAATTCTTGCAGCAAGTAAAAAAGCAATATATAACAAGTGGATCTACCCCAGCAACCCATCTGTATGGGACGTAGAACAAGAACTCATACATCTATTCAATCTGGATAGATTAGACGCGGTGACACACAAGGGAAAACTAACAAAAACTCTCTTTAAAAAATGGACAAAATTCATTGAACATACCTACTACAAGGAGGAGATACAAGCCATAGTCACACCTTTTAAGTACACAGAGTGGTATGCTACAATGGACTTATTGGGGAAGTTGGGCAAGCTGAAGGTGTTCTAGAGCAGTGTTTCTCAACATTTTATTGGTATGTACCCCTTTTAAAACCCTGGACTCACCAAGTACCCCCTAGCATGGTAAACAATATCACACGTACCCCTTGACAAATATATATTTAATCGTAGTACATTATAATTGGTTCTAAACAATTTCCAAGCATTTACTATTGCTTTTAATTAGCTAAAATACTAATTTAGTGCTGTTTAAATAAGATTTATCATTTTCTAAAACTCTAAATTTGTTATTTTTGGTTAAGTATATCAAGCCCGAGTACCCCCTGTAACCATCAGAAGTACCCCCTGGGGTACGCGTACCACACGTTGAGAACCTATGTTCTAGAGGGTCTACTAGTGCTGTATTATAATTTAAAGTTAACAAGAGGTCTCTTTTATCTACTTATTTAGAGAACGAGAGTTATTGACAAAAGAATAGGCCTAAATATAAACAAAATACTTTAAAATTGGAACAGCAGACAACAGAGGGGGGAGAAAGGGAGAGGGGAGGATAAGCTGGGTTAAAATAAGTAAAAGTTAGAGGTATAGAGAAACCATGATTAACAATGCTGAATGGTAACTAATTTGTATTACAGGGCCCCGTTGTAAGGTTTGGATACCTGTTGGCCCAATTTTAATATGATATGGCATGTAGTCTTTATTGTATTTTGTAAAGAATCACCTCTAAATAAAACATGTTTTAAAAAAAAAAGATGGGTAATGTCTCCCTTCCATATAAAATACGAATTTGGCTGTCCTGGGGGAAAAAAGTAAAAAATTAGGAGGACTTGAACTTGCACGTTGCAACCCTCACTCTGCAGCAGGTTAGTCTGACAGGCATAGGAAGCAAATATTATGTATAAACTACACCAGTTCTCTGACCCATTAGCTTCTAAAAAGGAAGTGCTGCAATTTACTGGCATACTGGCCTTTCTTTTATATGTGTCAAATACAACATTGTCCTGCTCTAAGCATATACAATGTTCATCTTCCTTTGTGTTTTGCGGGAAATAGGCCCAGCCAAAAATGTGCGCAAAAGACAGAGGTATTACTAAGAACATATACATACATTATACAATATTTTATTTCATACAGTATATGTACCCATAAATATACATACAGTATATTAGATATAAGTTACTAAAATATTTGCAAATCAGGTTGTACTAATCAGGATATTATGGTGTGACTAATCTGTTGGAACAGAGGAGAAGTGTTAACTGGTGGTTGTATGATTCTATGATTATTTCCGGATTTTAGGGGCTAAAAGCAGTGGAATTGTTACGCACGCTGTTAGACCCTAAAACAAGGAAAACATCAGAACATGATGAGATCTGTGGCAGCCCTGCACTTACCTCCCTGGGATGCAGCGCTGCAATTGTCCCTCTGTCCTCTGGGTGGTGCTGTACACCTAAAGTAAGATCGCCGTCAATCGTCATGACAACATCTCATTAGTGGGATCCAGAGCCTCTGTGGACCAGAAGAATGGCTGTCAGCTTCTGAATCCCGGAGGAGGTGAGCTGAAACCCCCTCTGCATAGATTTCCCAGCACTACTCCAAGTCAGGGTCAGGATTACTGCTTCCGGCTTTTTTTTTCACCCTGAAGTACACCTAAAGTAAGAGGGATATGAAGACAGACATATGTACTGGTATTTCCTTTTAAACAATAACAGTTTCCTGGCAGTCCTGATGATCTTTTTTGCTGCAGTTATACCTGAATCACATACCTGAAACAAGCATGCAGCTATTCCAGACTCCAGAGCCGGACCTTCCAGCACCCAAGACTGAGACACCAAAGTATGCACCTCAATCCCTCCCACCCCAGCCGTCACACACTGATTGCTATTAGACTAAAAATTGTCCCAGGGACCCCAACCTCTCCGAACACGTTAATCTCTAGTTATCTGGCTGGCATTCACTGTCCTGTATCCCCTTTTCTTATTTCTCTCTGCTTCCAACAGGACAGGAGAATGATAGCTGAGTGAGTTTTGTGCCCCTCCCCGAGGCTGGAGCCTCTCTCACCTCTGCCTCAGCCCGGCCCTGCCAGACTCCAGTCAGAGCACCTGATCTGCATTCTTGTTTAGGGTCTATAGCTAAAAGTATTAGAGGCTAAAAACTGCCAGGAATGTCTGGCACTGGCAACTGGTGTGGTTTAGAATGAAATAAATGTCAGCCTCCATATTCCTCTCACTTTAGGTATCCTCTAAGTATAACGTCCATCACAGCAAAAGAGCTATTAGTGAGCTCTGTAGACAGAACAATGCTTTTGTGTGATTCCTATGTGCTGTAGACATTCATGTTACTCAAACTATAGATCTGTTACTTATCTCCAAATGCCTCTTGCATGTGAAAGCACTGTATGTAGTGACAATATTTGAAATATTCACACCTTTCCTGTTTTTTATAGTGAGAGTTTATCAATTTTGTTTTGATTAATACATGCATTTGTTTTTTCATTGTTGTTTTATTATATGTTGTTGCAGCTACAGCAATGATTATTTCCATAACTATTCCATTAATTGTACTTGGGATAGCGGCTTTCTTCATCTGTCTTTTTTGCTACAAGAAGAAATGCAGTTTATCAAAAGGTATGTAGGGTATATTAATAAGCTGATAATTTGCCATAGAAGCTTAAAAGAAAGTCTGGGTCAGTCCCATTTTCAGTTTGCAGCTAGCAGGTTGCAACAGTCCCTATCTTTAAGGGTGCTCATACATCACTTGATTTTGTGGGCCGATCAGCCTCCCAATGGGATGGCAACCCAAACAATCTTTCAATCGGTTTCTGTCGACTAGGACAATATCCAATAAATTTCAAGCTGAAATCTATTGGAAAAAATCTGTCAGTAGAGTGAATTGAAAAATGTGTGTGTGCACCTTAAAGGTCACCTTAGTCCTAAATAGAATCGAAAATGGACGTCCTGTGTGTGGGGAGGTATGCAAGGGCTTACCACAAATTCTGTGGCCCGTCATCTCCTTCCGTTCATCCGTAACCAGCCCCGCTCTAAAGCCCTGGTCGGCGTAGGCGCAGTAAGTCTGCAGGAGTATGCGCGCACTCCCGCAGTAAAATGTAGGCGCGTGTGCCGTCACTAGGTGCCATAGTGGACATACTGCCCATGCACGCGCAGTATGTCCGGGTCAGGTGACCGCGTGCATCGGCCACAATGCGGATTTACTGCGCCTCCGGCAAACAGGGCATTAGAATGGGGTCGGTTACGGATGAATGGAAGGAGTCGCCGGACCACGGGAAGTGCGGTTAGCCAAAAACAACCTCCCCAGATACACAGGGCATCCATTTCTGATTCTATTTACGACTAAGGTATCCTTTCATTGTCATTAAAACACAGGTATTAATTAAACATATTTTAAAACTTGTGATAAGCCATGGGGGCATCATCATTCCTCCTGTGTGTCATTTATGCCTGGTACACACCATGCAATTTCCTGTCAGATAAGACTGGCTGAATCGATTATTTCTGACAGGTCGATCTGATTTCCGATAGTTTTTCTGATTGATTTTCTGATCGCTTCTTTACAAAAATCAGACCAGGCATGTTGGAAATAATCGTTTCAATCCTTCTGATATGATTGGAAATTGTATGGTGTGTACCAGACATATATGCTTAATTTATACGATGCAATTTTCCATCAGATTGGCAGTCAAACCAATTATTTCCGACATGTCCAATCTGATTCCCATTTTTCTGATTGATTTTCTGATTAATCCTATACAAAATCGATCAGAAAAAACTATTGGAATCGTATCAGACCTGTCGGAAATGATCGATTCAATTGTCAGTCTGATGAAAAATTGCATCATATATAAGCACTAGAACCTACTCTAGAATCTCAAGGCAGGACATATTTGCAATAGATAAACATGATAAAAGACTCACCAAGAGGTTGTTGTTCACATCCACACCAGCCAGACAAGGCCAGTTGCAGGGATTCACAAGGACACAAAAAAGGCTTGCCTATACCTTGTGCTGGGAGTGTTGCCCAGAGGAAATCGGGCAATCCACACATACAAACTAAAACTAAAGTACTGCAGATTTAGTCCCCCAGCTGAAGCATCTATGTGGGATGGCATGAGGTGTATGCCATCTATGCCAAAATATGGCATACTCCTCATGCTGGTACTTGATAGTCTGTTTACTGAGGCATCCATAGTAAATAACTAATAACATCCAGCAAAATAACAGGCACGGAACGCCTGTACACGCTGTAAATTCTAGGCCGAGACAGTCCAAAACCACTGCCAGAATACTCTGGTGTGTGTACAAGGCTTAAGTCGTCCGCAACTGCACATGCCCGGTTTAATCACGTGCGCGTGGCTGTAAGCCTCCTGCGCATGCGCAGTTCTCGAAAGACTGAACTGTGCATGCGCAGGTGGATTACAGCAACATGCCATACTAACAGGGTCACCAGTGAGACCAGGGAGGGGACCCGGATGATGCCAAGGCACCTCTCAGGCTACAGGGTGCTGGCGGAAGCCCCAGGTAAGTGCCGTTTTGATTTTAGTACTCTGCTCAGGGTCCCTTTAAGTCAGGTATGTCAAACCGGTCCTACGAGGGCCGAGATCCTCACACATTTTTGATACAGCTCAAATGAATTGATGGGTCTGAACCAGGAAAGGTGTGGTCCATCAGGTAGAACACATTCCTTTCTTTCTCAGTCCATCTTAAACACTGGCATGGATCTGGCCCTCCAGGCCTGGAGTTCGACACGTGCTTTAAGTGATGGCTGACATGGTGCACTACACTACTGCTGATACAATTGTTTGGTAATGCTTACTACATGCACTACGTACACTATGCACGATCTTAAAGAGGAACTTCCGCCTAAACAAACATACTTTCATTAAGTTACATTACTTCTGTTATTTAAAATAGATAGGCAATATAATCTCTTACCCACCCTGTTTTAAAAGAACAGGCAAATGTTTGATTTCATGATGGCAGCCATCTTTTTGGCTGTAATGAGGTGAGAGGGAGTATGATACACAGTTCCAACTGTCCTGTGTCCTGATCACCCCTCCCAGTTGCTAAGCAACGTGAACAACAACATAGCAAATCCCATCATGCTCTGCACAGCATCGGGGAAAAAAGCCCGGGCTTTTTTTCTTTGATGGGTGGAGCTTAGATAAAAATACAGCAAAAAATGATGCTTTGGTAAGAAAAACAAAGTTCTGATGCTTGCAGGTGTACAGAGGCGCCGGGAGTATAAAAATGGCTAAAACGTTTAAAATGTTTAGGTTGCGGCGGTGGACCGACTAACCACAAACTGACAACAAGGCACAGAGGTGCCAAGCATCAACCAGACCAGACGCTGTGTTGTTGCTCCTGTCTTTATTGCCTGAAGAAGTGGGTCTCTTTGCCCGTGAAACGCGTTGCGACTTTATTGGGAGCAATCGAATAAATTATGTATATTTATTTTTGAAAAATCAACAGCCTTGTTGTCAGTTTGTGGTTAGTCGGTCCACCGCCGCAACCTAAACATTTTAAACGTTTTAGCCATTTTTATACTCCCGGCGCCTCTGTACACCTGCAAGCATTCAGAAGTCCACCCTGGGTGGAAGGGTGACCCACCCTAAAAATTCTCTATCCGCAGAGAGCGACGTTTTACTCCTGAGTGGGGACAGGCTTGTTCTCCCCACCTGCCTTTACAGTGGTTGCTTTCTTGGCAACCCTGGTTTGTGAGTATAATTCTTACAAGTCATTTATACCTCCAATCTTACTTATACATATTACACTATATTGGGCTCTCGGTCTTCTATCTTTTCAAAGTTCTGATGCTGTGAAACTGGTAAAGAAATACCAAGCATTTTCAGTTTTGCTGAGTAGATTTTTAGTCCGGAGGTTCACTTTAAAGGATCACTATCACGAAAAATGTAAAATTTAAAGAGACACTGAAGCGAAAAAAAATATATGATATAGTGAATTGGTTGTGTACTATGAATAATTACTAGAAGATTAGCAGCAAAGAAAATATTCTCATACGTTTATTTTCAGGTATATAGTGTTTTTTCTAACATTGCATCATTCTATAATATGTGCAGATTACACAACACTCAGCATTCAAAATGAGTCTTTCAGAGCAGTCTGTGAAGTAATGACCTCTCCTCTAGCAGAGGAAAAGTAAATAGCCCAGGAACAGTTGAGATAATAAAAGTCAGATAACAGCCCTCTCCACGACTAACTTAGCCGGAGAGCTTAATGGCTTGTTTGCATAGAGATAACAACTGGAGTTTCTCAACTCTTCCTGTACTGGAAACAATTTGTTAGGATCCCCAGTTCTGCCTGTCATTGCAGTGATGGGCTGACTCTGCATTTGCTTCAGTCTGCACATTACTGCAATGGAATTGTATGCAAGTCTGTGAGGATTCTCAGTTCTGCCTGTCATTGCAGTGATGGGCTGACTGTCCATCGGTTTTTGTCTGCACATTGCTGCAATGGAATTGCATGTGTGTGTGCAAGGATTCTCAGTTCTGTTTCTCACTGCAGTTATGGGCTGGCTTTGCATTTGGCTCAGTCCTGCTGCAGTGAGATTACATGGGAGTGTCTGAACACCTGCAAGGTGAGGGCCTTGTTAGCAGAGTACTTAAGATCCAGACTTCCCAGCAGCCTGTGCTGTCGCATTGTTTGTCCTCCCTGCTTGTGCAGCCTCAGTTCCTGCTCCTGTCTTGCCTGAGTCCTAAGATTTATATCTGTCTGGTTGCTCCAGTTCTGCCTGATCCCTTAGAGTTATAGCCCGTGTGTTTGCTCTTGTCCTGTATGCTGTATTCTGGATGAATATCTACATACCTGCTGGTGGACTTGAACTTACTAATATTGCCTGGGTAAATACTCCTGTCAAGTTGCTGCATGAACATAATGTTGCATGCTTGTTCCTGCACGGTCTGGAATCTTCTTTGAATACTGTTGATATACATACCTTCACTGTAAATAAAACATCACTTTGCATCATATCCTGGGTGTCTGCGTCTTTGGGAGTTCATCTACACGAAGCAAAGCCTCGCCAGACGGAATGCCTGCTGGTGAGCATGACAGAATTATACTGATGTATCTGATCTTAATGTTTTATTTCTTAGCTGTGCTACACATACAAATCATAATATCATCTTTTTTTATCCGCTTCAGTGTCTCTTTAAAATACATGTAAACACATACAAATAAGAAGCACATTTCTTCCAGAGTAAAATTTGCCATAAATTATTGCTCCCCTTTGTTGCTGTCACTTACAGTAGTTGTACGTATCTGTCAGTTCTGTCAGATTTCTACTACCTACTGTAAGTGACAGCAAGATAGGAGAAAAGTAATGTATGGTTCATTTTACTCAGGAAGAAATGTACTTCTTATTTGTATGTATTTTACATTTTTTGCGATAGTGGTCTTTTTGTATGGGCTGGGATGTTCTCCCATGTCTATTTCATTTCGGCTCCAGCATCTATTTCATTTGGTTAAATACTATTACCCCTCCAAGTTGTAGCAACAGTGAGGGAGAAGTAATTGCCGGATACCCAAATTACCTGTGCATTGCTGCTATAGCTGCTTCAAACTCAGGTGATATGCGGCTGGTGCTGTGCGTTGAAAACAGATGCCCTATGTTCTCCATGTGTTTGCATGAGTTGCCTCCAAATGCTCTAGTGTCCAGCACCCCAAAAAACATATTGATATTTTCCCAGAGTTGACCCTTGAATGTTTTATGACCATTAGATTGTGAGCCCAGTTGAGAGATGGTTAGTGATGTTCAATGTACTTTTTAGAGTACTGTGGAAAATGTGTCAGGCTGGGAACACACTAGGCAGTGCGGGAAACGTTAGCGTTTTGCTGCATATGCGGTTTTGCGTTTTTAGTGCGTTTTCTGTGCGTTTGCGTTTTGTGATTTTTTTTTTTTTTATTTTTTTTTATTTATTTTTTTTTCCCCCCGCACATGCATTTTTCTTTTGCGTGCATCTTAATGCGTTTGCGTTTCGCATATTTATAAATTGCCTATGCATTTTGCATGTGTTTTTTTTATGCGTTTTATGCAAATCTGTAGGAAGTCAACAGGAAGCGGAAATACATCATAAAACTTTTTTTATACGCTTATCAAAACGCATGGGAAACGCATTCAAAACGCACTGAAATTCAATACCTCTGCGTCACCATTGACTTTAATTATGTGCGCTTTTGATGCATTTTTGAAAAATGTTCAACAAAACCAGCGTTTTTAAAAACGCAAATTGCAGAACGCAAGTATATGTGTTTTTCATGTGGCCCAGTGACTTGCATTATATGCGTTTTTGCGGCGTTTTTTGCAAAGCTAGCGGTTCTGCCTAGTGTGTTCCCTGCCTCAGCAGTGCACTACAGATAGTCCCCTACTTCCAAATGACTTGAGTTAAAAATTTTCATACATACAAAGAAAGTTGTCTTTATGTCTAAAATATACAGTACTGTTTTTGTTACTACTGTACATATTTTTGTTGTTAAATGTTAAAGTATTTTATAAACTGTTGTAAATAGTTGTCAATACATTAAAATCACATCAAAACAACCAAAAACCATTGTTTATTCAATATGTCCAAATCCAGAGTTCGCCAAATGTAATTTTTTCTTATCTGTGTTTCAATATTTATTATGCAAGACTCAACTTACAAACAAATTCAACTAACAATCTCCAGAAACAGAACCAGTATTTAGGAATTTTTTCCCTTTTGGGGCTAATTGGACCATGCCTTGTAAGGGTTTTTTGCCTTCCTCTGGATCAACAGGGATATGTGAGGGAGCAGGCTGGTATTCTTTGTTCTCTGGTTGAACTCGATGGACGTATGTCTTTTTTCAACCCAAATAACTATGTAACTATGTAAGGATAACTAAAAAATTCTCCTTTCAAGATTATTTGGTTATATGATTCACTGTACTGCCTATGTACTGTGTGATAATTGTATTTATTTATAGAGCAGGCAATTTAGCAGCTGCACAATATTGTGGCAGTTATAATAATATCTCTTTCCATGTCTGATGACTTATAGTTTTCTTCCTAAAATAAGGAATATATATATATATATATATATATATATATATATATATATATATATATATATATATATATATATATTATAATTTTCAATCACTATAAAGTTAATCAGATTCTTTTTTTTTTTTTTTATTTGTTATAGAAAACATTTCAAAATGGCTTCCAGAAAGATGTAACAACCTATGTAAACCTGAGGTATGAAATATTTTTTTCTGTGAATCTTTTGTAAAATTAATAGGTGAGTTAATTTACAGTGTGTAGTATGCTAATACAACTGGAGGCCAAATAAGCTTAAAGAGTACATCATGATTTTGGTTCAAAATCAAACACTTACCTAAGGAGAGGGAAGGCTCTGGATTTCTAATGAGGCTTCCCTTGGCATCATCCTGTCCCCTGACACCTCCTGTCCTCTTCAAGCACCCCAGGCCATACTTCGCCTGGTGAGTACAGCAGTAAGCACAAGCGGCTCAGTACTACTGCACAGGCACAGCCGCACTCGTGCCAGCAGAGGGGAGTGGACCCAATCGGTAGAAGGGTCCTGGTGAGTGGCAGAGGCCACCTATGGAAGCTTCATTAGGATCCTGAGGCTTCCCTCTCCTTAAGTATTTGTTTCTGAACCCGAGCTTCGGCGCAGGTTCTCTTTAAAGAAAAACTGAGGCAGGTTGAAATGCAGAAGATGGTAAGTGATACACTTACCTAGGAAGAGGGAACCCTCTGGGTCCTCCAAAGGCTTCCCGTGTCTTCCTCGCCCCCACCGCCACTCTCTGGAGTCCTCAGGAAATTCATGGCCCGCTACTCTTTGTGCATGAATGTGATTGTCCTGTGTCCGAGCCTACTGCAGTATCATGGAGCCACTTGTGGATGAGCTGCTTTAGCTATAATGAAGGCATGGATGTATTTGCGCTGGCACAGTAAGGCCTAGCTTGTATATGGCGGGGAGTATATCCGCCGAAACTCTTGTCAGGTATGGTCCGAGGGTTCCGTGCTGCAATGGTGGGGGCAAAGAGGACACAGGAAGCTTCTGGATTATCCAGAGCCTTTCCTCTACCTCGGAAAATATCTATGTTTTTCCCCAATCCAACTGATGCAAAAAAGCTTGATTTTAGTCTCATTTGACCACAGCACTTTCACCCAAGCCTTCTCTGAATCATTTAGATGTGCACTGACAAACTTAAAATGTTTTTTACATGTGCTTTCCTGAGCCAGGGGGCCAAGCGGGTGCTCCACGATTTTAATCCATTACATCATAGTGTGCTACCAATGATGTTCTTGGTGACTGTGATCCCAGCTGCGTTCAGACCTCCTTCCTTGTAGTTGTAGGCTGATCCCTCTCCTCTCTCACAATCATCCTCACTCGATGAAGTAAGATATTCCATGAAGCGCCACACTGAGAGCAATTTATGGTCATGTTATTTCTTCCATTTCTGAATAATCCCACCAATAGTTGTCATGTTCTCATTAAGCTCCTTGGTAATAGTTTTGTAGCCCATTCCAGCATTATGCAGGTCTGACAGCTCTTTGGTCTAGCCCATGATGATGATCAGGTGACAATGCAAGAAATTGCTCTGTGGACTTGTGTGCTTTATACTCATAATAAGTTAAGATCAGGAGTATTTGTAATGGATACGAATATGTGTGTCACACGGGTAAATAACTGTGGGAGACAGAATTCTAGGGGATAAAATACTTTCTTCACTTAATGACATGCAAATCAATTTATAATTTTTAGGAAATGTGTTTTTTTTCCTGGATTTGTAGTTGTAGTTGATAAATTGCAAACTGCGCATGTGTGACGAGTATAAAGCAGCTCCAGTACTCTGAATCTATCTTTTCTGCACCTTCTTTGGTAAACTGTGTTCACATACAAATGTAAGGACATAGGGGTTTTTTTTTGTTTCAGTTACTGTTTAATCCCAGTGTATATAGTTCTAAATTAGAATTCATAAGGGCAAGGAGAAGAAGACAGAGAACTTCAGACTGTGCCCATACTAACATGTAGCTCGTGATTAATAGACAAGCTATTTATGAGACTAGCTCTAAGTTTAATCAATGCTACCTTGCTCTATCTGGTTTTGGCACACAACAGAAGCAGATAAATGTATCCTTTCTTTTGGCTTATACATGTGGGTTTGTTAAAAATGGCACTATTTCTGTCCTCATGATAAATGATCCTAATCTCATCTATTTTAGAAAAAAAACACACCAGGTGAAAGTGAAAATTGCAAGTCAGAGATTGTTAATATACTGGTAAGCGGCCATCCTGACCTTCACCATGCAAAAGATTCAGACTTTATGCAAGGGAAAAAGGTGCCAATGGAAGATGAGTACACGGACCAGAGAAGATCAATGGAGGCTACTGGCATGGAGTCAGCATCAGACCGGGACAATGACTCTGGATGCCCTACTTATTCAGACACTGGCTCAGAAAGGCTTCTTACTCCACCATATCAGGAACATCCCTGCGATCAGACTGCAGAACCAGCTTCTAGGAAATGTTTTGGGGAAAAATGTACTGCAGAAACATTGGACCAAAGCTACGGTGGCTATAGTCCTCGTCATGAGAACCTCACATTCACGCAGGCAGCAAACCACAGTCCACACAGAGATGAGGACACATGTTCTTGTTCCACCAGCCATCCATATACAAGAAGCAGCAGTAGAGACAGCAGTGACAGTGCTTGGACTTCCGAGACACCACTGCAGCCATCGGGTGAGTAACAATGTATCTTAACTACTTTCAGCTTTCATAATACATTTATTACAGCATACTGCAGTTTATAGAGGCATAGTAATGGTAGAATGCAGTAAATTATTCAGGATACCCACTTTTACATCAATTGTCCTGGTTTCAGCATCAGAAATACTTCCTTTAGCTATGTTTTGCTGCTTCCTGCTGTTTTAGCTGCTTCCTACTGTGTTGTTGCTACTTTCTGCTGTGTTGTAGTTGCTTCCTGCTGCATTGTAACTGCTTTGTACTGTAATGTAACTGCCTCCTGCTGTACTGTTGCTGTTCCCTGCTACATTATAGCTACTTCCTGTTGTATATTAGCTGCTTCCTATTGTGGTGTTGCTGCTTCCTGCTGTGTTGTAGCTGCTGACTGCTTTAATGTAGCTGCTTTCTGCTATCTTGTTGCTGCTCCCTGCTGCATTATAGCTACTTCCTGTTGTATCTAAGCTGCTTCCTAATGTATTGTTGCCGCTCCCTGCTGTGTTGTAGCCAGTGGCGTAGCTAAGGAGCTATGGGCCCCAGTGCAAGTTTTACATGGGGCCCCCCAAGCACTCTATACATAACAATCGATACGGCGCACCAAAACCTGCAAAGGACAACAATAGTGTCAGAGGTGCAAGAAGGGGATGGGAAACAGTTTGTTAATGATTACTACTATTTAAAGCATCTATAGAAGTGATTATTACGAACACAGGATTTATAGAGAGCTAATATTGTGCTTGAGAGAGGGCCCCTTGAGGGCCCAAGGGCCTGATGCGGTCTGCAACCCCTATTGCTACGCCACTGGTTGTAGCTGCTCCCTGCTGTATTTTAGCTGATTCCTACTGGGTTGTTACTATTACTCCTTGCTGTGTTGTAGCTGCTTTCTGCTATATTTTAGCTGCTTTCTACTGTGCTGTTGCTATTCCCTACTGTGTTGAAGCTACTCCCTGCTGTGTTGTAGCTGCTTTCTGCTATATTTTAGCTGCTTTCTACTGTGCTGTTGCTATTCCCTACTGTGTTGAAGCTACTCCCTGCTGTGTTGTAGCTGCTTTCTGCTATATTTTAGCTGCTTTCTACTGTGCTGTTGCTATTCCCTACTGTGTTGAAGCTACTCCCTGCTGTGTTGTATGTGCTCCCTGTTGAGTTGTGGCTGTTTTCTAAAGTGCTGCTTCAGGAAAGGCAGCTTTACTTGGTTTTCCATCCAAATAGCTCTGCAGAACAGAATTACTCACATTTCTTTGAACAAATACCTGGTATTTGCATATCAAGTCGAATTTAGAATAGGTAGGAAATAATTGGATTACAATGTGGCTAAGCAGTAAGCACTCTCACCTTGAAGCAGAGGCCTGCATGGATCTTCTTTTTTAGATCCACAGCCCCGCAACCCAGTTTCTGAAGAACCCACTACTTGCACGCGACCTGTGAGCCTCCGAAACCCGCTTTTCAGCTGTCTAATACAGCCATGAAGAGTAGGTGGAAGGGAGCGGTTATAGGTACCGGTCCAGACAGCTGGATCGGTTTCTCCTCTTTCTCCATCCGTGGCATTGCTGCACTCCCAAAATCAGGGCCGGATTCGTGCTTTTTGCCGCCCTAGGCCGACTATCACCAGCCGCCCCTGCCCCCCCTCCCTTCCCGCACCGACCAACAGCACCCCTCACACACGCACATAATTTATATGCACCTTTTCATCAGATTACATAATTTAATAGCCACTATGCACCAGATAAAAAATAAGCTGTTATTAAAAAGTGTACCAGAGCTCAGTAAAAGACAAAAATGTATACATACCTGGGGCTTCCTCCAGCCCCATACGCTCCAATTGCTCCCACGCCTCTGTCCTCAGCCTTCTGCAGTTCCGGTACCGGGTCCCTGCACTTCCGTGAGTCTGAGCCAGTCTGACGTAAGAGAAGTGCGCCCTCTACGTATCTCTCCGGCAACTGCTGGAGAGATATGCGAAGGAGCGAACATCTCCTGCAAAGACTGGAGCCGACTGACGGCAGAGCGGCGACCCGGTCCCGGCACTACAGAAGGTTGAGGACAGCGATGTGGGAGTGATCCAAGCGGATGGGGCTGGAGGAAGCTGCAGGTATGTGTACATTTTTGCCTTTTACTGAGCTCTGAGTCCCTTTAAGTAGCCATGGCTACAGGATGTTTAGGATGCTCTGACCTGTGTGAGTGACAAGTGATCGTTTCGGTATCATGACATGGGTACAGGAGCACGATTACATAAACGACGTTTGAGATGCGCAGCGACAATGTCTGTCATGGAGGATCAGATCTTTAAGCTTCAACAACTCCTGCGCAAAGTACAAACATCTATTGAACTCTTGTTCATGTTTGTGTGCCGTCGCATGTACCAGCCAGCAGGAAGGTGGATTGGAGAATGCTCGTCAATGTCTTTGTGATCCATCTTCCTACGTAGTTAGGTGAGTATTCAGCTTAAGGCCAGCAGTGGAAGGGTTACAAGACAAGGAGGAGGGATGCAGCTGGTGTGAGCAGAGATAAGAGCAGCAGAGATCAAAGCTGGTCAGGGAGAAAATGACAAGTGGAAGCTAAGGGGGAGGAAGGGGGAAAACTGCACAACGAGAGATGCGAGGAGGATGGCTGGAGCTTCTGCACAACCCACTTCATAACAGACTGTCATGCAGCTAGCTACAATCTGAATCTGGCGCCGGGGAAAAGGGGGCGGACACTCACAGAGACAGCTCCAGTATTCCCTAATTGTGTGTACATGCACACTAAAAATGCTGAATATATACAGGCACATTTGTCATCTGGAGGGCTGAGACTCACCTGATCCCCTGTATGATAGCAGCTTCCCGAGGTCTGCTGTCCCGCTCGCTGGTGCTGTTCACTTCCTTCTCTCCCACATCTTGGTGTATTAGCTCGTTCTGTTACTGCCCGCTTGCTCCTTGCTTTCACCTTCACTTGTCCGCCTTTTATTGAGACCCAAACTTCCCCTTGCTCTTTGCCAGGGCTTTCCTCTATTCAGACCTGCAGGAAATCAGCGTGGCCCCCAGTGATGAGTCAGGCAAGTGTAACCAATGAGGGCGCTGCATACTTCACATAAAGGAAGTGTGAAGTATACAGTGCTGTGATTGGTCACCACTCGCCTGACTTATCACTGGGGGCCACGCTGATTGCTGCAGGTCTAATAGCGGCAGTGGAAAAAGGGGAAGTTGCATCTCACACATAGGCAGACAAGCAGGGGGTGAAAGTGGGGAACAAGCGGGCAGTAACGGTACTAGCTAGGTTACATAGAAGGCGCCCCAGCTCCCTCTTCTGCCCTAGGCCTTTGCCTAGGGGGCCTTCCCACAAATCCGGCCCTGCTCAACATCCTCTTCTGGGTTCCAAACACATGATATGATGTGATTTTAACCCAGAGGATGATGTCAGCGTTGCATCACTGACCACCGCACAAGATGGCGACCAACTTATGTGCTTAGTCGCTGAAGGTGCGCGGGCCCTGGGGGGGAAGGGGGCGGGGGCATGGCCACATTGCTGTGCATGTCTCACAGCCTGGAGGGGGAGAAGATACTGTCTCACCATTTGCTCTTCTCCCCTTAAGCCACGCCTCTCCTCTTCAGTCACACCTCTCCACTCTCCTCAATGATGCAGCTAGGCATCAAATTCCGACAGCTGCGGCGGCTAGGTAGCAAATTTGGACAGCCGCAGCTACATGGCGTTAGCAAATTTGGACAGCCGTGGCTACATGGTGGTAGCAAATTTTGACAGCCACGACTAGCAAAATTTGACAGGATGCGGTTGCGATCTACTGGTAGATTGTGATCGACCTATTGGGCACCCCTGACACTATGCTAATTGTCAGGCTGTCCTGGTAATCCTGTGTCTCTAATACTTTTAGCCGCAGGCCCCGAATGACTGAACATCAGGTGCTTTGACTAAAGTCTGGCCTTATTAGCTGTATGCTGGATTTAGACACTACTGCAGCCAAAATGATCAGCACAACTGCCAGGCAATTGGCATTCTTTACAAGGAAATAAGTATGGTAGCCTCCATATCCTTTTAATTACAGGTTCCCTTTAAGCCAGGTGTGTCGAACTCAAATTCAAAATGGGCAAAAATTGAAAAGTCGCAGGTCAACCTCAATGTCTAGTGGCCATCTTCCTCCCCTATACAGTTCCCTGTTTAGTGGTCATCCCTACACTATACAGTTCCCTGTTGTTTAGTGGTCCTCCCTCCCCTATAAAGTTTCCTGGTGTCTAGTGCCCCGCTCCCTCCCACATACAGCTCCCTGGTGTCTATTCTTCTCCCTCCCCATATGGCTTCCTTGGTTATCTAGGGCTTCACCTCCGATATAGCTTGCCTGGTGGTATAGAGTGGCCCAAACAGAAAGCAAAGTGGGGAAACCACTTTGATTGTTCTGTAGGCCAGATTTTGCCCACGGGCCAGAGTTTGACATGCATGCTTTAAGCTGATCAACAACGATCACACGCTGACTTTGGCTATGGCAATGCTCAGATCTGCTTGACCTTCTTCAGCTCATTTCAGGTGCAGCTTTGAAATGTTCTCCTTCCAAACGATTTCATAGCATTTAATGCATTAAGACAAACCTGAACAGACCTAAGCGTAGCAAACAGGTAGGTGTTTTTAAAACTAAAACTGCAGGAATCTAGGGAGATCCCCTATGGTTCACAGTAAGGGCAAGTAGAGAGAGCTTGTCTAAGTGGAAAACCCCTTACTGGAACAGTGCATGAGTATTTAACATTAATGTCTTTTTAAAACCGGTTTTCAAATGTGAACAAATGTTATCTCTAGTCAACACTAATCAATATGTTGCTAGGAACATAGTGCAGAGAAACAGCTCCATCATCTGTTTCTTGGTGCATATTAAGAATATAAGAGGTGTATTTGATATTTCAGGACAGTAGGCAGAGAATTGCAAAGAGTTTCTTTAAGCTTGTGGTCTGCTGTGCATTCAGAACTGCGGGTATTTGGCACATATAAGGCCTCCAGTTTCCAGAGGCAAACATTTCATTTTGTAATTTTATACTTTTTAGCTAGTATGTGAAACAGCTGTATGCTCCAAGTCACACACAGCTCTATATAGTTATAATGAATAAGTAACATTATTCTCAATATTTTTTTTTACTTAAAGAGACTCTGAAGCGACATTAAAGGGAATGTCCAAGCAAAATTAAAAAATGAGTTTCACTTACCTGGGGCTTCTACCAGCCCCATGCAGCCATCCTGTGCCCTTATTGTCACTCACTGCTGCTCCAGTCACCCACTGGCAGCTTGACGACCTCGGAGGTCGGCGGGACGCATTGTGTACATTTTTACGCATTCCCGCTAGTGCAGGAACATCAACACATAAATTTTTACGCGTTACTGGTTCAATGCGTAAAAATTTACGCATTAAACCAGCAACGCGTAAAAATGTATGTGTTACTAGCGGGAATGCGTAAAAATGTACGCAATGCGTCCCAAGCTGCCAGTGGGGGACTGGAGCAGCAGTAAGTGACTACGAGGGCACAGGATGGCTGCATGGGGCTGGTAGAAGCCCCAGGTAAGTGAAACTCATTTTTTTATTTTGCTTGAACCTTCCCTTTTAAAAGTCGCTTTTTACCTTATAATCAACATGGGCATGTCTGCCCCTGCTAAAACGCCGCTATCCCGCGGCTGAACGAGGGGTCTTTACCCCCCAAATCCCCTCCGTTGTTCCCGGGTAGCGCATCCTGTTGAGGCAGGGCTAATGGCCGCAGCCCTGCCTCTCAGCGTGTCTATCGGCGCTGATCGCCGCCTCTCCCAGCCCCTCTCAGTCTTCCTTCACTTAGAGGGGCGAGACGAGGCGGAGATCCGCCGGCTGATAGACGCGCATGGAGGCAGAGCTACAGCCATTAGCTCTGCCTCCATGAGCAGCAAAATCTACAATAAGATTATTTCTTTATAAACTATCAATTTCTTACTGGTTCCCACAAAATTAATTGATGTAGTTTATATTCTTTCTATTCACTAGATTGGGGTACAGAGAGAAAAGGTGCCTTGCCTGGGGCGCCAAAATGGCCAGAAACAGCCCTGTATATCAATGAGCTCCAGTGATTTCTTGTAGCACATAAAGGAGTAAATAAACTGTGGATGAGCTACACATACAGTATTTATAATGAATTAAATGAGCATCTAGGCATTGTTAGCATCCCTAGGCACCACTGTTATATTTTGGGGGTCCTTTTGCAACGCCGTGACCACCTTGCTAATTACTCAGAGTAAGGAATTGATGTATGATTTAATTAAAAAAATATTTTGTTTATAAATGAAGATAATGGGAATAGTGGCAGAAAGAGATACCACTGGCATAAGCTTACAATCATACATTTCAAGAAGGAGAAAAATGATGCAGCTGCTTCAGAAGAAAGTGTAAGGCTCCTTTTACACTGCATCTGTTTTCCGCTGCAACAAATAAAATAATCATAACGCGATCCAATTTCAATGGTACGTTCACATCGACTCATCAGCAGTGCAGTGGTTTCTGTTGGTATAACAGGCACCATGCTGTGCCTTTAATTGGTAATGTTTGTGTCTACAGTTGTGGTGAAGCATATTTTTTATGTACTGTATGCTTCACTTTATGCGTCGCATTGCACTTGTACCAAGCGATGCAACTTTTCATCATTGCATTGCTGGTTAGAGGTACCATCCTCTACAGCAGGGGTCCCCAAACATTTTGGGTCGAGGGCCGGGTCAACATACTTCAGACTGCTGGGGGGGCGGAGTATACATAAAATGATGTCTTTGGAGGCCAGACAGTGATGCATACCCAGGTGACAACCTGATGTCCAATTGGATTGCAGTGTCACCTGATGTGGAATTTAAATGGAAACCAGTGAATTACTGCTTTCTGGCTTCCATGTGGATGGATGGTGCCAGCACTGCTATTCTACAGTTGTGTTCAAAATTATTCATCCCCCAATGCTGTAAAGCAGGGGTCCCCAAACGTTTTGGGTCTAGGGCTGGGTCAACATACTTCAGACTGCTGTGGGGCCGGAGTATACATAAAATGATGTCTTTATTTCCCCCCTCCCATGACAGCATTTTAAAAAAATACATAGTTACATTAGGGACTCCGCTTTTTTACTATGCAGGGTATGAATATACCCATATTACTGTTATGTTTGCATTTATGGGCTTGTAATTAGTGATGGACGCAAAACTGAAAAAAATGCACCTTCGTTTTCAAATACAATATTGTCGCCATACATTGTATTAGGGACATAATTGAAACGTTGTAATAACTGGGACAAATGGGCAAAGAAAATACATGGGTTTTATTCACAGTAGCACATTTTATTTTTAAACTGTAATGGCCAAAATCCGAGAAATTATGATTTTTTTCCATTTTTTTTCACATTATTCCTGTTAAAATGCATTTAGAATAAAATTATTGTTAGCATAATGTACTACACAAAGAGAGCCTAATTAGTGGTGAAAAAAACAAGGTGTAGATTGTAACAAGAAGTGATAAAGTTATTGGCGAATGAAAAGGTAGGAGCGCTGACTGGTGAAAATTGCTCTGGTCCGTTATGGTAACAAAAACCCTTGGGGGTAAAGTGGTTAAGCTGTGTTTGAAGCAGCATGGTGGCACAATGGATAGCACTCTTGCCTATAGCCCTGGTTCAAATCCCAACAAAATACCACTAAAACCATCCACTTTTTCAGGCTTGTCAATTTACAATAAAATTTTACTTTATAAGATAAAAATGAGCATGCTCTAGCAGTGATTTCATTCTTTATATTTTCACTGCTCCTATCTCCTGTACTAGGTGCTACCCACACTCTACAGTTGTATGGACCTGTTCTCTCACTTTGTTAAGAAGAATAGGTATTGCAGTTGTGGTCTCATCATGTGCCACCTACTTCATTTCCTTTCCTTAGTTGAACCAACCAGTGGTTTTATGTACACAAATGAACTGTAGTACCATGTCACTATCCACCATGAGTATACATATGGGGAAGGTGTATGTCTCTTAGTGTACTTCCCAATCTCCCACCCAAGATGGTTCCTTAAAGAGGAACTCCAGCCTAAACAAACATACTGTCATTAAGTTACATTAGTGATGTTAATTAAAATAGATAGGTAATATAATCTCTTACCCACACTGTTTTAAAAGAACAGGCAAATGTTTGATTTCATGATGGCAGCCATCTTTTTGGTTGAAAGGAGGTGACAGGGAGCACGAGACACAGTTCCAACTGTCCTGTGTCCTGATCACCTCTCCCAGTTGCTAGGCAACATGAATAACAACATAGGAAATCCCATCATGCTCTGCACAGCATCAGGGAAAAAAAGCCCGGGCTTTTTTTCTTTGATGGGTGGAGCTTAGCTAAAAATGCAGCTAAAAATGATGCTTTGGTAAGAAAAACAAAGTTCTGATGCTGTGAAACTGTTAAAGAAACACAAAGCCTTTTCAGTTCTGTTGAGTAGATTTTTAGTCCGGAAGTCCTTGTTTTCATGAGCTTTCACTTCAACTCTGTTCTCTTTCACTTGTACTTTTTCTCTGATGCTGATGACTAGATCAGATGTTGTATTGCGGATGCTTTGTCATAGTATATTTCAGAAAGTAGTAGTTCTTTTACCACATACTGTTTTAATAGAAAGGCATATAGGGATGAGCTTCATGATTTGTTCTTTCATTAGTCCATTATTCTTGTTGAGTCTGTTAGCTTCTAAATAGTAAGCAATGTGTTTAGTCTGGAGATAAGTTTCTCCTGTACAAAGTCAATCAAAGTGAATGTAACTAAGAGGGCTGATCAAAGATATGCAAATTCTTCTGAGTTGATGCACATTTGATTTCAGTACCCCCTATATTACACCGACACTCATTATACTGTGCTCATTATTAGTCTGACCCCAATTTAGTGATTCTTTTTACAATACCTCCTATTATAATGTGCTCTATTATACTTCCCTCACGATGGGGTAAAATGCCACGATGGGGTAAAATGCCATGATGGGGTAAAACCCCTGCAGAGTCCTCAAGGAACCCTGGTTGAGAAAGCCTGGTTTAGCCTGCCTAATCCCCCCTCATCTGTGATTAAGTACAAGTTGTAATTTGATCCCTTAGCTGTATCAGCTGACTGCCATGGCAGAGACCTAATTGGTAAACACAGGATGTTAACAATATGTCTGCTTCCATAAAAACAGGAAGCAGAAACTACAGATTTATTGCAGGATTTGTATCAGCAATGTTTTTCTTTAAAGGTTATTATGCTGTTGCTTATCTTTTAGAGTGGATGTGATGGAAAGCCTAACATCTGATGCAGATGTGTATGTATCTTTGAAGGATGACATGATATGCTTGTCTGCAGGTGTGCTCTAAAGGTGCTTTTGAAGGTTTCAATGCCTTGAGCATGTCAGACAATGCATAATATGTTTATAAAGGTTATTTTTGGTTGGAGACCATTCCATGTTCCGTGGCCTGTCCAGTGCAGTGGTAAGAATAAAGCTAATATGCTGCCTCACAAGCTGGAAGGCATTTTACTTTCTTTGAGCCAGCAGAAGTAATTCCATCTAATACTGTACACTGCATTTCTTATCCTTCTATAGTAGCCATAGCTCCAGCCCTGGGCAGGCTGTGCAGCATGAAGTAGCGGAAAGACATGGATTAAACAATGGTTATCGTCTTACTCTCTTGTCAATCCTATGCCTATTAATTTTGCTACTTATCCAAAATAATTTTGCAGATTAGGTGGGCTGACTAAAGTCTGACTACTCTTACTGCATGCGTGTTCAAGATGTGTGATTCAAACACTACAGACGCAAAAAAAAGCCACCAGTACAGTCAAGCAACTGACATTGCTTAAAGAGAAAACGTGACCAAGAATTGAACTTCATCCCAATCAGTAGCTGATACCCCCTTTTACATGAGAAATCTATTCCTTTTCACAAACGGATCATCAGGGGGCTCTGTATGGCTGATATTGTGGTGAAACCCCTCCAACAAGAAACTCTGAGGACCATGGTACTCCTGACAGTTTCCTGTCTGTGAACCTTGTTGCATTGTGGGAAATAGCTGTTTACAGCTGTTTCCAACTGCCAAAAAAGCAAGCAGCAGCTACATCACCTGCCAGCAGTAAAAATGTCACCATGTGATACATGTCGGAATGTAAATTAGGGATTTAAAATATTTTACAATGGGCAAACAGTGACTAAATCATTTATACATAATTATTGTAAAAATGAAGCACTTTTTTTATTATATTATTTTCACTGGAGTTCCTCTTTAAAAGAAAATAAATATGGAAGGTTCTATGCCCCTTTCACTACAGGTTATCTTTAGGTGGGCACTTTTCCAACATTCTGTAGTGTTAAGTTCCTGTAAAGGATCTTCTTTTTTTTACTGCTTGTAGTGACAGGACTTTATGAAGGTTTGAAAAAAATTCTGCTTTTATGTTATCAAATTATACTATGTATTGATGCTAATTGTCTTTTTCTACAGGAAATGTGACAGGAGATTTCAACACAACAGTTATTTCCAGCGCTCCAATATATAACATTCAGACGCGTTATCTAGTCATGCCTTGCAAGCGATGTTCCCATGATATGTTTGATCCCCCAGAAAAAGAAGAGACTATGAAGCAACCAGTGCAGGTAGAGGATACTGACCACTGTGACAGCTTTGTGGCAAACCCATCACCTCACAGACCCACTGACATGCCCACCTGCCCAGCAGCACATGAGGACTGCTCAGAGCCTTGCAGCCCAGGAGGAGTCTTTAACAGTCCAGCCATGTCCACTCAGCACAGCAGTGACTGCACATACTGTCCCAATAGAGGCTTTTCCCCTGTACAAGAGGAGGGAAAGCCAGAATTCTATATCTTACAAAAAGTGTGATTTTTACCAATCAATGTCAGGTTTCCCTATAAAACTGTGAGAAAGGACCTTCTCCTCAGACTGTTCAGCGGAAACGATTGAACTTCAGAGCTCATGCAACTTCCCCCATGGGCCAATTTTGGAAAATATGTAGAGAATCGCCCTTCCTCTGTAACAGATGCTGAGGTCTCAAGAGCATATTTTTCTATAGATTTTATTTATTTTGCTGGCATTTATCTGTTTTTGGGTAGCATATGTGTATAGTAAGCGAATATTAAATGACATTTTCTGGATAGTTTGGTGCATTAATGTTGCTTCCCCATCATCACTCAAGTATGGAGCGTTTAGTGCAGTATGACCAGCTGACTAACATGAAAATAATACTTGTATTATTCCTGCTGCCTGCTCACACTCACGTCTGCTGTTCCCATTGGATGGTTTGCTAAAAGTGGAACGCAATGATGTGACTCATTTGCAAGTTATGTTGATGATCTGTTATTGTGTACAGCATAGTCTCTTAATTCCCCTGCAGATGACTGGATGATTGAAGTGCACATGGGTTCACTTTACTTTATGTCTCCCTTAGTACATATTTCTCGCAAAAATCAAAATGTATTGCCTGTACAAATCATTGGGATGTTAATCCAATACCGAGAGTATACTGTATATTGGATAGTACTGTGATAAATGTCCAGTCTTTTTAAAGTTTGATAGAGACAATGCATCTAGCTTTCCTTCACGATATTTACATCTTGTGAATGGTGATCATAGTGTTGTAACCATCACTACTTCCAGGTTAGAAACAAAGATTGGGCTTAATGCAATCACCACCACCACTACTTTAGTGTAGGTATTGTAAGTTATAAGCACTGTCATTGGAAGATTGTTATTGAGTAAAGAGCAGCAGTGAATCAAAAACAAATGGAGTACAGCAAATGTGCTAAGTGTATTTGTTGTAATAGCTGCATTGCCAAGGTGGTAAGGCTGCCAGATAGAGAGGTACTAATTTACTACAAAGTGAATTCAATTTTACACAGTGATTTAACATGCAGGCCAGGGTTTCATTGTGCTTTGGCGTTCCACCACTGCAAAGTTCTGGTTTGTGTTTTGATACAGTGGGGTTGATTCACTAAGACAAATAGCATGTCTTATCAGAGTTAACACGCCTTATGAAAGTTTATATGCCTTATCAGAGTAGCATCGTGAGCGCTACAAACTTATGCTTGCTAATTGGCAATGACGAGAGCTCCACTTGTCCTGCCCTGAGCCCCTGCGGGTCCGACCACTTTAAAGGACCTTATCCCTGCACTTTGATTGGTCCAATAGGCTGCCTGTCAAGTTTCCTGTCAAGTGACAGGCAGCCTATTGGGACAGTCAAAGTGCAGGGATAATGTCCTTTAAAGTGATTGGACCCGCTGGGGCTCAGGGTAGGAGGAGTAAAGCTCTCGTCAATGCCAATTAGCAGGCATACATTCGTAGCGCTCGCTATGCTACTCTGATTAGGCGTGCTAACTCTCACAAGGCGTGTTAACTCTCATAAGGCATGATGACTCTCATAAGGTGTGTTAACTCTGATAAGGCATGCTATTTGTCTTAGTGAATCAAGCCGAGTGTCTAAGCCTGAATTTGTATAGTGAAATTCCAGCTTTGGCACATTTTACTGGTACAAAAGTAATTTTGTCATTTAATCACTTAAGTACCAGCGGTCTCTTCCCTCTTAAGGACCAGAGACCGCTGGTACAGAAACGGTGGAATCTCGATGGATAACGATGAATCGCTGCACATACCCGTCCCAATCGCCGTCACCACCACATGTCGGGAACCTGGGACACCCACTCTGCCGTCTCTATGACGGCTGAGTTCCCGTGAGCTGGTCAGGAGCCGCTTTTATTGGCTCCTGACCCTGTCTTTCAATGTAAGCCAATGGGAGTTGCTTACATTGTAAGACAGAGCCAAGAGCCAATGAAATCAGCTCCTGACCTGCTCACAGGGCTCAGCCATCATAGAGACAGGCAGAGCAAGTGAGCTGCGACGGGACATGGTGGGGATTCAGCGGTGAGATCGGCAGGAGCAACAAAAATGGCAGATGTGCGCAGGGGCGGCTGATTGAAATCTACGCCCTGCCATCCAGATGACCACCAAAACAGGGCGTAGATTTCAATCACTGTAGTCCTTAAGTAGTTAATGTTGTTAAAAAAAAAATTTTCTGTTTATGGCTTGCTGTATATGTGTGAAAGGACATGCACACTGAAATAGATTTTTTTTGCATTGAAGCAGTACTTTTTAGTGGTCTACGTAAAATACAGAGTTGAGCTAAGCCTGTCTCTGCAGATAAAACTAAATTAACATATATGAAAGGATGTTTAAAATCCCTTCTGATGTATAGATTTAAACTGAGGGGTTTGCTTTCTTATCAGTAAGAACTAAATAGCACTTTTAAGCATATCTGAACCAACATGTGACATGATGACTTAAATAATGAGAAACAAGATAGCTCTGCCTTCACTGTTTCATTACATGCAGCAAAGTAAGTTCACCGACTTGGCTTTGTAATGTAATTGGGCTGTATAAATCATGGAACCAAATATCAGATATTTTAGCTGGTAAGACAGATCACATATTTTTATTTCAGCTGTGTATCTAGCTTTTTGCCCCAGGCTAAGCTCCAAGTTTTCTTAGAGTCTGACTTAGCATAGACATAAAGCTATGTCACACACTGAAGGATTTGTAGCAGTAACATTTCTCTGGTAAGTAGACAGTACAATTGCTGCTGCTGTCATCCAGGGGAATTTCTACCAACTAGTACTCTAGCAGCAACTTCTCCATAACATTCAGTTGTAGATTCTGCATATCTACTGCTACAAAACATCAGATTGCACTAACCACAGTGAAAGTCTGTGGAGCTTCAAGTTACTCGTAGCAACTCCATTTCGATCCTCCATTAGCCCATGGCTCAGTGCGTTCCCAGCTTCATCCTCACAGGTAACCCTCTCTTTCTTGACCTGGTGCATGTTATGACATAATATGCCACCGGGTCACTGAAAAGATGCGGGCAGTGAGGATGAATATGGGAGCACATGGAGCCATGGACTAATAGAGGAGTGCGCCAGCCAGGATAGGTGAGTTTCTACACTGCCAGGGACCACAATAAAGTTGGGGATGGATGAAGGGGGAGTGGCAGCTGGATTGGGGCCCGGGGCAATTGCCCAGGTTGCCCCATGCCCACGTTGCTCCATGGTAGCGCTGGTCTTGATAGCTACCTGCTCTGGTGGCTGTTCCGTGGCATTACATCTCCTATGACCGTACCCAGTGCACATTAGTGACATCACATGATGTACATTAGTGACAGTCCTAAAAATAGGATCACTGGGAAGCAGCTGGTGGTGGTGGTGATGGGGGGGGGGGGGGGGGGGGGTTTGAGAGAAATGACACAATTACTATCAGCAGCATCATTCTGCATTAGCAGTTATGGAGGAGGTGAGCAGCAGCATTATGGGAGAGATAAACAAGAAATATGACAACACAATGACCCTTACTTGTCATAGGAGTTGCATAATGGTGGTTTTGCACGTCAGGAAGAAAGGGGCATTATAGATGCACTTGCCATGGGGAAACATTATTGTCCCAAAGTTGGGGTTATGTGTAGTGTTTTGGTGGCTGTGCTTGTTATTACTTGTTATGGGAGACGGTAGGGTGGCCTCACTCGTTATATCGGGGACAAAAAAGGGGAGGAAGGAATAATTATGGTGGATTTGCATTCTATGTGGGATAAATGATGGTTGCACTTGTAAAAAAAGGGGGGGGGGCATGTTGTACTGTACTCGTCAGGGGAAATGTTATGGCTACTTTTCCTATAGCAGTCTGCTTGTTTTTCAAAAGATATAGTGATTTCACTCATCATAGGGAAATGTCATGGCTGGAACAGTGTGCTTGTTTTTTTGAAGGATATAGTGATGGCTTGTTATAGGGAGGATGTTATGGCTGCATTTGTTATGGGGGCTGTACTAATCTGATGAGAAAATGACGTTGCACTGATGGTACCTTGGTCAGCAAAGGTCCAAAGAAACAATCAGTAAAATGGAGCTTATATCCGAGACAGTCGTTCTGAATAATTCCAGTATTTGAGCATGTAGCTTTGCACTGGCTATTCCACACTGAAGAGTTAATCCCTCCCATGCAAGCAGAAGCTGCAAGATCTCCAAGAATGCATCCGCAGTGTAAAAATAGCCATCAACTGTAAATACATTCCATGGAGACATATTTATTGTGTCCTGTTCTGCCAATTGTCTACTTCATTCTGGTCAACAGCCTCTCAAATATCATTGCATTCCGTTGTACATATAAAGACATTTACAACTAATTAAAGACTACCATTGTAGCAAATGCAACCATTGAAACTCTGAAAGCATATTGTTTCTTGTGACAATTCTGTATAAATTCACATAGTACTGTAAATATGTGTAAATATTTGGTTTCATTTATGCTCAGGGAATAATGATCATTATTAAACTGAAAATTTTAATCATGAGTGGTATTCCTTTATGCATATTTTTTCTCTACTGGTTTTACCAGCAACTCCATGACACAAGCACCCTCTAGTGTTTGTAAATTAGGATAATCAGAGGAAAATACTGAGCAGAAGGAAAATACTAATTTGAATTCCCCTATGTGTGAAGAAGAAAAAAATGCTTATTAATATGTATTTTCTTTTATATCTTTGAATTATGATATTGTGCATTTTAGTTCATTGAAACTTGCTGAAATTGGATTGCTGGACACAACATTTTAAAAGATCATTTAAGTAAAAAAATGATTTTAACTTACCTGGGGCTAGTTGCAGCCGCCTGGAGTTGTCCTGTGCCCACAACGTCCTCCTGATTCCCTCCGGCCAGCCAATCGCGGCCAGTCGCCTGTTACTGCACAGACGCAGGCCCGAGCCTGCCTCGTACTGTGCATGTGCAGAATGCTCCCGGCCGCAGGAGTGTGATCAGGGTGCGTGCAGCTTGAGGCCCTACATGCGAAGTAACTGGCGACTGCCGGTGATTGGCTAGAGGGAATCAAGGGGGACATTGTGGGCACAGTACGACTCCAGGGGGCTGCAAGAAGCCCCAGGTAAGTTAAAACCATTTTTTTTACTTAAATATCCCTTTTATTGTAAGTAGAACTACTCAGACTTTAAAATAAACCTATAGGTCAAATGATTATGGTGCCATTGCTTTTAAAATGAACCTGAGGCAAATCTCAGTTCAAAAAAATGGATACATACCTAAGAAGAAAAAAGCCTCTGGATTCTGTAGAGGCTTTCCACGCTGTCCTCCCGGACCACAGTTGCCGCTCGTAGAACCTCAAAAGAGATCCAAGAAGAGCTTGTTGGATTTCAGAATCAGGCCTCACTCCTTTTTATGCACAAGCATGGGACTACTTCACATGAGTAAGGCCACGCCAGCATAATAAGCTGGGGAGCAGCTCCATGCTGCTGCATGGGTACGGCTGTGTTAGCGCAGGTGCAGCATGCCATGCTTCTGCATGATGAAGATCATGACCCGGATCTTCTAGAGGGTTCTGGCAAGTGGCGGTAGGGGCAAGGAGGACACAGGAAGCCTCTGGAGGATGCAGAGGCTTCCCTCTTTTAGGTAAGTAAGTAAGTATCTTTTATTTGGCCCGAAGTTCATCTCAGGCTCACTTTAATGCCACTCACCTAGCTTTTGTTCCAGTGGCGTAGCTAAGGAGCTATGGGCCCCGGTGCAAGTTTTACATGGGGCCCCCCCAAGCACTCTATACATAACAATTGATACGGCGCACCAAAACCTGCCAAGGACAACCACAGTGTCAGAGGTGCAAGAAGGGGATGGGGAACAGTTTGTTAATGATTACAATTATTTATACCATCTACAGAAGTTATTATTACCAGCACAGGACCAATAGAGAGCTAACACTGTGTTTGAGGGAGGGCCCCATGGGGCCCCTCTGGCCCAAGGGCCCCGATGCGGTCGCTACCTCTGCAACCCCTATTGCTACGCCACTGGTTCTGCCTCTTAATAACTTCCCATCTACTAACCCAAAGCAAGTATGCAGATCAGGTGCTTTGACTCCAAAACTACTGAAGTCAAATGATGAGCATGGCAGGCAGTCAGTTTGTATTTCCAAAGAGAATATGGATGGAAGCTTCTGTATTCACCTCACTTAAAGTTATCTTTACATTCCAATCCAGAAAGTGTTTCCATAATGAGCCCTATATGCATGCCAAATATTTATCTTTGAGCTGTAACCCTAAGCTGCTTACACACCAAGACGTTACAGGCGCACGTTAGTGCTCCTGTAACGCTCCCCCAACGCACAGCAATGTAACACAAGTGGGCTGTTCACACAGCCCACGTTGCGTTACATGTAACGCTGCACGTTCTGTGCAAAGTGCAGCATGCTACGGCGTTGGAGCGGCTATAGCCGCGTTAGACTGTTTGCACATGCGCAGTGGGGGGCGGAGAGGAGGCGGGGAGAGCCAGCTACAGTAGCCGCGCACATGGCTACTTAATATTCACTGCACTGGCGGGCGCTGATTGGCCGGCGGGACCACGTGATGCGTGGTCCCGCTGGCCAATCAGCGCCACTCTGGGAGACATTATAGGACTCGAGCCGCCTAACGCGGCTCACTCTACCGTCGGCTCTTGCAGCACCATACGTTGTGTTAGGTGCACGTTATGCGACCTTAACGTAGCACCTAACGCAACGTCTTGGTGTGCAAGAAGCCAGAACATAGGAAAGGGATTATTTCTCACAAACCTCAGTATTGCTGTATGTTTCTGAGCTTATTTTGGCAGACTGTGATGTAGATTTATGACACTTTTATGACGTTTGCCAGGTGTTTGGCACTGTGGGACAAAGAGATGAACGTGTTCCTGCCCAGGGCCGCCCCTGTCCAATAGTCAGACAATTATTTCTCTGATGGATACTCCCTTTCTTTTCTTTGGCTGCAGTTAAGGGTGGCGCAGGCCTTCAAAGAAAGGTGGTAAACTAATTGAAGAATGTTGACATTTCTAATGATCTGTCACAGTAGATATATTAATTTCCAAATTTTGGTAAATAATGTGCAATTATTGCTAGCTGCGTAGCAATGGATATGTTTGATGTAGCAATCAGGAGAAATAAATCAGATATCAGTCATGTATTTGCAAGGGTGTGAGTACAAAAACTTGGCAGGCCGGAGGCATCAGTGAGGCCATTTATCAGGCAATCATTGGTGCCAGCATGGCGAATTCTACATTTCACTGACTATTTACACACTAATACAAACACAGAGACCCATTCCATAGGTTTAGATCACGTACAACTTTACTCCAACAGCAGAGTAATCAAAATTCCACACTTGTTCCTTAACTAATGAAATAAACATAGGATTTATTTTGGAAAACATCCATGATTCTGGTTAGTCGTGAATGCCATGCAAAGACTCCAATGTAAGTTCACAGCCCAATACTAATAAGGAACATATAGAATTTTGCTAGCAATCATAATTGGCATAAACCTCATTAAGTTCATCCATCCAGACTTAAGGTGCGTACACACATGCGACTATAGTCGTTTGTAACGATCGTTCCCCGATCTTTACCAACGACGATCGTTACAAAAAACGAACCAACGACTATTAAGGCAAACGACGAACGAGGCAAATCGCTACAAAACAAAGTTCTGTCTTGGCGGATTTTTACCACCGACGATCGTTAGCAAAAGTGGCACATCGTTGGAAACGATCGTTCGTACCAGGCTGGACATGCGCATTTCACTTTTTCTCCAAGGAACTTTACAATTTTATGCGCAGGCGCATTAAGTGCTTTTACGTGGTGTAACGTTCGTTCTAACGATGTGATCGTTACATACTTTTTACAACTAACTTTACTTCGGTCGTTCTTTCGTCAATTAAAAGATCGTTCGTCGTTGACAACGAACGATCGTTGTCGCATGTGTGTACGTAGCATTAGCCTAATGGAGTCACAGAAGGGCATCTTAATGAGTTTCTTGGGGTGCAACATACACTTAGCTCACACCATTTATACTGTACATACAGTTAAGATGATGCTTATTGTTGGAACAGTGTGCTAAGTGAGACTGCTAGATGCAAAACTCACCACAATATTTGTATGAATCAGCTTGATATAAACATTCAAGCTCATCCCCCTTACAGGGGCATTAAAAATGGATTATAAAAAGAAGCTAAAAGGGTATGAGCATATACCATTTAATTGACCCGTAGCACACTCATTTATACACAGATGGTGGGTTTCTGTAATTGGGTTGCTCTCCTTTTTGTCATATTGTTTTTTTGTGCATGGCATGCTTTGTGGATGATGCATCTGTCTGCTTTTGCTACAGTAACCTGTGTTTACAGGGATTACAGACTTCTGGAGCCACACAATGCTTGGTAATTTGTATTTCGCTGTCTCCATAATAGCAACACAGTATTGACAGAGATCAACTACTGTCAGTGGACCATAGCATCTTATTTGGATAGATATAAATATTGCCTATATTATGGCTATGAACAGAAAAGCACTCAGTGTATTGCAAAGCAATCAGTGTGTAAAGCAGGCCATTTCATTGGACAATGTCTGTTTTCAATGGAACTACATGTATGTGGTTTCTATATAGACTTTCAGTGGTTTCATGTTTGCAGATTGAATTGTCTACTACAGCAAAGTTACTATTTTAATACTATTATTTAATAAGAAACAGTATTTTTGACATGTTTATCTGATGGTTACCGTTGGGTTATTCCCACCTTCTGTTTTTGTTATTTCTTTTCTCTATACCCTGTATTCATTTTTCTTCTTCCATGTAATGGATCCCTTTCCTAAGTGAAATCCCAACACCTCTGGTGTTAGGCGATGGCAGTGAGGGACATGACGTGAAGACCATCTTGAATTCCAAGAGGAGCACTTGGCATCTCTTATATTAAATTAATGGGAAGGGGTACAGACCCAAAAATAACTCATTGGAGACAGCCATCAATATTCACTTTTAGCACTCAGAAAGCTGCTCCTGGTAGGGAAAGATTTGTACATTGCCTTCAGAAGCCATAGGTATCCCCTATGTGCGCATGTTTCTGTGTGTATACAGACTTTTCATCATGTATAGAAACATGAGCATGCATGCTTTACATGGTGGTTTGTGTGCTAACATACATACCTGCTCAAGGCATACAGTACATACTGTACCTGCTCATGCAGGTGCACATTTCTCCTGCATGTGGGCAAAGAGCTGAGGAGGGCATATAAACCCCCTTGTTGCAGCAGTTCCATGGAGATGCCAGCCCGTCAAATCACCTCATGGTATTATGGTATTACAGTATTATCATTCTGTACTCCTTTGCTTAAACATCCTTTCCACTCCTGTGTCCCATATCATACTAGTAGTGCCTTGGCTTATAGCCCATAATCCACAAGTTCTGGAATTGTTTCCTTCTCTTCTCCACACTGTGTTAAACGTAGAGTTTTCTCATGTCCTATGTCTTTCACTCAGGGCCGTGCAGAGAATCCTCAAGGGAGGGTGGGCTCAAATTTAAGAAAGGGGCACTGTAACGATTGGTGTCAGCACCCAGAGAGAATCTGATTATTGGTGATCTGCAGTATCACCAAGAATGCAGATATATACCTGATTATTGATGATCTGCAGAATCACCGATAATACAGATATATTGCTAACCTCTGGACACCTTTTGGTATGTGAGTGTTTGGTGCAACAGTAGTACTTTGAGTAATGCACCTGCAGAGCAGGTGATAATAGATAGTAAAGAGACACTGCTCTGAGAGCACAGGAACCTTCCAGCATCCTGAGACTCCTCAAGGGGTGGAGTCAGGCTGAAGATAGTGAAGGCCAGAGAGTGAGTGACACCTGAGTGACACCTGAAGGTGGATGTCACTATCTGGTCTGGAGACTATCTCTTAATAGGAGAGATAGCTCTTGAGGTCGGGCTCGCCAGGTCGGCAACACACTGACAGATAAGTACAAAGAAAGAAGGCTGATTCGGTATCCAAGGCAAGCAGGGTCTGGCAACGGAATATCAGATATGTGAGGTACCGAATCAGAAGACAGAGGAGTAGTCAGAAAAGCAATAAGTCATAACAGATATCAAACAATGCCTAGTCTGGGTGCGAGGTCCATGGTCTCAGCACCCTGGAACTAGTCTGAAGAATAACACAGATGGTAATAAAGTTCCCTAGTCTGGGTACGAGGTCCGTGGTCTCAGCACCCTGGAACTAGTCTGAAGAATAACACAAATGATAGTACAGTTCCCTAAGCTGGGTGTGAGGTCCTTGGTCTCTACACCCTGGAACTAGTCTGAACATAAACAGAATAACAGTTCAAGTAATCTGGCTAAGTGTGAATTCCCAGGTCCACCTGGTTCAAACACACTGTAGGATCTGACTGAGGTCTGAGTGCTTCCACGTAGTGATCGCAACGGCAGGCAACTTGCAACTGGCCAGCAGAAACTATATATGGAGTAGTGCTCTCCAGCACCACCCCTAATTGCTCAACCAATAGTATCCTGTTCAGGAGTCAGCTGATCGGCGTGGTCAGCTGACTCTCCCTGCCTAGTATAAGAATTCTACCTCTCAGCGCGCGCGCGTGTATTCCTAAGCCTGTGTGCACTAACAGACCCAGCCACACCAGACACACGCTGCCACGTGCAAACCGCCGCGCTGGACACGGAACCAGCCGCCTGACTGTTGTTGCATGCGGCGGCTTTTCCGCGTTCCGCCCTGCCACTAGACACACGCTTCCGCGCTGGACGCGGAATCAGCCGCCTCCTCAGTAGCACACGCGGCGGCTTTTCCGCGATCTCTCACAGTACCCCCCCGAGTAGTGGACTCCGGAAATCTCCTGCCCGGCTTCTCAGGATGTAAGTCATGAAACTCATTTTTCAACTCCTCTGCGTGCATGCGACATTCCGGCACCCAAGTTCTCTCCTCAATGCCATACCCCTTCCAATGCACTAAATACTGCACGGAATTCTGCACAAGCCGGGCGTCTAGAATCTTCTCAATTTCATATTCAGGTTGGTCATCAATCAACACGGGGGGGGGGGGGTGCGGAATCCACGTGCACTGCTGGCTTGAGCAAATACACATGGAACGATCTCACACCTCGCATGCTGGTGGGGAGATCAATGGCATAAGTGACATCATTGATTTTCCTGCTCACAGGCAACGGACCCACAAATCTGGGACCTAACTTGGGAGACAATTGCTTCAGAGCCAAATGTCGTGTGGACACCCAGACCAAGTCGCCTGGAAAGAATTCCCATTCTATGGAACGTCTTTTATCAGCTTGTTTCTTCTGACTCTGGAAAGCCCTCCTCAGATTTCTTTCTACCATTCCCCAAGTATGCTTCAAGGACCTCTGCCAATCTTCCAGGGCTGGAAACGGAGTGGCAGCCACTGGTAATGGGGTGAACTTAGGTGACCTTCCTGTTACCACCTGGAATGGAGAAAAACCTGAGGAGGAGCTCTTCAAGTTGTTGTGTGCAAATTCTGCAAATGGCAGGAATTTGACCCAGTCAGTTTGAACATCTGCCACATAACATCTCAGAAACTGTTCCAGAGACTGATTGGTTCTCTTGGTCCGGCCATTGGTCTGTGGGTGGTAGCCTGATGAAAAAGATAACTCCATGTCTAACTGATCGCAGAATGCCCTCCAAAATTTTGAAACAAATTGGACTCCCCGATCTGACACTATATTTTCCGGGATACCATGCAGCCGGAAAATATGTTGGATGAAGAGATCAGCCAATTCCTGGGCCGAGGGGAGTCCTTTCAGGGGGACAAAATGGGCCATCTTGCTGAAACGATCGACTACCACCCAAATGACCGTCACGCCCTCAGACCTGGGGAGTTCACCCACAAAATCCATGGACAGATGGGTCCATGGTTCTGGTAATGATTGCAATGTCCCAACAGGTGCCTGATGGGAGGGTTTGCTTCTAGCACACACTGCACATTCTCTTACATACTCTTTGCAGTCAGTTGCCAATGATGGCCACCAGGCACATCTTGCTATGAGGTCCTGAGTTCTGGTGGCCCCAGGATGCCCAGCATTCTTGTGGGAATGAAACAACTGCAGTATTTGTAGACGAAAGGGCAGTGGTACAAACATGACCCCTTCAGGCTTTCCCTCAGGTACATCCTGTTGGAACAGACTCAATGTTTTTGTCCAGTCCCTCCAGGTCTCAGTGGCGGCCAGAACCACTTTCTGCGGCAGAATGGTTTCTGGGTCTGAGGGCTGTGCTGTCTCGGGCTCAAAACATCTGGACAAAGCATCAGCTGATGTTCTTACTACCCGGGGTATACGTGATTACAAATCGGAATCTCGAGAAGAACAATGACCACCGAGCCTGTCGGGGGCTAAGTCTCTTAGCGCCCTCAATGTACTCCAAATTCTTGTGGTCAGTATAGACAGTAATGGTATGTTCTGCACCCTCTAGCCAATGTCGCCATTCCTCAAAGGCCAACTTAATGGCTAGAAGCTCCCTATTGCCTATATCGTAGTTTTTCTCTGCGGGCGAAAACCTACGTGAAAAATAGGCACAGAGGTGTAACTTTCCCTGCAACCCAAAACGCTGAGACAGCACAGCCCCTACCCCTACCTCCGAGGCATCTACCTCCACGATAAAGGGGAAGGTGGTGTCGACATGTCTCAAAATGGGTGCAGTACAGAACAATTTCTTTAGAGTGACGAAAGCAGCATGGGCCTCGGGACCAGTGGTGAGTAGCTGCCTCTTTCTTTGTGAGACTGGTGAGAGGTGAGATCACCGTAGAATACCCCTTTATGAACCTTCTATAGTAGTTAGCGAACCCCAGAAACCTCTGGAGAGCCTTCAGTCCCACAGGTTGAGGCCACTCTAAAACAGCTGAAACTTTTCCAGGGTCCATGGAGAGGCCAGAGGTTGAAATTATGTACCCCAGAAAGGCAACAGAGGTTACCTCGAAAATGCATTTCTCCAGCTTGGCGTACAGCATGTTTTGTCTCAACTTCCGTAACACAAACTTAACATGATCTCTGTGCTCTGAGAGGTTGGACGAGTAAATTGGTATGTCGTCTAAGTATACCAGGACGAATTTGCCCAACACCTCTCTAAAGACCTCGTTAATCAGCTCTTGAAAGACGGCCGGGGCATTACACAACCCGAAGGGCAACACCAGGTACTTGTAATGCCCGCCGGGTGTGTTAAAGTCCGTCTTCCATTCATCACCGTCCCTAATCCGCACAAGGTTGTAAGCACCCCTCAAATCCAGTTTTGAAAAAATCTTAGCATTGGTGACTTGAGTAAATAAATCGTCCATTAACGGCAAAGGATAGCGATTCTTTACTGTAATTTTATTTAAGCCCCGATAATCAATGCAAGGCAGGAGGCCTCCATCTTTCTTTTTCACAAAAAAGAACCCTGCCCCGGCCGGAGATCGAGAAGGGCGAATAAAACCTTTAGCTACGTTTTCTCGGATGTATTCCTGCATGGCCAATTTCTCTGGCCCAGATAAGTTATAGAGATGACCTCTAGGGGGCATACAACCAGACCTGAGATCAATGGGGCAATCAAAGGGACGGTGTGGAGGAAGTTTATCTGCTGACTTGGGACAGAACACGTCTGCAAATTCTGAATATTGATCTGGCAATCCCTCCATGTGAATCTTGGTTTTACCAAAGGTTACTTTCGCAAGACAATGATGATAGCAATGGGCAGACCAGCTTGTTAGCTGACCCGTAGCCCAATTGATCTGAGGCGAGTGAATTTGTAACCATGGCATGCCAAGAATGATCGTGGAGGTTGCCATACATAACACAAAAAATGATAAACTTTCTTTATGCAACACCCCTATTGTGACCCCCAAGCCTGGGGTCTGGGAAAGAGGGTGATTACTCTGCAGAGGGGAATCATCCACTGCAGTGACCCGAATCTGTTGTTTTAGTGGGGAGATTGGAATCCCCAATTTCTTAACAAACTCATAATCCATAAAATTAGCTGCTGAGCCAGAGTCTATGAAGGCCTCAGTAGTCTCTGTCTTATCCTGCCAGGATATAGTGCAAGGGAGAAGAAAACGTTTGTCATCGAGAGGTAAAGACTGCACGCCTAGGGTATTACCTCCGACTACACCTAGGCGGCAGCATTTCCCGACTTCTTGGGACAATTCTGCACTTTATGACCTCCCTCTGCACAGTATAGACAGAGCTGCTCTGTTTCCCTACGTCTCCGTTCCACCTGAGACAATCTCGACCGACCAATCTGCATTGGTTCCGGTGGGGGTGAAGCAGGTGGAGATGGAACAGAAGGAGACGCTGCGTAGGACAAGTACCTCACATTATTCCTACCCCGGGTCTGTCTTTGGTATCGTACACGACGATCAATTCTGATGGCCAATGAAATGGCCTCATCGATGGATTTGGGCTCAGGATGACTCAACATTAACTCTGAGACTGCGTCTGACAGCCCTGATAAAAAAACAGTCTAATAATGCAAATGAGCCCCATCTGGCTGAAACTGCCCATTTTCTGAACTCAGCTGCGTAATTTTCAACCGGATCTCTGCCCTGCCGCAACGTCTTGAGCTTCTGCTCTGCGGTAGAGGCAATATCCGGGTCATCATAAATTATGGCCATAGCTTCAAAAAATGCGTCAACCGAGGCTAACGCGCTATCACCTGGCTGGAGACTATATGCCGAAGTCTGGGAATCTCCAGACAATAGTGTCTTAATAAACGTAATTCTTTGTGCTACAGTTCCTGAAGAACTAGGTCTCAACTCAAAGTATGACAACACTCGATTTTAAAAGTTTCGGAAGTCAGATCTGTGGCCAGAAAACCTTTCAGGTACAGACATGCGTATGTCTGTGCTAGGAGGAGATCGCACTGTATCCACAGCCGTCTGTAGGGCTTGCGCAGACCCAGACAAGGCATTAATCTGGGTCTGATGATCGTCCAGCACTGAGATGACATTTTCCACCGAAGTGGTAAGTGCATCGAGACGGCTGCGGAGTGCGTCCATTTGGGTTTGGTCTGCCGTTCTGTAACGATCGGTGTCAGCACGCTGAGAGAATCCGATTATTGGTGATCTGCAGTATCACCAAGAATGCAGATCTATACCTGATTATTGATGATCTGCAGAATCACCGATAATACAGATATATTGCTAACCTCTGGACACCTTTTGGTATGTGAGTGTTTGGTGCAACAGTAGTACTTTGAGTAATGCACCTGCAGAGCAGGTGATAATAGATAGTAAAGAGACACTGCTCTGAGAGCACAGGAACCTTCCAGCAGCCTGAGACTCCTCAAGGGGTGGAGTCAGGCTGAAGATAGGGAAGGCCAGAGAGTGAGTGACACCTGAAGGTCGTTGTCACTATCTGGTCTGGAGACTATCTCTTAATAGGAGAGATAGCTCTTGAGGTCGGGCTTGCCAGGTCGGCAACACACTGACAGATAAGTACAAAGACAGAAGGCTGATTCGGTATCCAAGGCAAGCAGGGTCTGGCAATGGAATATCAGATATGCGAGGTACCGAATCAGAAGACAGAGGAGTAGTCAGAAAAGCAATAAGTCATAACAGATATCAAACAATGCCTAGTCTGGGTGTGAGGTCCGTGGTCTCAGCACCCTGGAACTAGTCTGAAGAATAACACAGATGGTAATAAAGTTCCCTAGTCTGGGTACGAGGTCCGTGGTCTCAGCACCCTGGAACTAGTCTGAAGAATAACACAGATGGTAATAAAGTTCCCTAGTCTGGGTACGAGGTCCGTGGTCTCAGCACCCTGGAACTAGTCTGAAGAATAACACAAATGATAGTACAGTTCCCTAAGCTGGGTGTGAGGTCCTTGGTCTCTACACCCTGGAACTAGTCTGAACATAAACAGAATAACAGTTCAAGTAATCTCAAACACACTGTAGGGTCTGACTGAGGTCTGAGAGCTTCCACGTAGTGATCGTAACGGCAGACAACTTGCAACTGGCCAGCAGAAACTATATATGGAGTAGTGCTCTCCAGCACCACCCCTAATTGCTCAACCAATAGTATCCTGCTCAGGAGTCAGCTGATCGGCGTAATCAGCTGACTCTCCCTGCCTAGTATAAGAATTCTGCCTCTCAGCGCGCGCGCGTGTATTCCTAAGCCTGTGTGCACTAACAGACCCAGCCACACCAGACACACGCTGCCACGTGCAAACCGCTGAGCTGGACGCGGAACCAGCCGCCTGACTGTTGTTGCATGCGGCGGCTTTTCCGCGTTCCGCCCTGCCACTAGACACACGCTTCCGCGTGCAAACCGCCGACCTGGACGCGGAATCAGCTGCCTCCTCAGTAGCACACGCGGCGGCTTTTCCACGATCTCTCACAGGCACTAATCAATTGTGAAAAATTGTCAATGTAATTCTCCATCCCCAGAAAGCTGCATTAGGCAATCTTGCGCCCCCCCCCATCCTTTTCCTTGATGGGAAAGTGCCTAATACTGCTAACCCACTAGATAACAGATTTGCTCTACCACCCTCAAATCAGCAGTGATAGGTGCCACCTATTAGAGTAGACACTTTCAAGTGGATGCTAAGCATCACTAGATGAAAAGTTGCAGTAAGTGCCAAAGTGTATTGGGTGCTGAGATGCAGTGGGTGCTAAGATGCCAAGGTCCAGTTTGTGCTAAGTTGCAGTGGGTGCTGAGGTGCCAAAGTACAGTCTATGTCAAGTTGCAGTGGGGACCAAGGTCTAGTTTGTGCGAAGTATTGGTTGTTAATTTGTAGTAGGTGCTAAGCAATAATGGGTACTGACTGAGCAGCAGATGGTACTAAATAGTAGTGGGTGCCATGTGAGTACACATTGGTGCAGGGTGCCATGTGAGTTCTGGTTACAAGCCAAGGGTAGGTACTGGCTGCATGTAGGTGCTGTGGGTAGGACATGAGTGGGTAGTGAGTGCTATTTGGGTTTTGGATGTACAAAATGGGTGGGTACTGGATGTCATTTGAGTTTGGACCTTGACTGGGTACTGGGTGCTATGTAGGTGCAGGCCATAGAAGGGCATTAGGTGTACAATTGCGAGGTAGTGTGTGCCATGTAGGTACAGACCATGGTTGGGTACTGGGTGTGAGCCAAGATGGTTATTTGGTGCCATGTGAGTGCTGCCATAGATGTGTACTGGCTGCTGGGTGCCATATGGGAGCTAATTGTTAGGTATGGGGATACTAAATTCCATGCGGGGGGGCGAGTGCTGGTTATGGGGGGAACGTGGTGCTCTGTGAGTACCAGATGCCATGTGGGTGCTGGTTATGGGGGGTATTGGTTGTCTTGTGGGTACTGAGTGCAGATGTATGGTGCCATGTGGGTTCTGGATGTGCGTACTGGATGTCAAGTGAGTGCTGGCAATGGGTAGGTATTGGGTGTCATGTGGATGTTGAGTGCAAGTACACAGTGCCATGTAGGTTGGTGCCAGATGTGGGTACTTGGTGCCATACCTGTAGTGGGTGCTGGCTACAGATGGCTGTGGGGGTCAAATGGGTGCTAAATGCAAGCTTTCAGTACCATGATGGTTCCAGGTGCAGGTACTGGTTACCATATGGGTGCTTGGTGCAGATAGTGGGTACCATGTGGAGGCTGAGTGCAGGTGTACGTATTGGATGCCATGTCGGGGATGGGTACAGGTACTGGGTACCATGTGGGTGCAAGTACTGGTTGCCAGCTATAGGGGGAAAGGGTGCAGATTCTGGTTGGCATTTGAGTGCTTGCACTTGTTTTTGTGTTTTATTCTATCCTTTTCTTTATCCTATTGTACATTCTATTTGTCATTCTTTCAATGTTATCATTGAAAGAATATTATCATATTCTATTCTATATTTTAATCTGTGTTATTCTACATTCAATTCTTCATTCTATGTTTTATTATATATTTTAAATTATGCTTTGTACTTTTTCTTTTTCATTCTATGTCCTTTGTATGTTCTACTGTATATTCTGTTTTACATTCCACTCTATTCTACTCTAGTGGGCAAATTTATCAAGACAAATCCAAAGAAAACTGTGGTCCAGGAATCAGTCAAGATTCAGCTGGTATATAAATCAAGGATTCTCACTGCTTGCTCTGGGCAACTGCTCCGCTTTTGCTCTAGTTTTCATAACACTTATCTTAAAAAATCTTCCCCTGATTTGTTTGTATGTTCTATGGCAAACTATTGTTTATATTCTATATTTTACTCTATTCTATATTCTCTTCTCCAGTTTATACTTTATTCGCTGTTCAATCCCATTTTATAGTCAATAGTCTATTCTTGTATATAATCTATTTTCTATTCTATTCCAATCTATTCTATTATTTTCTGTTCCATTTCTCTGTACTATTCTCTATGTGTTTTCTTTAAATCTATTCTTCATTTTTTTCTGAACTATATTATCTTCTTCTCCTATCTGTAATTTAATTTGTATTCTTTTCTAATTTCTATGTAAAATGTTCTTCCTTTTCAATGGATATTTGCTATTCTATTTTATTATATCTTCTTATTCTATATTAATTCTTTGTTTTTAACTTTGTGAACTCTTTAAAATGTTCAATTCAATTTTCTAACGCGTTAAACGTAGATGAAGAAAACCTACGGTAATTAAACAAACAATATTATATTTTTTTTTTAAACAAAAATTGAATTAAAATGTGTTTATGTTTTGTATTGAAAAAGCATGATTTAATAGCATATATATGCATGTGTGTCCAATGTAAGCAACTCCTTAGGATTATCATATAACGGGAAAGTGAAGTCCAGAGTCTGCTGTATTCAATCAGTGGAATGACAATCAGAAGTAAGTGATAAACCCTGTTTTATTTAAAGAACGAGGATCCAGCTAAAGCCTGATCACATTTACAACACATTTGTGGATGTGTATCATGGCTGAAACAGAGGGGGTGTCTGAGTACCACTGAACAATAACTGATGATGCCCATAAAAATGGAAAAGGTTACAAGACTATTTCCAAGGGCTTTGGACTTTATCAATTAACAATCAGATTGTGTGCAAGTGCAGGACATTCAGGACCATTGTTACCCTATTCAGAATTGGTTGACCATCAAAGATAACTCCAACTGTAAGATGTGAAATGTCTCAAGAGGTTACAAAGGAAGTCATGGTAATCTCTAAACAACTGAACCCCACCCACACATTTTTTGTAAGTATGTTATTATAGCTTTTCATGGGACCAGTGTTGCCAACTCATCCCTTTAATTACTGACACATCTAAGTTATACAGGTTCTGGGGCTATTTGCACATAATCAGTGTCTTAACTGCATCTACCTAGCCACAAAACCTGTATAATTCATATGTGTCAGTAATTAAAGGGACTATTTGGCAACACTGCATGGGACTCTGAAAATATGACACTTTAATACAATATCAAGTACTCAGTGTATAGCTTGACATGATACTCATTAGTGTTACTAATGATGTGAATGGGGAGCAGGGCCCATATGCAATTACTTTTTCACCTGAGTTTTCTCCTAGGAGATAATTTTTCAACTTTTTTTAAAACAACGTTTCAGCATTTTGTAATCTAAAAAGTACCAAAAAGTAAAGAAAAAGTATTGTTAAAATTTATGTTGAGTATTTTCTTGCTTTCTGGTGGCTTAAAATGGATTTTATGACATGGTGTGAAAATGTCAACTTGGAAATAACTCAGGTGAAAAAGTGAATTACATATGGGCCCATGTGTGTTAACTTTGCTATTATCGCTCTTACACTCTCATATTGGTCACTGGAAGTTCAATATGGCACCTCATTGCAGTGAACTCTCTGAGAATTGAAAAAAAGAATTGTTGCTCTACATAAAGATAGCCAAGGCTATAAGAAAATAACCAACACCATTTCCATGCCTCTTTGCTGCAGCTTAGATTTCATTGGCAGCCTTGACAATGGAGAGGCTACAGCTGGCAGATAACACACTGACTGGGCTTCTTGCACAAGTCAGCTTGTTTCCCCCTTTGCAGCATGCTGCAGGAACTGTGCTTGTGTGATTGTCCTTGGTTACATGCCACTGTACTTGCTCCCTATCCCCTTTTCCTCACACTGCCTGCTTGTCCTGCTGAGCACTTTCTCTCCTTTTCTCTCGGGACCACTAGACATCCAGTGAGGGAATGGTCTTTCTCTCTGGACCACTAGACGGCCAGTAAGGCAATGGTCTCTCTCTTTCTCTCTCTCTCTCTTCTCCCTCGGGACCACTAGATGACTAGTGAGGGGATGGTCTCTATCTCTCTTCTTCCTCGGGTTCACTAGACGGCCAGTGAGGGGATGGTCTCTCTCTCTCGGGACTACTGGACAGCCATTGAAGGGATGGTCTCTCTCTCATTTCCCTAAGGACCACTGGATGGCTAGTGAGGGATGGTCTCCCTCTCTCTCTTATCCTTTGGGACCACTAGATGGCCTGTGAGGGCATGGGCTCTTATTCTTTTCCCTTGAGACCACTAGATTGCCAGTGAGGGGTGGTCTCTCTCTCTCTCTATTCTCCTTCGGGACCACTAGATGGCCATTGAGTGGATGATCTCTCCCCCTTCTCCCTCAGGGCCACTAGATGACCAGTGAGAGGATGGTCTCTCTCTCTCTCTCTCTCTCTCTCTCTCTCTCTCTCTATTCTCCATTGGAACCAATAGATAGCCAGTGAGGGGAATGGTCACTTATTATTCTGCCTCAGGACCACTAGATGGCCAGTGAGGGGATGGTCTTGCTCTCTTCTCCCTCAGGACTTCTAGATGGACAGTGAGAGGATGGTCTCTCTCTCTCTCTCCTCTCCCTGAACCACTAGATAGCCAATGAGGGGATGACCTTTCTCTCTTCTCCATCGGGACCACCAGACAGCCAGTGAGGGGATGGTCTCTCTCTCTCTCTCTCTAATCTCTCATATACAGTTGGCTCCACCCATGACCATGCCCACGTTTTGTTGCATGGCTTTGCCTATTTTTCCGGCATTGCATGCTAAGTGTCAGTAAAAATTATCCTTTGTCAGTAATTTTTGACATCTTTGTTGGTAAATAACAAACAAAAGCACTGTAATGCTTTTAATACTCTTTATTTTGGCTTTAACATTGAAGTGCAAAGCGTAAGGGGGTTGCATACGACACATTCTGTTAAAAAAGGAGAAGGGGATTTTAAAGTTTTGTTTTTCTAATTGCAGACTAGAGAATAACATACTCCTTAAGGTAGCCATACACTGGTCGATTTGCCATTAGATCGACCAACTGACAGATCCCTATCTGATCGAATCTGATCAGAGAGGGATCGTATGGCTGCCTTTACTGCAAACAGATTGTGAATCGATTTCAGCCTGAAACCGATCACAATCTGTGAAGCCGCCGCCTGTCCCCCAACACCCCCCCCCCCCCCCCGCGCATACATTACCTGACGCTGGCTCCCGGGCATCTTCTCCGCATCTTCTCCACGCTGCACCCGCTCCATCCCGGCGCTCTCTATTTGAACTTCCTGGTCACTGCAGTGACAGGAAGCGCCGGGATGGAGCGGGTGCAGCGCGGAGAAGATGCGGAGAAGACGCCCGGGAGCCAGCGTCAGGTAATGTATACCTGATCGGATCGGCCGCCGCTAGCGACGCGCTCCCTACCCGCGGGCGATCGAGGGTAATTTCCCGCACGGCGCAATCGACGGACCGATCCGATTTTGGGAGGAAATCGGATCGGCGGGTGCGTTTAGCGCGAACGATTGGCAGCAGATTCGATCCCAGGATCGAATCTGCTGTCGAAACGGCCGCGAATCGGGCCAGTGTATGGCCACCTTTACTATTTAGATGAGCATGTAATACTGCACGAAAAATAAACTGCTGTGCTCTTGTTGGGGATGTTTGCTAGTTGTGTGTGTGCACCATCTACTGTCATAAATTGGGTACTGCAAGATTTGCACTGCAAGATCACCAACACAGAAAGTATGCTGGCTAAAAAAAAAATAGAGAATGGTAATACCGTAGAATGTGATCAGTGGCGGACCAAGCCTTATAAATAAATGTAGGGGCCCTATGTGAGTGGGTGTAATCATAACAGAGCATGGATTGATGCAAAAATTGTCAATAACATAAACGTATGTGAACCTAGGTTTAATTTTGTAGGCAGTGAATTAATGTAGCTCATATTTTCTGCCTATTCACTATGGCTCATCCATGACTGGTCCACAAAACAGTTATCACTACTCCTCTTGCAGCAGAGTCACACGTTTCTAAGAAAAAGATGAAGTTTACATGGTAAAAAAAAGAACAAACCCCCCCGAATGTCCATACATGTAGCACTGATATCTTCCACAGTGTTTTTTTACAGAATACAGTCATGACTCATGTTACTGATTGTCCTCACAGGATCTTACAATTTAATCCCTACCATAAGTATGCTCTAAAGCCTCTCTAACGTATTATTATTGTGTATTTATTTAGTGCTGCCATCTTCAGCAGCACTTCACAAAGTAATGATTCTCATAATGAGAGCCAGCCACATGGGGAAAAATGACATGGAGGGAATAACAACTACAGTACATGGAGGGGAGCTTGACACAGGGAGGGAGAGGCAGCTTCTGAATGGGCAGCAGGGGCGCCTGGTGCACCAAGGCGGTCGCTTGGAGCTCTGTGCCGGGGGTGGGGGGCTGCATGGGACCACGGCCAACCTCCCACCAGATTGTGTGGCATCTAATAGATGCCTCGCCAGTTCACTAGCCACAGCCACCTCAGCCTGCTGTAGCCCTGCTCTGTTTCCGGCAGGCAGAGCAAGACTACAGGAAAATGGCGTCCGAAGCCCTGTACTGGAGACTGTTTGTGTCTCCAGTACAGGGCTTCAGGCGCATTCTTCCTGTAGCCCTGCTCTATAGTGTCAACGCGGGAGTTATGAAAATGATCGGGGCAGCACCAAGGCTATTGGGGAAACTAAGGGGGAACTAATGGGAAGGGAGGGGGGGAGGAGCCCTGCATTTCGATTTATTTTTTTTTGGGTGAAACACTGCACACATTACGATTATTTTCAAGTGAAACGCTGCACACATTACAATTATTTTCTGGTGAAACATTGCTGCATTACGATTATTTGCTGTTGAAACACTGCACACATTAAAATTATTTTCTAGTGCAAAGCTGCACACAAAACTATTATTTTCTGGTGAAACATTGCTGCAATACAATTATTTTCTGGTGAAACATTGTTGCATTACGATTATTTTCTGGTGAAACATTGCTGCATTACGATTATTTTCTAGTGAAACACTGCACACATTACTATTATTTTCTGGTGAAACATTGCTGCATTACATTTTTTTTTCTGGTGAAACATTGCTGCATTACTATTATTTTCTGGTGAAACACTGCACACATTACTATTATTTTCTGGTGAAACATTGCTGCATTACAATTATTTTCTGGTGAAACATTGCTGCATTACAATTATTTTCTGCCTCCAGCCCCAGAAGAGGCTTGGGCATTCACAAGAGCTACTAGAATCCTCTTCCACTCTTCCATGACGAAGCTAGTGGATGTTAGAGATTTTGCACTCCTCCACCTTTTGTTTGAGGATGCCCCACAGATGCTCAATAGGGTTTTGGTTAACATGCTTGGCCAATCTAGCACCTTTAGGGCCCTTTCACACAGGCAACCGACAAAGGGTGAATTCATTACCTGTCAGCTGCATCGGCTGGGCACTTGTTAGCACTCAGTATCGGCGCTGTACAGACGTTCCCCTCCATGGAGTAAGATCTGAGCGTGGCTGGACTCAACATGTTGCGGTCCTCTGCCGCCCAGTAACACCACCATGTGTCAACGCTTGAGATTTGTGGTGTTACAACCGCTGCAATTCGCCTGCATTTAAATTGTACCTGAATTGCACTGGTGGGCAGCAGATGGGAAACTGAACTGCAAGCGCGCAGTTCAGCCATCCGTCTGAAAGAGGCCATACCCTCAGTTTCTTTAGCAAGGCAGCGGTTGTCTTGGAGGTGTGTTTGGGGTTGTTATTATGTTAGAATACTGCCCTGCGGTCCAGTTTCCAAAGGTGTTGGACTTTGCTGACCCTCTGAGGGCTATTGGGTCTTTCCACTCTAGCACACGTCTGTCCCCATTCGGGTGCTGGTCTATCCAGTTTCTATGTCTATGGCCCACGACGTTGGCACCATGGGTGACACAGAAGGAAGCCTTGCTGCTATTACCTTGGCTTACACCAATGACCAAGCTATCCGAGTTATGTCTGAAGCTGCCGGAGGAGTGTCCTTTCTACAACAACCAGACCATCTCTTTCTGAAAAGAGAATTGGAACAACTCAATCGCAGACGCATTGATTACGATATCCATGCCAAAACTTTAGCGGAATACCACCGCGTCGGACGCATTCCAAGGCAGATGAGGGCCAATGTGCCTCCAGTGTTATTTCCAAAAGATGGCGAGTTCTGTACCGGGTGGGAGCATATCTGGAACAAGGCGGCATTTGATGCCATGGTACATCTTGTTATCAGAATACAACGTGAGTTGTCCACCTTGGATGATAAGATCGCCAAAATATGTACTGACCTCAAAACATTGCTGTCTGTGGAGGAATTTACCGGTTTCCAGGAGCAATTGAAATCGAAATTAGAGATCTATCAATCGATGGCAGAGGTGGAGAAAAGAGAGAAGTTCCAGAGAGATAGTAACGACTACACGTCTGGCTTTGTGTATGCGTGGCAAAAAGTCTCATTTGGTAGAGGCAGAAGGCCTCCTGTATCAAAACCAAAGAAACCTCGACATACATCTAAACTGGCACCTAGATCTGGTGGAGGTGATAATTCTACTGATGCCCCGATGTCGTCTGATGATAGCGCTGCTAGTGGCTCCCAATGAAAAAACGACGTGGTGGTAAGCGATTCAAGCGGAAACAACAACGACGGAGTACGCATGCCATCATCCAACAGGATGAACTTGAGAGAACGAAAGAATCAGACCCTCCGTTAGTTGTAAATATATCCAGTTATCAACTGAATGACACGGAGTTACGAGTATTGAACCATGGCCTTGGATTTTGTCTAACCAATCCGCCTGACTTTTTCCTCATTGAACAAGAGTGTTTCCGTTTTTTACGCAACGTCAAACTTAAAGTTTTTTTCGCTAATAATTCCTTTTTGTCTAGACCTCGATCCTCTGAGGAGGGAACTTTTTCAGCTAGAGAATTTGGCCTGAGAAATAAAAGTTCTTTCTCTCCGCCAAGCAACCCTGCAATTGACATGTTCGCTTCAAGAATTCTGGAAGATATACAATCTCTGGAGCGCAATTTTCGTAGTGGACATTTACAATATAGGTCCAACATGAATCAATCTGACAAGATTGCTCTTCAGAGACTGCAGGCGAATTCTCACATCACTATTAGGGCGGCTGATAAGGGGGGAGCAGTGGTGGTCCTAGATACGAGCTACTATAAGGAGGAAATTTCCTCTCAATTGAGTCAATCTGATGTCTATAAGAGACTAACTGGTGATCCTATTCACCATATACGCAGAAGAATACAGACTGCCTTAGATCAGGCCTATTCTAGAAATATAATAGATGAGGATATGCGTAGGTTTCTACTATGTGACCACCCTGCAACCCCCCAATTCTATACGCTACCGAAAATCCATAAGAACCTACTCCAGCCACCGGGGAGACCCATTGTGGCTGGGGTAGGTTCAATTTTTGTCCCTTTGGCCAAATTTTTGGATAAGTTATTGCAACCGTTTGTTGTATTATTAGATTCATATCTCAAGGATACAACCATGTTCCTTGATAAGTTGAAGTTGTTGAATGTCGGATCTTCTGATTTTTATTTGGTAACTCTTGATGTAGAAAGCCTCTACACCTCCATCCCACACGATGGGGGTGTAGAGGCTGTGGATTGGTTCTTACTTACCCAATCGGATCTCTCTGAGGGGCAGAGAAAATTTGCTATTTCTCTACTTAAGATTATATTGGAGGAAAACTATTTTGTCTTTGAGGGCGTATACTATCAACAGTGCAACTGAGAGTTCAAGTCATAGATGGGGTTCCCAGCGACTTTAGGGGGGATAGAGCGAAGGATCTTCTCAGGAGGGAAGCTTTCTGGATTAAACGCCTGGGAGCATTGGGTAATAGTGGACTGAACAGGGACTATGATCTCTCTTTTTGTATCTAACTCCGTTGTCTTCGATACTTGGTCTAGCTTGGTTATGGGTGGAGGTTGGGGGGTGGCATGCTTGTGATATATTGTGATCCACAATCTCTTTCTTTTTTAGTGTAAGTGGTTGTTGGTTTATATCTATGGCTTTAATATTTGTAATGTGTGTCTCTTTTATGTGGTCGGGATGCAGATATGATATGGGGGAACCTGTATTTTGATTTTTGATATTCACAGATAGGCCCATTTTTCAACCATTAATTTTTTATGGGTGAACATATTTTGGCTAATGTAGGTTAGCATGGTCTTTGATATCCCCTATTGTCATGCCATCATCACTTTGCATATTGTACGCTCTATACTTGTGTACATGTTGATTGTGCCTTTTTGCATTTTTTTATTTCCCACTTTTGGGATTCATGCGGACATTTTTACGCATGCGCAGACACTTGTACGCATGTTATCATGCGGATTTTTTGACGCGTATATTTCCGTTTACGCATGTGTCAATGCGTACGTCATGATGTCACCATGACGTTCCAGGAAGTGTTTTGGCATGGCACACGGGGAGTGAGCTGCAGTTCCCCATCAGGTCCTCTACATTTTTGTCAGTTGGAAGGAGGAGGTAAGGGAATATTTGAATTATTGGGTCTGACAGCGATTGGCTCTTCATCTTAGTGGGTGTAGCTTACTTGGCTTTCTTGCAGTTCCCCATCAGGTCCTCCATATACCCTGCACCCTGATTGGTTATGTCGTTTTGACAGCTAGTATATATAGGAGTAGCAATTGGATTGTATTTCAGAGAGAGCCTGATACAGCTTGAGGAAGGACTTTGTCCGAAACAGCGTCTGTCGCTGTTATGGCTATCTCTTTGTATTTCTTTTAATAAAAGAGCTATACATTACTGACGTGGTGCTGTGAACTTCTCGTGTTGGTCCAGTTTCCAAAGGCAGGGGATCAGTATGTCACAGTACATGTTGGCATTCATGGTTTTTTCAATAACCTGTAGCTCCTCAGTGCTGGAAGCACTCATGCAGCTCCAAACCATGACACTCCCACCACCATGCTGGACTGTAGACAAGACACACTTGTTTTTGCACTACTCACCTGGTTCAAAGTTGCCAACCTTTCAATTGTATTTTTACCAACAAAGATGTCAAAATTTACTGACAAAGGATTATTTCTACTGACACTTTGTGCGTCACGTCAAAAAAATGTTAACGCGGTAACACACTGCAGCCTTTGTGTCGGCAGTGCGGCGATCTTGATACTTTGATACGCCACATTGCATGAATTGTGCAAGTATCCATAGACTTTGTGGAAGGGGCCACAGTGTGACGCAATGTGCAAGGGGCCTAAAGGGAACTTAAAGTGAGATGGATTTGAATGGAGGCTGATATGTTCAATTTTAAACAATACCAGTTCCCTGGCAGTCCTGCTTATCCTCTGCCTCTATTACTTTTAGCTATAGACCCTGAACAAGCAAGCAGATCAGACATTTCTAACAAAAAAATTGACAAGATTAGCTGCATGCTTGTTTCAGGTGTGTGATTCAAGCACTTCTGCAGCCAAAGAGATCAGCAGGACTGCCAGGCAACTGGTATTGTTTAAAAGAAAATACATTTGGCAGCCTCCATATGCCTCTTGCATCAGCTTCCCTTCAAAAGGAAATATCTATGCCAGCTTCCATGTTTCTCTCACCTCAAAGCCTTCTCCTTGTAAAGCCTCACAACCATACATATAGATATGGGATCCTTGCACTGGTTGTTTTTCTTTTCAAATCTATGCATCTTGGAGCTGGCCAAGCTACTGCATGCCATTGCTCCAATTGCAAGCTGCATACTTTTAATAAGCTTTTTAGCATCCTAGAATTTGTTAGCATGTGACTAACCATCATTATTAGGAAAGTGGGATCTGAGATCACAATTCCTATGTCTGCAGTAGGCTGTGTCAGCATAGTGATCCTGCCCATAGCTGTGCAGAGAACTGAATATGGAAGAGGAGGCAGTGCAATGTGCAGCTAAAAACCATTATACAACCATTTCCAGGCTCCGTCATTGCCTTTGCTTCTTTCATTGCCCTTTGTCACTACCTTAATCCTGTTTTACTACTGTAATATAATATTGATGACATGCCAGTGTGTTTAAAAGTTTGCATATAGAGCACGGGCCTTTTATTGCACCTTAATACCGTTTAAAACATGAAAACTGCACAAACTGAAAGAGAGGCCAGTTTGCCAGCTGTGTAAGGGCCCTTTCACACTTAGGCGATTAGCGGGTGATTCCCGCTAATCGCTAAAGCGCTAGCGCTTTTTAAAGCGCTAGTGCTTAATTACTGTATGGCAGTGTTCTCACTGCCGCGATTGGTGCCAGTCGCGGGTGTTCCGCGATTAACGCCAATCGCAAACTCGTAGCATGCAGCATTTTCCGCGATTCGGGAGCGATCGCAGTACAGTCCTATTAAAGCGCTGACCACGATCGCGGTAAAATCACTGCGCAAAGCGGCAGCTATAAGCGCTGCCATTTTGCGATTTTAAGTGAGAACGGGCCCTAACTGGTGTGGCTTGGGGTGGGCTGTGTATTGGTGGTTGGGTTTAAGACACCAGATTATTTTATGGGTTTCTAACATGTTAATCTTGCCTTAACTATGGTAAACGCCATACTGTATGTTCCTTTAGAGGTAATCAGTGTTGTAAATGGATATATGTACTCTGCAAAACCCTAGGTTTGTGTAAAATGCATACATCCAAACGGTTCACCTTCTGGATGGAACTTGTAAAAACAAAACAGAGGACACCGAGAGCCCAATAGTGTAATATTGTCTGGTAAGCTCAATATATAAAATAATGTCAAAGGTTCTTATACTCACTAAGGTGGGTTACCATCAGGCAACCACTTGACAGGCAGGTGGGGAGTATTAGTACCTGACCCCACTCAGGTATAAAAGTCGCTCTCTGTAGATAGGAAAATGGGGAAAGAACCCCTCCACCAGGGGTGGACTCAATAGTGCTGTAATATGTACGAAGAGAGGTGCCAAGCAGAGTAAAACAATGTTCTAAAAATGATAAAAAGAGGGAAGTCGAGGTGGACTTACCTCCCTCTGGTAGTGGACATATACTCAAATGCAGAGTAAAAATATATACAATTTATTCACAACTCCATAAAATCGCAACGCGTTTCGCGGTCAACAGTCCCGCTTCATCAGGCAGTATAGGAGCATATAAAACTGGTTCAGGTCCATAAAGCGTGTGAGCGCCTCAGTTGGAAGACTGAGGTTGCTTCTGTAGACATAGGTTATCTATCTTTCATTTATACCTTTCTGACTACTATTCATCTTCAAATGTTTCTACAGTGTGGCTAGAGAAGGAATGATTGCGCATAGAAGGGCACATGCTCAGCCAGTATTCGGATGCCAGGCATGAGAAGCGATACATAAACACTGTACTGAGAGATATGTGAGTGAACATTCATAGACCAAATGTTTGACATCATCTGTCATTTTGGTTTAGCAAAATATTCAATCACAATGCCCCAGGAAGGGGAAAATGTCAACTGGTACATCTTTATCTTATATTACACAATACACTGAATGAGGCAATGCACAGAGATGGACAGAACTGCATCCATGATGAGAGCGATATTGCACTGCATTGCATGACATTACAAAGTACATCTGATAGCTTCATATGCAATTTCCAATTGCCCTGCATTTTGAACAATAAAGAAAGCTTAGGCCACACTTGACAACCGCCAGCCAGTATGGAGAGTGCAATACCCAGTCCAGTAGTCCGTTGTAAAAGTCTGTTTGGAGTCCAGAGGCGAATGCGGTTCTACCAGGGCCTGTACACACTGCTGCATTTGCGCTGCATTTTTAAAATTGCATGCATTTTTAAATCACAAAGTGTTTTGAAAAATCATGATGACCTCTACACACTGGTGCGATGCGCTTTTAGAATTGCAGTGACCGCTGCGCTTTTTAAGCATAGCGTTTGAAAAAACGCATAAAAAATGCAATGCATGCGATTTTCATTGGGTTTTTTAGGTAAACAATCAATAAACCAGGATAAAATAGCCTCAACAAAATCACAAGCGCATTGCAATTGCTTGCAAATTGTGCCCTCAATTTTCAGTGTGCACAAGCCCTAAGCTGTAAAAATCGTGCAGGTTAGTACTTTGTGTTCAGCTAACAATGGATCCAGCGCATGTGCTGCAAATTTAGAGGCTTCCTCCATCACACTCCACCTTGCCATTCTAGCAGTGGTACCATACATCCCTCTTCAACAAGAGCTTGCCAAGGAAATGTGTGTGGCTGCATACCCGTCTGTAAATAAGCGCAGCCGCACTGTAGGCACAGCATAACCTCGCCCATGCAGAGTAGCATGGAGCCGCTCAGGCTCATCTTTTTCCACTGAGCACAACTGACTGCACAGTGTCACACTGGTTCATGCAACCTTTAGATGGTTCTGCCAAGAAACGGTGGTCTGCAGGAAGACATCTACCGAGGTAAGTATCTCATTTTTCTCTATTTTAAAACTTACATGTTTATTTTAACAGGATAAAGAAACCATAAAGCACAGTAATAATGTTTATCACCATTCCTTAGTGGACCACATTATACTTAATGTTAATTATAGAAATATACCCAAGTTTAGATCAGTATTGAGACCATTCCAACTCAGTGGCCACAGTGGTATATCCAATAAGATTATATCCTCAGTAATATTCTGTCTTCCCTTCTCTCCCTTAAAGCGGAATATAACCCTGCCTTTTTAACTTTGCTCTAAAACATTATTTACAGTATATTATATGCAACCAGCATTTTTTTTTTACTAGACCAGCATTGGAAGGGTTACACAGAGCTTTAAAGTTCCTGGACAGAACTGCAGACGCATCCGAAGCTGACATAGATACATTTTGTTTACATAAATGTATCTAAGTGTGGCATGTGACTCGCTGTCTCTGACTGAGAAGGAACTGGAGGACAGCCAAAGAGTGTGTAACATTTCTCACTTGTTACATTCTATTTAGTTAAATGTATCTATCAGAACTTCTGCATATCTCTCCACAGAACTTTAAACCTCTGTGTTTAACCCTTCCAATTCTGGTCTAGTAAAAAAAAAAAAATGCTGGTTGCATATAATATGCTGTAAATAATATTTTAGAGCAAAGTTGAAATGCAGTGTTATATTCCGCTTTAAGTCTTAAACCCATCATCAGAGAGGAATTCTGCTATTCTTTAAAGAGACTCTGCAGCGAGGATAAATTCTATTTTTTAACTTGTATTCCTGTCAATGACTATAACCCCTGCTAAACCGCCGCTATCCCGCGGCAAAACGGGTGGTTTATACCCCCCAAATCCCCCTGCAAAATCCACTACTTTCTTGGTCGTGGATTTTGCTGCTCATGTAGGCAGAGCTACGAGCTGCAGCTCTGCCTCCATGCGTTTCAATCTGCCGGCGTATTTCTGCCTCTCCCCTGCCCCTCTCTGTGAAGGCAGATTGAGAGGGGCGTTGAGAGGCGGCGATCAGCCGGGATTGACGCGGTGAGAGGCAGAGCTACAGCCATTAGCTCTGCCTCATTCAGGAAACGCTCCCAGGTGAAGTTATTAGTGTCTCAGTAGAGCTAATTAAACTACCTGTGTGGATTTCTACAAAACATGCACTGTTGGTGGGCACTGAGGACAGAGTTGGGGAACACTGCTGTAAACCACAGTTCCCCAACCCTGTCCTTAAGGCCCACCAACAGTACGGGCCAGTGCACACCAAAAAGCGCTAGTGTAAAAAAGTAAACGCTTAGCGCTTTTTGAAGTGATTTTTTAAAGGCAATTCTAGGCATGTGCCTAGCGATTTTCTAAGCCCGCCTAGTGTTTTTGGAGCGTTTTTTTGTGTGGCTTTTTTATATTTTGTTACAGTAGAACTGTAACTGAATAGCTTCTGTAACAAAAATGCTGGGAAAATCGCTCTGATGTAGTGCTTTTCAGAGAGATTTTCCACTTTCCTATACTTAACATTGAGGCTGAATCGCCGCAAAAATGCTGCAGGACCCGCATTTGCGTTTGGGGAAAAAGCACATCATTCTGGTGTGCTCCATCCCATTCAAATACATTAGCCAATCGCTTTTCAAAGCGCTAGCATTTTTAACAACTCTCGGAAAAGCTCTTGGTGTGTACCAGCCCTCCATGTTTAGCAGAAAACCACAACCACAGAGCAGAGCTGATTAGCTACCTCTGTGGATTTCCACAAAACATGCACTGTTGGTGGGCTTTGAGGCCAGGGTTGGGGAACACTGCTTTAAAGGACACCTGAACTAAAAGGGATGTGGAGGCTGCCATATTTATTTTTCCTTTTAAACAATACTAGTTGCCTGGCAATCATGCTAATATATATTTTGGTGCAATAGCATCTGAATCACATACCTGAAACAAGCATGCAACTAATCCAGTCAGACTTTAGTCAGAAACATCTGATCTGCATGCTTGCGCAGGGTTCAAGGCTAAAAGTATTAAAGGCAGCTGATCAGCCGGATAGCCAGGCAACTGGTATTGTTTAAAAGAAAATAAATATAGCAGCCTCAATATTACTCTCAGTTCAGGTTTCCTTTAAAGGATACCACAACTGACATGTGGCATAATGAGATAGACATGGGTATGTACAGTGCCTAGCAAACAAATAACTATGCTGTGTTCCTTTTTTTCTTTCTCTGCCTGAAAGAGGTAAATATCAGGTATGTAAGTGGCTGACTCAGACAGGAAGTGACTACAGTGTGACCCTCACTGATAAGAATTTCCCCCTTTTTTATTTCTTTCTTGCTCTCAGAAGCCATTTTCTTCTAGGAAAGTGTTTTATAGTTGGAATTTCTTATCTCTGAAGGTCACACTGTAGTCACTTCCTGTCAGGACTGAGTCAGCCACTTACATACCTGATATTTACCTCTTTCAGGCAGAGAAAGAAAAAAAGGAACACAGCATAGTTATTTGTGTGCTAGGCACTGTACATACCCATGTCTATCTCATTATGCCACATGTCAGTTGTGGTATCCTTTAAGCTGAATACTCACCTAGCGACGAAGGAAGATGGATCACAACAGTGTTCCATGACGACAAGCAATCCCCGATTTAGCTTCCTGCCGGCAAGTATGCTTGACATCATTCGACAGCACGTGACAGGCGTGGACGAGACTACAAGTGATTGCTGTACTTTGTGCGGGAGTCTTCTGGGATTTTAAAGATCCGGTCTGCTGTGATAGTTGTTATAGCCGTGCTGCGCTAAATAGCATTCATGTGAAATGTGGAAACGTCCACTCTTGGCCCAAAAAAAATCGCTGGTTGTTGGGAAAATCATCCGAAAAATCGCCAGAAAAATCGCAAGGTGCATACATGCCTAAAGTACTGGGTGAAAGGTTTTTTTTTCTAACTGCCTTCTAGTATTATACGTCTTTTTGTCTTTGATGAAGGGCGGTGCCCGAAATATGTAGTGTAACGACATGCAATAAACTGAACGCAAGTTCAAGCCTGTGGAGTGCCTCCTTCTTCTTGAATATAAATAAGACCATGAGGGCAGGTTAAATAGTACACTACTTTTCTGTACCAAAGTTGGTGGAATTTTTAATTGTAAATACTATTGCTTCCTGAATACCTGAGGCAACCCTTCTCCTCATAAGTACACACAGCACAATTTCTCATATATACATGTCCTCCTATGCTACCCTGCTCTTTCATTCCATTTCACAGACTGCAGTATACTCACTACTATGTTAAATATGTTTTCCATATGCCTCCATGGCAGCATACATATGGGTTAAGCCCCACCCCTACCAATTAACAGGACCTTAGCTATAAAAGAAAGTGACCCCTAGCGAGCAGCATTCTCATTTTTGTCCTCACCTCCGAACAGGTTCCTTAGTGTTTCATCGGTATTTATTTTTATTTTACTCTTACCTCGCCGACATTCCTGCGGCGTTCCGGCCAGGTTCAGCCTCTCCTGGTCGCAGCCCTGTTGTGTCATGACTAAATGTCAAATTATTCAGGGACCTTATATCTGGGGTGATGGTGGGAGCTTGATCTAAATGATCTTTTCCCCCCTTTATGGCTGCTCTGCATGACTTAAATACGATTGCAGAGCACAGTGTGATCCTTTTCACCTTTTTTTCTTCCTGTCTCCTGTCTGCAGTTGCACAGGTTAGTGGTGCATAGTTCAGCTTCTCCTGCTGGGTGTTTGGCGCTGCTGAGTGTTCAGTGTGATCCCTCTCACCTGTATCTCTTGCTTTGTCTGCTGACTGCTCAGGCTCCATTATGTGAGGCATAGTTCAGCCTCTCCTGCTGGGTGTTTGGTGCTGCTGAGTGTTCAGTGTGATCCTTCTCACCTGTATCTCTTGCTCTGTCTGCTGACTGCTCAGGCTCCATTATGTGAGGCATAGTTCAGCCCAGTGGCGTACCTAGGGCATTTGACACCCGGTGCTGGGTATTATAAGACCCCCCCCCCCCCCCCCCAAAAAAAAGTAAAGGGGCAAAAAATGGGTGGCGCTATAACATGCGGCGCGCAAAGCGCGCCACGTCAAAAAATGGGCGTGGCCATGACCGGACGAGGGCAGAGCTAACTGTAATTTGACGTGAACCCGGGTGAGAGTGATATGGAGGCTGCCATATTTATTTCCTTTTAAACAATAATAGTTGCCCTGCTAATCTATTTGGCTGCAGTAATGAACTGAATCACACCAGAAACAAGCATGCTTGTTCAGGGTCTGTGGTTGAAAGAATTAGAGGCAGAGGACCAGCACGGCAGCCAGGCAACTGGTATTGCTTAAAAGGAGATAAATATGGCAGCCTCAATATTATTCTCACCTCGGGTTCCCTTTAAAAGTGCAACGCAAAGACAGTGGACCCAAGTTTTGGTGACCCTTTCCCCAGAAAATTCACATAATTGTGCAGGTTTTCTCAAGAAAATACACGTAATGTGTGCAGATTTGCCCAGAGAATACGTTCAATCATGTCGGCAGATTTGCCCAGAAAATACATGCAATCATGTCGGCAGATTTGCCCAGAAAATACATGCAATCATGTAGCAGATTTGACCAGAAAATACATGCAATCGTGTGGCAGACCTGTCCAGAAAACACTTCAATCGTGTAGCAGACCTGGCCAGAACATAAACGCTACCCCTGGCTGCTAATATAAATTAAGAAAAAAACAAAAAAACATTTACTCACCTGCAGCAGAGCTCCTGTTCCGGCCTCCGTCCAGTGCGCAGCTCCCACGATCCTCTGCAGCCAGCAACTCCCAAAGTCTCCAGAGCAGGGCTTCGGACATTTTACTATAGCCCTGCTCTGCCGCTGCGGTGAACTGATATGGCATCTATTAGATGCCGAAAGTCAGTTCACGCTGGGGGGTGCTTGGAGAATTTTAAGGGGTGCTCCAGCACCCAAAGCACCCCCCCCCCCCCCGGTGCCGCCACTGCCCCCAGTATAGGTAGCTAGCAGTTGCCCCCAGTATAGGTAGCTAGTTGCCCGCAGTGAAGGTAGTATAGTTGCCCCAATATAGCTAGTATAGTTGCCCCCAGGATAGGCAGCATAGCTGCTGTCCCCAATGTAGGTAGTGTTGCTGCCCCCAGTGTAGCTTTGTATAGTGGCCCCCATACAGCTGCCTTCCAGTATAGCTAGTATAGTGGCCCCCATAGTTGCCCCAGTATAGCTAGTACAGTGGCCCACAGTTTAGATAGTATAGTTGCCTCCATTGTAGCTGGTATGGTGCCCCCCCCCAGTATAGGTAATATAGTGGCCCCCATAGATGCCCCCAGTGTAGCTAGTATAGTGGCCCCCCGTTTAGCTGCCCCCAGTATAGTGGCCCCCAGTATAGCTAGTATAGTGGCCCGCAGTTTAGGTAGAATAGTGTCCCCCAGTTTAGGTAGTATAGGGCTCTCCCCCCCCCCCCCCGTGTAGCTAGAAGGAGGGGTGACAGCAGGGATAGCGGCGGGGAGGGGGGAAATATCCCCCCCTCCCTCTCCTGGGTCCTCTCCTCCTGCCTCTCTTCTCCCCCCAAAAATGCGGGCCGGGGGCAGTGGGCAGCGAGCAGGCTGGTGCGGAGAATACTCACGTTACTTCCGCGTATCAGCCTGGAACACTGCGTCGCCGTCACGTGCCTCTACTGCGCCAATGATTGGAGGCGCAGAAGAGGCACGTGATGGCGACGCAGCGTTCTAGGCTGATACGCGGAAGTAACGTGAGTATTCTCCGCGCCAGCCTGCTCGCTGCCCACTGCCCCCGGCCCGCTGCCCGCATTTTTAGGGGGAGAAGAGAGGCAGAAGGAGGGGGACCCAGGTGAGGGAGGGGGGGGGGATATTTCCCCCCTCCCCGCCGCTATCCCTGCTGTCACCCCTCCTCCTAGCCCTGCTCTTCCCCTCCTTAGTCAGGTGTAGGGGGGTCGTGGTGACACCCCCCTGGCTGTCTGGCACCCGGTGCGCCACGCCCCCCTGCGCCCTTAGGTAGGAACGCTACTGGTTCTCCTGCTGGGTGTTTGGTGCTGCTGAATGATCAGTGTGATCCCTCTCACTTGTTTCTTTTCCTCTGTCTGCTGACTGCTCAGGCTCCATCATGTGAGGCATACTTCAGCCTCTCTAGGCCCTGCAGCGTCTCCCTGCTTCCCCTGTCTCACAGTAAAAGGCGCTGAAGACATGGCTTAGAGATGCATTCCAGCCATCAGACCAGGAAGTGTTTGCAGTGACTGCTCTCCAATCCCTGCTCTGGACACAGCAGAGATCTCCTCACAGCTGAGCTCTCCTCCCCTCCTCTCACAAGGCTGGATACACACAGGACTGTGCTGGCTGCAACACTACCTCCCTCTATGTCTGGCTTAAAGGTAAAGGCACTATTATTTGCTGTCCCTCTGATGTAATGCTTCTCAAGCTGCAGGAGGAGGTAAGTTATTCCAAGTATCTTGGTAGCAATATGTACTATATTTTATCATCTGCCATTCTCATTATAAACAGTTATATGAACAGTATTGTCTACTATGTGCAATATAAATGACATAGCATTCCTTGCATGAAAGTATTATCTGATTTCTTATTTTTCTGCTACGTTTCATGTACCTCTTATCTTACTTATTTCATCTCTTGCGGTCTGTTGGACTGCATTCTGGATCACACTGTGCCAGAAACAGATAATTCTAAGGTCAATAGGTGAGAGTCATACAGGTAAGTGACCCCGCTTTTCTACAAAAAAAGAGAGCACACCTTCCGTAAATGGGCTGTACTTTTTTATATACAAGCCCAGGAAGAAGAGAACAAAGGAGGGCAAGTTCCCACCACTGTTCTAGGACATTAGTTCTTTGTCATCATTTGAGATCCTGCTTTAGTTCTTTATATCATCACTCAGGATCCTGCTCAAGGAGCAGGTAAATAATCTGCCTGGGAACTGGAGGATCAGGTCCCAGTTAAAGGCACCATAGCCCCCTAGATTGCTGGGCTTGTGGCGACAGAACCATGCCAGGGAAATCAGTAAAGTAGATCTGTTTCCACCAGATGGGAAAAGAGCCAGAGTTCCATCAGATGCACACATCCAAGATGATAAAGCAGGCTGTCCAGGGATCAATGGACTCCTATGCAGGCTCTCTTGTCCCCAAGCATCCTCCCAGCAAATCAATGAAGATACTGAATATCCTCAATAATCTATGATTTAGCAGGAATCCAATGAGTGAGCATACAGATATCTGGTTTCAATTTCTCCTTTATCCAAACCATCTGTGAAGCCATTCACTGGGAAGAGGAAACCCTTCTCCAGGCTAAGAAACGTCTGAAATAATTATCATTCTCCTTTCCTGTCTTGAAAGAGATCAAATAAAGATGAATGGGAAAAGGTAAGGAGAAAGTCCTTCCTGAAAAAAGCAGACTTTTCAAACATCATCCTTTTTTCTTCAAGAAAATTCTCCTGTCCTAGCATTCGCTTCCATGGTGGACATGTCAGTCATGTGTCTTGCATGCCATGTAAGGTTAAAAGTCTTGATTACTTGTTAAGATGTCCTAGACCATTAACTTGATATAGATTTAACGATGGTGTATACCACTACTGGAGGGGCATGTAAACCAGCCCTGGCTCTATCTTCAGTTGCCACGGAAGTGGACAAGGATTCTGATTCTATCCTGGCAGCTTAGAGAACTTATATATTGTCTCTAAGTTTATTAGGGAAGCGGCTATAGATTTTGTCCAGTCCACTTAATATGCCAGGCTTTTTGCATGACAGTGAATTGGCCTGTTAAAAAAAAAAATCTAGTCTGCTGATCCCAGCTTCCAACAAAATGTGTTTAACCACTTGAGGACCTAGGGCTTTCTACCCCTTAAGGACCGGCCACTTTTTTTCCATTCAGACCACTGCAGCTTTCACGGTTTATTGCTCGCTCATACAACCTACCACCTAAATGAATTTTGGCTCCTTTTCTTGTCACTAATAAAGCTTTCTTTTGGTGCGATTTGATTGCTCCTGCGGTTTTTACTTTTTATTATATTCAGCAAAAAAGACATGAATTTTGGCAAAAAAATGATTTTTTTAACTTTCTGTGCTGACAGTTTTCAAATAAAGTAAAATTTCTGTATACATGCAGTGCGAAAAATGTGGACAAACATGTTTTTGATAAAAAAAAACCCATTCAGCATATATTTATTGGTTTGGGTAAAAGTTATAGCGTTTACAAACTATGGTGCAAAAAGTGAATTTTCCCATTTTCAAGCATCTATGACTTTTCTGACCCCCTGTCATGTTTCATGAGGGGCTAGAATTCCAGGATAGTATAAATACCCCCCAAATGACCCCATTTTGGAAAGAAGACATCCCAAAGTATTCACTGAGAGGCATAGTGAGTTCATAGAAGATATTAATTTTTGTCACAAGTAAGCGGAAAATGACACTTTGTGACAAAAAAAAAAAAAAAAAGTTTCCATTTCTTCTAACTTGCGACAAAAAAAAAATGAAATCTGCCACGGACTCACCATGCCCCTCTCTGAATACCTTGAAGGGTCTACTTTCCAAAATGGGGTCATTTGTGGGGTGTGTTTACTGTCCTGACATTTTGGGGGGTGCTAAATTGTAAGCACCCCTGTAAAGCCTAAAGGTGCTCATTGGACTTTGGGCCCCTTAGCGCAGTTAGGCTGCAAAAAAGTGCCACACATGTGGTATTGCCGTACTCAGGAGAAGTAGTATAATGTGTTTTGGGGTGTATTTTTACACATACCCATGCTGGGTGGGAGAAATATCTCTGTAAATGACAATGTTTTGATTTTTTTTACACACAATTGTCCATTTACAGAGTTATTTCTCCCACCCAGCATGGGTATGTGTAAAAATACACCCCAAAACACATTATACTACTTCTCCCGAGTACGGCGGTACCACATGTGTGGCACTTTTTTGCACCCCAAGCAGAGGCGGGACAAGGTCCTCCAGCACCCAAGGCTGAGACACCAAAGTGCGCCCCTCCATCCCTCCCACCTCAGCTGTCACACACTGGTTGCTATTAGACTAAGAGGTGCCACAGGGCCCACAACCTCCCCAACACCTTAATATCTAGTTATCTGGCTTGCAGTCACTGCTATGTATCCCCTTTTCTTATTTCTTTCTGCTTCAAACACAATTAGGAATGACAGCTGAATGAATTTTGCGCCCCCTCCTACACTGCGCCCTGAGGCTGGAGCCTCTCCAGCCTATGCCTCGGCCCGGCCCTGACCCCAAGTACGCTAAGGGGCCCAAAGTCCAATGAGTACCTTTAGGATTTCACAGGTCATTTTGCGGAATTTGATTTCCAGACTACTCCTCACGGTTTAGGGCCCCTAAAATGCCAGGGCAGTATAGGAACCCCACAAATGACCCCATTTTAGAAAGAAGACACCCCAAGGTATTCCGTTAGGAGTATGGTGAGTTCATAGAAGATTTTATTTTTTGTCAAAAGTTAGCGGAAAATAGATTTTTTTTGTTTTTTTCACAAAGTGTCATTTTCCACTAACTTGTGACAAAAAATAAAATCTTCTATGAACTCACCATACTCCTAACGGAATACCTTGGGGTGTCTTCTTTCTAAAATGGGGTCATTTGTGGGGTTCCTATACTGCCCTGGCATTTTAGGGGCCCTAAACCGTGAGGAGTAGTCTGGAAATCAAATTCCGCAAAATGACCTGTGAAAGCCTAAAGGTGCTCATTGGACTTTGGGCCCTTTAGCGCAGTTAGGGTGCAAAAAAGTGCCACACATGTGGTATCGCCGTACTCGGGAGAAGTAGTACAATGTGTTTTGGGGTGTATTTTTACACATACCCATGCTGGGTGGGAGAAATACCTCTGTAAATGACAATCTTTTGATTTTTTTACACACAATTGTCCATTTACAGAGATATTTCTCCCACCCAGCATGGGTATGTGTAAAAATTCACCCCAAAACACATTGTACTACTTCTCCCGAGTACGGCGATACCACATGTGTGGCACTTTTTTGCACCCTAACTGCGCTAAAGGGCCCAAAGTCCAATGAGCACCTTTAGGCTTTCACAGGTCATTTTGCGGAATTTGATTTCCAGACTACTCCTCACGGTTTAGGGCCCCTAAAATGCCAGGGAAGTATAGGAACCCCACAAATGACCCCATTTTAGAAAGAAGACACCCCAAGGTATTCCGTTAGGAGTATGGTGAGTTCATAGAAGATTTTATTTTTTGTCACAAGTTAGTGGAAAATGACACTTTGTGAAAAAAACAATAAAAATCTATTTTCCGCTAACTTTCGACAAAAAATAAAATCTTCTATGAACTCACCATACTCCTAACGGAATACCTTGGGGTGTCTTCTTTCTAAAATGGGGTCATTTGTGGGGTTCCTATACTGCCCTGGCATTTTAGGGGCCCTAAGCCGTGAGGAGGAGTCTGGAAATCAAACTCCGCAAAATGACCTGTGAAATCCTAAAGGTGCTCATTGGACTTTGGGCCCTTTAGCGCAGTTAGGGTGCAAAAAAGTGCCACACATGTGGTATTGCCGTACTCGGGAGAAGTAGTACAATGTGTTTTGGGGTGTATTTTTACACATACCCATGCTGGGTGGGAGAAATACCTCTGTAAATGACAATCTTTTGATTTTTTTACACACAATTGTCCATTTACAGAATTATTTCTCCCACCCAGCATGGGTATGTGTAAAAATACACCCCAAAACACATTGTACTACTTCTCCCGAGTACGGCGATACCACATGTGTGGCACTTTTTTGCACCCTAACTGCGCTAAAAGGCCCAAAGTCCAATGAGCACCTTTAGGATTTCACAGGTCATTTTGCCGGGTTTTATTTCCAGACTCCTCCTCACGGCTTAGGGCCCCTAAAATGCCAGGGCAGTATAGGAACCCCACAAATGACCCCATTTTAGAAAGAAGACACCCCAAGGTATTCCGTTAGGAGTATGGTGAGTTCATAGAAGATTTTATTTTTTGTCGAAAGTTAGCGGAAAATAGATTTTTATTGTTTTTTTCACAAAGTGTCATTTTCCACTAACTTGTGACAAAAAATAAAATCTTCTATGAACTCAGTATACTCCTAACGGAATACCTTGGGGTGTCTTCTTTCTAAAATGGGGTCATTTGTGGGGTTCCTATACTGCCCTGGCATTTTAGGGGCCCTAAGCCGTGAGGAGGAGTCTGGAAATCAAATTCCGCAAAATGACCTGTGAAATCCTAAAGGTGCTCATTGGACTTTGGGCCCTTTAGCGCAGTTAGGGTGCAAAAAAGTGCCACACATGTGGTATCGCCGTACTCGGGAGAAGTAGTACAATGTGTTTTGGGGTGTATTTTTACACATACCCATGCTGGGTGGGAGAAATAACTCTGTAAATGGACAATTGTGCGTAAAAAAATCAAAAGATTGTCATTTACAGAGGTATTTCTCCCACCCAGCATGGGTATGTGTAAAAATACACCCCAAAACACATTGTACTACTTCTCCCGAGTACAGCAATACCACATGTGTGGCACTTTTTTGCACCCTAACTGCTCTAAGGGGCCCAGAGTCCAATGAGTACCTTTAGGCTTTACAGGGGTGCTCACAATTTAGCACCCCGCCCACTTGCCAGGACAGTTAACAAACCCCACAAATGACCCCATTTTGGAAAGAATACACAACAAGGTATTCCATGAGGGTAATGGTGAGGTCATTGAAAATTTTATTTTTTGTCACAAGTTAACGGAAAATGACACTTTGTTAAAAAAAAATAAAAAAAAAAATTCTGCTAACTTGTGACAAAAACTAAAATCTTTTATGAACTCACCGTGCACCTCACATAATACTTTAGGGTGTCCTCTTTCCAAAATGGGGTCATTTGTGGAGTCTGTCCTGGCATTTTAGGGTCTCTGCAATCATTACATGTATGGCCAGTATTAAGAGTTTCTGCTATACTCCTTATATTGGGTATACAAGTAATGCACTCTGGGCTGAAAGGAAAAATGAACGGCAAACATACCTTGCTCCCCATCAATGGCAGATCTTCCTCCACATCAATGGCAGTGATAACCTCAGGAGAGAGACACCCCGTGCCACCCTGCACTCAGGGTGAGCCACCAACTTATGTGACTGGGCCTCAGAACTTTAGTATACAGCATTATGCCTGTAGGATACAGCAATATGCCTGCCAATAGAGATGACTCTGTGTGGCATTAAAGCATCATCATCGGCCCAAATCACATATAAACCGGGGGTGTCCACACTCAAGGGAAATTCAAACATGCCGTCTTATATCGCCAATCCAGGACAGATCAGCAATATCAAGCATGGAAACCGATCCTTCTTCCCACTTTTATGCTTACCCGTTTGGTCTTCAAGCTTACCTCTCCTCTCCCTGCGACAATGTGCAAAAGACCACTGAGTGTGTGCCTACTCCTGTGTCTGGAGTTCCCTAGGTTCTAATAGTGTACCTGCTCGTGGTACCTCTCAAAACACGGCCCTACGCATAGGCCAGGCTGGTCAGGACAGCGGGGACAATAAAAACTGGTGTCATTCCTTCTTCCAGTCCTGCTGCAGACACGACAACGTTTTCTTCGGATGCGTTGACCTGGGGCACACGGAATCTGATAGGCGTAATGCCTACCATGCAGTCGGCTAGTTGCATCTGGGGGGGGGGGCCTGGCACCTCCTGGATACAGGATGTCCAGAATGATCTGTTCCTGAAATTGGAGGAAAGATCCAGTTCTCCCAGCCTTACTGTAGAGAACAAAGCTGTTGTAAACTGCCAATTGAATCAGATAAAAAGACACTTTCTTATACCAGCGTCTTGTTTTCCGGGTCATTAAATAGGGCGCTAACCTCTGGTCATTGAAGTCCACCCCTCCCATGTTGACATTATATTCGTGGACGACAAGGGGCTTTTCAATTACCTTAGTTGCCCGTGTAATTTGGACTGTCGTGTCTGTGTGAATGGTGGACAGAAAGTAAACGTCCCTCTTGTCCCTCCATTTCACCGCGAGCAGGTCTTCAGTACGCAAGGCGGCCCTCTGCCCCCGTTGAAGTCTGGTGGTAATGAGCCGTTGGGGGAAGCCCTGGCGACTAGGCCGCGCAGTGCCACAGCATCGGATTCCTTCTAACTTTAAGTGCTGAAAGAGGGCCACACTTGTGTAATAATTGTCCACAAAAAGATGGTACCCCTTCTGGAACAAGGGTGACACCAAGTCCCACACAACCTTTCCACTGCTCCCCAGGTAGTCAGGGCATCCGACCGGCTCCAATTTTGAGTCTTTTCCCTCATAGACCCTAAAACGACATGTATAGCCTGTGGCCCTTTCACAGAGCTTATACAGTTTCACCCCATACCGGGCGCGCTTGCTTGGGATGTACTGTTTGATGCCAAGGCGCCCGGTAAAGCGTAAGAGGGACTCGTCTACGCAGATGTTCTGTTCAGGGATATAAGCATCTGCAAATGTTGAGGACAGGTGGTCTATGAGGGGCCGAATTTTGTGGAGCCGGTCATAAGCAGGGTCTCCCCTTTCAAGACAGGTTTCGTCGTCGTTGAAGTGCAGGAAGCGCAGGATGGACTCAAATCGTGTCCTGGACATGGCAGCAGGGTACAAGGGAACATGATGTACTGGGTTCGTAGACCAATACGACCGCAATACATTTTGTTTCATTAGTCCCAAGTGAAGGATAAGGGCCAAAAAGATTTTAATGTCGGAAACTTGGACTGGTTTCCACCCGAAAGGCTGGGCATACATGCTCTCCGGGTGCTCGGTGATGAATTGTGTGGCTTTACGGTTGGTCTCAACCACAATTAAGTCCAAGAGAACCTGGGTGATGAACAGCTGCAAAAAGTCTAGGGCCGTTCCTAGATGAGCTGTCGCCACCTGGACTCCAGACTGGGCGGTGAAAGGGGGCACTACGGGTGCGGCGGAATCAGGGGATTGCCAATCTGGTTGTGCCAGCACCTCTGGGAGTCTATGGGTACTACGGGCCCGTCTTCTTCTTGGTGGCTGCGACGGGGGTACTACTGCACTTGCCACCGTACCAGTTTCAACTTCCATACTGACGCTCACCACTTCGCCAGGGTCTACGGAAGCACTGGCACTAAGTCCAGGAGATGCTGCGCTGCTGGTGCCTGCCTCACCAAGAAAACTATCAACAGCGCTAGCACCACCCTGCTGCCCTTGAGGCGGATCCTGCGCCACCTGCGGTCTAACGACTTGGGGTCTGGTACGCCTGGCTCTAGCCGGGACCATAGCCTCGTCATCACTATCGGTCAGGGAACCACTGCTTTCTACAGGTTCAAATTCGGACCCGGAAGATTCGACGGATGATTCTTCCCAAAAGAACTCATCCGACTGGTCCATGTACCTGTATACCTCGTCATCGGAAAGCCCCCTTCTTGCCATTTTGGATTGCTAAATTTATGGGGTTTTCCTCCGAGACTACCCAGAAAAAAAGAGCACCTACCTAGCAAAAAGGGAGTATTTGAGAGGTATTGGGGTTGGTGGGAAGTGGGGTCTCAGAGGCAATCAAACAATCACGGGACAATCAAATACAATTACAGCACAATCGACTCCAATCACAGCACAATCAAATCTGATGCACTCGGAAAGGTGATGGGGGGAGGGTGGGAAGTGGGGTCTCAGGCAATCAAACAATCACGGGGCAATCGAAGCTGATCACGGGACAATCAAATACAATTACAGCACAATCGAATCCAATCACAGCCCAATCAAATCTGATGCACTCGGAAGGTGATGGGGGGAGGGTGGGATTGGGTGTGGCGGGAAGTGGGGTCTCAGGCAATCAAACAATCACGGGGCAATCGAAGCCGATCACAGGACAATCAAATACAATTACAGCACAATCGAATCCAATCACAGCCCAATCAAATCTGATGCACTCGGAAGGTGATGGGGGGAGGGTGGGATTGGGTGTGGCGGGAAGTGGGGTCTCAGGCAATCAAACAATCACGGGGCAATCGAAGTCGATCACGGGACAATCAAATACAATCGACTCCAATCACAGCACAAGCAAATCTGATGCACTCGGAAGGTGGTGGTTGGAGGTGGTGGGGGGGAGGGTGGGGTTGGGTGTGGTGGGAAGTGGGGTCTCAGGCAATCAAACAATCACGGGGCAATCGAAGCCGATCACGGGACAATCAAATACAATTACAGCACAATCGAATCCAATCACAGCCCAATCAAATCTGATGCACTCGGAAGGTGATGGGGGGAGGGTGGGATTGGGTGTGGCGGGAAGTGGGGTCTCAGGCAATCAAACAATCACGGGGCAATCGAAGTCGATCACGGGACAATCAAATACAATCGACTCCAATCACAGCACAAGCAAATCTGATGCACTCGGAAGGTGGTGGGGGGGGGGAGGGTGGGGTTGGGTGTGGGGGGGGGGAGGGGGGGTTGGGTGTGGTGGGAAGTGGGATCTCAGGCAATCAAACAATCACGGGACAATCGAAGCAGATCACGGGACAATCAAATACAATCGCAGCACAATCAAATACAAGCGCAGCACAATCAAATACAAGCGCAGCACAGTCAAATACAATGCACTTGGACGGTGATTAGGGGGGGGGTCTGAGGGCGATTTGAGGGGGTGGGGGGTTGATCAGGAGCCTGCACGGGGCAGACTGAGTCCTGATCTGATGAGAGGCAGACACAGGGGGTTACTGATCAAAGATCAGTTAGTGATTGCTGGGGAGGACAGATGTAAACAAAGAGCAGGGGATGTAATCAGAAGGGGGGTATGAGGGCAATCGAGGGCCTGGGCAGGTGATCGGTTACCCCCGCGGGGCAGTTAGGGTCTGCTCTGATGGGTGGGGGTGCTGAGGGGTGATGGACAGGTGATAGACAGGTGATCAGAGGGGGATCAGAGGGGGATCAGAGGGTAAGGTAGCTGTATACAGATGTATACAGTATACAGGGGGGTAGTCTGGGATGGGGTCTGGGGGTGATCTAAAGGTAGGGGGGGGGATCAGGGGTGACTAGGAGGCAGTTAGGGACCTAAACTAAGAAACTGTGTCGCTAGTTAGTGGCAGGTGGGGGGGTGGGGGTTTTATAGGGGTGCAAGGGTGCTGGGCAGGGGTCTGCTGGGGTGATCAGGGGGGGTATGAGGCCTGGGGTGGGTGATCAGGGGGCTGCTGTGGCAAAAAAACGCTGTGTGATGGATACTTACAATATGCTTCCTCCTCGCTAGTGGTCTCTGCAACAATGAGACCACGAGGCGAGGAGGAAGCATGTATAAGGCACTTTGTTTACTTAACAAAGTGCCTTATACTTTTTGATTGGTGGATCCCAGAGATCCCTCCGCTCGCCGGGGCTGCTAAGTGCCCGGCGAGCAGAGGCACAATGCCGGGCTTCCGACTCCCGGCGGAGGATCGCGTCACTGATGACGCGATCGCTCCGCCCATGCCCCTACAAGGACCGCCGCCATTTGTCAATGCGGCGGTCCTTGCGGGGTGCACTTCCCGGCCGCCATTTGTGCATACGGCGGTCGGGAAGTAGTTAAAATTCTGTTTGATGGAAGAAATCTTTTTAGTAACAAGTTGGATCTGGCAACCAACAGTCACCAAGGCTGGTATTATACCAAAGGAGAGAAGACATTGCAGAAGGAAAGACCAGACCATAGGAATTGGCAAACTTCACATGCTAATCTCCATAAGCTCACAAAGCAGTCAGCGCAGAGTCCTATTGACAATTCTGAAGTCCAGATAGTAGCTGCAAGTCTTTAGCAGTCCCATATTATCTGGACAAAAACAATAAAGGACGAGTGGGCCACAGATACAGAGTGGTTTGGTTTTTCTTGGATGTGCAAGTTCACTCCACCACTCAGTCACTTTGTCTTTACAGAGACTTGCTCTTTTACATTCATGACTCAGTCATTGCAGAAAACGGCTGTTATGTTGGTTCCAGAAGAGGAGCGCTTTCAGGAAGTCTACTCTCCTATCTTCATTGTAAAGAAGTCAGGTGATCTGCGTTCAGTACTGGGTCTGAAATTCCTAAATCTTCATCTTTCTGAAAACATTCAAGATAGAGTTACAACAAATGAATGGACCAGCCATTCCCTTACAGAACTGAATATATTCAATAGACTTGGCAGATACATTCATTATTTCAAACTTCTTTCCACCATGCAGTTGGTAACATTCTTCTCCAGTAACCATCCTCCTTCTCGACATTATCACAGCCATGACAACCTTTTTTGGTACTAGTGTGTCTGGTGGCTCAGTTGAGAAAGCAAAGTTAGGACTTTATCACTATTTAGACAATCTTTTGTTGCTAGCCTCAGATCCCAAGGCTCTACTGTGTTAGCAACAGATTCTTTTTCAAACACTGTCTGTCTTTGGCTGGTTAACAAACAAGGAGGAAAGCCACCTCACTCCTTCTAAGGACCTAATCTTTCCGGGAGCAAGATTCCAATCTATATCCAATGCAGTAACCAGATGAGAAAATTGTTGGCAAAAGTTTGTGAGTGCTGATCATCATACTATATTCATTAATCAAGGTGTTGTATACACCTCCTGGGCACTTCGTCATCTACAATCTAGATGGTCAAATGGGTTCACTGGCACATCTGCCCATTCCAACTAGGGTTTCTCCATCAATGAAACCACCAGATTTACTCTCAGACCACCCTTCTCACTCCCACGATGAGACTGTCTGCGGTGGTGGCTAAACACAAGCTCAACAACTATTAACCAATCGTTCACCCATAACTCGTAAAGATGCAAGCATGGTTTGACATGTCTACAGGTCGTATTAGCCTAGGTAAAATAGTCAAAACAAAGCTGATCGATCACTGCAAATATACTCAAACACAGGGTGGCTTATATGGTGCTTCAGACCTTCAGCCATCACTGGGATGAGACGTCAGTCTTTGATATCAGGTAGCAGAGGGACACAAGGAGTCTGTTCCTCATGTTAGAGGTCAGCAATATTATCTACAGTGCAGAGAGCAATCTCTGCAGCATCATGGCAGTCTATCTCATAGGGCCTCAGAACTCTGCGGCAGATTTTCTCAATCAAGGGGACTGAGGCATTAGCTTGTGGCCACTCAATAAAATATATCCAGAGTGATCTGTGACCATTGGGTAGATGGACCTGATGGCAACCTACATCAACTAAATGCCAGCTCGAGGAGATTCGCCCCCACATTCAAGGGCTCAGGGTGCTCTGGCAACACCTGAAATTGAATGGTATCTGGTTTTTTCCTCCAACTCCACTTACCTTCAAAATTCTGAGGAGACTTCTCCTAGAACAAGTGGTACTCCTGGAGGTGGGTCCATTTTGGCCATGCCAGCCATGAGTCCCTCTAATTTGGAGCCTGAAGTTGGAACCTCCTATTCCTCTTCCAGTCAGACCAAACCCCCTGTCCCAGGACTCAATTTAGCATCTGTCTCCTCAATCCCTTAATTTAATGGATTAAGGATTGTGGGAGGAAGCTTATATACCTGGTAAACTCAGAATCATTGATAAACACACTGCTAAAATGCTAAAAGCAGGGAAAACTACCACAAACTGGAAAATATTTTTTCACAATTGCTCTGGTAAATAATTTTGATCCAATGGCTCCACCAGCACAACATATTCTTAGCTTCCTCCAGATTGGCCTAGAAAAACAATTGGTTTGCACTCTCAAAGTGCAGGTTTCTGATATCTCTGCTTTGACGGATCACTGCTGGGTCTCTTACCCTCTAATAGTGCAATTTATGAAGGCTGCCACCAAAAACAAGCATCCTAATTGCAACCTTTTTCCAAAGTGGGAACTGCGCAGGTTCTCAGTTACCTAGCAAAACCTCTTTTTGACTCAGTGGAAGACTGCAGGAAATGAGACTTAACCTTAAGAACTATGCCTCTAGTCGCTATCTCTTCGGACAGAAGAGTTTCCGAGCTCCAGGATCTAGGGGCTCATTCTTGACATTCTACTCAGTAGTTTTGAGACCACTACAGCACTTCACTTCCGGGCTTCCCTTTGATCAGGATCAGACAGTGCCATCTTTTATGGACACAAATTCCTCTGATCTGCATGTTCTAGATGTTGCAAGAACACTTAGAGCCTATGTGAATGTAACAAGGGAGCTTCAGGAAATCAGAACAGCTCTTCATAATTCCATCAGGTCTGAGAAAGAGCCAGCTAACATCAAACTCAAAAGATCTCTGCATGGCTCAAATGAATCAACAAAGCCTTTTATTAAGGCTAGCCTATTATCAGGGTTTTTTGACCTTGTCCCTCTGGGTGGCATCACAGTGCACTCTTCTCAACTGTCCCCTGTGCCACCTTCACTATCCGGGCAAAGATTCACCAGGCTGCCAACTGGTCCTCTGTCCATACTTTCATTGCCCATTTCAGAGTCAATCCAGCAGCCTCCGCTTCAGATTAATTTAGAAAGAAAGTTATTTCTGAATCTGTTAAAGCCTTAATTGAAATTATTTTTGGTCAGCAAGTCTTGTCCCACCCTTACTTTTTTTCTGCTAGTTAGATCCCATATGTATGCTGCCATGGAGGCATATGGAAAACGGAAAATTGTATACTCACCTAACGGTAATTTTTCTTTCCATGTGCATCCATGGCAGCATAGGGATTTCCCTCCCTTTCCTTTTGTTGACTTTTTGCTGTTCTCCGGTTTGGCTAGACAATGAGAATGCTGCTCGCTAGGGGTCACTTTCTTTTATAGCTAAGGTCCTGTTAATTGGTAGGGGTGGGGCTTAACCCATATGTATGCTGCCATGGATGCACATGGAAAGGAAAATTACCGTTAGGTGAGTATACAATTTTCCGTTATTCTCACCATCCCTCCGCAAAATGTCCAAACATCTCCTTAGAATGTTTGAAAAATTGGCACCAATGTCTCTCCCATAGGTTGTAACCATCCATAGACCAATCTCAGAGAAATATGTTCCTATTTAGCTCTTTTTCAACAAATCTCTTTCACTCTTGCAAAACTTGTGAAAAGCAAAAGTCTCTGGAGTATTTAGATACCTGAAAATAAAGGCATAAAATGCTCTGCCTCTGATAAAACTGCAAACATTTGTGCCACTATTAGTTACATCAAAGGCAAAATCCCAAATCTATAAACAGTGTTTAGAAAACAACTGAACAAAGTGAAAGCATCCTAGAAGCCTGGGGCCACAGCAGAGAGTGTTTACATTCTGAAGCTGTGATTTTGCAACCTCCTTTCTTTCACAGCAGATTACAAGCTTACCACCCAACAAGAGAGAGAATGAGGCCTCCCCCAGTGCCAGCAGTGATGCCAGCAATGTGCTAAGTGAACTTCCTGAATTTACTCTTTTCTCAAAAGGTGGTGAACAAAAATCATTATTTCATTGCAAAACAAAATATGAAACAATAAATGTGAAATTGCAGCATAATAATAATATTAATAATAATAATAATATAGCAAACACAATATAATGACCAGTGCAACAGGAAGAAGAACAAGAATTGTGCAGTAGCCTATTAGAATGTTTTCAGTGGGATACTCAATTCACAACCTGCATTTCAATGGCTACATCATACGTCAAACTCTGGCCCTCAAAGAAATCAATTTTGGTCCCCAAATGGTCTTGTAATGAGCGCAGCCGCGGCAGACTGCATCGCCACCGCGGCTGCCTCTGGGCCCCAGCCCGTCTCTCTGGCGTCTAGGACGCGGGGACGGAACTGACTTTTCCCTGTAGGGTCGCTGTCTGGCGCGGGCGCGTGCATAGACAGGACCTTTATGCGGGGAGAGGGATCATCAGCTGACCTGCTGGTCAGCTGACGGCAGAGGAGACTCATGGCGCCTCGGATTGGCTGGCTGCACGGGGCGTGCCAGTGAGGTCTCCTCTGCTTCTTAAGCCTTCAGGCTTCAGTCTGGCGCTGTCGGTTGTCGTGAATGTTTGTGTGTCAGCGCTCAAACCTTTAGACTAGATCCCAGGTGTGATGCTAAGGATTTCACACCTAGACTAGGATATTGCTATCTTGTTCTGTTATCTGTTAAGACTAGATCCCAGGTGTGATGCTAAGGATTTCACACCTAGACTAGGATATTGCTATCTTGTTCTGTTATCTGTTAAGACTAGATCCCAGGTGTGATGCTAAGGATTTCACACCTAAACTAGGATATTGCTATCTTGTTCTGTTATCTGTTAAGACTAGATCCCAGGTGTGATGCTAAGGATTTCACACCTAGACTAGGATATTGCTATCTTGTTCTGTTATCTGTTAAGACTAGATCCCAGGTGTGATGCTAAGGATTTCACACCTAGACTAGGATATTGCTATCGTGTTCTGTTATCTGTTAAGACTAGATTCCAGGTGTGATGCTAAGGATTTCACACCTAGACTAGGATATTGCTATCTTGTTCTGTTATCTGTTAAGACTAGATCCAAGGTGTGATGCTAAGGATTTCACACCTAAACTAGGATATTGCTATCTTGTTCTGTTATCTGTTAAGACTAGATCCCAGGTGTGATGCTAAGGTTTTCACACCTAAACTAGGATATTGTATTGTGTGGATTTCTGTGTATGACTCTTGGCTAACTACTCTGACTTTGATCCTGCTTTCTGATCCTGTGCTTTTGCCTATCTGCCTACCCGTTGCTGAACCTCTGCCTGATTACTGATTACTCTCTTGTCTCACGATCCTGTACCGATACTTACCTCTCTGTTGCCGAACCTTGCCTGCCTGACCATTCTACTCACCAGTGGGCCCTCGCCACTGGTGAGGTGTTAACTACGCCAGCTCCGCTGGTGAAGCAGTTCTGCTAGGCTGTAGTACAGCCTTAATTACCTGTTCATTAGGTAATCTGTCACTGTAGCATTACTGTGTCTCTTAGGCTGCAGTAGAGTCTGACTCACACGTCCCTCGGGTGTTCATTTACCTGCAGTATATTCTGAATCACCCGCTCCTCGGGAGATTCAGCCTCTTCAGTTTCTTGTGTCACCTTTCCAGTTCCACTGGAAAGGCCTAGGGTAGCTTCTTGCTGCCAGTTAAGCTGGCGCCGCTGATAGGACTAGTTTACGATCTGGTGTATGTCTGTGATTAGCTGTCTGATTGGTTCTTGTCTCTCGCCGGCACCCCTGGCAGAGACTAGCTAAACTATCACCGTATTCTCTGTCTGTATCCTTCCCAGCTTCACTGGGGAGCCTATTGTCTATCCGTCTTGTTTGTATCCAGATTGTTCCTTACCAACTCCTTTGGTAAGGTCCTGTAAAATCATTGAAGTTTCGGTTGCACCAAACACTACACACTCTGATCTTGGTCTTGCTATACTGGTATTATTGGTGATTCTGCGGATCACACATAATCGAGTATAGCGTCTGCATTGTTGGTGATTCCGCAGATCACCAATAATCAGACGTCTGAGTTGTGGCACTCTACCGTCACAGGTCTCCCCACTTTGCATTATGTTTGGCCCAGTCTAGACCACTAGGGATGCTATATTGGTGGTTAATCCTTAGATCACCAGGGACACCATAAGGGAAAGGGAGGGGAAAGCACTAGACACCAGGGAGTTGTAAAGGGAAAGGTAGGTGGTCACCAGACAACAGGGAACTGTAGAGGGGATGGAGGGGGCCACTAGAAACCAGGAAACTGTGTGGCGCAGGGAGGGGGCTACTAGACACCAGGGGACTTTATAAGGGAGTATAACCACTAGACATTGAGGTTGGCCTCAGTATTCAATTTTGGCCCACTTTGTATTTTAGTTTGACACCTCTGGGCTAGAGCAAGGTTCACCCCCTTGTTTGTGATTTTTTGGGGAAGGTTTACTAACTGTTTTTATGGGAACTTGTTTGTTCAATATGGCCATGAAATCATTCATGAAAAATACTTTATAGCTGTAGAAATAAAAGTCACTGGTGGTGGGGCGAGGAAACATATTTTTCATTAAAAAGTTTTCAGATCAATTTGGGAAGTTCAAAAAAGCCCAAAATCTTGTGCTATGGCCATCCACTCAGCTATGGTTGTAAACTGGACAGAGAAATATACCACTATTAATATAATCAAGTTTAATAGAACTGTATGTACAAAGTTACAGACTCATGTAAGTGAAGTGTCTATGAATCTGCTGAAGAACCATCATCAATGATCACAGATAGGCCCTCCAACAAAAAGATGAATGAAGGAAAGAAGCAGAACAAGGCAGGGCCCATGTCTATAACTACACCACTGCATGTTTTGCTAAATATATTCACACCACTTACCTTCATGTAGTCAACCTTGTATTCAAATTATTGTTAATCACTAGAATAATAATGTCCAATGGCTGTAGCATTATGCCTGTGCTAAACTCTTGATTTTTTTTAGTCACCTTCCCATTTCCAGATAATTCAAAGTTCTAACAAGCTTTTGATCTGGAGTTATAGTATTTTGGATAAAGCTGTCTTGCTTGTGTATGCATGGAGTAACTACAGCAAGCAGGTGGTCTCTGTAATCTTCTGGGGATCAGACTCACAGTTCTTTCAGGAAACTGTCAAGAAAGATATGTTGTTTTCTTGAAGAATGTTTTGATTCATCATTCTTCTTATAAAGTACATGATGTGAGCCAGCTGCAGTTTTGACAGCCGGTCAAAAGGCATAATGGTAATTGTTGAGAGTGCTGAGAGGGATATGGAGGCTGCCATATTTATTTCATTTTAAACAAAGCACATTGCCTGGCTGTCCTGCTTATTCATGGAGTCTAACACTTATTAGTCATAGACCCTGAACTAGCATGCAGATCAAGTGTCTATGACAAAATTTTGAAAACATTAGCTGCATACTTGTTACAGGAGTGTGATTCAGACACTACTGAAGCCATAAAGATTGGCAAGACTGCCAGGCAACTGGTATTATAGTCCTTTAAAGTGTACCTGAACAGCTGTCAAATCCTGCCTTCCCCCACTCTATTGGGGGATAGACAGTACTATGCTGCCTTCTACTTACTTTTTTTCAGTGATACAATATCTGCACTGTAGTGTAGTAATTATTAGAATACCACACTTGACTGTGTAATATAATTTTTGCATTGGAATCGCATTTTTTGTTCAAGTTTGCCATGCACAATTGTTCATTTTTTTCAAGCAATTTTGTAATTGCATCAAACTACAATGCCTGTGGTATGCAAAGGAAAAGAGAGCGGAAAGTTGTCCAGTTTTTTATTGTGGAGGAAAAACTCAAGTATGGAAATGAGAACAAACATAAACAATTCTGAGACTGGGAACACACTATGCAGCGCAGAAAACCATGCGTTTTGTGTACTATGGGTTTTTCATTATTTGCTCTTTTTTTTTTTTTTTGCTTTTTTATATGTTTGCGTTTCATGTGTGCGTTTTTCATGCATTTTTTAAATTCTTTTCAATCAATGAAGTAAAATACAGTAGCATAGTAGCAATCAATGAAGTAAAATGCATTCCTCTGCATCTCCATTGCGATACATTATTTGCATTTTACATGCATTTTTGAAAATAAGGCAACAAGTTGTGCGTTTTCAAAAATGCACAATATAAAACGCACATATATGCAGTCTTACATGCGGCCCACAGACTTGCATTAGCGGCAAAAACACTAGCTAGTTTTTATGCAACATGAGCGTTTCTGACTCAATCTCAAGGTTTTTTTTACTTTGAATTTTTTATTAGAATTTTTAGTTTTACAAGGAAAAAAAATTGCACAAATGGTTGGTAGGATGCAGCAAGAGATATCAGATAACTGAAAATTATTTCAAACAACAAACTGATATACATACATACATACAGAGTTTGCAGTCTGTGGAAGTCACTTACTTACCAATACACCAAGATTTCAAAAATAAGTCAGGAGATAAAAAGAAAAAAACAACTTATGGCTTTATTCAAAAATGGCACATGTATACATGAGGGAAACCCAGATAAGCCTAGCAAAAGGGTCAAGGCAGTTTAAGGTTTCTGCTTCAACTTCCGCTGTGCACCAGTTCTTATACCCCAAATTACGTGGTCATGATGTAATTTACTTGTCCAATAATAATATATGTCTCTGAGGGTCTTCTTCTTTCACTCCAAGAGGGCGGAGAATTCTCACACCCTTGCACCTGGTCTTGACTACAGCACACAATCTCTCTGGCATCCTGCTCCCATAGTTACTTTCAAGGTCTTTACTTGTGTGACTTGAATCATCCCCCGATGGGAGGTTGCAGTACCAGGCACGCCATATCTGTTTAGAAATTCCTGAGAAGACAAAAAACTCACACAGTACCAGGTCTTAGCTAAAGCATGTCAGCAAAGAAAGAATCTGAGACTAACTTTAAAGGGTAACTCTATTCATCTGAATCATCTGTGTTACATTAGCCTTATTAAACATTGGTGTCACCTTATATCTATTAAGTGCATATATATGAAACTTGGATTAACATACAGCTATGACATTAACATACCCCCCTGTTGCACATATATATGTATAAGGTGGCAAGGGGTTCAACTACATAGACTAAGAAACACTTCTTAAATAATGGAAGCTAGCAGTCGCTTTCATCGTAGCCTTGTAGCATTGCAAAATATATATATATGTTTATTTAACGCCTACTGCTTCTAGTGTACTATCTTATCAGAAATCTACACAACTGAGAAGTCAATCTTTGGGAATTTGTGCTTCCCCATAAAGCTGTCCTCCTCCTCACTGTCATTGTATTCCTCATGTTGGAGTAAAAACATGGCTGCATCAGTTTTTCTGCTTTATGAAACTGCCCAAGTATTTCCTGGCCAGGGGTATAACACAACAAGCCAAAAAACTGAACATGAGTATCACAATAAGTATCATGGTACCAACATTTTTTAGGAAACCCTTCCAGTTTCCAAACCAGTCATTGAACCATTTTGTAAAGGAATCTGATACACCAGAGTTTCTTTTTAACTCGTCTGATAGGTCAGTCAGTTTCCTCAAAGCTTCTGTCACCCGTCCATCAGGGCCAGTTTCACTGGGAATGTAGGTACAGCAGGCCCCGCCCAGTCCCAGAAATTTGCAAACTCCTCCTTTTTCGGCAAGCATCATGTCCAGACTCATTCTGTTTTGAAATGTCATTTTGGAGTTTGGGCCTAACTCATTAACTATGCCCTGCAGAGCATCACGCGTGAAATTCACAAATCTTTGCTGATTGTAATATATGTAGTTTATCCACTCCACGTTTTTGTTAATGGTGATCTGTGGAATCAAAGACTCAAACCCTGCCCACACCGGGTTTCTGGCCTTAAATTCATCTGGAACCCCTCTGGGGACACCTATTGCATCCAAAAAGACATGTGGGTCCAGGTTACCTTTAAGTTCTCTCTTAAAGATCTTGTGGGCTTCTTTTTCAAAATCCTGGTCACTCTCTCTAAACATATGTATGGGCATAATGAGTTTGGCCAGTGCACAGTGACCTTTCCACACTGGTGGCAATCTAGGGCGTAATTTAAGATCACCGCACAACCAGTAGATATCACCAAGGGAGTGTGTCTGATGAAATAGTAGGAAAGGGTCTGCTTGCTTCATTACAGCACAGTAACCAGGGGGAAATTCACCCACATCTACTCCACCTGAATTCGTACTGTTATGACAGGTATAGTTATCCTTGTACACGGTTGCTGAGTGGTCAATTTGATCAGGGGTACCTTCCTTCAATGGGTATCGGTCTATCCACATTTTACAGAGTGGATCTGTTGTGGCTGGGGTTTGACCCTTACTCCTATAGAGTGACAGAAAACATTTCTCACCCCCCTCTGGAAGGGGAAGTGGCACAGTGCCAAGGTGTGGCCTTGCTCCTGCACATACATAACAATCCGACATATTGTGTTGCTTGGCTGTGTACCTCATCCATTCAAGCCACATGTTAGTATCTGAATATCCTGTCTCCATGGCAATGGTCTCCTCAAATGTAGGGTTAGCCAGGGCCTGTACCCATGGTTCCTGATCCTCATGCTCCATGACTTTAAACTCAGGGTTTTTGTACATGTCCCTGAGCGAAAACTTCCCCAGAGGCCCCCCTGTATACCCTGGGACATGCATGCCTATCACATACGTTCCTGCATCTCCAGGGCTCGGGTTTTCTATATTCAGGGTCAGGCGCTGGGAACTATCTATTAGTTTTCCAGGCATACAGGCTCCCCCAGCTGTTGTTAAGGTCATCCTTGAGCGAAGGGGCACCCCATTTCTGTCAATCCGTGTCATGGCAGGATCAGGTCTGTATCCCCAGTCAGTACCTGTGTTCCAGGCAGCTGCTTTACACGAACTACATTCATACCCCCAATGGTCATCAGTCACACAAATGAAAAATTGTCCTTTTTCATAAAGGCTGCAGTGCCAATTACAACGTTGCACAACCTGGCAGTAGTCAAAGGTGTAAGTCGCCACTTGTATTTGTGAAGAATTATACCAGAACACTAAGCTCTGGTGTTCTCTTGTTACAGCAACCTGTCCTCTTCGCATCAGTCCTATATTTATGGCATCCCGTTTAACCCTTGGTCGGTTGTGAGTTACATTATCAGTTTGTGGAAAGGCTGAAGGAGGTGTTTGGAAATGCTCTAGGGCTTCTAACACTATCCACAATGTCCCAATGAAAAGCATAGAAATAATGACTCCCTTTCCACTTGGAGTCTTAAAGTATCCTGTATCCAAGATTCCCATTTCTTCTCTCTTTTTTATATATATTTTTTTTAAAAGAACTCTGGGAATTAAGTGGGCCCCAACTCTCCCTAATCTAGCTCCTCAATCATCCTGTTCAGGGCTTGTGCCCGCTTTGAATGGAGGAAAATCTCTAATATTCCCTCCACCCGCTGTGACGTTGTCTTGACTGGAGCTCAGGCAAATGTTCCTCACACTCCAGGGCCCAGGAGCCAACACCTCCCGTCACAGGATGCTGTCTATTCTGCCCCTGAACAGGGAATGGGTGCCCTTTTGCAGTGAGTTAAATGTATCCACGAACTTTTTTCGGCTATTCTGACCGCTGTGGGTGTGGCCAGGAACACCTGGTAAGGACCCTCCCACCGCGGGGTGTTCCAATGTTTTCTTTTAACAATTTTGACCCAGATCCAATCTCCTATATTTACGAGGAGATAGTCACTTACATCCGGCTCTTTTGGAGGGTTCCGCGGTACATGAGATCTTTGTTTACAGGTGCGTCTTAAGTAGTCTGCAAGTTCCCACTCCTCAGGGGGATCCCAGATTACATCAAAAGCCGGGATTCTGTAGGACCTGCCAAACACAATTTCATATGGTGACAACTTGCCTTTCACTGTTACTGTTCTCATACTTAACAATACCAAGGGTAAACACCATATCCAACTCTTCCCTGTTTCCGCCATAGCTTTAGTAAGTTTGTTTTTAATTGTACCATTTGTTCTTTCCACAGCTCCTGCTGACTGTGGGTGATAACTACAATGGTGTCTAACGTTTATGCACAAAGTAACTGTCAATTGTTTAATGATATCATTCACAAAATGGCTACCATTGTCACTGATGATTTTTTCTGGTATGCCCCATCTCGGAATAATATCTCTTGTCAGCGCTTTTGCAACTGTGAGTGCATCAGCTTTTGCAGTGGGAAAGACTTCCACCCACCCCGAGAATATATCTAGCACCACTAGAGCATATTTCTTTCCCTCTGCAGGGGTGAGTTCAATGTAATCCAGTGCAATGGTATGAAAGGGGTAATGTGGTGTAGGTGTTTTACCAATAGGTGGCTTTAATCCCTTTCCTGTGTTGTGCTGGGCACATACAGTGCATTGTGAGACAAACTTTTTAAAAAAGATACTTATGCCTGGACAGTAAAAATGTTTGGTGGCTATGGCCATCATACCACCCGTTGAGACATGGGTGACCCCATGTAACACAAGAGCCAATAATCTGTACAAAAGTCTGGGAAGGCATAAGGCATCATTGACACAGAGGAGGCCGCTATCATTAACTGTTGCATGTGCCCTTCCCCACTGAGCCTTTTCAGCTGCTGGTGCATTGTTCTGGAATTCCACTAAGAGATCAGTGGTGATCGCTGCAGAGGATGGAATGATGAGAGGGGAGGGGGCTGATGGCAGGGGGGGGATCAGTGGCAGGGAGTGAAGGGGAGGCGACAGCTGTGGTGGGCAGAAGGGATGGGATGGGATGGCTCAGAAGTTGGGAGAGGGCGCAGCGCCGCCAATTTCGCCTTTAGCATCTGCAAGATTGTTGCCACGGTTAACGTCAGAGTCATCACGCATGTGTGCCATGCATTTTACCACAGCTACCTGCGAGGGCAGCAGTACACTATCAAGGAGCTGTTGCAATAAGTCTTTATGGCGGACTGGTTTCCCAGCCGCAGTCAACATGCCACGGTTCTGCCACTGTGCAGCGTAGGTATGGCAAACAGAGAACGCATACTGGCTGTCAGTGTAAACAGTGAGAACTTCCCCCTCGTGCAACGCACAGGCTCGAGTGAGTGCATGAATCTCTGCAGCTTGTGCGGAGTAGGAGATTGGTAAAGGACCAGACTCCAAAACAGCATCCAGGGTAACAACAGCATATCCCACTCTGTTCACTCCTAAGGCATCATTGGAGGCAGAGCCATCGACAAAGACGAGCATACTTCCGGGTATTGGTTCGGACTTCAGGTCTTCTCTGGGCAGAAAGACCTTTTGTGACTCTGTGACACAATCATGCTGGGGCTCAACACCCTCTGCAGCGGGGGTCGGGAGTAAAGTTGCTGGGTTGAGTGTGGTACAGCGTTTCACTGTAAGGTGAGGCTGACCCAGCAAAGTGGTAGTGCAATACAAGTGACGGGCAGGAGTAAGTAACGTCATTTTATCCTGCAACAAAAGAGCATGCACTGCGTGGGGAACAAGAACCTCTAGTGGATGGTAGAGGACCAGGGTGGCCGTTATGTCAACAGCCATCGCAGCAGCAATAACAGCTTGTACACAAGACGGCAAGGCACATGCAACCTGATCCAAAGGCTTAGAATAAAAACCTAGCGGCCTCTGTTTGTCTCCCCAAGTTTGTGTCATCACAGCTGTCATGCATTTATCTTTGCAATCAACATACAGTTTAAAAACCTTCGTGTAATCAGGGAAGGCTAAAACCAGGGGATCTTGCAGCGCAGACTTACACCTCTCAAATGCCATAGTCAAGTCATCTGTCCAGGTGACTTTGTCAGTCATTGCCATTTGGTCAGTGTGGATGGCATTGAACAAAGGCTTAACCAGTGCTGAGCAATGGATAATCCAGGCCCTGCAGTAGTTAAGGGTCCCAAGGAACGTCATCATGTCTTTCTTTGTCACAGGTTTTGGTATATCTTGGATAGCTCGTACCCGCGTATCCTTAATAGTACGTCCTGCACCTGAAATGAGTTGTCCTAAATATTTAACAGTGGGCTGACAGAACTGTAGTTTCTTACGTGAGGCCTTGTGGCCCTGTTCTGCTAAGAAACAGAGCAGTTGCACTGTGAGTTGCAGACACCTCTTCTCATCTGGAGCACATATACACAAATCATCGACATAAATGAGGAGTCTGCAATCATCAGGGACAGGGAAAGATTCTAGAGACCTATTTATCTCTTGTGAAAAGATCGCCGGACTTTCACAGTACCCTTGCGGGAGTCTCGAGTACGTGTACCTTTTCCCTTTAACCACTTGAGGACCCACCCTTTACCCCCCCTTAAGGACCAGCGCTGTTTCAGCTGATCTGTGCTGGGTGGGCTCTGCAGCCCCCAGCACAGATCAGCGTGCAGGCAGAGCGACCAGATCGCCCCCCTTTTTTCCCCACTAGGGGGATGATGTGCTGGGGGGGTCTGATCGCTCCTGCCTGCCGGGTGTTGCGGGGGGGGCACCTCAAAGCCCCCCTCCGCGGCGAAATCCTCCCCCTCCCTCTCCTACCTGGCCCCCCCCTGGAGATCCGGGCTGCACAGGACGCTATCCGTCCTGTGCAGCCAGTGACAGGCTGTCTTCTGTCACATGGCGGCGATCCCCGGCCGCTGATTGGCCGGGGATCGCCGATCTGCCTTACGGCGCTGCTGCGCAGCAGCGGCGTACAATGTAAACAAAGCGGATTATTTCCGCTTGTGTTTACATTTAGCCTGCGAGCCGCCATCGGCGGCCCGCAGGCTATTCACGGAGCCCCCCGCCGTGAATTGACAGGAAGCAGCCGCTCGCATGAGCGGCTGCTTCCTGATTAATCAGCCTGCAGCTGGCGACGCAATACTGCGTCGCTGGTCCTGCAGCTGCCACTTTGCCGACGCACGGTATAAGCGTGCGGTCGGCAAGTGGTTAAAGGTAAAGGCAAACCAAAATCTGCTGTCAGGATGAAGTTTTATAGAGAAAAAAGCGTTTTTTAAATCTATTATGCTGAAAACTTGACAGCTTGGGGTGATCTCATTTAGAATTGTGTTGGGATCGGGAACCACTGGAGCTCGCGGCACAATTGCTTCATTTACCGCTTTGAGATCGTGAACTAGACGGTACTGTTTAGAGTTAGGTTTGGCCACGGGAAAAATGGGCATGTTACAGGGGGAGGAGTCACAAGGTATGAGCACACCCTTCTCTAGGAAACCAAGTATGATGGGTTCAATGCCGGCAACCATGTCAGGTTTGAGTGGATACTGTTTTTTGTAAGGCCGGTACGCACCTTTAGCAACTACAATGACCTCCTCTGAATTTTGTATCAGGCCCACGTCAGTGTCAGATTGTGCCCACAGCTTGTCTAGGACACCGGACAACTCATGTCAGGACGCATCTGCAAAGTCAACATTGTCAGCTTCTTCAGGTCGTTTAGTCAGGTGTATCAGCATTCCCGTGGTCTGAAGGTGGCGTGGGCAGTAAATGCCCTCACCACTTCCTTCTTTCTATTTGTTCAATAGAATCCCGGCCGTGTCCCAACGTCCCCACTGCGGTTTGTACAGTGAAGCATGAGGGGTGGAGTTCGGGACAGCAAACAGCTCATCCTGCAGGATGCCGTCTGTCTCAACACTGTCCCAGCCTGGGATTGAAACCTCATACAGAACATAACCTTCTGCATTTTCCCATAGTCCCGTAATCTCTACACAGACTTTTCTCCTCATCGGGTACTTTTGCTCATAGTCCAAATCCCTGCATCCATTTGCTATGTAATGTGTGGTGACGTGTGCCACACATACTACCTCCTGAAATGTATCAGCTGGACCGGCATCCTGCTGCACCCAGTTCAGGAGTGAATTTGGCAGAATAATACCGTACCAATGCACGTCAGGTGCTTCTGCCATAGGAGCACGATGGATCTGCAGTGACTCTGGACCGGGAGCAATAGTCAACTTCAAATCACCAATCAAGTCTCTGCCACACAGATTAATTGGGCACCTTGCAGAGATTATGAAACTGCAAAACACAGCTCTGCCTGACTTTTCATCTAAAACCTGCAACGGTTTAGTGGTTGGGGACACTTCAAACCCACCACCGGCATTACACTCGATACAGACAAAAGGATTTCAGGCTTTTTTGTGTCAGCATAATCAATCTCAATCACAATAGTGTCACGGCTCAACTCTTCCCTGCCTAGTCATGCAGACTGGGTTTGTTGCTTGGTTTGATTGGCCGTATTCTCTGGGCAGTCTCGTGCAATGTGATCCCGCTTTCCACAAATTAAACATTCCCCTCTTTCTCGTTTTCCAGCATAGTCACGCACAAATCTACGTGGACGGGGACGGGGATGTGAGACATCTCCGCTGTATGCACCCTCCTCACCCGCGCCCTGGTTGCAGGTGGACAAGGAATAGGAGGCTGCCGCAGCAGGATGTCTCTTCTGTCCCTGCTTCTTTTTTTCTATCAGAATTTTCTCCGCATGCCTGGCATACTCCAAAAACTCTGTCACACTGCACGTACGCCATGTAATCATATGTTTATGGATTGTCCACTGTAATTCTTCCTTTAAAGCCCTATCAATCTGTGCTTTGAGCTGTTGTTCCCATGGTGTAGTGCCATCAAGCACTGCAGGTTTCTGCAACCCACTGTATTTTTCAAAAGCATCCATGACCCGTGCTACCAGATCATCCACGCTTTCGTTTGCTTTCTTGGAAATTGTAGAAAGCTTGGTAAAATCTGGGGTGATCTTATAAAATGTTATCATTCGTTGGATCAATGCATCCCACCTGGTGGTTAAGGTTGTGTTATCCCAATCCAACTCCACTGGCGGGTCAGTCGCAAGTCGTCCAGGCCCCCATGCACTCCAATTACCCTCGACATTCACCCATCCAGTTCCACAGACTCTTCTCACAACTCTCTCACATTCAGTGGCAGTCAGCTTAAAACTCCGTCTCAACTCAGTCAGTTGTTTAACGCATTCAACCACATCCTCTCTCGGGCTTGGTATAGTCTTAATTGCATTCAACATGTCGTCCTCTGTCCAGGGTCTGTAAACATGTATGGTTTGCCCTGCTCCGTTTGGGAGCTCTATCATAGGCATTTGCATTGCGGGTTCAGGGTTGCACTTTTCAGTAGGCATTGAAATGGCCGCCGCCGGCTGTCGCAATGTGGTGGAAGATGGATATGGTAACATGGCGGAACCCGGGAGCTGTGACATGGCTGCCATCTGGTGCATAAAGATGGCGCCTGGATTATAGGAAGTAAGTTGAGGGTGTGGAAGCGGTGGGTAAATGTTGGTATATTTCGGCGGGGTCTGAAATGGCTGTTCTTCACTATTTGCACTTACTCTCAGATCTCCCGTTGTCACAGCTAACTGATCAACCTCCTGTTTGATGCCCGAGGCTGAGGGTGCTCTGCCTCGGGTTCCTGAGGTTCTTCGCCCCCGCAACTGTCTATCAGACGTTGTCACCTCAGTTTGTCTATTAACAGGTTTGGACTTAGTGGGCTCACTGATGTTTCCTGTACTTGAGGAGCGGGCTTGATGTCCTGACTTATGGTCTGGACCCCGCTGAGGGGATTGGGATCTCTGCCTCAGCCTTTGTGCTTCTCCAGCCTCAGCTCCAGGCACATCTCCACTTTCACTTTCACTCTCGCTCTCAACATCCTGCGCAGTCGCACTGTGACCATATTCACCCTCCAAATCACTCGCTTTCTTCCCAAAATAAAAGGAGCACAGTTCCCTCTTACGCTTGTCAGCTTCATCTCGCCATTCTCTCGCCAATTGCAAACCATATTTATTCTGCAAAATCAATTTCCCTTTACTTCTCTCCTCTATAGCCTTTATCAATGCCCTGCATTGTTTCGGGTGTAAGTGGCCCGGGAATTTGAACATCTCATGCCAGACCTCGCATTTCTCCGTCAAGCGGGGGTCTTTACGGTGCATGAGAAGTTCATCATCCGTTGCACGGAGAAGTTGAGCTTTAGTTGCATTCTGCCCCATCCTGCCTGACAACTCTACTTCGGGGTACCTGTGACCTGTCTCCTATGATATGACTGCTCAACCGCCGCTGCCTCCCAGTGGACCGATACTGCGCTGGGGCCGACTTGTTGAATAGTACGCTTCACTGAATGCCGCTGTAACTCGGGCGCGCTTTGCGAGAATTACTACCCAGCCTAGCAAATCAGTGATGATAACCACGGCTATTATCCGGCTTGCACTTGTGCCCTGAATTCAACCCGGCTGTTGTAGCCCTGGATTCAATCCGGCTGTTGTAGCCCTGGATTCAATCCGGCTTGCACTTTCGCCCTGGATTACTTTTGCCCTGTGGCTATTGCGTTGTATCCGCTGTTTCTCCTCATCCGGTCAATGAGGATCTATTCCACCTCGCAGATACCACGACTGACAATTTGTAAAATTGCCAGCTTTTTTACAGATCACAGGTATACCCCGGCTAACTCAATTGTCATACAGTACTCGAATAAAATCAAATATCTACTTACTTTTTTGATGCAGCTTGATAGCTCTCAGCGTTGACAATCAATTTAATCCGCTCAATCCGTGGCCGGCCACACATTCACACACAAACACACCAAAAAAGGTAAAGCCCGCTGCTCTTCAAAGCATCTCCTGAAATCCTGGTTCTTGGATTCGAGCTCCGTCCCGTCTGGGTATACCACTCCGAGAATTTGCCCCTTTTTACAGGGAATTTTCACCCTGGAGGACTTATTTTGTTGGGATGACTGGGATCATCACCCCCATATTTCAGAGATTTACCCCAGGCGAAACAGAATCGATCCCGCTTCGAAGGACCAAAATGTGGAAGTCACTTACTTACCAATACACCAAGATTTCAAAAATAAGTCAGGAGATGAAAAGAAAAAAACAACTTATGGCTTTATTCAAAAATGGCACATGTATACATGAGGGAACCCCAGATAAGCCTAGCAAAAGGGTCAAGGCAGTTTAAGGTTTCTGCTTCAACTTCCGCTGTGCACCAGTTCTTATACCCCAAATTACGTGGTCATGATGTAATTTACTTGTCCAATAATAATATATGTCTCTGAGGGTCTTCTTCTTTCACTCCAAGAGGGCGGAGAATTCTCACAGTCTTGCACCTGGTCTTGACTACAGCACACAATCTCTCCGGCATCCTGTTCCCATAGTTACTTTCAAGGCCTTTACTTGTGTGACTTGAATCATCCCCCGATGGGAGGTTGCAGTACCAGGCACGCCATATCTGTTTAGAAATTCCTGAGAAGACAAAAAACTCACACAGTACCAGGTCTTAGCTAAAGCATGTCTGCAAAGAAAGAATCTGAGACTAACTTTAAAGGGTAACTCTATTCATCTGAATCATCTGTGTTACATTAGCCTTCTTAAACATTGGTGTCACCTTATATCTATTAAGTGCATATATATGAAACTTGGATTAACATACAGCTATGACATTAACAAGTCTTAAAAACAACAGGTTATAATTATGACGGCTGACCTAAGAGGAATTGCATTATCCAGCGTCCCAGATTTGGACATGAAGTCTAGACTGTACTGAGTAGGAGATGTGCTCCACATGGTAAAGGCACCAGATTTTTTCAAGTAGAGCTGAAGGGGGAGGAAGAGGTCCATTCCAAAATTGCAATAAGGCATCTGTTAGCCACACACACCAGAGCGACAAACTTCTCCTGATATTTGTTGAGGTTAGGACACTTTTTACAGGAAAGGGCCACCCCTAAATCCTTCTGAATGTTGGTAAACAGACATCCCAAAAACGTTGGGTTAACTGGGCAAGACCACCAGCAGTGCCCTGTGTCAGCATCTGGGGAGGCGCAGTGGTAGCATAGGCGAGGTAAGGTTGAAAATATTTTAGCTTCCTAGCGGGAGTCGAGTACCACACATAAAAGACCTTATAAGATTTTTCTTTGATTATTACATTATTGGACACGCTAGCCATACCTGAGAAAAATTTCAGATCAATCCTCCTCAGACCAATCCACCTAATCAGTTAAGAGAAGGGATGCCACTTGGCCATGGGTGGGGACCGGCAGGGTGTCATTCATACCACATTATAGCATAAAAATAAGGCATAAAAACGAGACATGAGCTTATGTCTCAAAATGTAAAGGAAGAAAGGTGGATTCCGGCACTCTCCAGCATGAACTTAATTTATTAGCCACGAATAATAGGTACAGGTACAACAAACATGGCCCCCGGTGATGGCTCTTGTCAATCTGAACCCAAAATAAATTCTCGCTCTAAAGGAGACAGCTCCCATTTCTCTAAACCTGCAACAATTGTAGACATGGAATGTCTAATTTGTAGATAGCAGTAAAATTCCTTGAGGCCCGCTTCACACTGCAGATTGTAAGTAAAAAAAAGGCCTTGAGGGATTACCACGTTAGTAAGTGGTAATCCCATTCTGGCATCTGGCCAAACAGGAAGTGATGCTCACTTCCAGTTCTTTAATTGATGACGTGCGCAGAAGCGTATTTCTAAAATATGCTTCTGCGCATGCGCAACACTGATAACTGCAAGTGATTTTTTAAATGTATAGGCGTTACAATAGACTTACATGACTTCCAGTTTGCCGCAGACCGCTGCAGTGTGCCGCAGGAGCCGCGCGGTAACGTAGGTATTGAAGATGTGGCGCAGCGTACCGCAACGTGGGAGAGTGTGAACTACCCCATAGACTAACATTAGGCTATAGTGGGGTGCGGTAAATTTACGGCACCGCCTCAGTGTGAAAGGGCCCTGATGGTGATCTGATATTTGTCACATAAAGCATTGCAAGAGAGCAGCTTTCTATCAAAGAGTATGTTGTGAATATTAGTGATGCAGTTTGCATTTCACCCTATGGGCTTGATGCATGAAAGGCTGGTAATTTTGCCTTGTGCAGGTTTACCGGTACTACTGCCAGGGGAGCGCTGCCCATTACAATATTATCACATTGCCTTGGTAGCACTCTTTATATTGCACGTTACCATAACAACACGTGTGTCATCCTAGTAGTAGTGTAACGGGCGGTGCTCCCCTGGTGTTAGTACAGGCAAATTAACCGGGCTTTAATGTGTCAGGCCCTACGTGGCAAAAAGTGCATGATTTTAACAAGTTTGTACCCTGCCTAAGTTTTCTACTTAGTAGCAAGAAACTATCACACATAAGAAATAAAATTTCACATAATCATAATTTTGCTTCGCAATTTGAAACTACGATGCAAAATCATAATGCAAAACTTCTGAAACTTCTGAAACAATCATAATCTGTTTGTAAACGCAATCAGGATCTGTAATTTTGCAATTACGAGTTATTTCGCGTAATTTCACGCCAACTTTAGAAAGAAATAATAGCAAAGCCCTCATGTGAGGATCCGCTCGGCTGCCTGCGCAGGCAGGCAGCTTTTTGACCACTGTTCAGGTCTGCATTCTGCAGGTCTCTGGAAGAGAGACCTTTTGTCAGTTTTGCAGCTTGCTGCTGCTGAGGAATTTGCATACGTTGGTCATGCAAATTTCCTAGCCACATCCTCTGGAGGTTTGTACTATATATACCATGTGATATCACAGACCTGGGCTGGTCATAAGGGTTTCTCCTGTGAAACACTCCTGGAGTGTCAGCCTTGCTCTTTGTTTGAAGATTAGCTTAGAGTAATTCCTGGGACTGCACTAGGCAGGTTCCCTAGTGCAGTTAGGATTGCATATCTGTTTGTTAGTCTGTTGTGATTGTCCTGTCCCAGCGGTGGTCGACAGGAAGTCGTTCTGATCTTTGTTCTTGGAGTATAGCTGGAGCAACGGTTACTACCAGCTATCTCATCTGATCTGTCTTGCCTGGATCGCACTCGCCTTGCGCTAGTGCTGTGGATCTGACATATCTCCATCTCTCTTGCTGTACTTGGATCGCACCTGCTCTGGCGGAAAGAGCAGTGGATCCAGCTCACGCTGTTTCTAGACTTGGATCGCACTCACTCTGGCGAAAGAGCAGTGGATTGTATCTCTCACTTATTCCTGTTTTCGTGTATCCGTCTTGTATGCTACGAACGCTTGCTGGAGGCTCAGTGAGGTAACCGTTAAGCAAGCGCTCGTGTCCTCTGTTTCATGTTTGTCTGTCGGTGGTTAGTTAGGCGTGCTTGTCTCTGTTGTGCTTAACACGCGAAGACCGCGCATAAACGCGTGCACTGTTGCGAATGAGTGCGGTGTTCGTGTTTAGTTAGCGTTTGTTATTTTCCTTATCTTCTCATTGTATGATTTGCTTTGCCTTTGCTATTCTCGTGCTCTGCCTTGCTGTAGCCTTGTGTCACCTCTGGCAATTGCCTCTCTCACGATTGCGTTCCTATTTCATATCTGCTGTTGTATGTGCACCGTCGCGGGTTGGCGACTAGATTGGGGCACATACATACATTCTGTCCCTGTGCTCATTCTCTTCCGCAATCGCTTCTCTTGCGATTGCATTCTCACTTGGTTTCTTCTGTTGTGTGTCCACCGTCGCAGGTTGGCAGCTAGATTGGTGGACATACATACATTCCTCATCTGTGCTTATTCGGTCTTGTGTCGCTGTTAGCAATCGCCATCTCTGGCGATTGTCTTCTCACTTTATCTTCATGGTTGTGTGTTCATCGTCGCAGGGTGGCGACTAGATTGGTGGACACACATACCCTCTGTCGCTTTGATCTCTCTCTTTCAGGGCTATCTTGCCCTGCGTTTCTTCCCTTCGTACAATTCCTGTCTGGCGTCTGTGGCAGGGCAGAGGAGCTGTTCCTCTGCACTCCACAGCTCCACCTGTCGACAGGAATTTCCCTCTAGAGGTGCATTGCACCTTTTGCTGGGTTCCCCCAAATTATTACGTTTGTGGAGGATTTCCGCAGTGTCAGTGCACGTCTTGTGCGCTGATCACGGAGAGAATTCCACAATCGTTACAGTATGACCAGCCAAACCGAAATTCCCAGTGTAGAGGGAATTTCCGATTTTTACGATTTGGTCAAATATGGGTCCTGTGTCTTTAAGAGGTTTAAGATACTAGACTCTGAAACCAGAGATGAGTTCATATCAGAATGTTCCAGATTCTTGGCAAATCCTGAATTTCAGGCCACCAATATTTCCACTTGGAGTGGTCAGATTGCTTACAATCTTTTCCAAGGGGATCTGTTCGTGTGGGCTGATGAGTATGCCAGACACAAGAATCTGAGACATAACCCTCGCAGGTTCCTGGCTTATGTGTTTTCTCGTAAAGTTGGAACTTGCATGCCAAGTTATTTCTATGAGTTTTTTCCTGCAGTGCATGATGCTGATCAGATTAGGTTATGCAACATTTCTCTGTCATTTCCATATGTTAATGAGTTGGTGCTTGCAGGCCAATCTGCTGATTCGGCTTGTTAGCCAAAAGATTCGTTGCCCATAGCAACCACAAATAAAGAGGTTATTTCTGTCAAGTCTGAAATGTGCAAAACCATTCAGTATGATAATCAGTTCACTGTTTCTCTTGCCACTTCAGCTTCTAAGCCGATGCAAGAAAACTGCCTGGATACGTTTCTAGCATTTAAACAGACATGCAAAGTGGCTAAAAAGGGAAAAATTAAAAATCGCAAGCATCTGAATAAATGATGTTTACAATGATGTTGCTCAGTCTCCGAGTTTGTTGCCCCAATCCAAAGCTTATGTGGATCCTATTATAGGTAGGATCGCACACTATATTAAAGCAGTTAAAAAATCTGTTCTTGTTCCTGATCTCCACCCATATGGAGATTAACTTGATACTGGCTTGTTTGAACCTCCATTTGCCTCATGGGACATTGGGGCCTTGATGGAGGAATTTGATTTTGATTGGAAAGCCTTTTGCGATTTTTACATCGCAAAAAGCGAAGATGTCTTGAATGATTGTCTCGATTCTATGTACCTTTTGATTGATTCCGATGAATGTGACGAGGGTGATGTGGATCTGGTGATTTATGTATGGCAGACGATTTTGGATGAGTTGCACACACATCAATCAATTGATTCCAATAAAGAGACATCGTTGTCGGATGATTGTTCCTGCCTTTCTAGGGTAAAGCATGTGAGTCTTGACATTGTGCGATCTGAAATGAATGGGTGTACCACTGTGGTTGATTCCTGTGCGAATCCTGAAAGATTCTCTCCTGACTGTGTGCAGTTTGAATCTATGCGATCTAATGCCTGTTTCTCGGATGTTCCTGCAGATTGTGATCAGCATGAATGTGCCAGTTTTCTCAAGGATGTGTGGGACCCCTTGTCATTTAGAGACAGATCTTTAAGATCTTCCATCTGTGATCCTGCTATGGGGAAAATTCCTAAATTATGCAGCATCAAAAGTGAAATTGATATGTCTAATAAAGTTTTTCCTGATGTTGTCGCTATTTCTACTGCAAATGCGTCTTTGTCTCACCCTGTTCACACCTGTAAGGGCCCGTTGCCTGGTGACAGTTGCTCCAGTGTTTCTGTCCTGAACGCCTTACAGTCTGCCCCACAGATTGCGGAGGTTTGCGCTATAGAAGCGTCAGTTTCACAACCTAAAGCGATTTTTGATTCGCAAGTTTTGCGTTCTGACTCCTCGGATTTGACATTGTTAGCCGAATCTAAGAGTGAGACAGCGCTTCGGTTTTGCGAATCTGATGCTGAAGCTTCTTTGCTTTGCCCAGAGAAGCTTTCTCTGAATCTGCCCTGTACCATGAATGAAAACATGATCTCCACTCGCACTGACATTTGTGAGTCCCTTTCTTGTTCTGAGGAAAATGCTGATTCTGCACCATGTACTCTGGATGAGTTAGTATGGCCTTGTTTAGAGTCTCCTGCAGTGTCCCTAGAGGCTCGTCTAGGTATTGCTACTATACTCACCTGTTTTTCTGCAGTTTTGGAGTTGCAAGCTAGTTTGACTGCTACGCAGAATTCTGGGTGCAGTGAGATTAAAGTTAGGGAGTCAGTGTGTGTTCCAGTAAATATTCCTGTACATTCCGCTCATGATGATGAAATTCAGTCTCAGTTTATGGTGGAACCTTCCCTGGGACATCTGCCCTGTCCACAAAATAAAGTTCCAGTTTTGCCCTGTAACATGGATAGTTCAAAATCCTTCTTAGAAAACTTGGAAAATGATGTTCCTGAGGTCTTGTCTGATGTCCTGGAGACCTCTGAGTTCCTCCCAAAGGGTGCAGAACTTGTAGGAGATGTCTCTTGCCCCCCAAGTCCTTCTGAGGTGTTGCCCACTTCAGTAGGCATTGCTGTTGTGCTGACTACCCCGGTTCTGGTTTTGGTATTTTCGTAACGGACTCTGAGGTTGGCAGTTCCTCGACGTGTCCTGAGGTTCCCCTTGGGCTAGTGTACCCCGATGTGTTCTGTGACCCAGAAAGCCCAAGTGTGTCTCGGTTGCCAGCCTGCTCAGATGCTTCCTCGGTGGAAACCTGTTCTGATGTTGCCTGCCTGCTTGCATGCCCAGAGGTGGTCCCTGAAGGCCCTGGTCTTGATGCTTGTCCTGGTAATTCTGAATCCGGAATTGTCATTGGTTCCATAGGGGTTCTTGATAGTTCTCCGTGTGAGCCTGGTGATCGTTCTGCCCTCCTGGGATCTCTGCAGAGCTTCAAAGTGTTCTGGGAGATCCTGGGAGAAATATTTCCTGGTACCTTGGATGAGATCAGCAGTGGGTGCTTTGTGAAAAGGGACACTTCGATTGGGTATTGTGGCAGGTTTGGTATTTTTGGACGGTCCCTGGAAGGTGGTGGGCATGGCTCGGTGGGTGTCGATGGCTTCTTCTCTGGCATTCACAGTCCTGATGGGTGTTACACTGAGACTTGTGGTACTGATGGACATGTTTCGGTGGCTTCTCCTTCCGATGTGGTCGGTTTCGGGTGGGCGCACTCTGGAATTGGGCCTTGTCGGGCTGTCCTGACCTTCATGAGTCTTCAGTTAGAGTCTTTTGCAAATATCAGGTTAGAGGCTCGTATGGAATCCGACCCTAGAGGGGGGGGGGTACTGTGAGGATCCGCTCGGCTGCCTGCGCAGGCAGGCAGCTTTTTGACCACTGTTCAGGTCTGCATTCTGCAGGTCTCTGGAAGAGAGACCTTTTGTCAGTTTTGCAGCTTGCTGCTGCTGAGGAATTTGCATACGTTGGTCATGCAAATTTCCTAGCCACATCCTCTGGAGGTTTGTACTATATATACTATGTGATATCACAGACCTGGGCTGGTCATAAGGGTTTCTCCTGTGAAACACTCCTGGAGTGTCAGCCTTGCTCTTTGTTTGAAGATTAGCTTAGAGTAATTCCTGGGACTGCACTAGGCAGGTTCCCTAGTGCAGTTAGGATTGCATATCTGTTTGTTTGTCTGTTGCGATTGTCCTGTCCCAGCGGTGGTCGACAGGAAGTCGTTCTGATCTTTGTTCTTGGAGTACAGCTGGAGCAACGGTTGCTACCAGGTATCTCATCTGATCTGTCTTGCCTGGATCGCACTCGCCTTGCGCTAGTGCTGTGGATCCGACATATCTCCATCTCTCTTGCTGTACTTGGATCGCACCTGCTCTGGCGGAAAGAGCAGTGGATCCAGCTCGCTCTGTTTTTAGACTTGGATCGCACTCACTCTGGCGAAAGAGCAGTGGATCGTATCTCTCACTTATTCCTGTTTTCGTGTATCCGTCTTGTCTGCTACGAACGCTTGCTGGAGGCTCGGTGAGGTAACCCTTAAGCAAGTCCTCTGTTTCATGTTTGTCTGTCAGTGGTTAGTTAGGCGTGCTTGTCTCTGTTGTGCTTAACACGCAGAGACCGCGCATAAACGCGTGCACTGTTGTGAATGAGTGCGGTGTTCGCGTTTAGTTAGCGTTTTTATTTTTCGCATTGTATGATTTGCTGTGCCTTTGCTACTCTCGTGCTCTGCCTTGCTGTAGCCTTGTGTCACCTCTGGCAATTGCCTCTCTCGCGATTGCGTTCCTATTTCATATCTGCTGTTGTATGTGCTCCGTCGCGGGTTGGCGACTAGATTGGGGCACATACATACATTCTGTCCCTGTGCTCATTCTCTTCCGCAATCACTTCTCTTGCGATTGCGTTCTCACTTGGTTTCTTCTGTTGTGTGTCCACCATCACAGGTTGGCGGCTAGATTGGTGGACATACATACATTCCTCATCTGTGCTTATTCGGTCTTGTGTCGCTGTTAGCAATCGCCATCTCTGGCGATTGCCTTCTCACTTTATCTTCATGGTTGCGTGTTCATCGTCGCAGGGTGGCGACTAGATTGGTGGACACACATACCCTCTGTCGCTTTGATCTCTCTCTTTCAGGGCTATCTTGCCCTGCATTTCTTCCCTTCGTACAATTCCTGTCTGGCGTCTGTGGCAGGGCAGAGGAGCTGTTCCTCTGCACTCCACAGCTCCACCTGTCGACAGGAATTTCCCTCTAGAGGTGCATTGCACCTTTTGCTGGGTTCCCTCAAATTATTACGTTTGTGGAGGATTTCCGCAGTGTCAGCGCACGTCTTGTGCGCTGATCACGGAGCGAATTCCACAATCGTTACACCTCACACTTGCTATTGTCACAAATTGCTATGTTGGTCTCCCCGCCCACCATTTAGCCTCGCTACAGTCCATGGGACCCATGGTTGGAATATTCTGATGCTTGAGGCCTTAAAGGGATATTGTAGGGGAGTCGGGGGAAAATGAGTTGAACTTACCTGAGGCTTCTAATGGTCCCCCACAGACAACCTGTGCCCGCGCAGCCACTCACCGATGCTCCGGCCCCGCCTCTGGTTCACTTCTGGAATTTCAGACTTTAAAGTCTGAAAACCACTGCGCCTGCGTTGCCGTGTTCTCGCTCCTGCTGATGTCACCAGGAGCATACTGCGCAGTCGCAGACCATACTGGGCCTCAGCAGTATGCTCCTGGTGACATCAGTGGGAGCGAGGACACGGCAACACAGGCGCAGTGGATTTCAGACTTTAAAGTCTGAAATTCCAGAAGTGAACCGGAGGCGGGGCTGGAGCATCAGTGAGCGGCTGCGCGGGCACAGGATGTCTGCGGGGGACCATTAGAAGCCCCGGGTAAGTTCAGCTCATTTTCCCCCGACCTCCCCTACAGTATCCCTTTAACTATCTATATATATAATAGAGTAAGTGCCTCAACCTTCAAGCAAGAAGAAGAAGTAGCGCCCTGCCCCCAGGGCCGGTCCAAGCAAAAAGAAGGGGCTGGTCCAAGCAAGAAGAAGAAGTAGTGTCATATCAAACCAAGGGCAAAGAGGGATAATTTGCATATTCAGTAGTAGTGCATTGTGGGTAACCACAAATGTTCACTTATAGCTGAATTATTGCAGATTTGCTTCTGTTTTAAGAAGTACTCAGTATGGTGGATGGGTGTTGACACCCTCTTTTTTTCCTTCTACGGAGAGCGACTTCTTAACCTGAGCGAGGACAGGTCTAATCTCCTCGTCTGTGATTGAAGTGGTTGCCCTATTTCGGCAACCCAGACTTGTGAGTATAACTTGAGTTGTCCTACAACCTATGCTTATCATATAAACGATAACACACTATTGGGGGCTCTCGATTTCTCCTTTTTTGTTATCTGTTTTAAGAAGGAAAATTACACCAAGCTTTGCTTTTTTTAGTAGGAGGGCTTTTTGGTCTCTTTTATCCTCCTATACATTCTTAGTAGTTTGGGTCACCCTGAGCTGCTTGGTTACTCTGTTGTACTGGTCCAAGCCCTATCTCCTACAGCCTTATCAATCCCTGCTATGTACTGATGAGGACCAAATGTCTGAAATAGGCTGTCACATGTGGGTTTGATATGACTGTGTAAAACTTGAAGCTATAGGCTTGCTTGACTTACCAAGGGTGAAAAGGAATAATTTCCATATTTATTAGTGGTGCATTGTGGGTAATCACAAATGTTCACTTATAGCTTAATTATTGCAGATTTTCTTCTGTTTTAAGAAATCAAATTATACCAAGCTTTGATTTTTTTAGTAGAAGGTCTTTTTGGTCCCTTTTATCCACCTATACATTCCGAGTGGTTTGGATCACCCTAAGCTGCTTGGTTACTCTGTTGTACTGGTCAAAGCCCTATCTCATCCAGCCTTATCAATCCTTGCCATGTACAGATGAGGACCAAAAGTCTGAAACAGGCTGTCACATGTGGATTTGATATGGCTGTGTAAAATTTAAAGCTATGGGCTTGCTATACACCAGTGGTTCTGGATGCTTGCTTGGTTCACTACGGGTGAAAAGGAATTATTTGCATATTTGTGCGGCATTGCAGGAAGTGACGACAGTGGAACGCACGATGGAACACGGAAGAGGTGAGTCATCCGTGCCCGCTGCCTCTTACTAATAGTGGTGGCTGCTACTGTGCTTAAGCTGGAGGGGGAGTGCACATGGGGGACCCAGGTGAGGGGGGGGTCCAACCCCCCTCCCCGCCGCTGTGCCCAATACCCCCTTCCTGCCCTCTACCCTCTTATGCGGCGTATGCTACGCCGTGGGTCAGCTAGTTTAATATATTTCACTTAAAATTACCGTTTTGCTTGATAGGTCTAAATGTTTACTTTCTGGATCCTAGAGGTCCTTTGTTGGACCACCTAGTCTCTAAAATATAGCCACAATAATGTTCAGTTCTTGTTTTATTGTTATTTTGTTTTCTTTGTTTTTATTGTTGTTCATTATTAAGATTGGCATTCTTATACGCATATGTCTTAATTGTACTCTTGGATACCTTATTCTATAATTTTATACGTAATGAGTGCAATGTGCATTTTTATACAAGCTGCCTCAATAAAAACCTTTTGAAACTAAAATGTATATAACTGCAATGGAGACTGGACAGAGTATTTACACAAAGCCTGCATGCAGCAAGTTAGAATAACATAATTAGTTACAACACTGTACTGTGAACAGCCCCATAGAGGTGTATGGGCAGTGAGTTGACATGCAGAATTTTTCTGCAACCCAACTGACCACTGTGAAGTAGGCCTCAAACTCGGTAAAATTACATTTTGTTGTGTACATTTTAAAGGGAATCTAAAGTGCCACTAAGGTCCCCAGTTTAACCACTTCCCGACCGCCTAACGCACAGAGGCGGCCGGGAAGTGTGCCCTGCAGGGACCGGCTCACCCACAGAGGCGGCGGTCCTTGTAAGGGCATGGGCGGAGTGATCGCGTCATCCGTGACGCGATCCTCCGCCGGCGCCTGCCGCCGCTCACCCGCCGCAACATCCCGCCGGCCATACGGAAGCGCCGGCGGGATGTAATGTTTACAAAGTGTATTATACAGGCTGCCTCCTGCCCTGGTGGTCCCAGTGTCCGAGGGACCACCAGGGCAGGCTGCAGCCACCCTATGTCGCACCCAAGCACACTGATTCCCCTGCCCCCCTGCCCCAGATCGCCCCACAGCACCCCTCAGGACCCCCCCTGCCCACCCCCCAGACCCCTGTTTGCACCCAATCACCCCCCTAATCACCCATCAATCACTCCCTGTCACTATCTGTCAATGCTATTTTTTTTACCCCCCCCCCTGCCCCCTGCTGATCACCCCCCCCACCCCTCAGATTCTCCCCAGCCCCCCCCCAGACCCCCCTCCCCCTGTGTACTGTATGCCTCTATCCCCCTGATCACCTGTCAATCACCTGTCAATCACCTGCCAATCACCTGTCAATCACCCATCAATCACCCCCTGTCACTGCCACCCATCAATCAGCCCCTAACCTGCCACTTGCGGGCAATCTGATCACCCACCCACACCAATAGATCGCCCGCAGATCCGACATCAGATCACCACCCAAGCGCAGTGTTTACATCTATTCTCTCCTCTAAACACCCACTAATTACCCACTAATTACCCATCAATCACCCCCTATCACCACCTGTCACTGTTACCCATCAGATCAGACCCTAATCTGCCCCTTGCGGGCACCCAATCACCCGCCTACACACTCAGATTGCCCTCAGACCCCCCCTTATCAATTCGCCAGGGCATTATTTACATCTGTCCTTCCCTGTAATAACCCACTGATCACCTGTCAATCACCTGTCAATCACCCATCAATCACCCCTGTCACTGCCACCCATCAATCACCCTCTGTCACTGCCACCCATCAATCAGCCCCTAACCTGCCCCTTGCGGGCAATCTGATCACCCACCCACACCAATAGATCGCCCGCAGATCCGACATCAGATCACCACCCAAGCGCAGTGTTTACATCTATTCTCTCCTCTAAACACCCACTAATTACCCATCAATCACCCCCTATCACCACCTGTCACTGTTACCCATCAGATCAGACCCTAATCTGCCCCTTGCGGGCACCCAATCACCCGCCTACATGCTCAGATTGCCCTCAGACCCCCCCTTATCAATTTGCCAGGGCATTATTTACAACTGTCCTTCCCTGTAATAACCCACTGATCACCTGTCAATCACCCATCAATCACCCCCTGTCACTGCCACCCATCAATCAGCCCCTAACCTGCCCCTTGCGGGCAATCTGATCACCCACCCACACCAATAGATCGCCCGCAGATCCGACATCAGATCACCACCCAAGCGCAGTGTTTACATCTATTCTCTCCTCTAAACACCCACTAATTATCCATCAATCACCCCCTATCACCACCTGTCACTGTTACCCATCAGATCAGACCCTAATCTGCCCCTTGCGGGCACCCAATCACCCGCCTACACGCTCAGATTGCCCTCAGACCCCCCCTTATCAATTCGCCAGGGCATTATTTACATCTGTCCTTCCCTGTAATAACCCACTGATCACCTGTCAGTCACCTGTCAATCACCCATCAATCACCCCTGTCACTGCCACCCATCAATCATCCCCTGTCACTGCCACCCATCAATCAGCCCCTAACCTGCCCCTTGCGGGCAATCTGATCACCCACCCACACCAATAGATCGCCCGCAGATCCGACATCAGATCACCACCCTAGCGCAGTGTTTACATCTATTCTCTCCTCTAAACACCCACTAATTACCCATCAATCACCCCCTATCACCACCTGTCACTGTTACCCATCAGATCAGACCCTAATCTGCCCCTTGCGGGCACCCAATCACCCGCCTACACGCTCAGATTGCCCTCAGACCCCCTGCCCCTAGCGGGCAATCTGATCACCCACCCACACCAATAGATCGCCCGCAGATCCAACGTCCGATCACCTCCCAAGTGCAGTGTTTACATCTATTCTCTCCTCTAAACACCCACTAATTACCCACTAATTACCCATCAATCACCCCCTATCACCACCTGTCACTGTTACCCATCAGATCAGACCCTAATCTGCCCCTTGCGGGCACCCAATCACCCGCCTACACACTCAGATTGCCCTCAGACCCCCCCTTATCAATTCGCCACGGCATTATTTACATCTGTTCTTCCCTGTAATAACCCACTGATCACCTGTCAATCACCTGTCAATCACCCATCAATCACCCCCTGTCACTGCCACCCATCAATCACCTACTGTCACTGCCACCCATCAATCAGCCCCTAACCTGCCCCTTGCGGGCAATCTGATCACCCACCCACACCAATAGATCGCCCGCAGATCCGACATCAGATCACCACCCAAGCGCAGTGTTTACATCTATTCTCTCCTCTAAACACCCACTAATTACCCATCAATCACCCCCTATCACCACCTGTCACTGTTACCCATCAGATCAGACCCTAATCTGCCCCTTGCGGGCACCCAATCACCCGCCTACACGCTCAGATTGCCCTCAGACCCCCCTTATCAATTTGCCAGGGCATTATTTACAACTGTCCTTCCCTGTAATAACCCACTGATCACCTGTCAATCACCCATCAATCACCCCCTGTCACTGCCACCCATCAATCAGCCCCTAACCTGCCCCTTGCGGGCAATCTGATCACCCACCCACACCAATAGATCGCCCGCAGATCCGACATCAGATCACCACCCAAGCGCAGTGTTTACATCTATTCTCTCCTCTAAACACCCACTAATTACCCATCAATCACCCCCTATCACCACCTGTCACTGTTACCCATCAGATCAGACCCTAATCTGCCCCTTGCGGGCACCCAATCACCCGCCTACACGCTCAGATTGCCCTCAGACCCCTCTTATCAATTTGCCAGGGCATTATTTACAACTGTCCTTCCCTGTAATAACCCACTGATCACCTGTCAATCACCCATCAATCACCCCCTGTCACTGCCACCCATCAATCAGCCCCTAACCTGCCCCTTGCGGGCAATCTGATCACCCACCCACACCAATAGATCGCCCGCAGATCCGACATCAGATCACCACCCAAGCGCAGTGTTTACATCTATTCTCTCCTCTAAACACCCACTAATTATCCATCAATCACCCCCTATCACCACCTGTCACTGTTACCCATCAGATCAGACCCTAATCTGCCCCTTGCGGGCACCCAATCACCCGCCTACACGCTCAGATTGCCCTCAGACCCCCCCTTATCAATTCGCCAGGGCATTATTTACATCTGTCCTTCCCTGTAATAACCCACTGATCACCTGTCAATCACCTGTCAATCACCCATCAATCACCCCTGTCACTGCCACCCATCAATCACCCCCTGTCACTGCCACCCATCAATCAGCCCCTAACCTGCCCCTTGCGGGCAATCTGATCGCCCACCCACACCAATAGATCGCCCGCAGATCCGACATCAGATCACCACCCTAGCGCAGTGTTTACATCTATTCTCTCCTCTAAACACCCACTAATTACCCATCAATCACCCCCTATCACCACCTGTCACTGTTACCCATCAGATCAGACCCTAATCTGCCCCTTGCGGGCACCCAATCACCCGCCTACACGCTCAGATTGCCCTCAGACCCCCTGCCCCTAGCGGGCAATCTGATCACCCACCCACACCAATAGATCGCCCGCAGATCCGACGTCCGATCACCTCCCAAGTGCAGTGTTTACATCTGTTCTCAACCCTAAACACCCACTAATTACCCATCAATCACCCCCTGTCACTGCTACCTATCAGATTAGACCCCTATCTGCCCCTAGGGCACTCAATCACCCGCCCACACCCTTAGAACGCCCTCAGACCCCAGCCCTGATCACCTCGCCAGTGCACTGCTTGCATCTATTCCCCCCTCTAATCACACCTTAAGACACCCATCAATCACCTCCTGTCACCCCCTAGCACACCTACCTATCAGATCAGGCCCTAATTTGCCCCGTGTGGGCTCCTGATCACTCGGCCAAACCCTCAGATCCCCCTCAGACCCCCTTCCGATCACCTCCCCAGTGCATTGATTGCATCTATTTTCCCCTCTAACCACCCCCTGAGACACCCTCAATCACCTCCTGTCACCCCCCTAGCACTCCTATCCATCAGATCAGGCCCAATACAACCTGTCATCTAAAAGGCCACCCTGCTTATGACCGGTTCCACAAAATTCGCCCCCTCATAGACCACCTGTCATCAAAATTTGCAGATGCTTATAACCCTGAACAGTCATTTTGAGACATTTGGTTTCCAGACTACTCACGGTTTTAGGCCCGTAAAATGCCAGGGCGGTATAGGAACCCCACAAGTGACCCCATTTTAGAAAAAAGGCACCCCAAGGTACTCTGTTAGGTGTATGACGAGTTCATAGATTTTATTTTTTGTCAAAAGTTAGCGGAAATTGATTTTTATTGGTTTTTTTTTTCACAAAGTGTCATTTTTCACTAACTTGTGACAAAAAATAAAATCTTCTATGAACTCGCCATACACCTAACGGAATACCTTGGAATGTCTTCGTTCTAAAATGGGGTCACTTGTGGGGTTTCTATACTGCCCTGGCATTTTAGGGGCCCTAAACCGTGAGGAGTAGTCTAGAAAACAAATGCCTCAAAATGACCTGTGAATAGGACGTTGGGCCCCTTAGCGCACCTAGGCTGCAAAAAAGTGTCACACATGTGGTACCGCCGTACTCAGGAGAAGTAGTATAATGTGTTTTGGGGTGTATTTTTACACATACCCATGCTGGGTGGGAGAAATCTCTCTGTAAATGGACAATTGTGTGTAAAAAAAAATCAAACAATTGTCATTTACAGAGATATTTCTCCCACCCAGCATGGGTATGTGTAAAAATACACCCCAAAACACATTATACTACTTCTCCTGAGTACGGCGGTACCACATGTGTGGCACTTTTTTACACCCTAAGTACGCTAAGGGGCCCAAAGTCCAATGAGTACCTTTAGGATTTCACAGGTCGTTTTGCGACATTTGGTTTCAAGACTACTCCTCACGGTTTAGGGCCCCTAAAATGCCAGGGCAGTATAGGAACCCCACAAATGAACCCATTCTAGAAAGAAGACACCCAAAGGTATTCCGTTAGGAGTATGGTGAGTTCATAGAAGATTTTATTTTTTGTCACAAGTTAGCGGAAAATTACACTTTGTGAAAAAAAAACAATTAAAATCAATTTCTGCTAACTTGTGACAAAAAAATAAAAACTTCTATGAACTCACCATACTCCTAACGGAATACCTTGGGGTGTCTTCTTTCTAAAATGAGGTCATTAGTGGGGTTCCTATACTGCCCTGGCATTTTAGGGGCCCTAAACCGTGAGGAGTAGTCTTGAAACAAAAATGACCTGTGAAATCCTAAAGGTACTCATTGGACTTTGGGCCCCTTAGCGCAGTTAGGGTGCAAAAAAGTGCCACACATGTGGTATCGCTGTACTCGGGAGAAGTAGTATAATGTGTTTTGAGGTGTATTTTTACACATACCCATGCTGGGTGGGAGAAATACCTCTGTAAATGACAATCTTTTGCTTTTTTTTTACACACAATTGTCCATTTACAGAGTTATTTCTCCCACCCAGCATGGGTATGTGTAAAAATACACCCCAAAACACATTGTACTACTTCTCCCGAGTATGGCGATACCACATGTGTGGCACTTTTTTGCACCCTAACTGCGCTAAGTGGCCCAAAGTCCAATGAGTACCTTTAGGATTTCACAGGTCATTTTGAGAAATTTCGTTTCAAGACTACTCCTCACGGTTTAGGGCCCCTAAAATGCCAGGACAGTATAGGAACCCCACAAATGACTCCATTTTAGAAAGAAGACACCCCAAGGTATTCTGTTAGTAGTACGGTGAGTTCATAGAAGATTTTATTTTTTGTCACAAGTTAGCGGAAATTGATTTTTATTGGTTTTTTTCACAAAGTGTCATTTTCCGCTAACTTGTGACAAAAAAATAAAATCTTCTATGAACTCACCGTACTACTAACAGAATACCTTGGGGTGTCTTCTTTCTAAAATGGAGTCATTTGTGGGGTTCCTATACTGTCCTGGCATTTTAGGGGCCCTAATGACCTGTGAAATCCTAAAGGTACCCATTGGACTTTGGGCCCCTTAGCGCAGTTAGGGTGCAAAAAAGTGCCACACATGTGGTATCGCCGTACTCAGGAGAAGTAGTATAATGTGTTTTGGGGTGTATTTTTACACATACCCATGCTGGGTGGGAGAAATCTCTCTGTAAATGGACAATTGTGTGTAAAAAAAAATCAAACAATTGTCATTTACAGAGATATTTCTCCCACCCAGCATGGGTATGTGTAAAAATACACCCCAAAACACATTATACTACTTCTCCTGAGTACGGCAATACCACATGTGTGGCACTTTTTTGCAGCCTAACTGCGCTAAGGGGCCCAAAGTCCAATGAGCACCTTTAGGCTTTACAGGGGTGCTTACAATTTAGCACCCCCCAAAATGTCAGGACAGTAAACACACCCCACAAATGACCCCATTTTGGAAAGTAGACACTTCAAGGTATTCAGAGAGGAGCATAGTGAGTCCGTGGCAGGTTTCATTTTTTTTTGTCGCAAGTTAGAAGAAATGGAAACTTTTTTTTTTTTTGGCACAAAGTGTCATTTTCCGCTTACTTGTGACAAAAAATAATATCTTCTATGAACTCACTATGCCTCTCAGTGAATACTTTGGGATGTCTTCTTTCCAAAATGGGGTCATTTGGGGGGTATTTATACTATCCTGGAATTCTAGCCCCTCATGAAACATGACAGGTGGTCAGAAAAGGCAGAGATGCTGGAAAATGGAAAAATTCACTTTTTGCACCATAGTTTGTAAACGCTATAACTTTTACCCAAACCAATAAATATAGGCTGAATGGTTTTTTTTTTATCAAAAACATGTTTGTCCACATTTTTCGCGCTGCATGTAAACAGAAATTTTACTTTATTTGAAAAATGTCAGCACAGAAAGTTAAAAAAAATCATTTTTTTGCCAAAATTCATGTCTTTTTTGATGAATATAATAAAAAGTAAAAATCGCATCAACAATCAAATAGCATCAAAAGATAGCTTTATTAGTGACAAGAAAAGGAGCCAAAATTCATTTAGGTGGTAGGTTGTATGAGCGAGCAATAAACCGTGAAAGCTGCAGTGGTCTGAATGGAAAAAAAGTGGCCGGTCCTTAAGGGGGGTAAAGCCCTAGGTCCTCAAGTGGTTAATTTACCTGCGGCTTCTTCCAGCCACCTGTAGCTGGCCTGGTCCCTCACTGTCTTTCCAATCTTTTCCATTCAGCTTGAGTGCCTGTCCGAAAGCTGCAGGTGCTGCCGCAGTCCATATGTGCCTCGATCTCGCCTGGAGCACTTTGCACTTGCGCAGTTTGAAGGAATTGAGACTGCGCATGTGCTAAATGCTCCTGGTCAAGGGAGCGCGACCGAGGAGGCACCCAACTGGGGCTGCACATGTACAGTAAACCATGACTGGCTGAGTTGGTCAGTCTTAATAGGGGCACAGCGGCTGAAGGGAGAAGAGCACAAAGATAGTAAGGGACCAGGATGTCTACAGGGGACTAGAAGAAGCTCCAGCTAAGTTAAACTGGGGACCTTAGTGTCAAAAATGCAAGCAAGTTAATTGGTCTACTTCCCCAAATGTCAGTGCTATATAGCTACACAATAATAATAGTTGCACCACTATTACAATGCACTGGGCTTTTTTCCTGAATGACTTTGCATTGTTCCTGTTTTGATTAGTTCATAGGTGAATAATTGGTTGAGACAGCGTCTCCTGTACTCTCATTCATTATAGCTGTGATAATGATGATGGATAGAGATACAACAAGGTCAGCCTTTCAATTGATCTGCTATTACGCATAAAGGATGATATTGCCCCATATATCGTTCATTATATGCCAATAAAGAGACGTGTAAAACAAATTATTTTCTAATTATTTCATCAGAAAAGGATCACCTTTTGATGTGTTCTGTTTTCTGGAGAGACGCTACTACTATTGTTGATATCTATGTTGATATCTCCTGTGACAAGACAATATATATATATATACACTGAACAGCGCTACGTAATATGTCGGCGCTATATAAATACTAAATAATAATAATAATAATTCTGTTAAACAGGGGCGTTTCTAGGGTCCTTGGAGATTGGGGGCACCTGTGGGCACCAGGTGGGGAGGTATATTGCGCGCGCCGCGGCAAAAAATGGGCATGGTCATGAGGTGAGTGGGCGTGGCCATGGGTGGGGCCAAATGTTCATGAACTTAGCAGCGGTGTAAGCTACAGATAACGGGCCTGCCTATCGAAGTATTGGATGGAGCCCCCTGTCCTTTATTTAGATAATTTACAATCAGTATAGGCATAGATCAAAGATGTATACGCACATACAATTTTGATTGGTCAATCACTGACCCTCAATCTTACCACCCCGTGCAGTAAGTGGGCCAACAGACAATGAATTTTATGAACAGAGCTAAAATTGGCTAATCAAAATTGTATGTGTGTACCAGGCTTTACAGCTAATACTGTACATACTGAAAGTAGCAGGGATCAGCATACAATATAGCTGGTTTACAATCAGTAAAGGCACAGAGTAACACCTTACACTGTACACACTGGAGGTAAATCAGCACACAGTGCAGGCACTAGAGATCAGCGTATACTGTACATACTGTAGGCAGCAGAATTCAGCACGCTGCAGCTAGCGTGCCAAAAATACGAGGATCACGTTGTGCGGCGTGCTTATCGCACCGCACCGAAAAATGGGTGGGCCATGGACCAGAATATAGGTGTGGTAACGGGTGGAGACAAATTTACATGAACCTAGCAATGGTGGGACATTAGATTATGACAGTGGTGGCGAACCTTTTGGAGGCCGAGTGCCCAAACTGCAACCCAAAAGTCACTTATCTATCGCAAAGTGGCAACAGCCAGGGCCGTCCCGCTCATGAGGCGGGGTGAAACTTTTGCCTCAGGCGGCACATTTCTAGGGGCGGCATCTGCCCGTCGTGGGTGCGGGGAGCCGGCCGCCGAGCTGGAGGGGTAGCGGGCAGGACGGGGGTATTGGGCCTAGCGGCGGGGAGGGGGGTCGGACCCCCCCCCCTCGCCTGGGTCCCCCGTCCTCCGCTCCCCTCCAGCCTTAAATAGATCAGAAGCGCTACTCGTAAGAGGCAGTGGGCGGGGAGGACTCACCTCTTCCTCGATCCAGCGTGCGCTCCACTGACGTCACTTCCTGCAACGCCGCCCACTGTATTGTAAGTGGACGGCGTTGCAGGAAGTGACGTCAGTGGAGCGCACGCTGGATCGAGCGAGGAAGAGGTGAGTCCTCCCCGCCCACTGCCTCTTACGAGTAGCGCTTGTGATCTATTTAAGGTTGGAGGGGAGCGGAGGACGGGGGACCCAGGCGAGGGAGGGGGGGGGTCAGACCCCCCTCCCCGCCGCTAGGCCCAATACCCCCATCCTGCCCGCTACCCCTCCAGCTCGGCGGGGGCGGCAGCAATAATTTTTTCAAAATTTGCCTCAGGCGGCAAAAAGTCTAGGGCCGGCCCTGGCAACAGCAATTTAAACTAAATACTGTACAAACGTTTCAACTCATACATGAACATTATGGAAAATCCAAGTTGAAAATAAACTATGACGATAAACAATTTTATCCATCCTACTCCTGAAAAATGTTAGAACCTCCCAGTTTTATTTTCTGTTTTAAAAAGCTAAAAAAGTAGGTTTAATGCTATTGTCTCATATGATAAGGATTCAGCTTTTCCCATAGTCTCGCAGTTAGCAATCATGTGACCCCCAACAAGACAAATTCAGCAATCATAAGGCCCCCAACAAATCATGAGGCCCCCAACAAGACAAATTCAGCAATCATGAGGCCTCCAACAAATCATGAGGCCCCCAACAAGATAAATTCAGCAATCATGAGGCCCCCAACAAATCATGAGGCCCCCAACAAGACAAATTCAGCAATCTTGAGACCCCCAACAAATCATAAGGCTCCCAACAAGACAAATTCAGCAGTCATGAGGCACATAAATAGACAGCATTTCACATAAATAGGCAGAATGCCCCCTTAATATGGTAGCCCCCCAAGTTAGGTAGTGAGTGACAGGGACCCCCAGGTTAGCTAGTGAGTGACAGGCGCCTCCAATTAGGTAGTGAGTCACAGGGACCCCAATAGTGAGTGACAGGAAGCCCCTTTAGGTAGTAAATGAGTGCCAGGGAGCCCCTTTAGGTAGTGAGTGAGTGCCAGGGAGCCCCTTTAGGCAGTGAGTGAGTGCCAGGGAGCCCCTTCAGGCAGTGAGTGAGTGCCAGGGAGCCCCTTCAGGCAGTGAGTGAGTGCCAGGGAGGCCCTTTAGGTAGTGAGTGAGTGCCAGGGAGCCCCTTCAGGCAGTGAGTGAGTGCCAATGAGCCCCTTCAGGCAGTGAGTGAGTGCCAGGGAGCCCCTTCAGGCAGTGAGTGAGTGGCAGGGAGGCCCTTTAGGTAGTGAGTGAGTGCCAGGGAGCCCCTTTAGGTAGTTTGTGAGTGCCAGGGAGCCCCTTTAAGTAGTGTGTGAGTGCCAGGGAGCCCCTTTAGGTAGTGAGTGAGTGACAGGGAGCCTCTTTAGATAGTGAGTGAGTGACAGGGAGCCCCTTTAGGCAGTGAGTGGGTGCCAGGGAGCCCCTTTAGGCAGTGAGTGAGGGAGTGACAGGGAGGCCTACCCTCTAGCCCCGCCGTTCCCCCCTCACCTGGCAGTGTAGTCAGACCTCAGGATCAGCGGCGACCCGACCAGTAGTACGAGCGGGCGCCGGACGCACCCGCTCGATATGCGGAAGTGATGTCACTTCTGCATATCAGTGCGGGCACTGGGTCCTAGCGCCCGCACGATTGGTCGCCGGCTCGCCGCCTGATCCTAAGGTCTGAGTGACGCGGCGGCGGCTGGAGGGAGCCGCTGAGATCCGTGGCACCCCAGGACAGATTGGGGGCATGTGCCACCCCAAAATAGGGCTAGCGACGCCCCTGCTGTTAAATCTCTGAAATGAGGTGTAATGCACAACCTTGGAATTCACTTTTTGTCCTGAGTTTTCTCCTAGGAGATATTTTTTCAACTTCTCTTTATAATAACTTTTCAGCATTATGCAATTAAAGAAGTACCAAAAAGTAGTTGAAAAAGTACTAGCACAATTATTTTGAGGTTTTTCTTGCTTGCTGGTGGTTTAAAAGGTACAGTATGTGAAAATATCACCTAGGAGAAAACTTAGGAGAAAAATCTAATTGCATATAGGCCCATATCTCTTCACATTAATGGATGTAATCAAAATGATTTCCACAGACAAGGAAAGCCAAGTATTCAGTGTCCAAATTCCATAAAAACAAAGATCAGCTACTTTAGTTTGGTCTGTGTAAGCTTTGTTAAACTTTACATATCACCAACCTGCACATCTGGAAGTTATCCAGCAGTGTAAGGCTACATTTACACTGCGGAGTTGCGGTGCATTGCGTTGGACAATATATCTGCTTCAGCTGCACGTATGTGACTCTCACGTTACGTCAGTCACGTCCATGCACTGAGTCTGGTGCTTAGCGTTCCCCAAGTGTGGTGTTCCCAGCGTTCCCCAAGCAGAAAGGTGTGTCCCCTGAGCCAATCCATACCTGCGTAGTGAGACTGACTACTGTTACAACCAGTAACAGTGATCAACAGGCACATTAAAAGGCCCCTTTTGCTGTGAAAAACAAGCTCCGACCTTATTACCTGGCAGCCCTGCTGATCCTCTGCCTCTAGCCATGAACCCCCTGAACAAGCATGCAGCAGATCAGGTGTTTCGGAAATTTTGTAATCTGACAAGATTAGCTGCATGGTTGTTGAGAGACATGTCTGCAACCAAATGGGGCAGCAGGGATGCCGGGGAACTGGTATGAGAATCTGAAGCAAATAAATATACCTCTTTTTAGAAGGTATTTCGCTTCAGCATGAATGCCCTACCTGAAGCACTGCATCCCCGCAGCTAAACGAGCAATTAATTACCCAATATGATTTTTCTTTTGCAGCCATCCTTTAGCCCACTCTCTATTGGCCTTCCTTCGCTTAGATGCCACTCTTGTGTGCTCTGCGACACAAAAGAGCAACAGCACAGCATAAACGGTCGTCATCAGACATCCTCAGGCCAGGAATAGCAGCAAATGATGAGCACTGCAATGGGACAATCTCTGCACTGAAGCTGTCCTCCAGAATCGCTTTTGTTCACACCCAATTAAAGAGACTCTGTAACAAATTTTTCAGCCTTAGTTCTTCTATCCTATAAGTTCCTATGCCTGTTCTAATCTGCTCTGGCTTACTGCAGTCTTTCCTAACTGCACTGTCTCTGTAATAAATCAATGTATCTTTCCTCTGTCCTGTTTGTCGGGCTAAAGCTTGATTGTGTGGAATGTGCAGGGCTGCTTGTGATTGGTAGAAGCGATACACACCCTCTGCAGGCCCCCTGCATACTCTGAATGACTCATACACTATGCTTAGCTGAGCCTATTAGAAGCTGGTTAGTTTGTTTGTAAACACTGCCTAAAACTGTTAATTACAAGCCAGGATTGCAGCAGAGAGTGGCAGAAACAGCACAGAGGGGCCCAGGAGAAAATAAGGAATAGAATGGTATGCTTTTTAGTGTAAGAATATTAGAGTACAGATTCTCTTTAAGGTCGGATTATCGATCTTATCTTGATCATATCACCTCAGCAACCTCCCAAACACACGCCTCTATAGTCTTATTAGCAAATCCATCATATTTCGATTCGATTTGCAAACAAAATGAAACGAAAATCTAACCAAAAATCTTTTCCGTGTGGAGGTGGACAACGGGATAGAGCGATCGTTTTATGATTGAATCGTCGACCGCAACTATCGACTGAATAGGAAATCGAGGTGAAAATTGTATGGTGTGTACCCACCATAAAGAATGGACAATTAAACTTGCTAATCACTCACTGAACCTTTAAATCCTGATAATAGGTGAGCTGAGACTGAAGGTAGCCATACATCAGGCAACTTGGCTTTATTATAATCAGAATCGGATGAAAATCGGTGCTGCCAAGTGCATGGCTGTCTGACAATGCGACCAGTTGCGGGCCAAAATTGGTCACATCAGTCGATCTGACATGCTGCAAGATGTAGGGCCAACTTGCTGCATCGGGTGCGCAGCGGTAATGGTGAGCGATATTGGAAGGAGCTATGAACCTCCTGGCACTGCCCCACTTAATGTTTAATGTCCCCGCCAATGCCCAGTGCAAGCGATACATTACCTGTCCGAAGCCTTCACTTGCTCCGGGCTTCCTGCGCTGTCCATACATACATGCCACGTTGTTGCCTAGTAACGTCTGATGTCACACACGCGCCCTTACTAGCAGAGGAGTAGCTAGGGTTTTCAGCGCCCGGGGACAAAGACTATTAATGCGCCCCCCAAAGTCAAGGTTGCGCCGCGCCAAAAAGGGGCGTGGTCACATAATAAATGTGGGCGTGGTTATGGGTGGAGCCAAATGTATATGGAGGTTAGCAGGCTCACGCTCACCCACCCTCCCTCAGTATGTACCTTCCAGCATGTTCCAAGACAAATTCAGCAATCATGAGCCCCCCCCATCAAGACAAATTCAGCAATCATGAGACCCCCAACATAACCAACTCAGCAATCATGAGGCCCCCAACAAGACAAATTTAGCAATCATGAGGCCCCCAACAAGACAAATTCAGCAATCATGAGGCCCCCAACAAGACAAATTCAGCGATCTTGAGGTCCCCAACAAATCATGAGGCCCCCAACAAGACAAATTCAGTAACCATGAGGCCCCCAACAAGACAAATTCAGCAGTCATGAGTCACATAAATAGACAGCATTTCACATAAATAGGTAGAATGCCCCCTTAATATGGTAGACACCTCTCACCTGGCAGCAGTTCTCCAAAATACACTCAATCTGACGTGGTTCCCCAAAAATAGGTAGCCCCAGGTCTATAGTTGTCCCCAGAATAGGTGGCCAGCAGTATAGATGTCCCCAGAATAGGTGGCCAGCGGTATAGATGTCCCCAGAATAGGTGGCCAGCGATATAGATGTCCCCAGAACAGGTAGCCAGGGGTAGAGATGTCCACAGAACAGGTAGCCAGGGGTATATGTGCCCAGTATATGTAGGCAGGGATATGTGTGCCCAGTATATGTAGCCAGAGGTATATGTGCCCAGTATATGTAGCCAGGGGTATATATGCCCAGTATATGTAGCCAGGAGAATAATATGTCCCCAGTATATATACTCAGGCGTATATGTGCCCAGTATATGTAGCCAGGGGTATATATGCCCAGTCCATGTAGCCAGGGGGTATATATGCCCAGTATATGTAGCCAGGGGGTATATATGCCCAGTAGATGTAGCCAGGGGTATATATGCCCAGTAGATGTAGCCAGGGGTATATATGCCCAGTAGATGTAGCCAGGGGGTATATATGCCCAGTATATGTAGCCAGGGGGTATATATGCCCAGTATATGTAGCCAGGGGTATATATGCCCAGTATATGTAGCCAGGGGGTATATATGCCCAGTAGATGTAGCCAGGGGGTATATATGCCCAGTAGATGTAGCCAGGGGGTATATATGCCCAGTATATGTAGCCAGGGGGTATATATGCCCAGTATATGTAGCCAGGGGTATATATGCCCAGTATATGTAGCCAGGGGGTATATATGCCCAGTAGATGTAGCCAGGGGGTATATATGCCCAGTAGATGTAGCCAGGGGTATATATGCCCAGTAGATGTAGCCAGGGGTATATATGCCCAGTAGATGTAGCCAGGGGGTATATATGCCCAGTAGATGTAGCCAGGGGTATATATGCCCAGTAGATGTAGCCAGGGGGTATATTTGCCCAGTAGATGTAGCCAGGGGGTATATATGCCCAGTAGATGTAGCCAGGGGGTATATATGCCCAGTAGATGTAGCCAGGGGGTATATATGCCCAGTAGATGTAGCCAGGGGGTATATATGCCCAGTAGATGTAGCCAGGGGTATATATGCCCAGTAGATGTAGCCAGGGGTATATATGCCCAGTAGATGTAGCCAGGGGTATATATGCCCAGTAGATGTAGCCAGGGGTATATATGCCCAGTAGATGTAGCCAGGGGTATATATGCCCAGTAGATGTAGCCAGGGGTATATATGCCCAGTAGATGTAGCCAGGGGGTATATATGCCCAGTATATGTAGCCAGGGGTATATATGCCCAGTATATGTAGCCAGGGGTATATATGCCCAGTAGATGTAGCCAGGGGTATATATGCCCAGTAGATGTAGCCAGGGGTATATATGCCCAGTAGATGTAGCCAGGGGTATATATGCCCAGTAGATGTAGCCAGGGGTATATGTGCCCAGTAGATGTAGCCAGGGGTATATATGCCCAGTAGATGTAGCCAGGGGTATATATGCCCAGTAGATGTAGCCAGGGGGTATATATGCCCAGTAGATGTAGCCAGGGGTATATATGCCCAGAGTAGGTAGCCAGGTGCCCCCCTCCCTGCCTCCCCAGCAGGAGGGGAGCAGCGCAGAGAAGAGGGAGAGCTGCTCTCTCTCCCTCGCTGTCCCCTCCATTAATGTCCGGGTGCTGGCAGCGGCGGGCGGAACTTACCTCCGTCTCGTCGCAGCGCGGATGGATCTGCCGCTACTCTGGTCTAGTCCAGACCAGAGCAGCGGCTGCGGGATCCGAACTTCCGGCCGGCGCTGGAGCGAGACGGAGGTGAGTCCCGCCCGCTGCGCCAGCACCCGGACAATAACGGAGGGGACAGCGATGGAGGGAGGGAGAGCCCTAAGGTGAGAGAAGGGGGGGAGATGGCCCCCTTCTCCACCGTCCGCATAGCTCTCCCTCTTCTCTTCTCTGCGCTGCTCCCCTCCGCAGAGGGAAAAAAAAAAAATCAGCTCAGCTGGGCGCCCTTAGGGACCCGGCGGCCGGGGGCACTTGACCTACCCCGACCCCCCCTAGCTCCGCGCCTGCTTACTAGGCAACCACATGGGGCATGTGTGTATGGACAATGTAGAGAGCCCGGAGCAAGTGGAGACCGCGGACAGGTAATGTGTAGCTTGCACTGGGCACGAGGGGGCTTTGAGGAACATTAAACATTAGGGGGAACAGCGTCAGGGAGTCAGTGGTGGGGCGTCACAAGGCCGATTCCTGATCAATTTCAGCATGAAATTGATCAGGAATCAGCCTGCGGTGTATGGGCAGCCGACAGATCTCTCTTTAATCAGATTTGTTTAGAGAGAGATTTGTCTCCAATGGTCAAATCTGCCCCATCATCACTAGATGTATGGATACCTTGAGTCTTCCTTCTTTTTCAATCTTTTTCCTTTAATTTCCTTTCAGAAATAATAATAATAATTCCCTGTCACTATTCAAGAAAGTGATAGGCTGACTTTAGGAGAAAGGGTGGTATCTGTTACAAAACAAAAGCACATATTTCTTCCTTGCAATGAATGTAACAATATGCATCATGAAAATAAATGGGTGTTTTTCATGATAGCTGTTTTTAAATAGTTCTTTGTGCACGGTTTTTGTATCCTTGCCTAATAGTACAATGAAGTCTAACAAGTCTTCCACTAGCATTTGCTGAAGAATGTACTGGCAACATCTGCTGAACTGGAAAGCAGCTGTGAATAACAGCGCACTGGAAATATCTGAAAAGTTGCCATTAAATGCAAACCAAGAGCGTATCAGCTGCATAAACAAAACAGTATGAGGACACACTAGATCACAGCAGTTGCTTTGTTTAACTTCGAATGCTTCCATGGAATCCATCTCCTAGTTGTTTAGAAACAGTTCCTATTGCATTTGTGCTGATAGTTTCGCATCGTGTGAGGTGGATCATATGGCTTGATGACAGGCATAAAGAAGATTTCCCTGTAACAGCACTGCTGCAATCATATCAGGAATCGGAATACATCAGATTATTATTATTGTAAAGGACTTAGCTAATCAGGAGACATACAGTGGGATGCAAAAGTTTGGGCAACCTTGTTAATCGCCATGATTTTCCTGCATAATTAGTTGGTTGTTAAGATAAAAAATGTCAGTTAAATATATTATATAGGTGACACACACAGTGATATTTGAGAAGTGAAATGAAATGTATTGGATTTACAGAAAGTGCACAATAATTGTTTAAATAAAATTAACCACTTGCCGACCGCCTACTTCATATTGGCGGCGGCAAAGTGGCAGCCCCAGGACCACGTAACGCAGATTGGCGTCAGGTCCTGGGGCACTCTCTGGCCGGGGATCGCGCGCTGGGATGCGCGCGCATCCACCGGCAATAGGCTCCGCCCACCCGCGACGTCAACCCGCCGGCCAATCGGAAGCGCCGGCGGGTTGTTAACCCGACGATCCCCGGATAGGAAGCGTATAATACGCTTTGTAATGTTTACAAAGTGTATTATACAGGCTGCCTCCTGCCCTGGTGGTCCCAGTGTCCGAGGGACCACCAGGGCAGGCTGCAGCCACCCTAGTCTGCACCCAAACACACTGATCTGCCCCCCCTGCCCCCTGATCGCCCACAGTACCCCTCAGACCCCCCCTGCCCACCCCCCAGACCACCATTTGCACACAATCACCCCCCTAATCACCCATCAATCACTCCCTGTCACTATCTGTCAACGCTATTTTTTTTTTTAGTCCCTAAACTGCCCCCTGCTCCCTCCTGATCACCCCCCCACCCCTCAGATTCTCCCCAGACCCCCCCAGACCCTCCCCCCCCTGTGTACTGTATGCATCTATCCCCCCTGATCACCTGTCAATCACCCGTCAATCACCCGTCAATCACCCGTCAATCACCCCCTGTCACTGCCACCCATCAATCAGCCCCTAACCTGCCCCTTGCGGGCAATCTGATCACCCACCCACACCAATAGATTGCCCGCAGATCCGACATCAGATCACCTCCCAAATCCATCGTTTACATCTATTCTCTCCTCTAAACACCCACTAATTACCCATCAATCACCCATCAATCACCCCCTATCACCACCTGTCACTGTTACCCATCAGATTAGACCCTTGCGGGCACCCAATCGCCCGCCCACACGCTCAGATTGCCCTCAACCCCCCCCCCTTATCGATTCGCCAGTGCATTATTTACATCCGTTCTTCCCTGTAATAACCCACTGATCACCTGTCAATCACCCCCTGTCACTGCCACCCATCAATCACCCCCTGTCACTGCCACCCATCAATCAGCCCCTAACCTGCCCCTTGCGGGCAATCTGATCACCCACCCACACCAATAGATCGCCCGCAGATCCGACATCAGATCACCTCCCAAATCCATCGTTTACATCTATTCTCTCCTCTAAACACCCACTAATTACCCATCAATCACCCATCAATCACCCCCTATCACCACCTGTCACTGTTACCCATCAGATTAGACCCTTGCGGGCACCCAATCGCCCGCCCACACGCTCAGATTGCCCTCAAACCCCCCCTTATCGATTCGCCAGTGCATTATTTACATCCGTTCTTCCCTGTAATAACCCACTGATCACCTGTCAATCACCCCCTGTCACTGCCACCCATCAATCACCCCCTGTCACTGCCACCCATCAATCAGCCCCTAACCTGCCCCTTGCGGGCAATCTGATCACCCACCCACACCAATAGATCGCCCGCAGATCCGACATCAGATCACCTCCCAAGCGCAGTGTTTACATCTATTCTCTCCTCTAAACACCCACTAATTACCCATCAATCACCCCCTATCACCACCTGTCACTGTTACCCATCAGATCAGACCCTAATCTGCCCCTTGCGGGCACCCAATCACCCGCCCACACGCTCAGATTGCCCTCAGACCCCCCCCCTTATCAATTCGCCAGTGCAATATTTACATCTGTTATTCCCTGTAATAACCCACTGATCACCTGTCAATCACCCATCAATCACCCCCTGTCACTGCCACCCATCAATCACCCCCTGTCACTGCCACCCATCAATCAGCCCCTAACCTGCCTCTTGCGGGCAATCTGATCACCCACCCACACCAATAGATCGCCCGCAGATCCGACATCAGATCACCTCCCAAGTGCAGTGTTTATATCTCTTCTCTCCTCTAAACACCCACTAATTACCCATCAATCACCCCCTATCACCACCTGTCACTGTTACCCATCAGATTAGACCCTAATCTGCCCCTTGCGGGCACCCAATCACCCGCCCACACCTCAGAACGCCCTCAGACCCCAGCCCTGATCACCTCGCTAGTGCATTGCTTGCATCTATTTCCCCCCTCTAATCACACCTTGAGACACCCATCAATCACCTCCTGTCACCCCCTAGCACACCTACCCATCAGATCAGGCCCTAATTTGCCCCGTGTGGGCTCCTGATCACTCGGCCAAACCCTCAGATCCCCCTCAGACCCCCTTCCGATCACCTCCCCAGTGCATTGATTGCATCTATTTTCCCCTCTAACCGCCCCCTGAGACACCCATCAATCACCTCCTGTCACCCCCCTAGCACTCCTATCCATCATATCAGGCCCAATTCATCCTGTCATCTAAGAGGCCACCCTGCTTATGACCGTTTCCACAAAATTTGCCCCCTCATAGACCACCTGTCATCAAAATTTGCAGATGCTTATACCCCTGAACAGTCATTTTGAGAAATTTGGTTTCCAGACTACTCACAGTTTTGGGCCCGTAAAATGCCAGGGCAGTATAGGAACCCCACAAGTGACCCCATTTTAGAAAGAAGACACCCCAAGGTATTCTGTTAGGTGTATGATGAGTTCATAGAAGATTTTATTTTTTGTCAAAAGTTAGCGGAAATTGGATTTTTATTGTTTTTTTCACAAAGTGTCATTTTTCACTAACTTGTGACAAAAAATAAAATCTTCTATGAACTCACCATACCCCTAACGGAATACCTTGGGGTGTCGTCTTTCTAAAATGGGGTCACTTGTGGGGTTCCTATACTGCCCTGGCATTTTAGGGGCCCTAAACCGTAGGGAGTAGTCTAGAAAACAAATGCCTCAAAATGACCTGTGAATAGGACGTTGGGCCCCTTAGCGCACCTAGGCTGCAAAAAAGTGTCACACATGTAGTATCGCCATACTCAGGAGAAGTAGTATAATGTGTTTTGTGGTGTATTTTTACACATACCCATGCTGGGTGGGAGAAATCTCTCTGTAAATGGACAATTGTGTGTAAAAAAAATCAAAAATGTGTCATTTACAGAGATATTTCTCCCACCCAGCATGGTTATATGTAAAAATACACCACAAAACACATTATACTACTTCTTCTGAGTACGGCGATACCACATGTGTGACACTTTTTTGCAGCCTAACTGTGCTAAGGGGCCCAAAGTCCAATGAGTACCTTTAGGATTTCACAGGTTATTTTGAGACATTTGGGTTCAAGACTACTCCTCACGGTTTAGGGCCCCTAAAATGCCAGGGCAGTATTGGAACCCCACAAATGACCCCATTCTAGAAAGAAGACACCCCAAGGTATTCCGTTAGGAGTATGGTGAGTTCATAGAAGATTTTATTTTTTGTCACAAGTTAGCGGAAATTGATATGTATTGTTTTTTTTTTCACAAAGTGTCATTTTCCGCTAACTTGTGACAAAAAAAAAATCTTCTATGAACTCACCATACCCCTAACGGAATACCTTGGGGTGTCTTCTTTCTAAAATGGGGTCACTTGTGGGGTTCCTATACTGCCCTGGCATTTTAGGGGCCCTAAACCGTGAGGAGTAGTCTAGAATCCAAATGCCTCAAAATGACCTGTGAATAGGACGTTAGGCCCCTTAGCGCACCTAGGTTGCAAAAAAGTGTCACACATGTGGTATCGCCGTACTCAGAAGAAGTAGTATAATGTGTTTTGAGGTGTATTTTTATACATACCCATGCTGGGTGGGAGAAATCTCTCTGTAAATGGACAATTGTGTGTAAAAAAAATCAAATAATTGTCATTTACAGAGATATTTCTCCCACCTAGCATCTGTATGTGTAAAAATACACCCCAAAACACATTATACTACTTCTCCTGAGTACGGCGGTACCACATGTGTGGCACTTTTTTGCACCCTAAGTGCGCTAAGGGGCCCAAAGTCCAATGAGTACCTTTAGGATTTCACAGGTCATTTTGCGACATTTGGTTTCAAGACTACTCCTCACGGTTTAGGGCCCCTAAAATGCCAGGGCAGTATAGGAACCCCACAAATGACCCCATTTTAGAAAGAAGACACCCCAAGGTATTCCGTTAGGAGTATGGTGAGTTCATAGAAGATTTTATTTTTGTCACAAGTTAGCAGAAAATGACACTTTGTGAAAAAAAACAATTCAAATTAATTTCCGCTAACTTGTGACAAAAAAAAAAAAATCTTCTATGAACTCACCATCCTCCTAATGGAATACCTTGGGGTGTCTTCTTTCTAAAATGGGGTAATTTGTGGGATTCCTATACTGTCCTGGCATTTTAGGGGCCCTAAACCGTGAGGAGCAGTCTTGAAACGAAATTTCTCAAAATGACCTGTGAAATCCTAAAGGTACTCATTGGACTTTGGGCCCCTTAGCGCAGTTAGGGTGCAAAAAAGTGCCACACATGTGGTATCGCCGTACTCAGGAGAAGTAGTATAATGTGTTTTGGGGTGTATTTTTCCACATACCCATGCTGAGTGGGAGAAATATCTCTATAAATTGACAATTGTGTGTAAAAAAAATAAAACAATTGTCATTTACGGAGATATTTCTCCCACCCAGCATGGGTATGTGTAAAAATACACCCCAAAACACATTATACTACTTCTCCTGAGTACGGCAATACCACATGTGTCGCACTTTTTTGCAGCCTAACTGCGCTAAGGGTCCCAAAGTCCAATGAGCATCTTTAGGCTTTACAGGGGTGCTTACAATTAGGCACCCCCCAAAATGCCAGGACAGTGAACACACCCCACAAATGACCCCATTTTGGAAAGTAGACACTTCAAGGTATTCAGAGAGTAGCATAGTGAGTCCGTGGCAGATTTCATTTTTTTTTTGTCGCAAGTTAGAAGAAATGGAAACTTTTTTTTGTTTTTTTTTTGTTACAAAGTGTCATTTTCCGCTAACTTGTGACAAAAAATAAAATCTTCTATGAACTCACCATGCCTCTCACTGAATACTTTGGGATGTCTTCTTTCCAAAATGGGGTCATTTGGGGGGGATTTGTACTATCCTGGAATTTTAGCCCCTCATGAAACCTGACATGTGCGCAGAAAAGTCAGAGATGCTTGAAAATGGGAAAATTCACTTTTGGCACCATAGTTTGTAAACGCTATAACTTTTACCCAATCCAATAAATATACACTGAATGTTTTTTTTTTTATCAAAGACATGTAGCAGAATAACTTTCGCGCTCAAATGTATAGGAAATTTTACTTTATTTGAAAAATGTCAGCACAGAAAGTTAAAAAAGTCATTTTTTTGACAAAATTCATGTCTTTTTTGATGAATATAATAAAAAGTAAAACTTGCAGCAGCAATCAAATAGCACCGAAAGAAAGCTGTATTAGTGACAAGAAAAGGAGGTAAAATTCATTTAGGTGGTAGGTTGTATGACTGAGCAATAAACCGTGAAAGCTTTAGTGGTCCGAATGGAAAAAAAGGCTCTGGTCCTTAAGGGGTTTTATGACTGCAGTCCTTAAGTGGTTAAACCTCACTGTAAGTTAAGTTAGCTGTAGGGATAACAGTGGTGCCTGGATGATTGATTCCTGTGATGCCTTTGTTTGAACATTTGCTTGTAAGTGTGCAAAGAGTTAACTGTTTTGTTTTGCCTTTTTCTGGCCACACCCCCTTTAGCAACTCTATTTGCCTATTTAAAGAGTAACTGTCAGGCTGCTGAAGCTAATTTAAACCTCTATTCTCCTGTGTTAAACAGTTTAGAAGGAAGCCCAAAAGCCATTAGTGAAGATAAAAATCTCAGTTACCTTTGATGTGTGCTTATTAGCAAACTGTTATTAGGGCCCGTTTCCATTAGTGCGGTGCGAATCACCGGGATTCCACCGCTGACGAAATCGCATGCGGATGCGATTCCGTGTGCGTTTTTTGCCGCGATTTCGCATGCGATTTCGCATAGGCAGGGTATATGCGAATTTAACCATGTCACTGCCTGGTTCAATTTGCATTAGTTTTCGTGCGAATTCGCACGCGAAATCGCGGCAAAAAACGCATGTGCGTTTTCCCTATTAAATACATAGCCTGCGAATCGCCTGCATTCCTCACGCAGGCGAATTCTGCAGGCCCTACCGTGCAGAAAAATCCTGCACAGAAAAACGCACCAAAAAACTGACAAGTGGAAACAGTCTCATCCACTTGTATTGGTTATGCGAATCCGCATGCAGACAACGTATGCGGATTCGCTCTAGTGGAAACGGGCCCTTAGGGCCTGTTCATACTTGCTGCGTTTGTAGAACGCGTATAAATTCAAAGAAACGCAAGTTGAAAAACGCATGCGTTTTTCTTGCGTTTGAATGCGTTTTCTATTGCGTTTTGCACAAACACGTGACCCAGGGGAAAAAAAAGAATTATGGGAACCGCAGAGGAAAATGGACGCTAAAAACGCAATAGTACGCGTTTTTGATACGCGTCCATAGACTTTCATTGCATCCGTTTCTATGCGTATCGCACAGAACTGCGTGCAGCAATGCGGATGAGAAACGTATGCGTCTCATACGCATACATGTGAACTAGCCCATTCAAAAGCATTAGGAGCCGTTTCTATGCGTTTTTGGTACCCGGACATGTTCCCTGAAAACGGCTAGGAACGCATATAGTCTGAACAGGCCCTTAGACCTAAGCAGGACGTAAGCCGCATACTATACTGCAAAGCATTCTGGGGCCCTCCCCTCGGCTGCTAATGAGACGTTACAGCAGCTTGTAATCAGTCCAGCGCGTAGCACTGATAAATCTCTGGGCAGAGTACACTGCAGGAGTCAGCTATTGTTCCTAGCCACATGGCTCATTAATATTCACTGCACACTGTGTTATTTAGTACGAGCTTTTCTGTGATCAGGAAGCAGGCAGGACATGACGACACATTTGACAGAAAAACATGGAGCCTGCCATGAGCTGTCAGGAGCATCTAGCTCTGCATATACTATATACAAATTCTGTGAAATCCAAACGTGGACAGTGAAATGCATATGTAATGTAAGTACAGCCAATCTTTAGCTACTGATATATGTGTTTATTTTCTCTGAGACCTTATACCTAACAGCTCCTCTTTAAATGTCCTAACTTGAGGTGCTGTGCCTGTATTTATGTGTTTTTGCTTTTTATTAGATGGTATAACACAATTGCACTAGTGTTACAGTAGCTAGCTTGTGATTGCATACTGACTATTCTTGCTAGCAATGAGATAGCTGCTGCTCTATCACTAGTGAAATCACTACTGACAGGGTTTTATGTACTGGAGCAGCAACATTGCTCTCATCACTGGCAGGTCATTGTACTGTAAATGCGTGTGGCTGATTCTCCACTAGCACATTAGTCATTAGCATGGGAAATATGCCCCAATTCACATTTCTTGCCAGCTGAACTGCAGCTTACAAAAAAAAGCCTCTCACTGCACTGGATTCTGCATTCTAATAAACCTCCCCAGTGCTGCTGAAGAAATAAATACATTCCCTGCCTATACTGGGCAGATGAGTCATTATTAAGGGAAATAGACACCTAGGCTTCTGACACTACTTAACAAACTTAACACTGACATCACCCTCCTCAGAAACTGACACTGTTAAAATCTCACCATCTATAGGAATCACGCTGGTACAATTATCACCCAAATGCAGATAGGAATCTGAACATAAGGCCCATCTCCACCCAACACTTCCTTTATTACAGTCTCTGTCACTGTCAGCAACAGGGATCAATCCTATAAGGGAAAAAAGTGCCCTTTGGGGGTACTTACCTTGGCAGGAAAATGCCTCTAGATCCTAATGAGGCTTTCTCCGGGTAATAATTTTGTTTAGTAATTACCTTATTTTCTATCCATTTTAAAGGGAAAATAAGGGAAAAAAATAGAAAAAACACACTATTTCTCCATTTACAACCAGTATAGCTTTACAAAAAACAGAGCTAACTATAAGTTAAACCCACACATTTTATTTGCTTATCCATCCTGGTTATAGTAACATTTAGATTATGTTCCTAGTACAATATATGGTGACAATATTGTATTTGAAAATAAAGGTGTCTATTTTCTGTTTTTTGTTTTCCCATTGTACACTATCAATTACAAGACATTATTTGCAAAAATAATAGTAATATACCCTCATGGCATACATATTTAAAAAGCCTAATGTTCCTAAGGTAAAAATATGTTTTTTTCTTTTATATTCTGTAACTTTGTTTTAATTTTTATTTTGGTACAGAATATGCAAACATTTTATTGCTTTTGATTCAGTTTGGGACTAAAAAAAAATATATAAGACATGGGCCTCAACCTTAAAACTCTTAAACTTTATTCTACTACTTATCACAGATAAAATGTTACCACATATGTCTCTTGTAGTTTTCCTACAACTTTCCCAAGTGTGTTTAAAATTTTGAAATTGACTTTTTCTGTTTTGATTGCGTTTGTCCCTACCGATTTTTTATGTGACGTGGATCTAAGCTTTAAGAAGCTCCAAAATGTATTCTACAACTTGGTTAAAATGATACCACATGTGACACATTTATTAACAAACTGGTAGAGCACTCTCCACAAATACAGTGGACGTATACATACGTCATGTTGTCATGAAGTGGTTAAAGAATGGAAGTTTAAAACAAAAACAAGGAGCGCTCCATGGTGCATTAACATAAAAACAGTTTATTCCGCAATAAAAGTTTATACTCACAATGTGCAAGTGTATAGTTCGCTTGTCAGCGGTAAGCCTTTCCGCTTCGTACTCCGGCGGCTAAGACACTCACGCTGTGGCCAGCAGCGCGGTCCCGATGGTTTCCGTAGCTCGTCTCTGGAGGGGTGGGCGTGGCTTAGTTTTGGCGTGCTTGTAGCGTCATTATGCGTTTCGGCGCTCTGCGCCTTCGTCAGATGACGCTACAAGCTGAAGCACGCCTTTATGTATTGCCGTCTGCCTGCGTATCCATGGCAGCAGCTGGGGCGGCGATTGGGAGGCTCGCCGTGACGTTAGTGAGGGGGCGTAGCTGGCTATTAGCAGGTGATTTATTATGTAGTATCTCTACTATAGAATTGGAAACGCTCTGCTGGCCCTCAGCGAAACGTCCCTGATTCACATCATTATTTTGCATAACAATAAATACATTACTTTCAAAATTAAAATCTTTAAATTATAGAGAATAACATTTTTAAAATAAAAACCACATTGGAACATAATTAAAACATATATGCAATACGCAAATTGATAGTACCAATTCATGTCTATACCTTCTTCAACTGTGATGCATTTCAACTTTCCCATCCTCATTAGGACCTATTTTATTAGAAGATGGACTGGGAAAGGCTGATAAACTTCAAGCCACTCTGTAATGTTGAGGGGAGAGGAAAGAGCTCATATAGTACCATGATTGATCTGATTACAACTGCAGCTCTTATTGGTCGCTTCAGACCCTACTGCAGCATAAATTCGTTAGTACTAAAAGGATAGGGAGAGGCAAAGGGAGGGGGAAAGGAGGGAAGGAAAACGGGGAGGATCAGGTATGGATGTATAAGGCAAGGGGGGAAAAACAAAGAGGGGGGGAAGGAGGAAAGATGGGGTAATGAGTGAGAACAACTGCCGCACTTCAGGCAGGGTAACTGTGTGTTAGTAAGTCAGATAGCCAGCAAGCCATGCAAATGCCTACTACCTTATAGCTATCTAAAATTACTCACCACCCTTGTGTACTACATGCGATTATTTTGAGTTATGGATGTAAATTCTGTATAGGGAAAAAGAGAAAGGAATAGCAATGGTTGGTAGTTAGTTACAAATCCATACATCTGCATTAATTCATAGATACGTGGAAATCTCTAATGCCTCATTGAGGCCTTTTGGTGTTAGAGTGTCTATCTTAAAAATCCAATATGTTTCTCTTTCACAGAGTCTCCTGTATCTTTCTCCCTGATGTAGTTTTTTAGGGATGGTTTCCAAGCCCAAGCGAACTATACACTTGCACATTGTGAGTATAAACTTTTATTGCGGAATAAACTGTTTTGATGTTAATGCACCATGGAGCGCTCCTTGTTTTTGTTTTAAAGTTACACACACCCCAGAGTTCTGGAGCAGAGCCGGGCAGCAGGAACATAAAGGCTTTAGAGAATTGTTGAACGATCTCTTGAAAACCTAGACTGGAGCGCAGGGGTCGTTTGGATTTCAAAGAATGGATGTTGCCTGGCAGTCATGATGATCCCTTTGGCTTCAGTAGTGTCTGAATTACACACCTGAAACAAACCTAATGTGGCTCTTAATCAGAGCTGTTAAAGCAGATCCGAGATGAAAAACTATAACAAGTAACTTGTCTATATATCTTATCTAAAGTTTACACCGCAAATCTAGCTGCAAACAGCTTAAAAAGTTTATGATTATTTATTGCTGTGATACAATGAGGGCAGCCATGTTCTGATAGTATCTTCAGCCCTCAGCTCAATCCCCTCTCCTCCTCCCCTCTGCATCTGAAATCTGTGGCTGGTAACGTCCTCCACCTCCTCCTGCCCAGACTGAGCTCCCATAAGCCCTTGCTACCTGGGACTGAGTGCCAAGGCTCTCTGAAAAGCTGTGGGCAAGGCTTGTTTAGTTTATAGGGAATTAGAGTATTAAAACAAAACAAAAAAAGTATTTGGCTTGAGGAATGCCCTATAAACTATATGAAAGGAACACAATTATGCAATGAGTAAAAGTTTATCTCAGATCCACTTTAATATTCATACTCATTTGGGGTATGTGGCTATAATAATAAACACACAAGATCAGCAGGCACAGCCAGGAAACTTGCATGGTTTACAAGGAAAACATGGCAGCCTTCGCATTCCTATTGCTACAGCCTTCCTTTTACATAGTTTTGCTGAATACATTGATAAGCTCACTAAATGTTTGGAATAACATGGCAAGAATTGAAAAACTTAAAGCAGACCCAAACTAAAAATGATCATGCCTTGCTACACCATTCTCCTGAGGCAAAGGATCTGTGCACGATGTTGCACACAGGGGCAAGTATTACACATACCGTTACTCCCAGAATCACAAACGCAGAATAATCAAGACAAGACAAATAACATTTATATTGCTCTTTTCTCCTGGTGGACTCAAAGCGCTTGAGCTTCAGCCACTAGGGTGCGCTCAGCACACAGTAACAGTATTAGGGAGTCTTGCCCAAGGACGCCTGGATGAATAGGTGCTGGCTTACTTAACAGAAAGAGCCAAGATTTTATGGGGGTAGCTTGAATTTGATGCACTAACCCAGTGATCTGCAAACCTGACTCTCCAGCTGTTAAGTCCCACAATACATTGCAGGAGTCTGACAGCCACAGTCATGATTCATAAAGGCAAATGCATTGTGGGACTTGTAGTTTCTTAACAGATGGAGAGCCAAGTTTGCAGATCACTGTGCTAACCCATTAACCCATTTGTCAAAATGTTTTAACAGTGGGTGAGGCTAGGTAGTAATTATTGTAGTATTTTATATTTATAATGCTGTGGGTGCAATATGTTCAATACTCTTTTTCTATTTAATTTCCTCTTTAGTCAGCAGTAAAAGTTAAATTTAAGATTTTTATTTAAGGTGCATACTCTACACATAACTGAAAGTGTTGAAATTCTACATGAAAAATAAGTGTTATAATATATAAACTGAAAATAGCAGATAATACATATACAATATTAATAAATATTAATAAAATCATCACTGGCACTGTCTTGACATTTCTAAATGTAAAAGGGGAGTGGACATGGGCAGTACAATTCTGTGCGCAGTGTGATGTGGTTCCCTACAGACTCATTGCAGTGGTGTACCCTGCCTGTGTTTACAGTGCATGCTCAATCTCCATAAGGTAGTCAAACAATAAAGGGTCACTGGAAAATTATAAGGTTCCAATAAACTTCCACTACATTTCTTTTAGGGGAATCAAGGATAGTAGGAAGAGAGCATCCTTGTAAGGACTGCCAACTTATAACTGTATGGTGTGCTAACTACTCACCTTGTTACTATTAATCCATAGAGATACTCAGGGGCGGATTTCTGTAAAGTCCAAAAAAGCCCGGGCCTTGGGCGGCTATAGCGCAAGAGGAACCTGAACTTGAAGGAGGGGCTGATATATATATGAAAGGAGACTGAAAATGTGGAGCAACACAGGAAAAAGGGAAACTATTGTTCAAGGGAGCTGTCATGAAAGAGAGAGGGTACAGTACATGGATCATACACATGGAAGAGGGGCTGCATGTGGATGTGTTGCTGCACATAAAAGAAGAGCCACAACATACTTGGTCTAAAGGCACAAAAAGTATGAATCCTGCCAACAGCAGTCATCTATATAATGTAAATAACATACATGATGGAGTTTGTAAGAGAATACTGAGAGAGTTAAAAGTCCTGCGACGGTGGTCCTGGTGAGCGGCGGGACTGCCGTGCTGGAATCCTCTAGCGACATCCCCGGCTTCCCTCCGGCGGTGTCTTCCGACTCGCTCGCGACCCAAAGGTCGCATCCCGCAAGCCAGCATTATAGGCTAAGGAGGAGGATGTAGGTGATGATGTCACCAATTGGAGGAGTGGCTGCTGGATGCAGAGGCTGCATTTAAGGTCAGGAGCATTCAGTGCTCGCTGACCTTGATACTAATCAGTCCGCTGGTTTCTGGTCTAGCTAGCTAGCTACTTTGAACTACATTCATATATTGTGTAGACGCACAATATATATATGTACTCCGGTTAGTCAGTCTTTTGCTGTATTTTATATCTATTTGTAATTCCTTCATAATATCCTCCTGATATTACTGAAGTAACATCTCATTGTATATTTATCTGTGTACCGACCTCTTGCTTGTTCCTGACCTTGCTCTAGTTTTGTCCTTTTGTACCGCTGCCATCTGATTTACGTTACTGACTCGGCCTGTCCCTAACTCTGTTACTGCCTGATCCTTGCAATTTGACTGACATCTGATACCCATGTATGACCCTGCTCGAATTTGAATACGATTTAGCTTAACGACTTTGTACCTCGATATCTTTAACTTGTGCACAAGTTCTGACAGTTAGATTACGCCTTGTACTGTTGTTGTGTAATTATCTAAAGTGTTACCTCGTCACGCACCAGCGTGATAGTATCATTTTTTTTCCTGATTCTGTTGATGCAGATTTCGCCGGTCTCCATCCCCGTTCAGCTGTTATTTCCCCATTTTCGTTCCTCCAGTTTCCAATATGGCGGCAAGCCTCTCATCTACCTCCGGGGCATTGAACAGTACCCATGAATCGGGCACTTCCCTATAGGGCTGCACACGAGAGGACGTAATTATCAGGCATGCGCAGAACGCCTCTCGTGCAGAGTGGAGCATGGAGGGGCGGGCGGACAGCTGCAGTGCGTCCAGCATGCTTGCTCTCTATCTCTGCACTGCGAGCGGGGACGCGATTCAGAGTGACAGTAGCGTGCATGGAGGGGCGAGCGGAGGAGCTGGAGGGGGCGTGCCAGTGCTGAAACGCAGGACGAGGACAGGGTAGAGCACATCTTCTTCCTGGGTTGAAATCTCAGACTTTCAAAGGAGTATACCGTGGCCACTGGAAGTGTTATCTCATGGACTAACTGGCGAAAAGGTATGTCACAACACACCCCAGTAGTCCATAAAGATTTGAAAAACAGGCTTACAGTATTCCTTTAAGGTTTGCACACACTTTCAGCTTAGGTTGTCAAATAGGCTGTTTGTGATGATTTCATTTTCTATACAAAATGTGTACCAAGTGTGCACCTATTGACTGCTCTTTACCAAAACACATAGTTCTTTTGTTAGTTCTTGTCATGATGCGATCATCTTGCTCCTATTGAGCTCCTACTCTCCACTTCATAGAGCTGTTTTTGTACAGGAAAAGGCTATCAGAAACAAACTTTTTTGAGCACTATTATTGAAAGTGTGAGCTAAATCAGTAACTATTTCAGGTAACTGCCAGATACAGGAAAATTGTATTCTTACCTACTGTAATTTTCCTTTCCTGTACAAATTCCACGTCAGCATACCATGGGTTAGCTCCGCCCCCTAACCCCCTCAGGACATGTAGCTATAAAATTCAAAGATGGCTGTGTGATGATTTGCTCAGCTGCCTGTGCAGGCAGGCAGCCTTTTGACCATTGTGTAGGTTTACATGCTGCAGGACTCTGGAAAGAAGAGCTTCTGTCAGTTTTGCAGCTTGTGCTTGCAGAGGAATTTGCATACGTTGTCATGCAAATTGCCTGGCCACATTCATTGGAGGCGTGTACTATAAGTACTATGTCTTTCCCACAATGCTTCGCTGGTCATAAGGATTTCGTCCTATGTAACACTCCTGGTGGGGTGTCAGCCTTACTCTCTGTTTGAAGATCAGCTTAGAGTAATTCCTGGAAACTGTGCTAGGCAGATTTCCCTAGTGCAGTTAGGATTGTTTATCTGTTTTGTTTGTCTGTTGCGATTGTCCTGTCCCAGCGGTGGTCGATAGGAAGTCGTTCTGATCTCTGTTCTTGGAGCATAGCTGGTGCAGCGGTTGCTACCAGCTATCTCTTCTGTTCTGCCTCTCTGGATCGCGCTAGCCACTTTTCGCTAGCGCTGTGGATCCTTCTGTTCTGTCTCCTGGGATCGCGCTAGCCACTTTTCGCTAGTGCTGTGGATCCTTCTGTTCTGCTACTCTGTACCTGGATCGCGCTAGCCACTTTTCGCTAGTGCTGTGGATCCTATCTCTCGCTTGTCCCTGTTTTCATGTGTCTGTCTTGCCTGCTACGACCACTTGCTGGAGGCTCGGTGAGGTAACCGTTAAGCAAGCGTTCGCATCCTCTGTTTCATGTTTGTCTGTCGATGGTTAGTTAGGCGTGCTTGTCTCTATTGTGCTTATCACGTGGAGACCGCGCATAACTGCGTGCACTGTTGCGAATGAGTGCGGTGTTCGCAGTTAGCTAGCGTTTGTTATTTTCCGCATCTTCTCATTGTATTATTTGCTGTGCCTTTGCTACCCTCGTATTCTATTCTGATCTGCCTGGTGTCACGTCTGGCGATCGCACCTCTCGCGATCGCGTTCCTATTTCATATCTGCTGTTGTGTGTGCGCGGTCGCGGGGTGGCGACTGGATTGGCGCACACACATACAACCTGTCCCTTTGCTCGTTCTCATTCGCAATCGCCTCTCTTGCGATTGCGTTCTGTGCTTCGTACAATTCCTGTCTGGCATTTGTGGAGGTACAGAGGATTGGTTCCTCTGCACTCCCCAGCGCCATCTGCCGACAGGAATTTCCCTCTACAGGTGCGTAGCACCTTTTGCTGGGTGCCTGCAATTACACGCTTGTGGAGGATTTCTGCCGTGTCAGCGCACGCGTTGTGCGCTGATCACGGAGAAAGTTCCACAATCGTTACAGGCTGCCTGCCTTACTGCTTTTTGTAACTATGCTTATTCCCTCTTACTCTATATGGGTGGGAGATTCCGTATGCTGACGTGGAATTTGTACAGGAAAGGAAAATTACGGTATGTAAGTATACAATTTTCCTGTTTCCTATACAAATCCCCGTCAGCATACCATGGGATTTAGCTATTCATATAAAAGAAATACAGGGTGGGCGATATTTAATGCTGAAACAATATCACTCTTTATTTACACATTTGTACAAATATGCGATTTGTTTACGGAAGATAGTACTTCTCTACCGAATTCCACGGTTGTACTTGCTGCTGGATCAACTTTATAGTGGGTTATGAATGTATGAATGGTAGACCAATTAGCTGCTCTGCATATGGTCTCTGGAGAAACTTTCGAGTATGCTGCCCATGATGAGGCTATTCCCCTCGTCGAATGGGCTCTTATTTCTTCAGGTGGCTCCTTGCCCTCCGTTTTATATGCTATTTTAATAGCTCTCACCAACCAAGAGGCAACTGTCCTTGTCGTAGCCGCATGACCCCTCCTGTACCCCACCGGGATAATCAATAGCCTCTGTGTTTTTCGTATCTCTTTTGTTTTTTTCCAGGTAAGTCCTTAATATTGTAGAAATATCGAGAGATTTTGGGTTTTCCATAGTGTCATCTATAAAATTTGGTAAGTGCAATTCCTGGTTAAAATGGTAAGAGGTTGCAACTTTGGGAATAAACTCCTGCACAGTTCTTAGCGTTACCCTATCCTGAAAGAATTGCAAATATGAAACAGCGCAAGACAGTGCTTGTATTTCTGACGTTCTGCGAGCTGAAGTGATCGCTACTAGAAATGCTACCTTAGCTGTTAGATTCTGTAGCGTACATTGTTCTAATGGTTCGAATGGTGGTTTCGTTAGTCCTTTTAATACTAACGGCAGGTCCCATTGTGGATACAAATTCTTTTTTGCCGGTCTTAACTTCGTAACTGCCTTGATAAATTGGATGATTAGAGGGTGGAGTGCCCACCTTTGATCTGTAAGTGCTGATATTGCCGAAATATGCACCTTAAGTGTGTTTACTCCTAGTCCTAGGTCCAGACCCTGTTGGAGAAATTGCAATACTTCTGTCACCCTTGGTTTGTATGGATCTGTCTGATTTTTAATGGCTGTCTCCATAAACTTAGACCATATGCGATAGTAAGTTGAATTTGTTGTGTTCTTCCTTGCCTGGACCAGTGTATCTATTACCTCTTGAGAACAGCCTAATGTTCTCAGTTTTTGCCTCTCAGTTTCCAGGCCATCAATGATAGGATGGCTGGATTGGGGTGCAGAAGCTGTCCCTGAGATAACAGATACCCCATGTCGTACAGATCATTTTGAAGATCTCTGCGTTCAATGACCATTTGTTGTTGTCGTAATGGGTTCGACTGAGGCAGTCTGCTATTGTATTCTGTACTCCTGGAATATGTATTGCCTGTAGCTGCAATAAGTTCTCCTGAGCCCAAGTCATAATAGGTGTGACCTCCTTCAATAGGGTACGACTGCTTGTTCCCCCCTGGTTCCTTATGTAGGCCACCGCTGAGGTGTTGTCTATCCTTATTAGTACCGGTCTGTTCCGGATTCTGTCCGCGAAGTATAGGAGTGCCTTGAATGCTGCTCTCAATTCCAGTATGTTGGCCGATACATTGTGTGTTGCATATCTTCATGTGCCTTGTGCAAATTGATGATTGACGTGTGCCCCCCAGCCTGTCTGACTCACATCCGTTGTTAGGATTAGAGGTGCCTCCATCTGTAAGTAGTGATGGTTCTGTAAATTGCTGAGGTTCCTCCACCAGGTTAGTTGTAATTTTGCAGCTGGATGTATCACTATCTTTTGTCGTAGGTCCTTTCCGTCCCATTGATCCAGAAAGTTTTTCTGGAAGATTCTCATGTTCCACTTTGCCCATTTTATCATCAATATTGTTGACGACATTGTTCCTATAATACGGAGATATTCCCTTGCTTGTAATATTTGTAGCTGTTCTGTCCTCCGTACTAGTGTCACTAGGCCCTGTATCTTGTCCTGTGGCAGTGAAACTGAATTTGCCACGGTATCTATCTCGGCTCCCAGAAAAGTTAGCTTTTGAGTAGGCGTCAAACTGCTTTTTCTCCAATTCACTAACCAGCCGAATTCGCTTAAGGTGTCCAGTTGCACTTTTCTGTGTTGTAGGGCTATGCTCTGCGAAGGGGTTATCAATATTATATCGTATAGGTATGCGTGGATACGCAGTCCCCTTAACCTGAGAAATGCCACAATCGTCACTAGTACCTTGGAAAAGGTCCTGGGTGCTGTGGAGATTCCGAATGGTAGAACTCTGAACTGGTAGTGTTGCTGGCCTATCGCGAATCTGAGATATTTTTGATACTCTTCCTGAATTGGTATGTGGAGGTAGGCATCTGCCAAGTCGACACATAGTAGCCAGTCTGCTAATTGGATTGATGGTAGAATTGTCTGTAACGATTCCATCTTGAACGTTTCTAAGGAGATATAAGAATTTAGTGGTCTTAGGTCCAGTGGCGGCGCCACACTGGGGCTTACCCAGGCTTCAGCCCCAGCTGGCGACTCATTAGCCCCCCTTAAAGCCCCCCCCCCCCCCCCCGCTGCGGCCGAGAGAACTTCCGACCCGACCTACACAAAAGGAGCTGAGCCTGGGTGAGAGGAGGGCTTGGGCTGGCGCTGACCGGACAGTCACCACCCACCAGGGTACTACGTTGTGTGCTGGCGGGCGCTACGCGTGTAAGTGTCAACACTTGACAACGTCTGGCGTCACGTCTCCTCGCCCGCCCGCGCAGCAGCTAGTTTCCGCCGCCAGGAATGACCCGGACAGCGCACACCGCACAGGACTGAAGGCTGTAGCCGAGTCAGCCAGCCAGCCAGCCCCCAGAGCTCAGCAGCGCACAACAGCCGGACTCGGAACTCCGACAGCACGGCAGCTCAAGGTGGGTGGTCGTGGGTGTCCTGTCCCGGCTGTCCGTCCTCCTGTCCACTTCAGCCAGCCCAATTATTTTTTTTTTGCAGCTGAGCCATGCACCAGGTCAGCACAGCACCACTACCAACTAGGCCTGACTGTGAGAGGGAAGGGGGGGTGCAGCCTTCCCACCCACCACCAGCCCTGAGGCCTCCCCACCACCGGGCAGGCCTGAGCTGTGCTGCGGCCCCCAGCCCACCACCACCAGCCACGCCTTAGCTGCCCTGGGGGGCCCCCAGCCCACCACCACCAGCCAGGCCTGAGCTGCCCTGGGGCCCCCAGCCCACCACCACCAACCAGGCCTGAGCTGCCCTGGGCCCCCAGCCCACCACCACCAGCCAGGCCTGAGCTGCCCTGGGGACCCCAGCCCACCAGCCACGCAGCCATGAGGCCACCAGCCCACCACCAGCCAGGCTTGAGGTGCCCTGGGGCCCCCAGCCCACCACCACCAGCCTGACTACATATACTGGGGACAGCTATACGCCTGGCTACATATACTGGGGAAATCTATACACCTGGCTACCTATGCTGGGGACACTGGCTGTCTGTCATTATGTGCATTTACTGGTGAAAAGTTGTCTCTTATGTGCATTTACTGGGGAAATGCTGTCTGTCATTATGTGCAAACTGGTGAAAAGTTGTCCCTTATGTGCATTTACTGCGGAAACGCAGTCTGTCATTATGTGAATTAACTGGTGAAAAGCTGTCTCTTATGTGCATTTAATGGAGAAACTGTCTGTCATTACATGCATTAACTGGTGAAAAGCAGGCTCTTATGTGCATTTACTGCGGAAACGCAATCTGTCATGACGTGCATTAACTGGTGAAAAGCTGTCCCTTTATGTGCATTTACTGCATAAACGCAGTCTGTCATTATGTGCATTAACTGGTGAAAAGCTGTCTCTTATGTGCATTTAATGGGGAAACGCTGTCTGTCATTACGTGCATTAACTGCTGAAATGCTGATTCTTATGTGCATTTACTGGTGAAAGGCTACCTGTCATTATGTGCGTTTACTTCATTTTTTTTTCATGTAACTACGTTAGCTGGTACAACTACATTACAGTTTGCTCCGCCCACATGACATCATGACCACACCCAATTCTTCACCGCGGCGCAAATCCCCCCCCCCCCCAAGCCCGGCCTGCCAGCCCTCGTGCCCCCTTTGAGTCCCCCCAAAAATCTGAAGCTGGAGCCGCCACTGCTTAGGTCTAACACCGGACGGAGATCGCCACTCTTTTTCTTGACAAAAAAAAAGTGGGGAGTAGAAGCCTCGGAATCTTTGTCGTTGTGGAACCTCTGTGACCGCCTCCTTGCTCACTAGCTCATCTACATACTGGAACAATATGTCTTTGTGGTGCTGCGAAACTGGTATATTTGTACCCTGGAAGTGGTGTGGAGGGAACTCCTGCTTGAAATGCCATGAATGGCCCTTCTTGATGGTATTGTTCACCCAGGGATCGTCTATCAACTTCGCCCACACCCGAGAGTATTTGTTTAGTCTCCCTCCTACCTTCTCTGTGTGGGCGGGCGTCTCCTCAGAATGACTTGGACGGTTGGGGGGTAGAATTAGTATTTCTGTGCTTGTTATATTTTGCAATTTGCGTCTGCCCACTCTGCCATTGGCGACAAAAATTGCGGCCAAATCTGTTTGTGTTATATTCCCTGAATCTGGATTGATAATTTGATCTATTTCCTGTGGGACGTTGTTTCCTCTGGCGAGAGACCTACCACCCGTTACTTTCTTAATAGCTGAATCAAGTTTTTCGCCGAATAAATTTTTCCCGTCGAAAGGAATTTTACACCATGTTACCTTGGAGTTTGTGTCCGCCGACCAAGGTTTTAGCCACATGGCTCTTTTGGAGGTAACCGAATTAAACATTGCGCGCGCCGAACACCTAAGAATGTCAAACGAAGCCACGCCGACAAAATCCGCCGCTACCCGAAAATCCTCTAAAGCTGAGCAGAGAGATTCCTTGTCAAGGTCTGCCTGGATTGCTCCCTCTAAATTGTCCGCCCATGATCTTAAAGCTTTAGCAACAGAAGTTTTTTTTGTTTTTTTAAATTATTTTTATTTGTTTTAGGCATGACAAACAAACTCAGACACCGCTTCTCCGCACACAGGCGGGAGGGCATCTGTACAAACATAACAACACAACACAGTATGGGACAGAAGTCCCTAACAGAAGAAGACCATCACTTCTCTCAACCACCCACCCCAGCCCGCCACCCACCTCCCCCCCACCAGTGTAGCACCCCGGTTTAGCCAGGTCACAGCAAGCCAAAGATCCAGGTACATTAGTTCAGTTGGATTCTATTTTATCCGTCCAAGGCTTCTAAATTCTTGTAAACTTTTGTGGGCATCCTCTGGCTGTATATGCAGCCTTATACAATGGTAGGGAGTTGTTTATGAGCGATTTCCACTATTGTACGGTCGGGGGGTCCACCCCTTTCCAGTTCAGGACAATGGCTTTCCTGTAGTAGAACAGAGTAAGACCAAGTCAGTGGCAGACACAGCCAGCAGTGGGCCCCTGTGCAAAATTGTAATTGTGGGCCCCTTACGTCAAAATATGGGCGTGGCTACAACCCAAAAATAGGTGTGGATAGAACCTGCAAAAAATGGGCGTGGCAATGACCGGATGAGGGCGGAGCTAACTGTAACTTAAAGCGAACCCGGGGTGAGGGTTTATTTCCTTTTAAACAATACTAGTTGCCTGGCGGCCCTGCTGATCTATTTGGCTGCAGTAATAAACTGAATTACACCAGCAACAAGCATGCAGCTAATCTTCTCAGTTCTGACAATATTGTCAGAAACCCCTGACCTGCTGCATGCTTGTTCAGGGTCTATGGTTGAAAGAATAAGAGGCAGAGGACCAGCACGGCAGCCAGGCAACTGGTATTGCTTAAAAGGAGAGAAATATGGCAGCCTCAAGATTATTCTCACCTCAGGTTCCCTTGAAAAGTGCAACGCAAAGACAGTGGGCCCAAGTTTTGGTGACCCTTTCCCCAGAAAATTCACATAATTGTGCAGGTTTTCTCAAGAAAATACACATCATGTCGGCAGATATGCCCAGAAAATACGTGCAATCATGTCGGCAGATATGCCCTGAAAATACGTGCAATCATTTCGGCAGATATGCCCAAAAAATACGTGCAATCATTTCGGCAGATATGCCCAGAAAATACGTGCAATTAAGTCGGCAGATATGTCCAGAAAATACATGCAATCAAGTCGGCAGATATGCCCAGAAAATACGTGCAATCAAGTCGGCAGATATGCCCAGAAAATACGTGCAATCAAGTCGGCAGATATGCCCAGAAAATATGTGCAATTATGTCGTCAGATATGCCCAGAAAATACGTGCAATCAAGTCGGCAGATATGCCCAGAAAATACGTGCAATCATGTCGGCAGATATGCCCAGAAAATACGTGCAATCATTTCGGCAGATATGCCCAGAAAATACGTGCAATCATTTCGGCAGATATGCCCAGAAAATACGTGCAATCAAGTTGGCAGATATGCCCAGAAAATACGTGCAATCAAGTCGGCAGATATGCCCAGAAAATACGTGCAATCAAGTCGGCAGCTATGCCCAGAAAATACGTGCAATCAAGTCGGCAGATATGCCCAGAAAATACGTGCAATCATGTCGGCAGATATGCCCAGAAAATACATGCAATCATGTCGGCAGATTTGCGCAGAAAATACATGCAATCATGTGGCAGACCTGCCCAGAACATACACCTGCTAATATAAATAAAAAAACAAAAACATTTACTCACCTGCAGCAGCAGACCTCCTGTCCCAGCCTCCATCCGGCGCGCAGCTCCCATGGGTGGTTGTGTGGATAGGTAGCCTGGTGGGTGGGTGAGTGGGTGGGTGAGTGGGTTGGTAGCCTGGTGGGTGGGTGGGTAGGTAGCCTGGTGGGTAGGTAGCCTGGTGGGTGGGTTGGTAACTAGCCCGGTAGGTAGGTAGGTAGCCTGGTGGGTGGGTAGGTAGGTAGCCTGGTGGGTGGGTAGCCTGGTGGGTGGGTTGGTAACTAGCCCGGTAGGTAGCCGGGTGGGTGGTTAGGTAGGTAGCCTGGTGGGTGGGTAGGTAGGTAGCCTGGTGGGTGGGTGGGTAGGTAGGTAGCCGGGTGGGTGGGTAGCCGGGTGGGTGGGTAGGTAGCCGGGTGGGTGGGTTGGTAACTAGCCCGGTAGGTAGCCGGGTGGGTGGTTAGGTAGGTAGACGGGTGGGTAGGTAGGTAGCCGGGTGGGTGGTTAGGTAGGTAGTCGGGTCCGTAGGTAGGTAGGAAGCCTGGTGGGTGGGTAGGTAGCCGGGTGGGTAGGTAGGAAGCCTGGTGGGTGGGTAGGTAGCCGGGTGGGTAGATAGGTAGGAAGCCTGGTGGGTGGTTAGGTAGTCGGGTGGGTAGGTAGGTAGGAAGCCTGGTGGGTGGGTAGGTAGCCAGGTGGGTAGGTAGGAAGCCTGGTGGGTGGGTAGGTAGCCGGGTGGGTAGGTAGGTAGGAAGCCTGGTGGGTGGTTAGGTAGTCGGGTGGGTAGGTAGGTAGGAAGCCTGGTGGGTGGGTGGGTAGGTAGCCGGGTGGGTAGGTGGTTAGGTAGCCGGGTGGGTAGGCAGGTAGCCCTTTTAGTAGCTATCCGGGTGGGGGGCCCGACTCCTATCCTCCCTCCCCTTCCTTCCTCACCTCGGAGGGCCCCCCTCCCGATATGCGCGGCAGGAGAGCGAGCGGCAAATACAGGAAGTCTTCGGCTCTCCAGGCAGATGCTAGAGGGCTCCGCCGCTTGGTCTCCAATATGTCTCCAAGCTGGAGACATATTGGAGACCAAGCGGCGGAGCCCTCTAGCGCATGCCTGGAGACCCGGATTTGCCGCTCTCCTGCCGCGCATACCGGGAGGGGGGCCCCCGAGGTGAGGGAGGGAGGATAGGAGTCGGGGCCCCCCGGGGGAAAAATAATAAAAAATATATATATAAAAAAAATAAAATAAATACTTAATGGGCCCCTGAAGAAAACGGAACTTCAGGGGCCCTCGTGCGGCGGCACGGCCTGCACGGCCGTATGTCCGCCTCTGGACCAAGTAGTGTTCTTTGGGCTCTCCTTGGAGCAAGCGAGGAGGTCAGGCCCAAAAGGCACCAAGTTGGGTCTGGTTGATCGTGATATGGGAGACTTGGGATATAAAATTGCATACATGTGTCCATAGAGGCGTAAGCCTAGGGCAACTCCAGAAAATATGGGTAAAATCAGCTTGTGGAGAATTTCAACGCCAGCAGGTGCTGTTGTGTGACCCATCAAGCTTGGCCAATCTGGCAGGCGTTAGGTAGGCGCTATGTAATATTTTGAACTGGATCAGTCTGTCTCTGGTAGCTATTAAATGCTGAAACGGTACAATCCATGCGTCCTCCCAGTCCTCATCGTCTATAAGCAGAGTTATGTCCATCCATGGAGCTTTGAAGACTGAAACGTGAGGCTCAGTTCAGTGGCGGACATACGGCCGTGCAGGCCGCACGAGGGCCCCTGAAGTTCCGTTTTCCCTTCAGGGGCCCATTAAGTATTTTTTTTTTTTAATATATATATTTTTTATTATTTTTCCCCCGGGGGGCCCCGACTCCTATCCTCCCTCCCTCCCTCCCTCACCTCGGAGGCCCCCCTCCCGGTATGCGCGGCGGGAGAGCGGCAAATCCGGGTCTCCAGGCATGCGCTAGAGGGCTCCGCCGCTTGGTCTCCAATATGTCTCTAGCTTGGAGACATATTGGAGACCAAGCGGCGGAGCCCTCTAGCGTCTGCCTGGAAGCCGAAGACTTCCTGTATTTGCCGCTCGCTCTCCCGCCGCGCATATCGGGAGGGGGGCCCTCCAAGGTGAGGAAGGAAGGGGAGGGAGGGAGGATAGGAGTCGGGCCCCCCACCCGGATAGCTACTAAAAGGGCTACCTGCCTACCCACCCGGCTACCTAACCACCTACCCACCCGGCTACCTACCCACCCACCAGGCTTCCTACCTACCTACCCACCCGACTACCTAACCACCCACCAGGCTTCCTACCTACCTACCCACCCGGCTACCTACCCACCCACCAGGCTTCCTACCTACCTACCCACCCGACTACCTAACCACCCACCAGGCTTCCTACCTACCTACCCACCCGGCTACCTACCCACCCACCAGGCTTCCTACCTACCCACCCACCAGGCTTCCTACCTACCTACCCACCCGGCTACCTACCTAGCCACCCACCCGGCTACCTACCTACCCACCCGTCTACCTACCTAACCACCCACCCGGCTACCTACCGGGCTAGTTATCAACCCACCCATTAGGCTACCTACCCACCCACCCGGCTACCCACCCACCCGGCTACCTACCTACCCACCCACCCACCAGGCTACCTACCTACCCACCCACCAGGCTACCTACCTAACCACCCACCCGGCTACCTACCGGGCTAGTTACCAACCCACCCACCAGGCTACCCACCCACCAGGCTACCTACCTACCCACCCACCCACCAGGCTACCTACCTACCCACCCACCAGGCTACCTACCTACCTACCGGGCTAGTTACCAACCCACCCACCAGGCTACCTACCCACCAGGCTAGTACCTACCCACCCACCCACCCACCAGGCTACCAACCCACTCACCCACCCACTCACCCACCCACCAGGCTACCTATCCACACAACCACCCATGGGAGCTGCGCGCCGGATGGAGGCTGGGACAGGAGGTCTGCTGCTGCAGGTGAGTAAATGTTTTTGTTTTTTTATTTATATTAGCAGGTGTATGTTCTGGGCAGGTCTGCCACATGATTGCATGTATTTTCTGCGCAAATCTGCCGACATGATTGCATGTATTTTCTGGGCATATCTGCCGACTTGATTGCACGTATTTTCTGGGCATATCTGCCGACTTGATTGCACGTATTTTCTGGGCATATCTGCAGACTTGATTGCACGTATTTTCTAGGCATATCTGCCGACTTGATTGCACGTATTTTCTGGGCATATCTGCTGACCTGATTGCACGTATTTTCTGGGCATATCTGCCGACTTGGTTGCACGTATTTTCTGGGCATATCTGCCGACTTGATTGCACGTATTTTCTGGGCATATCTGCCGACTTGATTGCACGTATTTTCTGGGCATATCTGCCGACTTGATTGCACGTATTTTCTGGGCATATCTGCCGAAATGATTGCACGTATTTTTGGGCATATCTGCCGAAATGATTGCACGTATTTTCTGGGCATATCTGCCGACATGATTGCACGTATTTTCTGGGCATATCTGCCGACTTGATTGCACGTATTTTCTGGGCATATCTGCCGACATGATTGCACGTATTTTCTGGGCATATCTGCCGACTTGATTGCACGTATTTTCTGGGCATATCTGCCGACTTGATTGCACGTATTTTCTGGGCATATCTGCCGACTTAATTGCACGTATTTTCTGGGCATATCTGCCGACATGATTGCACGTATTTTCTGGGCATATCTGCCGACATGATGTGTATTTTCTTGAGAAAACCTGCACAATTATGTGAATTTTCTGGGGAAAGGGTCACCAAAACTTGGGCCCACTGTCTTTGCGTTGCACTTTTCAAGGGAACCTGAGGTGAGAATAATCTTGAGGCTGCCATATTTCTCTCCTTTTAAGCAATACCAGTTGCCTGGCTGCCATGCTGGTCCTCTGCCTCTTATTCTTTCAACCATAGACCCTGAACAAGCATGCAGCAGGTCAGGGGTTTCTGACAATATTGTCAGAACTGAGAAGATTAGCTGCATGCTTGTTGCTGGTGTAATTCAGTTTATTACTGCAGCCAAATAGATCAGCAGGGCCGCCAGGCAACTAGTATTGTTTAAAAGGAAATAAACCCTCACCCCGGGTTCGCTTTAAGTTACAGTTAGCTCCGCCCTCATCCGGTCATTGCCACGCCCATTTTTTGCCGCAGGTTCTATCCACACCAGTTTTTTGCGCCGCAGGTTGTAGCCACGCCCATATTTTGACGTAAGGGGCCCACAATTACAATTTTGCACAGGGGCCCACTGCTGGCTGTGTCCGCCACTGGGTAGCCCATAGGTAACTCCACTCTACGGAGTCGAAGGCCTTCTGTATATCAATAAAGGCCAGGGCCTTGGGGGTTGGAGAGTCTGCGCTGAGTTGTATATGCGTGAAGAGCCTTCTAAGATTTATGTCAGTCGTCTTATTGGGGATGAATCCTGTCTGATCTGGGCTGATGAGCACTGTAATGATTTGGTTTAACCTCAAAGTAATAATTTTGGTTAGCACCTTAAGGTTATTATTGAGTAGGGAAATTGGTCTATATGATTGGCATTCAAGGGGGTCTTTGTCCGGCTTAGGGATAAGTATTAGGTGGGCTTGATAAAATGAGGGAGGGAGGGAGCCGTCCTTGAGAGAAGAGTTATATATAGTCTGAAGTTTAGGGGCGATGATTCGGGAATATTTTTTATAAAATTCGATTGGGATGCCATCTGGGCCAGGAGATTTATTACAGGGGAAGGAGGCAATGGCGTCTATTATTTCGTCCTCTTGGATATCTGTTTCAAGGATCTGTGCTTGCTCAGGGGACAACGTGGGGAGGTCTATTTGGTTTAGGTGGCCATTCATGATAGCTTGGGTGCTCGTGAAATGAGATTTATAGAGGTCAGCATAAAAGTTTTGGAAACACTCTACTATGAGGCCGGGGACAGAGGTTGTGCCACCTGAGGGAAGTTTAATTTCTGGTATAACTGATTGAGCAGCCTGGTCTCTAGAAATATTCGCTAGCAGCTTACCATTTTTATCACCTTTTTCGAATATTTCCTGTCGCCACTCTGTGAGGGAAGCTTTAGTGATATCTGTCACGTGAAGATTTAGGTTGCGTTTTGCTTGCATTAACTGCATGAAATCAGAGGGAGTGCCAGAATTGGCAAAGTTTTGTGAAGCCTCAGACTCAGCAGTCTGTAGGTTCGACATTTTTTGATGAAACTCTTTCCTATGTGTGCTAATTTGGGAGATGTATTCACCTCTCAGAGTGGCCTTAAATGCATCCCATACCATTATATTGCTTGCAGAACCCTCATTAATCTCCCAGTATGACTGAATGATCGGTGACATATGTTTACTTATATTGTCGTCTGAGATCCACTTTGGGTCAAGCCTCCAGATACCTTTATTAGCAGTGTATTTAAGGGAAATGTTAATTTCAAGCGGGGCGTGGTCTGAAAGCCCGCTTGGTAGATAGTCGGCAGAGGTGACACTAATCACGAGATCTGCACTTCCAAACGCCAGATCGATCCGAGAGGCGGATTTGTGGGTTGTGGAAAAGTATGAGTATGAGGTTTTGGAGGAGTTCTTCCACCTCCATAGTTCAGTTAGGGAGAGGGCGGAAGCCCAGTTAACTAATTCTGGGTTTGCAGATCTGGTGGGGTTAGAGGTATCGCGTGCCGGGTCTAAGATTGCATTATAATCTCCTATAAGGAGTAGTTTTGCAGGGAGAAATTTAGAAATTTTAGCACTAAGTTCCATAAACAGTGGAGGTTGGAGGTTAGGAGGTGCATATACGCCTATAAGGCAGTATGTCTCATTATGAATTTGTAGCTTTAGGATAACGTATCTGCCGTCCTTATCAACCTCCGAGGAAAGGACTTTGCAGGCTATGGCCTTGCTGATCAGGATGGAGACGCCCCTCGAGAAAGTGGAATGGAAGACCTTCTGAGTCCATGAGCGACGTAGCGAGCGGAGACGGTCGCCAATCATGTGGGTCTCAAGTAGGATAAGTATGTGTGGCTTATACTTTTGAATGTACTGAAACATTAGAGAGCGCTTGAATGCGGAGCCGAGGCCCCAAACATTCCACGAGATTACTCTCAGAGGGGTCTCCATCCTGACTCAGCAGCACATATGTATGGGCGTGTGATGAGGTACATTATGGCGGGAGGCCATGGCAGGGAGGGAGTAGCGGCAGAAACAGCATGGATGGAGGGAGGGAAAAAGATGGCGATGGTCATCATAAAGAGTACACACATTAACCCCATACGCAACAAGCATATGTATAACATAACCCCTGCTGCAATACCAAAGAAAGAAAGTACGCAGTCTTGTATCCCAACAAACAGTAACATTAGCACCTGGATGTTATATTAAGACCCTGGGTGCCCAAGAAAGTAGGTAGTAGTGTCCTTAGGCAGTCCCGAGATCCGTAATATGCATTAATTAACGGTAAAAGACAACATAATACTGAATACGAGAGCACATGGTATAGCATATATAATGATCAATAATTAGAGCGGCAATACTATACTTATCGACACAGGCTTAAAAAGGGGGAAGCACTATACCCGATCAGATGGTGTCTAGCCAGTCATTGATGTCCTGAGAAATTTTGTGGAGCCCCCATGCACCACTCGAAGCTTTGAAGGGAAAAGCATGCTGTATTTTAGTTCTTTTCCCCGCAGGCGTTTCTTGACCTCCATAAAGGATTTGCGCTGTTTTCGAATTTCAGCGGAGAAATCCGGAAAGAGCATAACTTTCGCATTTTCGTACACAAGCTCTTGCTGCTTTCTGGCTTCTGTTAGGATTAAGTCTCGGTCTTTGTAATTTAGGAGCCGCGCCAGGAATGGACGCGGGAGAGAGCCAGGTGGGAGCGGGCGAGAGGGTGGGAGATTTGTTAGGCCCAAAAGGGATTTGAAGAATACCTCCGCAAACTCTGCTGGGTTGTCCCCTTCAATTCCTTCCGGCCCCAGGACACGTACATTGTTGCGCCGGAGCCTATTCTCTGCATCCACCGAGCGGTCCATGAGCTGTTTCACCTGCTGTTTGAGGGTTCTGATGTCAGTGGAATGTGTGGCAGTTGTATCCTCATTATCTGAGACTCGGCGCTCAACCTCCGCTGTTCGCGCCCTGAGCTTGTCCGTGTCCTGGCGGATTAACTGGATGTCTGCCTCAACCTTGTCCAGCTTGGTGGTGAGGGCAACTCGGGAGGCAGTAATTGCTTCCAGGATGACTGCTGTGCTTGCGGACGAGTGCGGCTCCTCTCCGGCCTCCGCCATCATGACTGTGTTATGGCGGCTGCTGGTCACGTGGCAGCACTGCGTGCATGAGTTACATGCGTCTGTAGAGTTTTTGTTTCCAGCTTTTTTGTTTTCAGCTTTTTTTGGGGGCATGACACCTCGTTCGACTCCCAACACCCTCAGGAAACCAGCCGCCGGTATTAGATGAATGAAAATTGCCTTTTTTTCAGGATTTTTGCAGGATGGTTACGGAGCCTCAGGAGTGCACGTCCTCTTCCTCTTACATCCGGACACACCCCCCAGCAACAGAAGTTAATGCTATGGCCGGGCAACAGGCTCCGCCTATATTTGTATAATTTTTCTTAAGATCAGTATCTACTTTTCGTTCCATTACGTCCTTAAAGGCTACTGCGTCCTCTGACGGAAGGGTCACGTGTTTGGCCAATCGGGCCACCGCCGCGTCGATCACAGGGGGTGAATCTAGTTGCTGAGGTAAATCACCTTCTAACGGATACATCTTAGATAATCTATTTGATAGGGATACTTTTCTCTCCACTTTAGACCATTCGTCGCTGAAAAGTTCAGAGACCTCGTCCATTATAGGAAATGTTACTGTAGATTTTTTTAGATGGGGGTAGTAGCGTCTAGATTTTGCAGGTGGTTCTGATTGATCCTCCCACTGTATCGCCTCTTTTACTGATTTAATGAAGGGGTTAACTAATGCAAAATCAAATCCCATGCTTAAAGAGAATCTGTATTGTTAAAATCACACAAAAGTAAACATACCAGTGCGTTAGGGGACATCTCCTATTACCCTCTGTCACAATTTCGCCGCTCCCCGCCGCATTAAAAGTGGTTAAAAACAGTTTTTAAAAGTTTGTTTATAAACAAACAAAATGGCCACCAAAACAGGAAGTAGGTTGATGTACAGTATGTCCACACATAGAAAATACATCCATACACAAGCAGGCTGTATACACCCTTCCGTTTGAATCTCAAGAGATCATTTGTGTGTTTCTTTCCCCCTGCATATCTCATGCACTGAAGTTTCAGGCTGCTCTCTTCTTCCTGCAAACAGCTTTGCCCTTGTCTGTAATTCCTCACTATGTGAAAGCCCAGCCAGCTCAGAGGACGATTTATCCAGCTTGTAAAAGATAAGAGAGAAGAGAGAAGCTGCTCTAATCTAAATAACACACAGGCAGTGTGCATAGAGGGGCCTGGAAGGGGGAGTTCATAGCAGAACCACAACACTGAAGAACTTGGCAGCCTTCCAGACACAGGCTGACAAGTCTGACAAGAGAGAGATAAGTTGATTTATTACAGAGACTGTGATAGTACAAAGTGCTGCAGTAAGCCAGAACACATTAGAATAGCTTTTGGAACTTGTAGGATGATAAAAAACAGGATGCAATTTTTGTTACGGAGTCTCTTTAAGTTATCCTCATCAGTCTGTTCGTCCTCAACCGGGTACTTATCCTCCTCTGTATTAAAACTCTGTGCTAAGGTAGAAGCTGTGTGTTCCATTAGTGTTTACTGCACTATGTCCTTAATTAACGCTGGCAAGTCAGGGCTGGGGGTTTCCTTCTCTTTGGGTAAAGTATAGAAGCAGTCTGCGCATACAAGTTTACCTGGGAGTGGATAATCACCGCATGCCCAACAGTATATCTTTTTATTTTCTGATCTAGGCTGCTGGGAACTGGAGTTATTTTTAGATGAGGATCCCTTGCTAGATCCGGAAGATGATCTCTGAGTCTGAGTACTTCTGGGAGTCTCAGTAGAAGAACCCGCATTTTGAGGGCTGTAGTAATAGACAAAACAAAGAGATTCCTTTGTCAGTAATCACCTCTTTTACCTACCTATATACCTACCCTCTAAGGACTCTTACCCATTGTCATTGTGCTGGTCTGTATGCTGGGGCTGAGAATTAGGATCCATATCTGCAGATAGTATATTCTCTGCAAAATATAGGTATTATAATCAGGATGTATCACTTCAAAAACGTTCTGGGGAGTCTATCATACAAAATGCCCACCTTAGTGTACTGTGCATCAGCCTGGCCGACCAACGTTTTATACAGAGCCTATTATTTGAAACATAATGGTACCTAATATAAGCATTCTAAATACACATAAATAGTAGTGGTTGTTGGGAGGTTCCGATCACTCCCCCTACCTCTTCCAGAACGCCTGCTTGCTTTGTTGGTCCGCATCTTTGTGGGAGCTGTATCGCTCTTTTATTACCGGCTCGGCATCTTCCTTGTGCGCAGAGCGCCTGTGCGTGACGCATTTCCGGTTCCTGTATGTGCTGGAGCGCAGGGCCGGAAGTAGGAAGTCACTCCTCCATATTGGCTGCAGTGGAACGCATACTGCGCGCTCCCTGCCGTCCGGCTCCCTGAACAAGGTACAACTCCAGATATAGGGCTGCGTAAGCCATGTAATTCGTCCTCGCTAGGACGGCAGCCCTCACGCCCCACAGACCAGCAGAAGGGGCCTCTTGTCAACACACTCCTTTAGAGGTTACTAGAGCAAGAGCATCGCTAAGGAGAGGGACAGAACCTGAGCGGAGGCTGCCAAGAAAACAGCCAGGTAAGAGTAAAAATAAAAATAGAAGCTTGTCCTTTCTGTGTGCTCAGTCCTGAGGGAATTGGACAGGTGAAAAAAAGCAGTAAGGCAGGCAGCCATCTTTGAATTTATAGCTACATGTCCTGAGGGGGTTAGGGGGCAGGGCTAACCCATGGTATGCTGACGGGGATTTGTATAGGAAAAGGTTATTTCTTTCTTTCTTTTTTGTCAAGCTCCTCAGCCTGAAACTAAACCTGGGCCACTGTGGATTGCAAAGACTTCTGAGCCTGCCTGGGATCACTGTAGGTTAGCTAAATAATGTCCTAGATTGCCTTGCTTGTCTGTGTTGAAGCTCTAAGAAGAGTGTAGTTGTGGAGTTTTGGATTTCATAACAAAATTTATTTGCAGCGTCTAAGACAGATATTTATGTAAAAAAAAGGGTGCCTGGTAAACAGGGCCCTAAAGATGACCTCTAGTAGCATATCAGTAAAATTACAGATTTTCTTCTACTTAACCACTTGAGGACCCACCCTTTACCCCCCCTTAAAGAGAACCATAGATGAAGCAACCTCATGTATTTTACCTTATAAATCAGTGGGAACATGACAGTAAACACCTAATCTGCTCTTTGTTACATTGTTCTCTGTTTAATTTGCCTGTTATCACCTCTAAGATAAGAATCCCGACTAAGCAGTCGGTCTGGCTTTGCTACAGAATAATTATAGCTGAGACTGTGTTCTTTGCTGTCTTCAAGTCCAAGCCTGCCCCCTGCTGGCTTTGCTCAGGAATCATTATAGCTGAGTCATTATAGCAAAGCCAGAATCAATGCTCAGTCCGGGATTCTTATCTCAGCTAGATAACAGACACTTTTAGCAGTGAGGATGGAACAGAGAGCATGGTAAATGTTTTCTCTAATGTTCCCACTGATTTCTATGGTAAAATACACAAGGGTGCTTCGTCTCTGGTTCACTTTAAGGACCAGCGCTGGTTTGATTGATCTGTGCTGGGTGGGCTCTGCAGCCCCCAGCACAGATCAGGGTGCAGGCAGGGAGATCAGATTGCCCCCCTTTTTTCCCCCCTATGGGGATGATGTGCTGGGGGGGTCTGATCTCTCCTGCCTGCTGTGGGTGGCGGGGGGGGCACCTCAAAGCCCCCCTCCGCGGCGAAATTCCCCCCTCCCTCTCCTACCTGCTGCCTCCCCCGGGAGATCTGGGCTGCACAGGACGCTATCCGTCCTGTGCAGCCAGTGACAGGACGTCCCCTGTCACATGGCGGCGATCCCCGGCCGCTGATTGGCCGGGGATCGCCGATCTGCCTTACGGCGCTGCTGCGCAGCAGCGCCGTACAAATGTAAACAAAGCGGATTATTTCCGCTTGTGTTTACATCTAGCCTGCGAGCCGCCATCGGCGGCCCGCAGGCTATTCACGGAGCCCCCCGCCGTGATTTGACAGGAAGCAGCCGCTCGTACGAGCGGCTGCTTCCTGATTAATTAGGCTGCAGCTGGCGACGCAGTACTGCGTCGCTGGTCCTGCAGCTGCCACTTTGCCGACGCACGTTATGAGTGTGCGGTCGGCAAGTGGTTAAATATGATAGTAAAATATCAGTAATCTTTACCGATATTTTACCATGAGCTAGCCTAGCCCTACTACGACACCGAACCCTTCCTCCTTCAATGCCTAAGGGCCCGTTTAATCCACAGTTTCCTCGCAGGCAAATCGTGCTGGGAAACTCTGCCATAGGGTACAATGGCGCCACCAGCTGAATCGTTTGTGCTAGCGATTCGTCAGACATTGCCATCTGAAATGGTGCGGAGGGCTGCGAATCTCATAGCCGTGCACGGCAGAGCTGATGGGATTTGTCTGCGTAGCCACAGACCCGGAAGTGCCGCTGTGTCTCTCGCAGACGCGTGCAGCTCTAGTGGAAACAGGCCCTAACCCTAAGAACCCCCTGGTGGTGCTCAACTTTATCCCCTGTGCCTACCCTAACCTATCCAACCCCCCCCCCCCCCCCCCGGTGCCTACCCTCAACTCCTAAGGACCCTCTACACACACATTCCTGACACTATTGACACACAACTCCTATCCATGACCCCTGATGCTTTTGCCGCAATGTTAAAAGCAGTGATTAGTGGTTATAATGGTAAATTGCGGCTATAAACCTCGGACAATTTGGGTGCCCAAATTACCGTTCATATTAATGTATATATATATATATATATATATATATATATATATATATATATATATATATATGTGTGTCTATGTATGTGTGTATGGTGTAGTGTATGTTTCATAGTCTAGGGCCAATTTGGGGGGAAGCCAATTCATTTATCCTGATCTTACAGGATGAGTTCCAGTCAGTCAAGTCCTGCCACCATCTTGGTTTACTATGGCAGCTGCATGTAATCTCAAAAAAAAAAGTATTCTCTAATGGTCTTCTGTGCGAGCCAGATGCCAGGGTTTCTCTTCCTTCTCATAGACTTGTTTAATATCCAGAGTTGGCTAAAAAAACTAAGCTCTTACCTTATCCTTCTACTACATAAATTTGGTAAGATTGTACAATCAAGATTGTATCACTAATGGGCACCTTTAGCTACCCAGTAAGTATAATAGATTAATTTCTGTGCTGTGCAGGTAATTTGCATAGCATGTCATCCAGGGCCGTTTCTACTGCCGTGCGGCCTGTGCCGCCGCACTGAGCGCTGCTGGGAGGGGGGCGCTGTGATGAAGGGAGGAGCCGCAGCCGCGGGGAGGGCAGCCCGACCTCTCCCTCCCTCTCCCCGGGCCGCCCTCCATGCGATCTCCCCTCGGACTGCAGAGTAATGCGCAGGGAAGCGCTGTGCATAACTACTCACCTCGCTGGCTCCAAGCGCTGCTCTCTCGCCGCCAGTCTCATCTCTCCATACACGCTGATACACGCTGCTTCCTGTTTAGCCGGAAGCAGCGTGTGTGTGTATCAGCGTCTATGGAGAGATGAGACTGGCGGCGAGAGAGCAGCCCTTGGAGCCAGCGAGGTGAGTAGTTATGCACAGCGCTTCCCTGCTGCATTACTCTGCAGTCCGAGGGGAGATTGCATGGAGGGCGGCCCGGGGAGAGGGAGGGAGAGATCGGGCTGCGGCTCCCCCCTCCATCATGGGGGGCACCTACCTAACCTATACTGGGGCAGCTACCTATCTAACCTATCCTGGGGGGCACCTACCTATCTAACCTATACTGGGGGGCACCTACCTATCTAACCTATACTGGGGGGCAGCTACCTATTTAACCTATACTGGGGGCACCTACCTAACCTATATTGGGGCAGCTACCTATCTAACCTATCCTGGGGGGCACCTACCTATCCTGGGGGGCACCTACCTAACCTATACTGGGGGCAGCTACCTATCTAACCTATACTGGGGGGCACCTACCTAACCTATATTGGGGCAGCTACCTATCTAACCTATCCTGGGGGGCACCTACCTATCTAACCTATACTGGGGGGCAGCTACCTATCTAACCTATCATGGGGTGCACCTACCTATCTAACCTATACTTGGGGGCAGCTACCTATCTAACCTATACTGGGGGGCACCTACCTAACCTATATTGGGGCAGCTACCTATCTAACCTATCCTGGGGGGCACCTACCTATCTAACCTATACTGGGGGGCAGCTACCTATCTAACCTGGGGGGCAGCTACCTAATCTAACCTATACTGAGGGGGCAGCTACCTAATCTAACCTATACAGGGGGGCACCTACCTATCTAACCTATACTGGGGGGCAGCTACCTATCTAACCTATAGTGGGATCATTAACCTATCCAACCTGTATTGGGGGCACCTACCTAGCCTATACAGGTAACAACTATTCTGGCTACCTATATTAGAGGCACCCACCTAACTAACCTGTACTGGGGGCACCTACTACCTATATAATTTATACCAAGGACACCTGCCTATCTAACCTATACTGGGGGCAACTATACTGGCTACCTATACTGGAAGCATCTACCTGGCTAACCTATACCGGAGGCAACTATACTGGCTCACCTATACCTGGCTACCTATACTGAGGGGACCTATAGCTGGCTACCTATTCTGGGGGAATCTATACTGAGTGCAACTAGACCTGGCTAACCTATACTGCGGGCACCCATACCTTGCTGCGGGGGGGGGGGAGGCGCAATTTTTACACCCTCGCCCTGGGTGCATTTTAGCCTAGAAACTGCACTATTACATTTGTTTCACTTGCTTATAGAATGAAGAGTGAAATGATGGATAACAGCAGTTTTGTTTCCAGAGAAATGACTCAGTTCACCAGGGCACTGTCTGCAGCATCACTGACAAGCTTTGCTCGATAGGTTTCAGTTTCGTTTCTCAGAAAGAAAGATTGTTTGTTCCCATAGAGGCATGTGCCTTTCCCCTAGTAACTGCAACTCACCTGATGAATAAGTGACACAATACTGGTGGTACACACAAATTTTTCTTAGACCTATTCTCTGGATAGACAATGTTACTGCAGATAGTTCTGCATTTTATCTATTAGAAATTAAATTTTGAAAGAGGATTAAACTTTACTTGAACAAATACTTACCAAAATATAGTAAATAACACAGGAGACAGACACAAACAGATGAAAAATACATTCCATTTGTGTTCAGAAAAAAAATTATTTTACTTCAGGATTATTACCAAATTTTCTCATGTCGTTCTTACATGTATACTAAACACAGCCATTGTTAAAAGAAATATCATGTAGCTCATGTGCTACAGTCTGTTGCAAATATCTTGTTTAGTCTAGGTAACCAGTAGAATTACAATAGTAATAATTAGTCATACCAAAAGCTGTCAGGTATAGTATTCAGTAGATGACAGGCAAGTGATTGGCAGATTCTACCGGCACGCAAGTAGAGATTGTTAGAATCTAGCAATAGGCATGTAGTGATTGACAGAGTAGCAGGCAGGTATTATTTGGTAAATTCTAATGGCAGGTAGAAAGTGATTGTTAGTCCTGTGGCCGTCAGGTAGTCATCGTTAGATTTCTAGTGGCGGGCAAAGAGTAACAAACTCTACTGGAAGGCAGTGGAAGACAAGCAGTAGGAGATATTTTTTGACATGCAGTAGGTGATGAGTAGGGAAAGATAGTGGGTGATGAGTAGTGACTGAGTGATGCATATTGAGAGCTAGTGAGTGATGAAAAGTGACAGCTAGCAAGTGTCAAAAAGTGGCAGGTAATTCATGACAAACAGTGACAGCTAGTGAGAGATGACTTGTGATGGCTAATGGGTGACAGCAATGGAGTAGGGGCCGCGGTTGCAGAACTCGCCACGATGATCAGGCCTGTGCTTCTGGAGGTCCCGCTTGTCCTCCCTGACGTTGCCCTCCTACATAGAGCGCAGTGGGGAAGATTAGAGGTGGCAGCACACAAACACTCATCTCTTACAGGTTCCAGGTGCTGGAGGTCCCATCTGTCCACTTTGCACAACCGCTGCTCTGTGCTTTCTGCTTCTCAGTTTGGGCTGTAGTGCTCGATCTGAGAAGCAAGTACAGAGCAGCGGTGATGCAGAGAAGACAGACAGGGAGGACCTCCAACGCCTGGTACCTGTGAGAGGTGAGTGTGCTCACTCTATCTTCCCCACTGAGCTCCATAAAGCTCCAGCGGGGATGGGGATTGTGAGGGAGGGAGGGGGGTCACATCTGATCTAGGTACCATACTGAAGTGGGGGGGGGGGGAGTGAGGGAGGAGTTCACATCTGATCTAGCTAATATACTGGGATGGGGGCACATCTAGCTGCCATTCTGGGGTGGGAAGGGAGCGCATCTGATCTAGCTACCATACTGGGGTGGGAGGGTGGTGAGGGAGGGGGGGCACATCTGTTCTAGCTACCACTATACAGTTCTCTGCCAGTGGGTAACACCATGGCATTTCCAGTGGCATAACTACAATTCATGGGGCCCCCAGCAAAACTTTGATAGCCCCCCTCCCCCAAATATTCACACCCTTTCCCTCGCCTCTCCTTGGTGCCCTTCACGGCCTTGGGGCACATCTCACACGGGTCATAAAACAATTGGTCACCATCATGGTCTTCACATCCATAACAAATGTAGCCACAAAAACACCTGATATAGTCCCCTGTATCAGAGGAAGGGAAGGTTAGCAGTTGGGGTCCCCCACAGCTTTGGGTCCCCATGTATGCAGGGGATGCTCCCCTCTAGTTACGCTCCTGGGCATGTCAAGCGCTACCATTCAACTGCATTTTAATTGCACCCTAAAGGTGCACAAGGCCAGCACGGCCTCGAGCACCTTTAGGGTGCAATTAAAATGCAGTTGAATGGTAGTGCTTGACAATCAAGCTGAACTTCCTGACAAGTGCGCAGTAAGTTCATGGTCCCGTGTGGCCTAAGACATCAGCAGGGCTGCCTGGAGGAGAGAGAAGAATTTGGGACTTTTGATCACTGACCGGATTAAGCAGAGTAGAATCTCTAGAAAGGCAGACAATCTGGGAGGGTTGACAGAACTTGGAGAAAGGAGCGGCCAGTCTTTCTATAAATGGGGACATTTGCCAGAGGTATGAGACTCATGTATGGCCATAGAAACATCCCCCATGACAACCAGCTGCACTACTTTTGTAAATGGGAATGATGAGGCTACTGAGAATGCTGAGCTTTCTTATATTTCGCAGGCGTCTTATAATTTGTCTGTGTATTGATTGAAAATGATTGTTGTGGAGTTTATTAAAGAATTGGACTTTATAAAAGAATCAATCTACTCCAAAGAATTCTATAGTACACTTTCTTCCTATGAAAGCAACACAACCAACTTTACAAACAGCTTACATTTTTATTAGATTGCAAAAGGTACCCACAAACTTTCAGGTGGAGTTGTTCAATTTACTTTGAGAGAGAGAGAAAGAGAGAGAGAAAGAGAGAGAGAGAGTTAGGCCTGGTGCACACCAAAACCCGCTAGCAGATCCGCAAAATGCTAGCAGATTTTGAAACGCTTTTTCTTCTTTTTCTGTAGCGTTTCAGCTAGCGTTTTGCGGTTTTGTCTAGCGGATTTGGTGTAGTAGATTTCCTGTATTGTTACAGTAAAGCTGTTACTGAACAGCTACTGTAACAAAAAACGCCTGGCAAACCGCTCTGAAGTGCCGTTTTTCAGAGCGGTTTGCGTTTTTCCTATACTTAACATTGAGGCAGAAACGCATCCACAATCCAAAAAATGCCACACCCAGGCATTTTTCGTTTCTGCAAAATGCCTCCCGCTCTGGTGTGCACCACCCCATTGAGATACATTGACCAAGCAGATCCGCAGCCGCAAGCGGATCTGAAAACGCCCAAAAAGCCGCTCGGTGTGCACCAGCCCAGAGAGTGTGTGTGTGTGTAGATCTGAATTAAATATTCTTATTAAATACATACTTGAATGTGCCGACAACAGAATCACACAAAAATTATCAATGGAAATCAAATTTATCAACCCATGGAGGTCTGGATTTGGAGTCACACTCAAAATTAAAGTTGGAAACAAACACTACATGCTGATCCAACTTTGATGTAATGTAATGACAAAATGAGGCTCAGTAGTTTGTGTGGTCTCCACGTGCCTGTATGACCTCCCAACAGTGCCTGAGCATGCTTCTGATGAAGTTGCAGATGGTCTCCTGAGGGATCACCTCCCAGACCTGGACTAAAGCATCCACTAACTTCTGGACAGTCTGTGATGCAACGTGGTGTTGGTGAATGGAGCGAGACATGGGCCCATATGCAATTTACTTTTTCTCCTGATTTTTCTCCTAGGTGATATTTTCACAAATTGTCATAAAATGTCTGTTAAAGAGACTCTGAAGCCTTGCAAAAACCCCGTTTTTATTTCACAGTGCTTTTTAGTATTAATGCCCTACCTGAAACGCTGCATCCCCGCAGCTTAACACTCAATCCCCCCCAAACTCCCGGGGCAAAAAAACACTTTCCAGGTCGTAGATTTTGCTGCCCGGGGGAGGAAGAGCTTTGCGCTGTAGCTCTGCCTCCAGTCCAATCAATCTACGCTGATCGCCGCCTCTCTCAGTGAAAGTAGACTGAGAGGGACGGGGAGAGGTGAAGATCCGCGCATGTTGACGGAGTAGAGGCAGAGCTACTGCTCAAAGATCTGTCTCTATGTGGAAGCGATCTCCGATTTTCGGGGGGGTTAAGTGAGTGTTAAGCCGCGGGGATGCAGCCTTTCAGGTAGGGCATTAATACTAATAGGGACTGTGTAGTAAAAACTGCATTTTTGCGAGGCTTCAGTCTCTCTTCAAGCCACCAGCAAGTAAAAAAAAAACACTCAAAATAAATGTTATAGTACCTTTTCACCAACTTTTGGGTACTTTTTCACTTGTAAACTGCTGAAAATTTAGTTTAAAGAGAAGATGAAAATTATCTGATAGGAGATAACTCAGGCGAAAAAAGTATTCGGCCCCCTTGAAGTTTTCCACATTTTGTCATATTACTGCCTTGATTTTCGTTCCACTTCTCACGTGTACACCACTTTGTATTGGTCTTTCACGTGGAATTCCCAAAAAATGGATTCATGTTTGTGGCAATAATATGACAAAATGTGGAAATCTTCTAGGGGGCTGAATACTTTTGTAAACCACTGTAATTGCATATGGGCCATGTTGTCCTCTGTGTGCTCAATTGGATTCAGGTCTGGTGAATGGGCGGGCCAGTCCATAGCATCAATGCCTTCGTCCTGCAGGAACTGCTGACACACTCCATGCACATGAGGTCTAGCATTGTGAGGGACACAGGGCCAACCGCACAGTCTCACAAGGGGTCTGAGGATCTCATCTCGGTACCTAATGACAGTCAGACTACCTCTGGCGAGCACATGGAGGGCTGTGTGGCCCCCAAAGAGATGCCACTCCACACCATTACTGACCCACTGCCAAACCAGTCATGCTGGAGGATGTTGCAGGCAGTAGAACGTTCTCCATGCCGTCTCCGGACTCTGTCACATGTGCGCAGTGTGAAACTGCTTTCATCCGTGAAGAGCACAGGGCGCCAGGGCAGTCTCTGGCAAATGCCAAACATGCTGCATGGTGTTGGGCTGTAAGCACAACCCCAACCTGTGGAGGTTGGGCCCTCATACCACCCTAATGGAGTCTGTATCTGACCATTTGAGCAGACACATGCACATTTGTGGAGGTGATTTTGCAGAGCTCTAGCAGTGCTCCTCCTGTTCCTCCTTGCACAAAGGCTGAGGTAGCGGTCCTGCTGCAGGGTTGTAGACTCCATCTCATGCTACCACTACAGTTAAAGCACCGCCAGCATTCAAAAATGACCAAAACATCACCCAGAAAGCATAGGAACTGAGAAGTGGTCTCCACCTGCAGAACCACTCCTTTATTGGGAATGTCTTGCTAATTGCCTATAATTTCTTCCTGTTTTCTATTCCATTTGCACAACAGCATGTGAAACTGTCAATCAGTGTTACTACCTAGGTGAGCAGTTTGATTTCACAGAAGTGTGAAGTTACATTGGGCTTTATTCACAAAGCATTACCGCATTTGGTAATGCTGGAAACAGCTGATTTTACAAATCACCTTCCCAAATTACAATTCACTAAACCTATCACCGCACAGAAAATCAGAGTTCCCGACTAGTGAGATAAATTACCGACTTGTACGGTAATTACCTCAGAAAATGTCAATTCACAAAGATTTCCGCATTTAATTTACAGGGCAAAAGTGTTTGGTATTTTTCTCCAGCTCACAGCAGCCGACAACTGGCTCTCCCCATGCTGTCTCTGTGTGGTGGATTTGACAGACAGCCTTTGGAGAGAGCCAGGCAGCCGATAGAGAGAGACACACAGCCTGCTTCTCACTGTGATTCAATGGGAAGGGGTATCAGGTGGGTCTTTTACTGTAAAGCAGAGGAAGCTGACAATTCTGAGGGCTTTTCTGCATCCCTTTGGAGGTCTAAATCTGTATTCTAGCATACAGAAGAGCTCCCCCTGGTGGCTGCAACACATCTAAAGGGATGACAAGGTGCATTGGACAGAAAACCTCAGAGTCAGACCAGACGCACAGCTCCCCGCCAGCCCGCTGACCTGCTAAGTGACTCTTACCATCTTAACGAGCAGGGCTTAGTGAATTGAGGCATGTTTATTCGGTAAATTACATAACTTTTGCCTCATGCGGGAAAACGTTAGTGAATTTGGAAAAAAAAAGTGTAAAATACAGAATAAGGTATTTTAACGACCAAAATGATTTTACCCAAGGCCGGCGCTACCATAGAGGCAATTGCCCCAGAGCATGTAGGGGCCCCCAAGGCATCTATATCCCATCTTAACTGTTGCTCCCTGGGGCCTCTGCAGAGTATTTGGCAGAGCAGCGTCTCACCTGTGCTGGAGGGTAGGTGAGACACTACAGTGCCAAAGACTCTGCAGTTAAAGGGACACTGTAGGGGGGGGGGGGGGTCAGGGGAAAATGAGTTGAACTTACCCGGGGCTTCTAATGGTCGCCCGCAGGCATCCTGTGCCCGTGCAGCCACTCACCGATGCTCCGGCCCCGCCTCCAGTTCACTTCTGGAATTTCAGACTTTAAAGTCTGAAAACCACTGCGCCTGTGTTGCCGTGTCCTTGTTTACCCTGATGTCACCAGGAGTGTACTGCGCAGGCACAGACCATACTGGGCTTGTGCTATACACTCCTGGTGCCATCAGCGGGCAATGCAGAGCATCGGTGAGTGGCTGCACGGGCACAGGATGTCTGTGGGGGACCATTAGAAGCCCCGGGAAACTTCAACTCATTTTCCCCTGACCCCCCCTACAGTGTCCCTTTAAGTTGGGTGGTAATCGGGAAGGAGGGTCAGCAGCCAGCTCTGGAGCCCAGGAGGGAAATTTGTTGCCAAAAAAGACCCTGAATGCCGCTTTTTTGGTTGGGGGGGGGGTGTCTATGTGGGGGGGTACCGGATTTATTCTGCCCCGGGGCCCCATGGTTACTAGGACCAGCCCTGATTTTACCGACCTGCCCATTGTGAATAGAGCTCATTGTGTTGTTTGAGGCCTTGTTCACATTATAAATCGCCAGCCAGCACTATTGCTGATGGATTTAAGAGTTTTTTAACCTCTTTTACCTGCGCTTAGAAAAGAGTTTTTCTAAGCGCTTTTGCAGAGTGATTCGTTTTTTCACTTCCTGACATCAGTCAGGAAGTGAACTCTTTCACCCGGAAATGAATAAATACAATGTATTTCTTATAGAATAGAGCTTGGGAAATCGCTATACAAAGCACTTTTTCAAGTGCTTTGCCACAAGGTGGGGGATACTATGCCACATCGGGAGGGGTGGTGTCAGCTAATGGACGGATCATAGCTTTTGGCCTAATTTTTAGGCCAAAAGTGTATGTGTGTGGGGTGAAGTGGTAAAGCTTATCCGCAGTATATAGTTTTGTCACTGTCCTCCAAAGGGACTTACAATCTAAATCCCACTATCATCATATGTTTAATGTATAGGGCCAATATAAGGGGAGGCCAGTTAACTGTATACAGGGAGTGCAGAATTATTAGACAAATTGTATTTTTGAGGAATAATTTTATTATTGAACAACAACCATGTTCTCAATGAACCAAAAAAACTCATTAATATCAAAGCTGAATATTTTTGAGAGTAGTTTTTAGTTTGTTTTTAGTTTTAGCTATTTTAGGGGATATCTGTGTGTGCAGGTGACTATTACTGTGCATAATTATAAGGCAACTTAACAAAAAACAAATATATACCCATTTCAATTATTTATTTTTACCAGAGAAACCAATATAACATCTCAACATTCACAAATATACATTTCTGACATTCAAAAACAAAACAAAAACAAATCAGTGACCAATATAGCCACCTTTCTTTGCAAGGACACTCAAAAGCCTGCCATCCATGGATTCTGTCAGTGTTTTGATCTGTTCACCATCAACATTGCGTGCAGCAGCGACCACAGCCTCCCAGACACTGTTCAGAGAGGTGTACTGTTTTCCCTCCTTGTAAATCTCACATTTTATGATGGACCACAGGTTCTCAATGGGGTTCAGATCAGGTGAACAAGGAGGCCATGTCATTAGTTTTCCTTCTTTTATACCCTTTCTTGCCAGCCACGCTGTGGAGTACATGGACGCGTGTGATGGAGCATTGTCCTGCATGAAAATCATGTTTTTTCTTAAAGGATGCAGACTTCTTCCTGTACCAATGCTTGAAGAAGGTGTCTTCCAGAAACTGGCAGTAGGACTGGGAGTTAAGCTTGACTCCATCCTCAACCCGAAAAGGCCCCACAAGCTCATCTTTGAGGATACCAGCCCAAACCAGTACTCCACCTCCACCTTGCTGGCGTCTGAGTCGGACTGAAGCTCTCTGCCCTTTACCAATCCAGCCACGGGCCCATCCATCTGGCCCATCAAGACTCACTCTCATTTCATCAGTCCATAAAACCTTAGAAAAATCAGTCTTGAGATATTTCTTGGCCCAGTCTTGACGTTTCAGCTTGTGTGTCTTGTTCAGTGGTGGTCGTCTTTCAGCCTTTCTTACCTTGGCCATGCCTCTGAGTATTGCACACCTTGTGCTTTTGGGCACTCCAGTGATGTTGCAGCTTTGAAATATGGCCAAACTGGTGGCAAGTGGCATCTTGGCAGCTGCACGCTTGACTTTTCTCAGTTCATGGGCAGTTATTTTGCGCCTTGGTTTTTCCACACGCTTCTTGTGACCCTGTTGACTATTTTGAATGAAACGCTTGATTGTTCGATGATCACGCTTCAGAAGCTTTGCAATTTTAAGAGTGCTGCATCCCTCTGCAAGATATCTCACTATTTTTGACTTTTCTGAGCCTGTCAAGTCCTTCTTTTGACCCATTTTGCCAAAGGAAAGGAAGTTGCCTAATAATTATGCACACCTGATATAGGGTGTTGATGTCATTAGACCACACCCCTTCTCATTACAGAGATGCACATCACCTAATATGCTTAATTGGTAGTAGGCTTTCGAGCCTATACAGCTTGGAGTAAGACAACATGCATAAAGAGGATGATGTGGTCAAAATACTCATTTGCCTAATAATTCTGCACTCCCTGTATTTTTGGGATATGCAAGGAAACTGGAGTGCCCAGAGGACACCCATGCAGAAACAGGGGGAACATACAAAGTCCATGTAGATAGCATGGAGCTCCGAACTGCAAGGTAAGAGCGCTATTCACTATGCCACTGTGCTGAAGGTGATATGGGCATAATAGGGGAAAAAGGAAGGGGAAAAAAATCCTGAAATTGACTTTTTGAATTTTGCTTTGACGGTTGTAAATAGAACTGGGTCTTAAGATGTCCTGCATTTCATATTTATTAGCCTTACACTGGCCTATATGGACCATTGTATACACAGGACTGAATGTTAGCTAGACTTATTAAAGAGGATCTGTAATGACATATAGTAGAATGCAGTATCTTATTCACTTTTCACCCACTTTTACATTGAATATCCTGGTTTCAGCATCAGAAACACTTCCTATAGCTATATATTGGTATGAAGCCCCACCCTCCCACTGAGACTAATGCTACATACACACTTGAGATAAAAGTCTTTGGAAAAGGCAAGATCACAGACCAATTTTACCCCCTTTCATGTAGTATGAGAGCCATACCTGCACAGCCTATTCTATTGAGCTGAACTCCCTATCAGATAAAAATCTTTGCAAAATGCTGCACTCAAAGGGCTCTATTCATAAAAAAAATTGTGGCGAAAAAACTCCTGGAGGGAAAATACCGCAGCGGTATTTTAGACTTCTGGGTGGTCATTCATAAAAATGTTGGCAGCTGCGATGCAAGGGCGGAGATCTCCCGCTGAAGGCTGGCGGTAAGCTTTCGGAAGGCATGCGGAAACACTTACGCTGGCAGAGTCCCTCTGTGCACTGCTCTCTCTGGGAGGTCTGTCCCATTCACTTGTATGTAATCCGCAGGCTTTGAGGAAGCGGTATTTCCCGTCCACATACCGCTTCCTCTAATATTTATGAATGGCCATTTTGTTACTTTTTTCTAGATAAATCTAGAAAAACACTGCAGAAGGCGGAAATTTCTCGCTCTGCTGGGGGATTGTAGATTGTCATGCGGGAACAGCTTTTATGAATGCTTACTTTGCTAAATGGTCAGGAAAGTCCGCTGTTTTGAGCGGAAAACTTGCAGTAACGGTTTATGAATAGAGCCCAAAGATGCTGTACACATTCAACAGATCAGTATCTGCAAAAGATCTGTTCCTGCAAAAGATCTGTTCCTGCAAAATGCATTCATAGTCTATGATATCTTCAGATCTCATACACACCTTGTTTAACAGACATTCATCTGCATATCAGATTCACCAGGATGGATCTTCAGATGATTGTCAGATATGCAGATGAATGTCTGTAAGGGCCCTTTTCCACCAGCGCGTTTGCGCTGGCTGAATCGCAAAAACGCAAACCGCTAGCGATTTTACAATCGCTACGGTTTGCTTTTTAACATAGGAATCGCGGTAGGTCATTTCCACTACCGCGATTCGTTTTTGTCAGGAACGCGAACGCGCGGCGGAGTGATATTTGCCGCGATTTTGCTATGCAGTGCATAGCATAGCAAAATCGCGGCGGCGAACGTCGGGGAATCGCCGGTAATTGCGATTCAGCAATCGCTAGCGTTCAGCGTGAACGCTAGCGATTGCAAGTGGAAAAGGGCCCTTAGGCTACATACACACTTGAGATAAAAGTCTTTGGAAAAGGCAAGATCACAGACCAATTTTACCCCCATTCCATGTAGTATGAGAGCCATACTCCAGTCTACACAGTCTATTCTATTGAGCTGAACTCCCCATAAGATAAAAATCTTTGCAAGATTCTGCACACAAAGATGCTGCACACATGCAACAGATCAGTATCTGCAAAAGATCAGTTCCTGAAAAAGATCTGTTCTTGCAAAATGCATTCATAGTCTATGATATCTGCAGATCCCCATACACACCTTGTTTAACAGACATTCATCTGCATATCTGACAATCATCTGCAGATCTGAAGATCCATCCTGGTGGATCTGATCTGCAGATGAATGTTTGTTAAACAAGGTGTGTATGAGGATCTGCAGATATCATAGACCAGGCTTTCTCAACCAGGGTTCCCTGGAACCCCAGGGTTCCTTGAGGACTCTACAGGGGTTCCTTGGCATTTTACCCCATTGTGGGGGAAGTATAATAGAGCACACTATAATAGGTGGTACTGTAACAAGAAGCACTAAGGCCCCGTTCACACTTGCGGTTTTGTCAAAACCGCACCGGATGTCCGGACCGCACCGGAGCCGGACCGGACCTGATCCGTACGGTTCCTATCCGGATCCGGTCCATTTGCATCCGGTTTCCGTGCGGTGTGAACACGGTTGCGGTCCGGATCCGGTTTCTTAAGGAGATACCATCCTGTAAATACCTGGGGTCTGGGAGGTCAGCAGAAGGGTCTGGGGTCATTGTTGGAGACAGGTGGACGTGTGGAGACCATCCGTGGATACAGAGACTGCAGTTGGGACCATGGATCCAGGCATTTTTTACTCGTAAACCTGGGAATTCTCTCCTTCCTGTTGTTCGCCTCCTCGTTATCAGACATCAGACATGTTGCTGCCAAACGAGCTCCAGCATGAAATCGCTGTTGCCCCACTCTTTGAACGCTGGGCCCATGTGGTCCCCATCCAAAATGCATAGGAAGTGGGGTAGAACGTCCGGTTTTTGTAGCCAGTGTGTTGTGCGCTTACCGGCTCTCATTGCTTTGTATTGGCCGGATGGTGCAGTCCGGCTCCGCTCCGGATACGGCTGCCGGAGGAGCCGGACCAAAAAATAGCGCATGTTGGAACGGACGCCGGAGTCCGGATCCGGTCCGGATCCGGTCCGGCAGAACGGACGCATGTGAACGGACGTATAGGCTTTAATTGCTATTGCCGTGCGTCCGTTCCGTCCGTTCTGCAAGCGGTCCGGCTCCGGCACGGCGATTCCGGACGGCCACCGCTAATGTGAACCGGGCCTAAATTGGGGGGTCAGGAGACAGTATAATGAGTGGCAGTGTAATAGGAGATAGTGAAATTAGCAGCCTAACCTACTTAAAGACCATGCCTCCTGAAAAATAAATGTAGGGGTTCCTCGAGACCAAAAAATTGTTTTCAGGGGTTCCTTGAGATTCAAAAGTTATTTACAGGGTTCCTCCAAGGTAAAAAGGTTGAGAAAGGCTGTCATAGACTATGAATGCATTTTGCAAGAATTGATCTTTTGCAGGAACAGATCCTTTGCAGATACTGATCTTTTGAATGTGTACAGCATCTTTGTGTGCAGCATCTTGCAAACATTTTTATCTGATGGGGAGTTCAGCTCAATAGAATAGACTGTGTAGAGTATGCTCTCATACTACATGGAACGGGGTAAAATTGGTCTGTGATCTTGCCTTTTCCAAAGACTTTTATCTCAAGTGTGTATGTAGCCTAAAGGCCCATAAACACGTTGGATTTTTGTGAACGATCCGTCGTTAGCACGTCAAATCCGGCGTGTGTACAGACTATCGTTCGGGTGATAAGACTGGTTAAAACCAGTCTTATAACCCCCGAACGATAGTCTGTACACACGCCGGATTTGACGTGCGAACGACGTAGCGTTCAAACGACGGGTCGTTCGCAAAAATCCAACGTGTGTATGGGCCTTAAGGGCCCATTCACACTTGAGCGGGAATTGCGCGATTCCCATTTAAGGCAAACGGTTAGCGGTTTTTTAAAATTCGCTGCAGCATGTAACACATGGCAGTGTTCTCACTGCTGCATTTGCGGTTAGCGATAACCGCAAACGTGTTACATGCAGCGGTTTGCCGGCGATTCGTGATTGCGATTAGCATGTATAGCACCGCTAATCGCGATCGCACCATAACCGCTACGTGTCCAGTGATTTTTCCGCGCTAATCATGGGAAAAATCACTCCCGCAAATTTGCAATTTTAGATGTGAACGGGGCCTAAGACACCTACAATGCAAAAAGCTCTATATGTGGAGCAGATGCCCAGTGCAACCTAGCACACTTCATTCAACAAGTTAAACCCATTGATGACTGAACGCACACGCTCCAATTTTTTCCTGCCCCAGGCATAAAGTCACTCTATATTCTGAATACTCTATAAAATCGGTATTTAGTCTGTCTGTAGTCTTGCTCGTCGCTCTGTAGAATACGCTTTAAATGTCGCCACCAGGCTGGAGTACGGAAAGACGTCGTTCTGCTCAGGGAGGGGTGGCGGGGATCCCACCAATAGCCAATCACACAGCAGGGCTTCCCGAGCTGACTGGCCCTGACGCTCCTGAGCTGCTACGTCACAGCTTGAGCTGTGGAACCCGGGGAAAGAGAACGAGCGGAGCGTTCTGGAAGTCGGTTCTAGATCCTCCCATCACACGCCCAGCGCCCGCTGCTGGAATATTGCCGGGCCATGGCAGCTGCTGTGCGGGCCTGACGCTTCGGATGCCGATAATGCTGAAGATGAAGCTACCCCAGAGGAGTAAGCACAGGATCTCTGATGACGAGGAGCGGGCAGCCGGGATGTGCAGCTCTCGCCCGGCCCCTGTGCAGCGCGAAGCGGTCTATGAGTGGTTCGCACAGTCGCTGGGCCCAGCGCAGAGACTGGAGTTTGCGTGCGGCTTGCTGGACTTGTGTAACCCGCTGGAGCTGCGCTTCCTCGGCTCATGTCTGGAGGAGCTGGCCCGCAAGGACTGCCACTATCTGCGGGACTGCGAGACCAGAGCGAACGGGCTGGCCGGAGAGCCGGGGCTCCAGCACTTCCTGGGGGACCTCAGCGACCGGAGCAGCCGCTCCAAGCTGATCATCTACCTGGCGCTGCTCAGCTCGGAGAACCGGGAGGTGGCCGCCCGCCTCTATCGCCTCCTGTTGCTGCCAGCCATGGGGATAGAGCGACTGCCGGGGGGCCGGGAGGATGAGGAGCTGCTGCTACTCTTCACTATGGCATCTCTGCACCCGGCCTTCTCCTTCCATCAGAGGGTCACCCTGCGGGAGCGTCTGCAGCAGCTGCGGGGGGCCGTATGCACGAATGGCCGCTCTGAGGTAATCGGGGTGTAGGGGGGAGAATGTGGCCCTGGCACCCATAGCAATCCATCATCATCCGATATTCACACCGAGCACGCCCACTTATGAGCCAGCAGCCCGGGTCATGTAACCGGCAGGCTCTGCAGAAGGAGCGCCGGTTAACCTTTGCACTGCCATACTTGCAGCCTCTCCCGCTGAGCTCTGCTTCGCACACGTGCTAATAGCTGTGATAGGTATTTCTGCTGTACAAATTCCCATAACCCGAAGGTCTCCACTGATTCTAGGAGAGAAGTACATTTAACCCGATAAAAGCCTTTAGCTGCACGTTAATTAACCAGCTGTTAATTGATTAGCAGATCCTGGCTTTGACAGTAGAGATGTCGAGTGACAATGCATAAAACTGTACAGGTGACACCGATGACCACCTTTTGAGTAGTTTCCATTTGACGTAATGTTCACCTGGGGCGGGACAAACTTTGTATGAGGATAATCAGATTTAAAACCACTGATCAACTATTTGGCATCAATCAATAAGTTTGTGGCGATTTTAGGAATCGCCCTAAAAGCGCTTGTGCAGTGATTCCCTATGAGAGTGTTCAAATGAGCGGTTCGATTGTGATCCGCTTTCAAAAGCGTTGCCTGTACCATTTTCTAAACGCTTTGGCTCAATGGAAGGTGCAGGGAAAAGCGCTGACAAAACTCTCAAATTTCTCAGTGCTTGCGATAGCGTGGACAATTTATAATGTGAAGATAGCCTAAAGCCTGGTACACACCATGCAATTTCCCATCCGATAGATGGGACGAATAGATCATTTCCGACAGGTCCAATCTGATTTTCTGACATTTTTCTGATCGATTTGCATTAAAAAAGTGATCTGAAAATTTATCAGAAAAAGTGTGGTTAGCCTTGAAAAGTGTGGCTCAGCTTGTTGTAAAGTAAAGGTGGCCATACACTTACAGATTTGCAGCAGATTCGACCATCAGATTTCTGTCACATGCCTGTCAAGTTGAATCTGACAGGAATCTATCTGATGTGTGCCACACACTAGTAACAGATTTCCAATAGATTTTGGAGTTTTATTGGATAGATCTAATAGAAATCTATCTAAAAGCATTATTGGACCATTATGCTGGGCATACCCGGCTCCATTTTGCCGCTCGATTCTTCTGCTCGATCAATTCTGCAGGCGATTCTCTTTTCTGCTTGTTTTTCTTATCTTTTTCCATTGTCCGCAATGCAGAATTGAGCGGCGAAACGATCGGACGTGTCGGAAATTATCTATCGAGCCATCTAAATGACTCAGAATCAAGCTGTGTATTCCCAGCATTAGATCTAATGCAACTCTATGGACCATGGATCTGCTATCAGCAGCAGATTAACCTAGATTTTCCATCCTGTCAGATAGATCAAATCCATCAAAATTGATCAAAATCGGCCACAAATTGATCAATTGATTCTATAGAATCCATCAGAAATAGATTCTACCAAATCTATCAATCGATGACTGAAATCGACCAGTGTATGGGCCCCTTAAGAGAAACTGCCAAGTTGATATGAAGATTACTTCTCTACAAGGCAGGTTATCTTGCTTTGCTATCAGCTGAAACTTCCCTACAAGCTTACAGGACTAATCAGACTGAGACAATTAAGATTGCCATCTGTCAGTGTCTTTTAAGGTGCGTAAACACATGCGACTATAGTCGTTTGTAACGATCGTTCCCCGATCTTTACCAACGACGATCGTTACAAAAAACGAACCACCGACTATTAAGGCAAACGATGAACGAGCCAAATCGCTACAAAAGAAAGTTCTGTCTCGGCGGATTTTAACCAACGACGATCGTTTGCAAAAGTAGTACATCATTGGAAACGGTCGTTCGTACTAGGCTTGACATGCGCATTTCACAATTTCTCCGTGAAACTTCTCATTTTTATGCGCAGGCGCAATAGTTGCTTTACGTGATGTAACGTTAGTTCTAACGATCAGATCATTACACACCTTTTAAAACTAACTTTACTTAGGTCGTTCTTTCATCAATTAAAAGTTCGTTCGTCGTTCTCAACGAACGATCGTTGTCGCATGTGTGTACGTAGCATTAGACTTGACCAATAAAATGCAGTTGATTTGGGTTGCATTAATACTGTGGCACTAGTCTAGTTTAGGAAACCTCATAGGGAAATTCAGCTAACGTGACTGGGTGGACAGCACCCTCTCGAACCTTAATATTTCATATAGGCTGTAGTAAACTATTCCCACTTTTCGAGGACTGTTCCCTATAAAGTTTCCCACTGGGTATCCTAAACTAGACTGGCACCAATTCTGTTTTGCAAATGTCACATTTTCTACACCTGCTAGCTTTAGTGGAAGAGAGCCCTTCCACACTGAAAATTGCTATAGTGGTGTGCTGCCATCGTGATTTTCACATTTTGTTGAGTGCGTTTTTCGCTGCAATGTTCATGTGTGATTGGTGGGTGTGATTGTGTCTGCCGGCGTGGAAATAAAAAGTAGCACTGCATTTGCCATGGGATTTGCATGGCCTTCCATTCATTTAACCCAATCAAAACACAAGCTATCTGCAGAATGCACTACTAGGCCAAAAATGGATTGCACCACTCTGTACATGGCACTCCTATTACTGTATCATGTTGACCTTGCGATTAGAAAAATGTATGCGCGTAGAAAATCGAATCAAAGTGCTTTGTGTAAAAGGGTCCAAAGACTCGCACTCGTTTGAGTTTTAATGCTTTAACTCCTAGAAGTTAAAGCATTTTTTTTTTTTTTAAAGACTTCCGAGCCCAAATAGGTAATCTATTTTTTTACTCACCTGGGGCTTCATCTAGCCCGTTGCAGCCGTCTCAGTCCCTCTCCACAGCCCCAATCCTCTCCAGTGTCCCCGCTGGCTGCGTGCAATGATAGCGACCCGCTGGTGGGGTCGGCTGTTCTGCAAGTGCCTGCATGTCCACGTCATCTGGTGCATACTGCGCCTGTGCACAACTACTAGATTACCTATTTGGCCTCGGAAGTCCTTTAAAGGGAAGGTTCAGGGAGGGTGGCTAAAAAATAAAAATCAATTTCCACTTACCTGGGACTTCCTCCAGCCCGTGGCAGGCAGGAGGTGCCCTCGCCGCCGCTCCGCAGGCTCCCGGTGGCCGACCTGGCCAGGCCGGCTGCCAGGTCGGGCTCTTTTGCGCTCCAAGGCCCGGCACTTCTGCGTCCCACGCTGGCGCGCTGACGTCATCGGACGTCCGCCGGGCTGTACTGCGCAGGCGCAGAACTACTGCGCCTGCACAGTACAGCCCGGAGGACGTCCGATGACGTCAGCGCGCCGGCGTGGGACGCAGAAGTGCCGGGCTTTGGAGCGCAGAAGAGCCCGACCTGGCAGCCGGCCTGGCCAGGTCGGGTCGGCCACCGGAGACCACCGTGAGCCTGCGGAGCGGCGGCGAGGGCACCTCCTGCCTGCCACGGGCTGGAGGAAGCCCCAGGTAAGTGGAAATTGATTTTTATTTTTTAACCACCCTCCCTGAACCTTCCCTTTTAAGTCTTGTTTTATAAAGGGAATGAAAAGCCATTAGCTACCTGATTGGCAGATTAATGTACAGGATCTTCTAAAAAAATTAGCATATTGTGATAAAGTTCATTATTTTCTGTAACGTACTGATAAACATTAGACTTTCATATATTTTAGATTCATTACACACAACTGAAGTAGTTCAAGCCTTTTATTGTTTTTCTTCTTGAGGATTTTGGCATACAGCTCATGAAAGCCCAAATTTCCTATCTCAAAAAATTAGCATATTTCATCTGACCAATAAAAGAAAAGTGTTTTTAAAACAAAAAAGTCAACCTTTAAATAATTATGTTCAGTTATGCACTCAATACTTGGTCGGGAATCCTTTTGCAGAAATGACTGCTTCAATGCGGCGTGGCATGGAGGCAATCAGCCTGTGGCACTGCTCAGGTGTTATGGAGGCCCAGGATGCTTCGATGGCAGCCTTAAAGGGAACCAGAGATGAACGATTCACACAAAATAAACATATCAGTTGATAGCTTGTAAAGAATAAATGTTCTACCCGATAATTTCGCCACTCTGGTGTGCCAATGCTCTACCCGATAATTTCGCCACTCTGGTGTGCCTTTTTGAGTGCTTTTTATCCATTATTCCTCCAGGAAATATCCAATATGGCCGCCGGTTCATATTCCTTCTGTTCCAGGTTATGAGGTGTTCTGGATGTGCTGTATAGGCTATATGAGACTATAGACAAGAAGGGCTGCTGTAGGCTTTCATCTGTGTGTTTTCAACTTTATTATTCTGGTATGCTTTGTGGCTGCCTGTAGGAAGTGTCTCTCATAGTAATGAAACTGCATACAGTAGATAATAATGACAGGCTGCACACACAGAGCACACAGATCACACAGCCACACTTGTCTGTTAGACAGAGATTTTTCCTGCAGCATCAGCCCCTCCCATATCCTCACAGCTCTCAGTATGTAAAGCATGAAATTTGAGCCAGGAGGGGGAAGGCTTGGGCTTGAAAAGACTTCACAGAAGAGTGACTGAGCTATAATGATTCCAGGTCAAACCTCGACTGAATAGTCGGTGGATTCTTATCACAGTTGATAACAGATAGATTAGACTGAGAAGAATAAAACTAAAAGCAGGGTAGGTGTTTACTGTCATGTTCCCACTGATAAATGTAATAAAATACATGAGGATGCTTCGTCTCTGGTTCTCTTTAAGCTCATCCAGAGTGTTGGGTCTTGCGTCTCTCCACTTTCTCTTCACAATATCCCACAGATTCTCTGGGGTTCAGGTCAGGAGAGTTGGCAGGCCAATTGAGCACAGTAATACCATGGTCAGTAAACCATTTACCAGTGGTTTTGGCACTGTGAGCAGGTGCCAGGTCGAGCTGAAAAGTGAAATCTTCATCTCCATAAAACTTTTCAGCAGATGGAAGCATGAACCCACTTTTGAACCAGAAACAGCGGCAGAAGCACCTGACCTGGGCTACAGAGAAGCAGCACTGGACTGTTGCTCAGTGGTTCAACGTACTTTTTTCGGATGAAAGTAACTTTTACATGTCATTCGGAAATCAAGGTGCCAGAGTCTGGAGGAAGACTGGGGAGAGGGAGATGCCAAAATGCCTGAAGTCCAGTGTCAAGTACCCACAGTCAGTGATGGTCTGGGGTGCCATGTCAGCTGCTGGAGTTGGTCCACTGTGTTTTATCAAGGGCAGGGTCAATGCAGCTAGCTATCAGGAGATTTTGGAGCACTTCATTCTTCCATCTGCTGAAAAGCTTTATGGAGATGAAGATTTCATTTTTCAGCATGACCTGACACCTGCTTACAGTGCCAAAACCACTGGTAAATGGTTTACTGACCATGGTATTACTGTGCTCAATTGACCTGCCAACTCTCCTGACCTGAACCCCATAGAGAATCTGTGGGATAGTGTGAAGAGAAAGTTGAGACGCAAGACCCAACACTCTGGATGAGCTTAAAGAGACTCTGAAGCGAGAATAAATCTCGTTTCAGAGCTCATACTTAGCAGGGGCATGTGTGCCCCTGCTAAAACGCTGCTATCCTGCGGCTTAACGGTGGTCCCTTCACCCCCAAACCCACCCCCACAATAGTTGGCCGCAAGTTGGTCGTGAAATTTCTTCTTCCTGGAGGCAGGGCTAACGGCTGCAGCCCTGCCTCCAGTCGCGTCTATCAGACGTGCATCGCTGCCTCTCCCCCGCCCCTCTCAGTGAAGGAAGACTGAGGGGCGGGGGAGAGGTGGAGATACGCGTCTGACAGACCTGCGGCGGTTAGCCCTGCCCCAACCAGGAAGCGCTCCCCCGCTGCACCGAGGGGATTTGGGAGATCAGGGACCCCCGTTAAGCCACGGGATAGCGGCGTTTTAGCAGGGGCACACATGCCCCTGCTAACTATGAGGTCTGAAGCGAGATTTATTCTCGCTTCAGACTCTCTTTAAGGCCGCTATCGAAGGTTCCTGGGCCTCCATAACACCTGAGCAGTGCCACAGGCTGATTGCCTCCATGCCACGCCGCATTGAAACAGTTATTTCTGCAAAAGGATTCCTGACCAAGTATTGAGTGCATAACTGAACATAATTATTTAAAGAGACACTGAAGCGAGCCTAAATCTCGCTTCAGCTCTCATACATAGCAGGGGCATGTATGCCCCTGCTAAAACGCCGCTATCCCGCGGCTGTACGAGGGTCCCTGACCCCCCAACCCACCCCCCACAAATCTTGGTCGCAAGTTGGTCGTAGATTAGCCCTTCCTAGAGGCAGGGCTAACGGCTGCCTCAGACGCGAATCGCCGCCTCTCCCCCGCCCCTCTCAGTGAAGGAAGACTGAGAGAGGCGGAGATACGCGTCTGACAGACGCGCGTGGGGCAGGGCTGCGGCGGTTAGCCCTGCCCCAACCAGGAAGCACTCCCCCGCATTACGGAGGGGATTTGGGGGGACAGGGACCCCCGTTAAGCCGCGGGATAGCGGCATTTTAGCAGGGGTACACGTGCCCCTGCTAGCTATGAGGTCTGAAGCGAGATCTATTCTCGCTTCAGACTCTCTTTAAAGGTTGACTTTTTTTTGTTTTAAAAACGCTTTTCTTTTATTGGTCAGATAAAATGTGCTAATTTTTTGAGATCGGAAATTTGGGTTTTCATGAGCTGTATGCCAAAATCATCAATAAGAAAAACCATAAAAGGCGTGAACTACTTCAGTTGTGTGTAATGAATCTAAAATATATGAAAGTCTAATGTTTATCAGTACATTACAGAAAAGAATGAACTTTATCACAATATGCTAATTTTTTGAGAAGATCCTGTATACTCACTGAGCATAGTTTCTGATTTTAGCATAGGTAGCAGGGATGCACTCTAAGTTATTTCTTATAAATCAAAATAATTGTGGGAAAATAATGTCCGAGTGTCTTGTGTATTATTGCTAAATTAAAAGCATAGGAGAAATGTCAAAATTGCTGTATTACATAAGGTGCAAATAGTGCCTCCAACACACACTAGACGCAGGGGTGTCAAACTAAAAAATACAGTGTGCTGAAATTGAAAACTGGGACCAAGCCGTGGGCTAACCTCAATGTCCAGTGGTTACCCCTCCCCTATAGTTACCTGGTTTCTTCTTGTGCCCCCCCCCCCCCCATACAGCTCCTTATTGTTAGTAACGGGAAGTCGGAGTACCGCAGCGAAGTAGAGAGAATATGTAACTGGTGCAAGGACAACAACCTAGTCCTCAACGCAGCAAAGACTGTCGAGCTAGTCGCTGATTTCAGGAGAAACCCTCCCACCTGTCCTCATTGGGGGAACCGAAGTTTCTAGGGTGACATCTGTGCGGTTCCTCGGCACGACGCTAACAAACAATCTGAAGTGGGAGCAGAATACCACCAAAATCCAGAAGAAATCTCAGCAGAGGCTGTTCTTCCTGTGCCAACTGAAGAGATTTGGCATGCCCAGGGAGCTGCTGACCAGTTTCTATACTTCCACCATAGAATCCAGCCTCTGCTCCTCAGTCATTGTCTGGTATGCTGGTGCAACGGCCAGCGACAAACACAAACTGCAGAGAGTCATAACGGACGCGGAGAGGATCATCTCCTCCACTCAAATAGGATGATGAAGAGGGCCACCATGATCTCACGTGACCCCGCTCACCCTGGCAGCCACTACTTTAAAGAGACTCCCTACTTCGGAGCCGACAGCCGTCAGAGCGCCTGCGCTGGAGCCGGGAAGGTAAATAATGACGTCACCGCTGTACGGAGGGCTACAGCGAGACCCCCGAGGGACGGAGGACGGCGTGGGAAGCCTCATTAGGATCCTGAGGCTTCCCCCACCCGAGGTAAGTACCCCCCAGGGGACGTTTTCACGTTACAGTTCCTCTTTAAGCTCCTCCCGTTGGGCCGTCGTTATAGGGCTATACCTTCCAAAACCACCAGGCGGAAGAACACCTTCTTCCCCCAAGCTGTTCGGCTTCTGAACTCCAACCTCCCCCTATCTGGCTCGCAGACCAGCGTACTCTAGCTGGGTTGGTCAGCCAGTTCCTGCCGCTGCCTGTCTGGGCTCATCAAAATTGACTTGAGGCCACTACCTGCATCTTTATTATTTATCATTTTTATCATTATTATTATTATTTACCTGTGTTTTTTAAATAGCAGTGAAATGGCTGATACGAACTGACTACTGCATTTCAAGTGTACGTGTTGTGCGTCTGTCTGTATTATACTAATTATGCCTATGCCATGTGTACCACAAACAATTCCGATTACAGCTCTTGCTGTACTTGGCGAAATAAAGTAATTCTGGTGTCTAGTGGCCCCCCTTCCCTCCCTCAGACAGTTCCACATTGTCTAGTGGCCATCCTTTCTCCCCTATACAGTTCCCTGGTGCCTGGTGGCCCCTCTCCCCTCACCATGTGGCTTCAAGGTTTCAGTGTTTAGCCATATAAGCTTTACGCTCAGGTGCTCACTGGCCAAATATAAGTGCGGAAACCATTTGCAGACCAAATTTTTGATGGGACTGCAGGCCAGATTGTGACACATGCGCTAGAGCAGTGTTTCCCAACCCTGTCTTCGAGGACCACCAACCATGCATGTTTTGTATAAATCCACAGAGGTAGTTAATCAGCTCTACTGAGACACTAATTACCTCACCTGTGATTGTGTGGTTACCTGCAAAACATGTACTGTTGGAACTCCGCAAGATGGCCAGTCTGGGCCATGTCTGCTTTAAAACTAGTATGTTTAGAATGGCCCTGATGTGTCACAAAGAGATCCAAATTGTTTATTCATCTCAGCCGAGTGCATTGTACTCCTTTTTACCCCTGATGCTTGAAGCCATTCGTTCCTCATCAACATAACGTGTGGTTGGCCTGTAGACTAGCAATGCAATACTAAAGCTCAGGTTCAAAAATAAAAATCAGATAATTACCTCAAGAGGGAAGCCTCAGGATCCTATTGAGGATTCCCTCAGCGTCCATTGTGTTCCCATGTGGAGCCGTGCATTTCCTCTGCCATCACTACGGCCGAGCATGTGCAGTAGCACAGAGCCACTCGTGCAGGAGCAGCTTTTTCTTACTGTGCATGCGTGGCTGCTGCGCTGATGGCAGGGGAGGTCTGTGGCCCCGGTAAGATTGCACTTTAAATTCAAAATGGTTATGCTGTGTACACACACTAGATTTTCCTAGCACAAGATAATTGTTAGTGAGAGAGCTGGTGCACACCAGAGCGGTTCTGTAGCGTTTTTAAAAACGCTTGGGGATAGAAAAATGCTTGGCTAATGTATTTCAATGGGCTTGTGCACACCAGAGTGGGTTCTTTTTTCCACAAACGCAACCTCGGGGATTGCAGCATTTTTTAGATTTCAGAGGCGTTTCTGCCTCAATGTTAAAGTATAGAAAAGTGGAAAACCGCTCTGAAAAACGCTAGATCAGAGCGTTTTTTCAGGAGTTTTTGTTACAGAAGCTGTTCAGTAACAGCTTTACTGTAACAAAATGACATCTGCTACACAAAAACGCTCAAAAAAACGCTAGGCATGTTTAGAAAACCTCTCTAAGGGCCCATTCACACTTGCCGATCGCAAAACGCTAGCGTTTTGCTCTGTCGTTTTTTGGCGATTTTAACGCCCCCAAAAAAATCACTATTCACACTTAGCGATTTATTTATTTATTTTTTTTAATCGATCGTGTTTTGCGCTTCTATAGCACAAACACGATCGCCAGAAAATGGTGCAGGGTACGCGTTTGCGTTTAGCATTTTTGGGCGATTTGCGGCGATTAGCGCATATTGCCCAAATGAGAACGGGACCATAGAATTTTATTGCCCTAGCACTTTGAAAAGCGCTAGCGTTTGAGCTTCAAGTGTGAATAGGCCCTAACATGCCTAGAATCACTTTGAAAACCTGCTTCAAAAACCTCTAGTGTTTAGTGGATCTGCTAGAGGTTTTTGGTGTGCACTGGGCCATAGTCTTGAGAAAGTGTAGGGGGGAATCTAATGTGACTTGAGGTGTCCTCCAACATAGCTGACAAGGTGACTGAAGATCTTTCCTGCTGGATTCACTGATGTCTGATGCTGTTATTCTATTGGGTTCTGCTCCCACTTTAGCAGAAAACACCCCGATCCGGTATATTTTCTGTAGCGTTGAGAAAGGCGGATCAAACCTTACTCTCCCTGCCCACCATTTCTCTTCTCAGCCCGCTCTGCCCCAAAATAGAACAGAACTGGGCACGGGAGCTGAGGAGTGTCTCTCTATACCAGTTTTGGCGAACCTATGGCACGCGTTCCAGAATTTGCACGCGTAGCCGACTCTGCTGGCACGCCAACGCTGCTGCGCTATGAACTGCATGAACTGGCCGCAGCGTCTACTAGACGCCACGCCAGTTCATAGCTCGCAGCCCCGCTCCAGCCCGGAGTCTCCCCGGAGGCAGAGCAGGACTACAGGAAGATGGCGTCCGAAACCCTGTACTGGAGACTATTTGTGTCTCCAGTACAGGGCTTCAGGCGTCATCTTCCCGTAGCCCTGCTATTGCATTCAGTGCAAGCGCGGGAGATATGCAGGAGGATCGTCCGGGGAGTTGCGTGCCAGAGGCCGGCTGGGAAAGGAGACTTCTGCCACGTGAGTACATTCTTTTTTTTTTTTTTTTTTTTTCTTTTTGTTTTTGTTTTTTTTTTGCAGGTGAAATGTGGCCCACTGTGTTTATTTTCTGCTGAAATGTGGCCCACTGTGTTATTTTCTGCTGAAATGTGGCCCACTGCGTTATTTTGTGCTAAAATGTTGCATACATTGCGTTTATTTTGTGGTGTCTGGGGTAACTGTTGCTGCATTTATTATTAAATGGTCATAGTTGGCTATATTTGCTGCTTTGGGGTTACGGCGGGTATACTAATAGCATCACACAGTTTCTGCACACGTTTCACCACATCATGGCGGAAACACTGCTTTCTTATGCCCCCCCCCCCCCATTTGCACTCAGTGATAAACAAGTCGATATTGGGTCGCAGTTTGGGCACTCGGCCTCTGAAAGGTTAGCCATTACTGCTCTATACAGTGTTATTAAACTTCCTTAAAGAGAACCTGTACTGAGTAAAAATATTTAAAATAAACACACGAGGTAACTTTAAATGAACATTACATAGTTACCTTGCCATCAGTTCCTCTCAGAAGCTCACCATTTTCTTCTGACAATAATCCCTTCCAGTTCTGACAATATTTTGTCAGATCTGAAATATATCAGTTGCTGTCAGTAAAATGCCAGTTGCTGTCAGTTATAGCTGAGAGGAAAACTGATGTACCAGGTAATATCCATGTTTCCCTATGGCTCAAGTGGGTGATGTTACAGTTTAACTGTGTGCTGACCAGAAAGCTGTTATGGGTAATGGCCATTTTCAAAATGGAGGACGGAAAATTCCCTTGATCACAGTGAACAAACAGGACGCGGGATAGGAGAAAGACACTGAGGAGTAGACTACATGGAAGGTAAGTATAACTTGTGTATGCTTATTTTGACTTTTAATTTTCAGCTCAGGTTTTCTTTAAGAACTGTGTCTAGTGAGTGTTTTGGGTGACAATGATGTGAAGGGTGTACATAGCTTTAGGTAGTTCTTTCCCTATGTTTTTTTCGCATGCTGTTTGTGCTATTTTCACCCCCTGGGGATGTGACTTGTCTGTCAGTTGTGTAAAAAACCTTGTAAATGCTGTTCTAGACTAGCAGAGCGGCTGTAAAGGAGATTTGCTGTAACATCTGCAGCTGACTTGCCTGGCTAGGCTTTGCCAGAGTTTTCCTGCATTCCAGGTGTCTGAGGATAGGGAATCCTACTCTGACATAATACACAGGAACATGCTGTTTATTTTGGGCTTTGTGCTTTATTACTTTTTTCTCCATTCTGTGAAAGGAAGTGAAGAATGTTCCCCAGTGAAACTAATGGAATAGTAACATAAATAAGATTTTTCTAAAAGGACTTGAAAATAATTGTCACAAAAGGGGCATTTGTAATCTCTGCGACCGATCGGGGACCGCAGAGTGGCTTCCTAGTTCTTCCGTCACGCCAATTGGCGTCGTCCATGTGTGGAGCGAGATTTGCAGGGAACGAGCGCGTGTTCCCTGCAGTAAACACGTGGGCCGCTGCGATCAGCCTGCCAGCCCATTATCAGAGATGGCAGGCTGCTAACATTTTAAATGATAAAAAGCGTGTGTACAGTGTTTTGATCTAGTGCAGTGCTGTGCAGAGGAGTGCCTTGTCACTTAACAGTCCCTCCTAGCGGCTCACAACCTGATCCCTAACATAGGCATATGCCTATGTATGTGTAGTGTATGTAACATAATCTAGGGCTAATTTGGGGGAGGGGGGGAATATTTTTATTTTTTTTTAAATCTCAGCAGCAATCAGAGACCACCAAAACAAAGCTGTATTAGTGGGTAGAAGAGGCGGTAAAATTCATTTGGGTGCTAAGTTGTATGACTGAGCAATAAACCGTTAAACATGCGAAGTGCTGAATTGTATAAACCTCTGGTCCTCAAGTGGTTAAGCATTCCCCGTCCTACAAAATGGCATGGGTGACTCTAAAGCTGTCACAGGGTACTCTAAGTTAAATATGGCCTCATCTTTGTTTTCTGCATACGCTAGGTGGGCTCCCAACACACTTTAAAGCCTGTGCTTCTTGTTAGCTGTCTCCTGCAGGAGTCTGTAGTTGATTGGTTAATATTAGAAGCAGACAGTGTACAGCTAGGAAGTGGGGCGGGAATGTATCCAGCAGGTGCAGAATGCTAGGAAATGGATAGCTAGTGAGCTGTTACCATGCTCCTATACTGGTCAGTACTGTATTCTTATTGCCTGGCAAAGTGTATATATAAGAAAAAAAAAAAAAAAAAGCTTCAAGTGCAATCTTGTGTGTTATGACACTAGCTTCTTGGCAGATACTGCTCTGACCGGCTGCCTCAGCTGATAACCCTCTAGCATGAATATGAGGCTTAAAGAGACTCCGTAACAAAAATTGAATCCTATTTTCTACCATCCTACAAGTTCCTATACCTGTTCTAATGTGCTCTGGCTTACTGCAGCACTTTCTTCTATTACCATCTCTGTAATAAATCAGCTTATCTCTCCCCTGTCGGACTTGTCGCCCTGTGTCTGGAAGGCTGCCAAGTTCTTCAGTGTTGTGGTTCTGTGATGCATCTCCCCCCTCCTGGCCCCTCTATGCACACTGCCTGTGTGTTATTTAGTAGGGATGGGACGGCGAATCCCTCGAATATTAGGAAATATTCAAGATTCGTGGACTCTAATCCCGACGCCATTTTCTGATCGCCGAATCCCGACGCTGCATTGCCGCGCATCCGCCGCTGCACACGTTCAATTGTCCTCCTCCCTCCCCCCGCAGCCTCCTCCGCTCGCCCGCCGCATAAATAAGAGGAAGCAGCCTCTCACCTCCAGCGTGGAGCCCGGAGCGGCAGACCTCATGCACGCTTCCTTATTCCCCCTAGTGATCGGCTCTTACTACGCGTCATCAGTAAGAGCCGGTCCAGTGGCCACTAGGGGGAACTAGGAAGTGAAGGGAGAAGTCTGCTGCTCCGGGCTCCACGCTGATGCTGGAGGTGAGAGGCTGCTTCTCCTTATTTATGCAGGGGGACGAGTGGAGGAGGCTGCGGGGGGAGGGAGGAGGGTATGTGCCACTGCTATCCAGCTATTATACTGCAGCCCCTCATAGCCTGCTACCTATACTAAAGCAACCCCATAGCCTGCTACCTATACTAAAGCAACCCCATAGCCTGCTACCTATACTAAAGCAACCCCATAGCCTGCTACCTATACTAAAGCAAACCCCATAGCCTGCTACCTATACTAAAGCAAACCCCATAGCCTGCTACCTATACTAAAGCAACCCCATAGCCTGCTACCTATACTAAAGCAACCCCATAGCCTGATACCTATACTGAAGCCCCCCATACTGAAGCCCCCCATAGCCTGCTAACTATACTGAAGCCCCCCATAGCCTGCTAACTAAACTGAAGCCCCCCATAGCCTGCTAACTATACTGAAGCCCCCCATAGCCTGCTAACTATACTGAAGCCCCCCATACTGAAGCCCCCCATAGCCTGCTCACTGTGCTGAAGCCCCCCATAGCCTGCTCACTGTGCTGAAGCCCCCCATAGCCTGCTCACTGTGCTGAAGCCCCCCATAGCCTGCTCACTGTACTGAAGCCCCCCATAGCCTGCTCACTGTACTGAAGCCCCCATAGCCTGCTCACTGTACTGAAGCCCCCCCATAGCCTGCTCACTGTACTGAAGCCCCCCTATAGCCTGCTCACTGTACTGAAGCCCCCCATAGCCTGCTCACTGTACTGAAGCCTCCCATACTGAAGCCCCCCATAGCCTGCTACCTATACTGAAGGCCCCTATATCCTGCTACCTATACTGAAGGCCCCTATACCCTGCTGCCTATACTGAAGGCCCCTATACCCTGCTGCCTATACTGAAGGCCCCTATACCCTGCTGCCTATACTGAAGGCCCCTATACCCTGCTGCCTATACTGAAGGCCCCTATACCCTGCTGCCTATACTGAAGGCCCCTATGCCCTGCTGCCTGTACTGAAGGCCCCTATGCCCTGCTGCCTGTACTGAAGGCCCCTATGCCCTGCTGCCTGTACTGAAGGCCCCTATACCCTGCTGCCTGTACTGAAGGCCCCTATGCCCTGCTGCCTGTACTGAAGGCCCCTATGCCCTGCTGCCTGTACTGAAGGCCCCTATGCCCTGCTGCCTGTACTGAAGGCCCCTATGCCCTGCTGCCTGTACTGAAGGCCCCTATGCCCTGCTGCCTGTACTGAAGGCCCCTATGCCCTGCTGCCTGTACTGAAGGCCCCTATGCCCTGCTGCCTGTACTGAAGGCCCCTATGCCCTGCTGCCTGTACTGAAGGCCCCTATGCCCTGCTGCCTGTACTGAAGGCCCCTATGCCCTGCTGCCTGTACTGAAGGCCCCTATGCCCTGCTGCCTGTACTGAAGGCCCCTATGCCCTGCTGCCTGTACTGAAGGCCCCTATGCCCTGCTGCCTGTACTGAAGGCCCCTATGCCCTGCTGCCTGTACTGAAGGCCCCTATGCCCTGCTGCCTGTACTGAAGGCCCCTATGCCCTGCTGCCTGTACTGAAGGCCCCTATGCCCTGCTGCCTGTACTGAAGGCCCCTATGCCCTGCTGCCTGTACTGAAGGCCCCTATGCCCTGCTGCCTGTACTGAAGGCCCCTATGCCCTGCTGCCTGTACTGAAGGCCCCTATGCCCTGCTGCCTGTACTGAAGGCCCCTATGCCCTGCTGCCTGTACTGAAGGCCCCTATGCCCTGCTGCCTGTACTGAAGGCCCCTATGCCCTGCTGCCTGTACTGAAGGCCCCTATGCCCTGCTGCCTGTACTGAAGGCCCCTATGCCCTGCCGCCTGTACTGAAGGCCCCTATGCCCTGCCGCCTGTACTGAAGGCCGCTATGCCCTGCCGCCTGTACTGAAGGCCCCTATGCCCTGCCGCCTGTACTGAAGGCCCCTATGCCCTGCCGCCTGTACTGAAGGCCCCTATGCCCTGCCGCCTGTACTGAAGGCCCCTATGCCCTGCCGCCTGTACTGAAGGCCCCTATGCCCTGCCGCCTGTACTGAAGGCCCCTATGCCCTGCCGCCTGTACTGAAGGCCCCTATGCCCTGCCGCCTGTACTGAAGGCCCCTATGCCCTGCCGCCTGTACTGAAGGCCCCTATGCCCTGCCGCCTGTACTGAAGGCCCCTATGCCCTGCCGCCTGTACTGAAGGCCCCTATGCCCTGCCGCCTGTACTGAAGGCCCCTATGCCCTGCCGCCTGTACTGAAGGCCCCTATGCCCTGCCGCCTGTACTGAAGGCCCCTATGCCCTGCCGCCTGTACTGAAGGCCCCTATGCCCTGCCGCCTGTACTGAAGGCCCCTATGCCCTGCCGCCTGTACTGAAGGCCCCTATGCCCTGCCGCCTGTACTGAAGGCCCCTATGCCCTGCCGCCTGTACTGAAGGCCCCTATGCCCTGCCGCCTGTACTGAAGGCCCCTATGCCCTGCCGCCTGTACTGAAGGCCCCTATGCCCTGCCGCCTGTACTGAAGGCCCCTATGCCCTGCCGCCTGTACTGAAGGCCCCTATGCCCTGCCGCCTGTACTGAAGGCCCCTATGCCCTGCCGCCTGTACTGAAGGCCCCTATGCCCTGCCGCCTGTACTGAAGGCCCCTATGCCCTGCCGCCTGTACTGAAGGCCCCTATGCCCTGCCGCCTGTACTGAAGGCCCCTATGCCCTGCCGCCTGTACTGAAGGCCCCTATGCCCTGCCGCCTGTACTGAAGGCCCCTATGCCCTGCCGCCTGTACTGAAGGCCCCTATGCCCTGCCGCCTGTACTGAAGGCCCCTATGCCCTGCCGCCTGTACTGAAGGCCCCTATGCCCTGCCGCCTGTACTGAAGGCCCCTATGCCCTGCAACCTATAGTGAAGGCCCCTATGCCCTGCAACCTATAGTGAAGGCCCCTATACCTTGGTAGCTATACTGAAGACACCTTTACCTAGCTACCTATACTGCGGGCAACTATACCATGGATCGAACAATTCTTATGCGCAGGATTCGGGATTCGAAAGGTTCGAGATATTCGAGAACCTTTTTAGATTCAGATTCGAAGAAATTGTGGATTCGTCCCATCCCTATTATTTAGATTAGGGCAGCTTCTCTCTGCTCTATTATCTTTAACAAGCTGGATAAATCGTCCTTTGAGCTGGCTGGGCTTTCACATACTGATGAATTACATACGGGCAGAGCTGTCTGCACTCTGCAGTAAGAAACAGCCTGACGCTTCAGTGGATGAGAGCTGAAGGGGGAAAGAAACACACAAATGATCGCTTGAGATTCAAAAGGAAGGCTGTATACAGCCTGCTTGTGTATGGATGTATTTTCTATGTGTGGACATACTGTACATCAACCTACTTCCTGTTTTGGTGGCCATTTTGTTTGTTTATAAACAGACTTTTTAAAACTGTTTTTAACCACTTTTAATGCAGCGGGGAGCGGCGAAATTGTGACAGAGGGGAATAGGAGTTGTCCCCTAATGCACTGGTATGTTTACTTGTGTGCGATTTTTAACAATACAGATTCTCTTTAAAGTGTACCTGAACTGATGGGTCAAGACATAAATGTGTATGTACAGTGCCATTCCTGCATGGATATGGGCACTGTTCCTTTTTCTTTTCGTAATTTTTATGCCTGCACCATGTAATTTCCCATCAAATAGATAATTTCTGCCAGGTCTGATCTGATTTCCAATAATTTTTCTATTCGATTTTGTTACAGAAGTAATTGGAAGTCAGATCGGGCCTGATGGAAATTTATCCATTCTACCCATCGATCTGACGTGAAATGGCATGGTTTGTGCCTGGCATTAGAGTGAACGTGTACATCTCAGGTATCTCTCATACTTGGCCCCCATACCTGCGGCTTCCTTACGGGGCTGCGGAGTCGGAGCAATTTTTGGCTACCTGGAGTCAGGAAAAAATGCACAGACTCCTAATGAATTTAAACTGTAATTAAATAGAAAATATGATAACATTTTCTATTTTTCAAATAAGTCATCATAAATAATTTATATATACAGTTATTAGCTGTGTTTAGTCCACAAAAATGAAATAAACCAATCAAAACATGGTTACTTGTGCTGCTTCAATAAAGCAGACCCCGTATTTTAAAGTCAGATATACATATCTGATTGTGACTGTATTTTTATGAGGTGTACAGAGGAATATAATCTCTAATCTCTAAATTTTTCATCTCCTTGACCATCTCTATTAGTGACCTGGCTACATATCAGGCTTTATTCTTGCAGCATAGATGTTATTCCTGTGTACACATCACATATACAGTCAGTCACAATCAGATATGTATAACTAACTTTAAAAATATGGGGACTGCTTTATTAAAGCAGCACAAGTAACTAATTTTGATTGGTTTATTTCATTTTTGTGGACTAAGCACAGCTATTACTGTGTATAGGAATTATTTATGATGACTATTATCTGAGAAATAGAACATTTCATCATATTTTCTATTTTAATTACAGTTTAAATTCATTAGGAGTCAGTGCATTTTTTTCCCCGACTCCAGGCACCCAAAATTGCTCCGGCTCCACAGCCCTGAGGAGGACAGCGAGGAACTGATTGGCGTGAAAGGGGCTGGAGGAAGCCCCAGGTATGTATAATACTTTTTTTTAATTTCCTCTGTCTCTCATGCTGGGAATACACGGCTCGATTCTGAGTCATTTAGATGGCTCGATAGATAATTTCCGACATGTCCAATTTCCTTCTAGCTCGATTTTGCATTGAAGACAATGAAAAAAGATAAGAAAAACGAATGGAAGATAAAAGAATCGAGCGGCAAAAACGATCGGGTGCAGAATCAAGTGCCAGAATCAACCTGTGTATTCCCAGAATCAGGTTTACTTTGTTACACAGTAGTACTATACTCTACATATGCACTCACCAGAGCTGCAGGGAATCCACTGAGAATGTTGTGCACATTGAATACAAAGGTGTTGTCTATCACCCATAAACCTGGTTCAGATTGTGCATGAAGAATGTGTAATAGAGGAAGAATTGCCTCATTCCCCTGCAGAGTACCTACGCATCACTCTTACATGTACCCGCAGTCACATGTCCTAGGGCCTGATAGATGTTCTATGTTTCTGTCTTCTACAAGTTCTCTTACCCAGGACTAGTTTTAATCTGACTAAAAGTATTAGAGGCAGAAGATCCACCGGCTAGTCCGGTAACTGGAATTGTTTAAAAGGGAATAAATATGTCAGCCTCCATATCCCTCTCACTTCAGTTGTATTTTAAAATTCCTAAGCATTTACAGTTAAGAGATGCATTTTATTTTACATACTTTCAATCAACAAGATTGTAATATGTCGGAGTCGAGGAATCAGAGTCGGAGGATTTTTGTAACGACTCCACAGCCCTGCTTCCTTAAAGGGATACTTAATTGGAAAAACAGTTTAATTTACCTAGGGCTTCTATCAGCCCCCTGCAGCTGCCCTGTGCCCGTGCCGGTCCTCTACGATCCTCCGTTCTCCTGCTGCAGCTCAGTTTCAGTTGCAGATTGTGTTGGCAGGCCCCTGTGCTGCGCAGCCCTGGGAACGTGTATCCTTGCTCAAGTTGCCGTCTGCAATGGCGTCCTATGTATAAGAAATAATATTTTTTCTGTAAGAATAAAGCCCAGTGCGTAGTTGTCACTTGTTCGATGTCCAGCTGAGCTATTATGCAAACTGACCTTGTTGCATCATTTTACAGTATAATCTTGTTACAGTAATCCCAGGTATAGTCCATTCGGGTATAGTAACCTACCTCTCCAGGTCCCGGCCAATCGCCATTATAAGTCTATGGGAGCAGTGGTGTGGAGTCAGTACAAAAATCCTCCGACTCCTCAGGTTAGGATTCCACCGACTCCTCTAATTTGCATATTACAATTTTGTTGATTGAAAGTATGTAACATGAAATGCATCTCTTAACTGCCAATGCTTAGGAATTTTAAAAGACAACTGAAGTAAGAGGGATATGGAGGCTGCCATATTTATTCCCTTTTAAACAATACCAGTTACCTGGCTAGCCAGCTGATCTTCTGCCTCTAATACTTTTAGTCATAGACTAAAACTAGTCCTTGGTAAGAGTACTTGTAGAAGACAGGAACAAAGAACATCTATCAGGCCCTAGGCAATGTAACTGTGGGTACATGTAAGAGTGATGTGCCGGTACTCTGCGGGAGAATGAGGCAATTCTTTCTCTATTACACATTCTTCATGCACAATCTGAACCAGGTTTATGGGTGATAGACAACACCTCTGTGTTCAATGTGCACAACATTCTCAGTGGATTCCCTGCAGCTCTGTGGGGAGTGCATATGTAGAGTATAGTACTCCTGTGTAACAAAGTAAACCTGAGACAGATGAAATTAAAGTTTTATACATACCTGGGGCTTCCTCCAGCCCCCTTCAGGCTAATCAGTCCCTCGCTGTCCTCCTCTGTGCCCCTGCGATTTAGCACCATACGATGGGATTACCTATGTACTGATTGTATGTGTGTGTATAGGTTCCAAACAGCTGGCTACTGATATGGACAGTGTGGAGTCATCCTGTGGATATTTAGGATCTATACACACCTTTTTTGGACAGAACATGAGTGGTCCATATGATTGAAAACACATGGAATAAAATCCTGATATGAACTAAAAAACTAAAAAAAGCTGATAAATTTGTGACCTACGTTGAACTCTTTCAGTGAATCCTTGCTGCTACTTCAGGTTGCTGCGATGCATATGGTCTTTTTGCTTGCCTGTATTGCTGCTGAAGCTGCCGTAGTGGACTGGCTCGTTAGAGCATGCAGAGATAGGCTAATTTAGCGCGTACAGCCACCTCCTCTCAAGAATCACTGTGAACGGAAGGTAGGCGTGGCGAAGGCAGTGAAAAGGGCGATACGTCATGAGTTAACCACACTCTGAAGAAGAACCTGAGCGGTTCAAACCGCGTCGGTGGGCGGAGCTTTGGTCAGCTGATCGCTCCAGCAGCAGCTTGTGCCCGTAGTTAATCTGAGCCCGGCGTGCTCCTTCTAGCCGGAGAATTGTTGGCAATAATGGGTTGTTATGTATTATTCTTTGAGAATCGCTCTGTCTGTTTTGTATAAACTGTAAAAAAAAATTTGCATTCCTTGTTGACAAAAGTAGCCCAAGCTTTACCTTCTTATCTGTCCTCCTCCACCACCTGGATCTTCTGCTATGGGTCCAGGTACTTGAGCGAGTCAGGCGTAGTGCGCATGCACGCACTCCGCCGCTGGGATTTTACTAAACCTGCGCAGCACTATTGCGGAGATGCAGAATGTTCCGGGTTGTGGGAGCGGCACGCGGCCGGACTGCGCTGAGTGGCTGAATTACCGGGACTCGTAGCAGAAGATCCAGGTGGTGGTGGAGGACAGCGACTGGATTAGCCTGAAGGGGGCTGGAAGAAGCCCCAGGTATGTTTTAAAACTTTTCTTTTCATCCGTCCCAGGTACCCTTTCATTCGTAGTCACCAAACCAAATTTTAAAGAGACACTGAAGTCTCTTAAAAATCCATTTTTTTTTTTTATAACAAAATCCTCTTTAACATATTAGCCCTACCTAAACCACTGCATCCCCGCAGCTGTAATCTATCTAAATCCCCCCCTAACTCGTCCTCCCTCTCCCCTGCAAAATCCATGACTTTTTTGGTCGTGGATTTTGCTGCCCTCTACTCTTCCGTGTGAGGCAGAGCTATGAGCTGCAGCCCTGCCTCACACGTGTCTGTCAGTGGCGGATCTCCGCCTCTCCCCGCCCCTCTCAGTAAGACTGAGAGGGGCGGGGGAGAGGCGGTGATCCGGGCTGACACGCTGAGAGGCAGAGCTGCGGCTCATAGCTCTGCCTCTCACGGAAGCGCTGCCCAGATTGCCCTCCGGGGAGTTTGGGAGGATTTAGTTAGATTAGAGCAGCAGGGTTGCGGCGGTTTAGGTAGGGCTGATATATTAAAGTGGATTTTGTAATAAAAAACGGAGCAAAGGGAGTGCACACATTTTGCATAAACGCAAAATTATTTCCATCTTATTGACCATCTCTATTAGTGACACAGCTACACATCAGGCTTTATTCTTACAGCATAGATGTTGTTTAGTTTATATAAAAGATTCCTGTGTACACATCATATATACAGTCGCAATCAGATATGTATTTTTTACTGGTTTATTTCATTTTTGAAGACTAAGCAGAGTTATTACTGGATATGTTATTAATTTATGATGACTATATCTGAGAAATAGAACATTTTATCATATTTTCTATTTTAATTACAGTTTAAATTCATTCGGAGTCGGTGCATTTTCACCCGACTCCGGGTACCCAAAAATTACTCCGACTCATCAACTCCAACTCCACAGCCCTGTATGGGAGTAACTATTGTCAGCTTCAGGCCCAATTCCCCCAAACTCATGTCGCTCATGAAATTAATTAATTTGAAATATTATTAAATTTGGGGGTAGAGTCTACAATTTAGGGCCCTTCCACACTGAATCCTTTGTGTAGTAATAAGATCGCAATGCAATTTAGCCAAAAAGATGAACCCTGCATTACCGCTCCAATGTGACTATAAAGTGAGGCATGCAGTACAAGGAAAGTATATGCTCTTGAATATGCATTCTCTACTCAGTTAGCACACAGCTTGCTGTGCGTTACTACAGGGAGTGCAGAATTATTAGGCAAATGAGTATTTTGACCACATCATACTCTTTATGCATGTTTCTTACTCCAAACTGTATATGCTCAAAAGCCTACTACCAATTAAGCATATTAGGTGATGTGCATCTCTGTAATGAGAAGGGGTGTGGTCTAATGACATCAACACCCTATATCAGGTGTGCATAATTATTAGGCAACTTCCTTTCCTTTGGCAAAATGGGTCAAAAGAAGGACTTGACATGCTCAGAAAAGTCAAAAATAGTGAGATATCTTGCAGAGGGATGCAGCACTCTTAAAATTGCAAAGCTTCTGAAGCGTGATCATCGAACAATCAAGCGTTTCATTCAAAAAAAGTCAACAGGGTCGCAAGAAGCGTGTGGAAAAACCAAGGAGCAAAATAACTGCCCATGAACTGAGAAAAGTCAAGCGTGCAGCTGCCAAGATGCCACTTGCCACCAGTTTGGCCATATTTTAGAGCTGCAACATCACTGGAGTGCCCAAAAGCACAAAGTGTGCAATACTCAGACATGGCCAAGGTAAGAAAGGCTGAAAGACGACCACCACTGAACAAGACACACAAGCTGAAATGTCAAGACTGGGCCAATAAATATCTCAAGACTGATTTTTTTTCTAAGGTTTTATGGACTGAAGATGGGCAAGATGGATGGGCCCGTAGCTGGATTGGTAAAGGGCAGAGAGCTCCAGTCCGACTCAGACGCCAGCAAGGTGGAGGTGGAGTACTGGTTTGGGCTGGTATCATCAAAGATGAGCTTGTGGGGCCTTTTCGGGTTGAGGATGGAGTAAAGCTCAACTCCCAGTCCTACTGCCAGTTTCTGGAAGGCACCTTCTTCAAGCAGTGGTACAGGAAGAAGTCTGCATCCTTCAAGAAAAACATGATTTTCATGCAGGACAATGCTCCATCACACGCGTCCAAGTACTCCACAGCGTGGCAAGAAAGGGTATAAAAGAATAAAAACAAATGACATGGCCTCCTTGTTCACCAGATCTGAACCCCATTGAGAACCTGTGGTCTATCATAAAATGTGAGATTTACAAGGAGGGAAAACAGTACACCTCTCTGAACATTGTCTGGGAGGCTGTGGGTGATGGTGAACAGATCAAAACACTGACAGAATCCATGGATGTCAGGCTTTTGAGTGTCCTTGCAAAGAAAGGTGGCTATATTGGTCACTGATTTGTTTTTGTTTTGTTTTTTGAATGTCAGAAATGTATATTTGTGAATGTTGAGATGTTATATTGGTTTCACTGGTAAAAATAAATAATTGAAATGCATATATATTTGTTTTTTGTTAAGTTGCCTAATAATTATGCACAGTAATAGTCACCTGCACACACAGATATCCCCCTAAAATAGCTAAAACTAAAAACTACTCTCAAAAATATTCCGCTTTGATATAAATGAGCTTTTTGGGTTCATTGAGAACGTTGTTGTTCAATAATAAAATTATTCCTCAAAAATACAACTTGCCTAATAATTCTGCACTCCCTGTATGTAGGAACCTGCTGCACCACACTCTGTGTAATGCCCCATAGGAATATTGTTGTTGCAATGCAGTGATATTTGCTGTCGCAATGAAATGGACTCGGTGTGGAAGGACCCTTGGGCTCGGTTCACATTAGCGTTCGCTATCAGGATTTTCCTGATCGGATCCGGAACGCATACTGTACAAACGGAACGTACGTTCCGCATAGCAATGTAATGTCTATGCGGACGTTCACACGCGTCCGTTCCGTACGTACCGGATCGGATCCGGACTCTTTTCCAACATGCGCTATTTTTTGGGTCCGGATCTCCGGCCCACGCATCCTGACCGGAGCCTGACAAGCACCATCAGGCACACAGAAACCAATGGGGAACGGAAGACACAGAACACACTGCCTACAAAAACCTGACATTCTACCCCACTTCCTATGCGTATCCAAGCGGCCATTTCGGATGGGGACACATGGGCCCAGCATATGTGGAGTGGAGCAGCAGTGACAGACGTGCTGGAGCTGTTTTGGCAGAATGTCGGAGGTGGAGGTGAGGCCTACAGCGGAGGAACCTGATTCTACAGGTGCACCTTCTGCTGACCCCAACATTTTTTTATTTAATTTCGCTATTTTTTTGCCCACGGATCCTGATGGCAGCCTGATGCATGCCTGATGCGTACGGTTCCGATCAGGATCAGGTCCTGATCCGATCAGGATCCGGTCCGTTTGCAAGGCAAAACGCAAGTGTGAATGGGGCCTAAAAGTGGACCCAAATTAAAAATGCAAGATTTCAGAAGTAAAATCTATTTTCTAAATTATAATAATAATAAATAGCAGCCTTTTTCAGCTGCATGATGACAAATATAAAATATTTTACATTTATTGGCGGAACCCCTCCCTTCCTTTCATATTGCCAGGACAGAATCCGGCAGACTGGTGGAGGAGATAAAAAACAAAAACAAAGCACAGGCTGCTACTGATGAAGTCGCAGGGGAGGTTATCTCGGCTTGTGTGAGATTTCACATAGACAAGGAGGGAGGGTAGCTGAGGACAAACACACTCATGATCTAAAACCTCCTACTAAGCTCAGAAGTAATGGCTGCCACCTGTATAACCCTAGTTATGAAAAGAGAAGGGTAAAAAAAGCATGCACTGAAATGCTCAAAGGCTTGAAGGAGTGTTTATTTATCTTTGTATGTGTCAGAGGGGTGCAACTAAATATTTTGAATTAAAAAAAAATGTTTTTGGTTTGTGTCCGCTTTAATTATGGTTACATAGTACTACTATATTCTACATATATACTCTTTCCAGGGAGGATGTTGTGCACATCACACGCAGAGGTATTGCCTGTCATACGTAGACATGGTCCATATCGTACATGAATATGTAATACTGTAGAGGAAAATGAATTGAAAAGTGAGTTTGGAATTCAGTATACTATAGAAAAGATTATTTGCAAAACAGATTTGTATCGCTACCAAAAATCTTGGCCAATAGTATAAGTATGCATCTAGGACAGACTTTACGGAGTGGATTTAGCAAAAACTCTTGGCTGGGGTCCAGGCACAGACAGTTCGGAGGCTCTGGAGGAGGAACCTGATCACCAGTGATCGGCAAAGCGATGTAACAAATGTATCCCTATGGGATCATTCTTGCTGTAGAGTTTGTGATTTATCTATTGAACGGGAATCAAACGCAGTAATTTTACAATGCAAAATTGTGATCGTGATTTTGTGCTGAGTGTTAATCAGCCCTCAGTGCATGGTAGGGGGAATAGATGTACTCGGTGCGATGGTAGGGAAAGTGGTGATATGTTCAAAGGCAGTAGTGGAAGCAGTGTAATCTAGGAAAAGGAATGTCAGATCAGGGAGACTGCTGTTATTGCCTTAAAGGGAAATATGCATACTTGTTTCTCTTTACAAGGTGACTTTAAGCATTGCCTAAACGGCTTGTGTAATTCAATCAAAGTGGTTGATATGACAGATCTCTTTATTTTAGGATGGTGGCATTTTTAAATGAGAATTCCATATACACATTTCTCTTGTTTCAATACATTGTCCACTGTGATGTGTTTTTTTTATGGTCTAGGTTTTTTCTTTATAAAATTTAAAAGGCAAATGCATGAAGAACTGATTCTCTTAAATTACCATAAGGTGAAATATTATAATCTTAAAGTGGCGTTTTAAAGGACAACTGAAGAGAGCGGTATATGGAGGCTGCCATGTTTATTTCCTTTTAAAGAGACTCTGTAACAAAATTTTCAGCCTTATTTCTTCTATCCTATAAGTTCCTATACCTGTTCTATTGTGGTCTGGATTACTGCAGCCTTTTCTAGTTGCACTGTCTCTGTAATGTATCTAATCTTATTTTCTTTGTCAAGCTTTGTCCACTCAGAGAGGCATGGGCTGCCTCTGTTGTAATGAATACAAGTTATGCACTGCCCCCTGCAGGCTCTGTGTGCTTTGTTTACTCCTCACTCTCCGCTCTCAGTTTCAACATACATACTCGCATATTAGATTATAAATATAAAGATTTTTCCAGCATGTCTGATCAAATTTTTCTCAAAAAAACCGGGATAAACTTTAATTTGATTCGATCATTTAGATCGAATAAATGGGAAAATCAAACGTTTTATTGTATCGTGTATGGGCACCATAATACTTTTAGCCATAGACCCTGAACAAGCATGCAGCAGATCAGGTATTTCTGACCTTGACAGATCTGACAGATTAGCTGCACGCTTATTTCTGGTGTCATTCAGATACTTCTGCAGCTAAACTGACCAGCAGGGCTGCCAGGCAACTGATATTGTTTAAAAGGAAATAAACATGTAAGCCTCCATAGTCTTTTCACTTCAGTTGTCCTTTAAAGATGAAAGGGAATATAAAGTTTTATACATACCTGTGGCTTCCTCCTGTCTCCTGGATTGTCCAGTAGAAGCCCCGTTGGCTTCGCCAGTTGGCGCAGTCCACCTGGGCACGCTCCTGCAGCTGAAAGCATTGTGCGCCTGAGCTGTAGTACTGCTCATGCGCAGATCGCTCTAGGCGACTGGAGCAGGGCAGCCATGCATGCACAGTATACCCCCACCCCCCTCTGACTGGCACAGCTAACGGGGCTTCTACTGGAAAAATCAGGAAGCTGAAGGAAGCGGTATGTATAAAACTTTTACACCCCTTCATCTCAGACTATTTAAGGAGTGTTTATGTTATGTGCTATATAAATAATGTACTTTATTCCAATTTCTTTGTAGGGGAATAAGCACGAGTATTTGCCAAACCGTGAGAAACGCATTGTGGACGGTAGTGTAGGTACCCAGAATGGAATCAATTCTGCGCCACACAGTCTTCAACCGGAAGGTATGTGTATGCTGACATTCAGTGAGTTTCCTCTACAAGAGTCATAGTAAATGTGTGAATTATTTAAGGGTTAGTGCCAAAGTTAGGAATCCATGTCACTAATTGTTTGCTTCCCCTGTACCCACATAAAGCAAACTTGAATAGAAAATATACTGAGAAGATAAACAATTCAATCTACCCTCCTACTCCTAAACAGGGGTTTTAGAATACCCCAGTTTTATATTGTTTAACCTCCTTGGCGGTTAATTTTTTTCTGCAAAAATTGCAGAAATCCAATTTTTAAAAAAAAAAAAAATTTATGTTTCATGTAAAGCTACCAGAGTGGTAGCTACATGAAACTCCACTAGAGGGCGCATGTGTCCCTCTAGTTCGATCGTCGCCAGCAACAATAGCAAACAGGGGAACGCGTATATAACGCGATCCCCTGTTTGGCTTCTCCTGTCGCCATGGCGACGATCGGAATGACGTCATGGACGTCAGCTGACGTCCTGACGTCAGACGTCTCCGATCCAGCCCATAACGCTGCCCGGAACTCATTGGTCCGGGCAGCGCAGGGCTCTGGCGGGGGGGGGGCTCTTGCGCTGCTGCGTGCGGGCGATCGCCGCAGAGCGGCGGAGATCAAGCTGTACGCGCGGCTAGCAAAGTGCTAGCTGCGCGTACAGCACTTTACAGTTTGAAGATCTCACCCTGCGCGGCATAGCCCGAGCTCAGCTCGGGCTTACCGCCAGGGAGGTTAAAGTCCCAACTCGAGAGAAACTTGTCCGAAACTCTTAACCCTGCCAGTCCTATGTAGGACCATGTCCAACAAGACAATTGTAGTAGGGGTGGATGAACACCCTGTAGAAAAAGTCACAGGAGACAAAAAACGGGAGCCCAGTAGTGCAATATGTCAATGACCACAATAAAAGAAAATAAATTAAAAGCACTACTCACAAAGGGAGGTTGCTTGGGGCAACCAACCACAGGAAGCAGGTGGAGACAATAAACCCGACTCCACTCGGGGTGGTCCTAGCCAGAACCGGAAGGATGGTCGCTCTCTTAGTGGAAAAAAGGGGACAGAGTCCACTGTGGGGACTCCACTGGTGGTCTGCCACCTCCCCTCGGACAGGATGTGTTCGGGGGTATACTTAGCACGTAAAAGGGAAAGAGGCGCCCTGATGTAATAAAAGCATCTAAAATCAGCTTAAAATCGAAAAGTGATATGAGGTAGCTTAAAATCGAAAAGTAAGCTACCTCATATCACTTTTCGATTTTAAGCTGATTTTAGATGCTTTTATTACATCAGGGCGCCTCTTTCCCTTTTACATGTCCAACAAGAGGTGCCCAACAAAAAAATGGTATATGGATAATCCAAAATAGAAAGGCTTCTTACCTCAAAAGGAAGGAGTGAGGTAAAGTTAGTTTGTTTTTTTTTTTTTGTTGTTTGTTTTTTTTGACAGCTTTAAAGAAAAAAGAATCCATTTCGAGGATCTCTGCTTGTTTCTTCAGAACGATATGCTTTGTCTGAGTAAAATGCTTGAGAGCTAGGAGCCCCTATCAGTTAACCATTTTAATAGACAATACAGGGTGGGCCATTTACCGTGATGGGAAAAACTATTTGCCCCCTTCCTGATTTCTTATTCTTTTGCAGGTTTGTCACACTTAAATGTTTCTGCTCATCAAAAACCATTAACTATTAGTCAAAGATAACATAATTGAACACAAAATGCAGTTTTAAATGATGGTTTTTATTTAGTGAGAAAAAAACTCAAAACCTACATGGCCCTGTGTGAAAAAGAAATTGCCCCCTGAACCTAATAACTGGTTGGACCACCCTTAGCAGCAATAACTGCAATCAAGCGTTTGTGATAACTTGCAACGAGTCTTTTACAGCGCTCTGGAGGAATTTTGGCCCACTCATCTTTGCAGAATTGTTGTAATTCAGCTTTTAGGGTTTGTAGCATGAACCGCCTTTTTAAGGTCATGCCACATCATGTCAATAGGATTCAGGTCAGGACTTTGACTAGGCCACTCCAAAGTCTTCATTTTGTTTTTCTTCAGCCATTCAGAGGTGGATTTGCTGGTGTGTTTTGGGTCATTGTCCTGCTGCAGCACCCAAGATCGCTTCAGCTTGAGTTGACGAACAGATGGCCGGACATTCTCCTTCAGGATTTTTTGGTAGACAGTAGAATTCATGGTTCCTTCTATCACAGCAAGCCTTCCAGGTCCTGAAGCAGCAAAACAACCCCAGACCATCACACTACAACCACCGTATTTTACTGTTGGTATGATGATCATTTGCTGAAATGCTGTGTTACTTCTACGCCAGATGTAACGGGACACTCACCTTCCAAAAAGTTCAACTTTTGTCTCGTCGGTCCACGAGGTATTTTCCCAAAAGTCTTGGAAATCATTGAGATGGTTTTTTTTAGCAAAATTGAGACGAGCCTTAATGTTCTTTTTGCTTAAAAGTGGTTTGCGCCTTGGATATCTGCCATGCAGGCCGTTTTTGCCCAGTCTCTTTCTTATGGTGGAGTAGTGAACACTGACCTTAATTGAGGCAAGTGAGGCCTGCAGTTCTTTAGATGTTGTCCTGTGGTCTTTTGTGGCCTCTCGGATGAGTTTTCTCTGCGCTCTTGGGGTAATTTTGGTCGGCCGGCCACTCCTGGGAAGGTTCATCACTGTTCCATGTTTTTGCCATTTGTGGATAATGGCTCTCACTGTGGTTCGCTGGAGTCCCACAGCTTTAGACATGGCTTTATAACCTTTACCAGCCTGGTAGATCTCAATTACTTTGGCTCTCATTTGTTCCTGAATTTCTTTGGATCTTGGCATGATGTCTAGCTTTTGAGGTGCTTTTGGTCTACTTCTCTGTGTCAGATAGCTCCTATTTAAGTGATTTCTTGATTGAAACAGGTGTGGCAGTAATCAGGCCTGGGGGTGACTACAGAAATTGAACTCAGGTGTGATAAACCAGTTATTTTTTTAACAAGGGGGGCAATCACTTTTTCACACAGGGCCATGTAGATTTGGATTTTTTTTTCTCACTAAATAATAAAAACCATCATTTAAAACTGCATTTTGTGTTCAATTATGTTATCTTTGACTAATAGTTAACGGTTTTTGATGAGCAGAAACATTTAAGTGTGACAAACATGCAAAAGAATAAGAAATCAGGAAGGGGGCAAATAGTTTTTCACATCACTGTATATGGATACATCTTAATAAAATGGGAATTGTTGGTGATATTAACTTCCTGTTTGTGGCACATTAGTATATGTGAGGGGGGGGGGGGGGGGATGGGACTTTTCAAGATGGGTGGTGACCATGGTGGCCATTTTGAAGCGCGCTAGCATTTTTCCTGCGGTGTTGCGATCAGTGTGTGAAGAGTGGGAGAAGGGTTGCATTGACAATCCAACACAATGGGCAGCACATTGAACACATTTTATAAGTGGTCAGAAACTTGTAAATAACTCATGAAAGAATAAAGTTAGGTTAAAACCAAGCACACCATTGTTTTTTATTGTGAAATTCCCAATAAGTTTGATGTCATATGACCCTCTTCCTATTGAAAAAACAAAAGTTGGATTCAAAATGGCCAACTTCAAAATGGCCGCCATGGTCACCACCCTTCTTGAAAAGTTTTCCCCCCTCACATATACTAATGTGCTACAAAGAGGAAGTTAATATTCCCAACCATTCCCATTTTATTAAGGTGTATCCATATAAATGGCCCACCCTGTAGATTATGTACTTGACAGAAAGTGGCAGACTCCTGTAAATTGTAGCTCCAGTGCTTGAAATTTGAAATGGCCGAAGGCCTATTTGGGCGTTTTTTTTTTTTTTTTTTTCTTCTTCACTCAGTAGCCAGAATGGTAATAGAGATCAGTAATCATTTTTACTGTTCTCTTCTGTTTACAGCAGTTCATATTGAGAACATCAATTTTAAACACATTCAACGGAGGAGAGCTGACAAGAACTCTGAATACACTTTTGAGGTAAGTTGATGGCTTATAGTGTTTTCCCACTTATTCTTTTCTTTAAACTTAAGGGCCTTATTTATTAAAGGAAACCTGAGACCATAAAAATAAGAATTATACATACCTGGGGATTCCTCCAGCCCCCTTCAGACTGATTGATACTTCAATGTCTTCCCAGGCTGCCTGGATCCTCCGCTAGGTGGTCCAGTAATTCTGCCAGTCAGGGAGTACTGCGCATGCGCAGCCCAGCAGCACTCATGCTCCCGTTGCTCGGGAGAGTTCTGCGCAGGCATAGATTGCTTGCGGCCGTGGGAATACTCAGAGATATGAGTCCCAGCGCACACTGGAAGGTAACAGTGAGATTGCAGTCCACACTTTGAAGTATTGATGCTACCCAGACTGCACAACTACATACAAATCCATCCAACTGAATAGTGCAACTTGCACCTTGCCAGTGGAAGAAGTAACTGTTCAATGCACATGGGACCAAAGCTGCCTGGATACACACGAGGACTAGTCCCAATCACAGAATAGACCCAGCTGAATGCAAAACATAGATCTTAAAGGTGGGTACACACATCAGATAAGTCTTTGGAAAATGAAAGCGCTCAGACCAATTTTACCCCTTCCATGTAATATGAGAGCCATACTCTACACAGTCTATTCTATTGAGCTGAACTCCCCATCGGATAAAAATCTTTGCAAGATGCTATATACACACAGATGCTGTACACATGCAAAAGATCAATATCTGCAAAAGATCAGTTCCTGCAAAAGATCCATTCCTACAAAATCCATTCCTAAGCCTCATCTACACGAGGCGATCCAGCGGCTCGATTAGCTGCCAGATCGCCTCTACCGCATCCTCGCGCGTACCCGCCATGTCCCCGCTCGCCCACACGTGCACTGGATTCGATTCCCTGCCGGCGCCGCTTATCTTCCGCTCGATTCCCTGCCATTGTCTCCTTGCAGGGAATCGGCGGTGGCAAGATCCGACCTGTCGGATCTTATCAATCAAGCCGCATCAGCGGCTCGATTGATAAGTAACATCGGCACGTCATCTGCACGTGTAGATGTAGCTATAGTCTATATCTGCAGATCTTATACACACTTTGTTTAACTGACATTCATCTGCAGATCAGATCCACCAGGATGGATCTTCAGATCTGCAGATGATGTCTGATCTGCAGATGAATGTCCGTTAAACAAGGTGTGTATGAGATCTGCAGATATCATAGACTGTGAATGCATTTTTCAGGAACTGATCTTTTGCAGGAACTGATCTTTTGCATGTGTACAACATCTGTGTGTGCAGCATCTTGCAAAGATTTTTATCTGATGGGGAGTTCAGCTTAATAGAATAGACTGTGTAGAGTATGGCTCTCTCATATTACATGGAAGGGGGTAAAATTGGTCTGTGATCTTTCATTTTCCAAAGACTTTTATCTGATGTGTGTACCCACCTTTAGTTAAAGGGAAGGTTCAGGGAGGGTGGGTAAAAAAGAAAAATCAAATTCCACTTACCTGGGGCTTCCTCCAGCCCGTGGCAGGCAGGAGGTGCCCTCGCCGCCGCTCCGCAGGCTCCCGGTGGTCTCCGGTGGCGCGCCCGACCTGGCCAGGCCGGCTGCCAGGTCGGGCTCTTCTGCGCTCCAAGGCCCGGAACTTCTGCGTCCCACGCCGGCGCTCTGACGTCATCGGACGTCCTCCGGGCTCTACTGCGCATGCGCAGAACTACTGCGCATGCGCAGTAGAGCACGGAGGACGTCCGATGACGTCAGAGCGCCGGCGTGGGACGCAGAAGTTCCGGGCCTTGGAGCGCAGAAGAGCCCGTCCTATGTTCTAAAAGTCCTGTTCTTTATTATTGTTCCATGTGCATTACTTATACAGTATAATACAAATAAGTGGCTTGTGCGCTCCTCTACAGTACGCCTTACTACTATCACACCTTGAGCACCATTCCGTTTTTAATATTAAAATAACACAAAGTATTGCAGTCACATGTATTCATAAAATCAATGCGCATATAAAAGTTTTTAGGACGTCCTCACCGCCACCTTGTGCATTCAGCGTCTCCACACTCCGCACCTGAGGCCCCGCCCTACCGGTTTCGTCATGACTCATCAGGGGCCCCTGATGCGTCATATGACGAAACCGGTAGGGGCGGGGCCTCAGACGCAGAGTATGGAGACGCTGAATGCACAAGGCGGCGGTGAGGACGTCCTAAAATCTTTTATATGCGCATTGATTTTATGAATACATGTGACTGCAATACTTTGTGTTATTTTAATATTAAAAACGGAATTATGCTATGAGAGCTTTTGTCTCTTGAGTTTTAAAGGTCTGGCTGTTCTCTGAGGATTTATTATACAAGCAAGCGATTATAGCTGGTCGACACAGGATCAGCCAGTGTAATCGGTGAGCATGCATTTCTTCCATATACCACTGTGGTGTTGCACATGTTTGAAGTCACGCTGGGAGCACTAATGGTGGCATGGTGTTTCTTCTGAAATTGGATTACGCTATGTTGTCCCTGTCTTTCTGAGTACTACCTAGGGAGAAAGGTGTTTTGAGTCCAAGGAACTACAGGTACATTTATTGCCCTGTCTGCTGATCTGCGATACAATCAGCCATATCTGATGGTAAGAGTATTTCAGCTGATCTATTAGAGTGATTGAAACAGAAAATGGGATCAAGAATCCAGCAGAATGATTATGGACTCTATGATGTGTATGGGACTGTTTGTGTGGATATAGTGCAAACCATTAATTTCATTGGAGTTTTTTTTTCTCCTGGTCTAGGTGGACTTTCAGGACTTTTTGTTATGTAAAATATATTGTGCTTCTCTTCGCAGGTTGATGATCTCTCCTTTTACTAATGCTGTGCATTTATATCCTATAGTACTGTACTATTGTATGGAATGAGATAGTTCTGTTGTGATATATGGTTATAGAGAGACTATTGCTAATTATTAGCCACACTGTTTCAGATACGTGGATCTGCTGTTGAGCGCTTCACCTTTTTTCTATACTTATACAGTATAGCTTGAGTTTGAGCATCACACCCAGAAACTGTTAGAACCTGCTTCTATATCACCTTGCTTCGACACCAGTAACTTCTTACAGTTACGTCTCACAGACTGTGAGATCACTTGACTCTCCACACAGCAAGTAGGAGATAGACTTCCTCAGGCTTCTTCAATGTTTACGTTATTTATTCAAGTAACAGAAATACAGATAGATACAGTTTATCATCTCCTGGCAAAGCAGACTTCCATGTTGCGTTACAGCTGCGTGAGTACCTTCCTGCTGAAGGTACCCAGGTCTTCTTGTATCTACTCTATGTTACATCTAGACTACCTATGTACAGCAGACATTATATCAGATTACAGAAAGGAAGCACATACTTATGCTGGGAATACACGGTTCGTTTTTGCCTTCGTTTAAACCTTCGATTCGTTCGGTAAACGAATCGAGTGTTGAAAACGTATGTGAAAATAGTCATAATCTCATTATAGTTTCGATTAATAGACCCCAAAAACGAACGACTAGTGATCGAACATGTTTGATATTATCTCTCTTTATCCATCTAATCGAGCCATTGGTAGGCTTGATGGCTGTTCAGATCGATTATATATTCGTTTATGCTAGTCCGTCCCTGTAAAAAGGGATTTTCGTTTCTTTGCAGCCTTCGATCATTGGAAAAACGAAACCATCAGAATCGAAAAAAAAAACGAAACCGTGGGTGGTGATATTAACCGTATGACCGATTATTTCGGGATCGAAAAGGACAAAAGGCACAATCGAAACGAAGGTTTAAACGAAGGCAAAAACGAACCGTGTATTCCCAGCATTAGAGGTCCCAGTCAGCCTTGCGAGCTATTGCGAAAGTAAAGAGCAGAATGAGCTCCCATAGCTCCCTCAGCCTTTAATACTGACTAGGAAATAGTTAAATATGACATCATCTTCGCCACCCCCTAGATCAGACTATTGGTGGACCCACTCGTGGTGTCATCATACACACCTACTTGATTAATAATCAATGAGGCTTCTGACCTATATGCAGGAATGTGGATATTTACATAACATGGCTGATGTTTATTGTTCTAGTGGCGGTACATGCGCAGGTCAGGGAGACCGGCGGCCTTGTACTAGAACAGCTTCTTGGTATGTTCTGCTGACAGAACTGCAGATTTTCTCTCTCAGAGAAAATCCCCTTAAATGGTCGATCTGCACTCCAAGCCTTTTTGACTAACTCAGTCCAAATAACTGAGGCCTACTTAAATTATAACAGAAACCATATACAGTAGTTAGACTGATTTTGGTGTAAAACATTTATAAGCACTATATGTAATGGGTATTAGCATTTTGTGTCAGGTCTTTCTTTAAACTGCAAAAACAGTTGTACCTTTTTGGAGGATTTCCACTAATGCTTCAGACATAAGATTGAGTTGTCTGACACCGTCCTTCTGGGTGATGGTCTGCTAATCGTCCTGTGACATTTGGCTCAGCTGAGCAGCATGTACTGTCCTATGGAAAAGGGATGGAGAGGACCAGCAGGAAGGCTCCACTCCGTATCCCATCCAGGGCATGTTAGTAATTGCTTCCAGACAGATTAAACTCACCTGAAGCTGTCTTTTACATGCAGTCTTGTTAATGCAATGCTATGGGGGATCTTTATAAAAACACATCGCTCAGGTGAGAACACACACATAGCATTACATTAGCAAGAGCTTTTAAAATCACAAAGCACTTAGAAAAGCTCTAGTGTGAACTAGCCCTAAGTGTAGAAAAAAAAAAACTTCTGCATCTTAGTCATTTCTCTTTTCCTCTTGTTTTAGGTGACTTGGTCCGATAAATCCAAAACATCTGTGACAAAGTCTTATCTAGAATTGGTGGAGTTTCTGTTGACGGTATGATTTTGTCCCTTTCAAGTTTGTAATCAGTGGCTGGATAGTGTACTGGATAAGGGCACTGCCTCTGACACAGGATATCAGGGTTCGAATCTCAGCTCTTCCTGTTCAGTAAGCCTGCACCTATTCAGTAGGAGACCTTGGGCAAGACTCCCTAACACTGCTACTGCCTATAGAGCGCGTCCTAGTGGCTGCAGCTTTGAGTCTGACAGGAGAAAAGCCTGATTTAAATGTTCTGTGTCTTGTCTTGTTTTATTTTATGGCTGTTTTGCTGATTAACAGATATTTGAAGGATGACTATATATTTGAAGGCAGTTAACAAAAATGGCATTTACCATATTTTTCGGACCATAAGACGCACCTGGGTTTAGAGAACAAAAACCAGGGGGAAAAAAAAATACTAAACATGGTGCATCTATGGTACAAGGGCGTCTTGTGGATCTTCTCCCCTCCCCAATTATGTTTCCCAATATACCTCTTGTGTTCCTGTGCCCCATTTGTACCTTTAGTGTCTTCCTTGTGTCATCCTCTGTCCCCCTTATGTTCTTGTTTATCCCCCTGTGTCCACGCTGCTGCCCCATCCCATCCTCCTCTATCATGTCCCCTGTGTTCTGCAGCTGTCCTGTCCTCCTCTATCTTGTCCCTGTGTCCTACCCCCCTGTCCTCTTCTATCTTGACCCCATGTATCCTGCTGCTGTCCTGACCTCCTCTATTCTGTGCCCATTTCCCCCTGTCCTCATCTATCTTGTCCCTTGTGTCCCATCCCTCTGTCCTCATCTATTTTGTCCCTGACTATCCCGACCCCCTCTGACTCTATGTCCTGTGTGGAGTGTGCAAGTGGCTTACCGCTGCAGCCTAGTGATGGTCAGCCTCCAGGGAAAAGCCGCGTGGGTGTCCGTGCACGCTGTGGACATATCCATCCCTTCTGCTGACGTAAAAGATCCGGGCTTACCGCTGCAGGCTAAAGATGATCAGCGGTAAGCCTATGGGGAAAAGCCGCGTGGGTGTCCGTGCACGCTGCCTAATGTTTTCTACCATCACTTCCGCTTACATCAAGGCGGAAGTGACGGTAGAAAAACATTAGGCAGCGTGCACAGACACCCACGCGGCTTTTCCCCATAGGCTTACCGCTGATCATCCCTAGCCTGCAGCGGTAAGCCCGGATCTTTTACATCAGAAGTGAAGGGATGGATATGTCCTCGGCGTGCACGAACAACCACGCTTTTCCCTGGAGGCTCACCGCTCACCACCACTAGGCTGCAGCAGTGAGCCACTTGCACACTCCACACAGGACATAGAGTCAGAGGGGGTCGGGACAGCAGCAGGGACAAAATAGATGAGGACAGAGGGATGGAACAATCACAGGGACAGAATAGAGGACGACAAGGGGGGCGGGATGCGGGGGGGGGGGGGGGGCACATTACCGCGGGGATTTCCAGTGGAAGGACACCTGGTGCTGGGTAACATTTGGACCATAAGACGCAGGCACATATCTCCCCCCCATTTTGGGGGAGAAAAAGTGCGTCTTATGGTTCAAAAAATACGGTCTGCTGCACCCGCTTCCCACCTTGTCCATAGGCGGAGCAGACACTGGGGGTCTGGAGGATTATTTTAAATAATTGTTTCTTGTACATGCAAGGATGAATTTAAGGATAGCTCCTCCGGAAACACTGCAATCTCACAATAGCCAATGGTATTACAATTTTAACCACAAACTTACAACTTTGTTTCATCCTGAATTAAGAAATGGGAGTCTGACATTTCCCCCCCCCCCCCCCCCTTTTTAACAATGTGAATTATCTGGCTGTCCTGCTAATCCTTTGATTCTGATGCTTTAAACCACTGAATCAGCACATGTATGCAGATCAGATACTTTATCTAAGTCTGACTACAGTGGCTGCATGCTTGTTTCAGGTTTGTGACTCGGATACTTCTCAATCAGCAGGACTACGAAGACCTTTTGCATTGTTTAAAAATAAATAAATATGGCAGCCTCCCTATCTGTCTTACTATGGGCCCATTTTAAATAATGGTATTTCGTGTTATTGACATTCTTGATCTGCTTTGATGGCATGGCTGGATTGGCTGATGACTGCACCTGGTACTCACTCACACTATGGAAGTGTTGTTAGTCCCCATCAACCACTTCAGCTGATCACCTGAGACACTAAAAGCGAAAAAAAAGTATGATCTAATGATTTGTATATGTAGTACAGCTAAGAAATAAAGCATTAGGAGCAGAGACACAAGTCAATGTTTCCAGTTGTCAGGTGTCTGTCAATATATTTTCTTTTTCTCTGCAGAGAAGGGTTCAAGAGTTTACTAGTCTGCTCTGTAAAATAATTGAGAATGCTGAGTAGTGTGTAAACTGCAAATATAAGAAAATGATGCAATGTTATAAAAAAAAAACTATATACCTTTATATACTCGTGTACAAGCCGAGGTACCCACTTTTCCCTCAGAAACCAGGAAAAAGTGATTGACTCGTGTATAAGTCCACTCCGCCAGCATAGCCCCCTCCCTAGCAGACAGATGTGCACCCAGTTCAAGTCAGCCCCCTCACCATAGCCAGATGTGTCCCAGGATCATACAGCTGTGTCTGAAGAAGCCACTAGATAGCATCATAGATATGAGACACAGTGATCTCCACACAGGGAGAATCCCCGACCATTGCACCGCTGACATGTTGCTTTCACGCTACGCTCCACAGGCCAGGGGACACAGGTAGTCTTAAGCAGCGCACTCTGCAGATCATGTTGCAGGGGCTGAGGAGCACGGACACAGCAGGGCGCAAGCTTGTAAGAGCAGGATCACTAGTGTACAATCCTTACGCTCCTCTGCCATTATAAAAACCTACTCCGCCATCTGTTTTGCTCCACTCACTCGCATATAAGCCAAAGGGGTAACTTTTCAGCACATTTTTTATGCTGAAAAATGAGGCTTATACGTGAGTATATACAGTAACTGAAAATAAAAATATGAGAATATTTTCTTTGCTACTAATGTTCTATTAATTATCCGTACTACACAACCAATTCATTATATCATAATTTGTTTCCGCTTCAGTGTCTCTTTAAACCAGTGCAGCTTCTGCACACAGCTGTGTAAACTGCCTGCCCATGATTTTGTAGTGCTCTGTAGGCATGTGTCAGTATTTGCCAAACACTTGTTGGATGCACTCCACGGTGTTCTGACAGTTAAAAAGCAGTTCTGGGTCAAGGTCAATTGAATCACTTCCTTGCTTCACAGGGAAAAATGTGAGACTATTTCCTGTAAAAGCCTTTCTTACCAAATGCCTATCAACCACTTGGTAACCAAAAAACATGTATTTGGTAGACACCCTGCAGTATATTTAAGCTGTTAACCTGATTCACTGGCACATGTGCTGCCTTAAAAAAAAAATTGGGGGGGATCGACTGTGCATGAGTTGCGCAGTTGACAAACACCATATTGCCACAGAATAAGTGCTCATGTAGACACACTTATTTGGTTACATATTAGGTGGTGTATGCTAGTTGTTTGGTTCTCAGTTTCTTAGTAACTGGATGAGTCATGCTAAAACCTGACTAAGCCATTTGTGTGAAATAGGCCTTATCCACGCTGGTACAATTCTGCGACCAGACTAATAAGCTGCAGCAAAACATGTTTGTTGCAGGCCATTGAAAGCACTTTTCTTCCCTCAGCAGTCTAAATTGGCTACTGTGTTTATAGTGTATAAAGTAGATCAATTCTTGTGCTAGTGCAACACAGTTCTTTGTTATACCTATCCAGTTCTTGAGAATGGGTATTTGCTGAGTCCTGTCAGTTTTGCCGACTAGATGTTGATGACGGTACTGATTGCGAGTTCGGTCTGGTAACTGTTAACAGAGAACAGAATACTATTTGGCATGTTAACACAAAAATCATGTTTTGGCTTTGCCTTGGCTCTTCCCTCTTCTATGCATATCTGTGCACTCTCAGGCCTTTTCTTCTTTCTATGAAAAATCTCACTTCTGTGTGCGTTTCTTCAATTGTTTGCGTTATTTGTCCTCTAACAAGCTGGGTACTAAATTTGCATTATGTCAGTTTCTAATAGCATCATAAATATATTCATAATTTTCTGTAATATTTTGAACAGCTTCCAAAGGAGTTAGCCAATGAACACATTGATAAGACTATAATAGATGCCTTACAGCTGGGGAAAAGGAAAGAGGACCATCAGTATTCAGACCTGGAACCCATAGTGCGGTAAGTTTGTCTTCATATTTTACATCGCCCCCCCCTTTTTTGTGTTTCTTTTATTTGTTTTGTTTGAGGCACCTACGGGTTTTCTGGACTAGCTCTGCATTGTTGTTGTTTTACTGCTGCTTAGTAAATATAAATCCATAGTGACCAAATGTCCATGGTAAGCATGTCCACTAATGTAGTTTATACACTATTCCAGACCCCGCTGTGAACATCTTGTTGACAGTTGCATTTTTCACCAAATTCAAACTTTATGGCTTTATTAGCCTCACTAGGCAATTAGGCCCGTTTCGAAAACAGGTGCTAGAAGCAGCGTCTGCGCACGACCATGTCAGTCATCACACGTCCACGTCTGTGCCTGATACGGATGCAGTTTATGGGCAGAGGTCCCAAGGCTTTTATTTGGTAGGATACAGTCTGGAAGAGAGGCAGGATTATAGTCTATCTTAAAAAACTAAATGACTAATATACAAAAAAAGCCTAATTAATTTACTACCTTAAAGTACAACTGAAGTGAGACGAATATGGAGGATGGCTTTTTTTTTTAAACCGTACCGGTTGCCTGGCAGATCTATTTGGCTGCAGTAGTGTCTGAATAACACCAGAAACAAGCATGCTGCTAATCTTGTCAGATCTGACAATGTCAGAGACACCTGATCTGCTGCATGCTTGTTCAGGGTCTATGGCTAAAAGTATTAGAAGCAGAGAATCAGCAGGATAACCAGGCAACTGGTATTGCTTAAAAGGAAATAAATATGGCAGTCTCCATATCCCTCTCGCTTAAATGGTCCTTTAACATTTTAAAGTGAACCTGAGACGAAGGAAAAAGTTGGCTTTTACTTACCTGGGGCTTTTTTCAGCTCGACGTAGTCTTAGGTCCCTCGGTGTGCTCCCAGGCAGGCAGGGTAGCGGCTTTCACAATGGGATCAGCCATCGTGGGAGGGTGAGGGTGAGTTGATGCAACCGACGGATCACTTGCGGGTTGGGGGTCACAATCCTCTGTATACATGCCTGATTTTCTCCAGTTGGGACCTAGTGAGACTATAACCTCCTTCACTGATAAGGAATTACAGCTTTCCTGGCAGAGAAATGGACTTCTGAGAGTGGGGGATAGATAAAAAAGGTCAATAGTCCACATATTTTAGGATTCAGAGATAGGGGACAGACAGTTTCATTGAGCTGAGACAAAACCATAAATCTACCTTTTTTTTTTTTTTTTTTTTTTTAGTTTTTTTTGTTTTAAGCACCATCTACACGATATGATTCTTTGTGTAATTCGATTACGATTCTATTTACGATACGATTAAATCCGACATGTCCAATCGGGATTCGATTCAATTTGCCATTGTTTTGCAATGGCGAATTGAATCGAATCCCGATCGGACATGTCGGATTTAATTGGATCGTAAATAGAATCGTAATCGTATTGTGTAGATTGGGCTTTAAACAGAACATAAAACTATGTGATATCTAAAAGTCCTTTTTTAGAAGTAGGATAGATACAATTATTTGTCGTCCATTTATTTTCACATAAGTTTCACTTTAAATGCCGTTATTTTAAATGGATTGGATATATAATGTCTTATCTATTAAAAACATTGTATATCGTAACCCAACTGTTTCCCTAAGGAGTCACATTTTCTGACACCCACATTGCCTACCTACACACTTGTCATCTGTCATTCCACCACAGCTACCTCTCCCGACTCCCACCTATTCCCCCACCACTCATGTTTTTCATCTTCTGACCTTTACCTACCCCAAAACACTCTGCCCCCTTCCACCAGTTGTGTAACCTTCATATATTGCACTAGCTCCCCCCCCCCCCCCCCCCCCCTTTTCACAACCATACCATTTTTGTCTCTTTCATCACTTCTGCTGTGTTTCACTTCACTCATGTATGGGTTAGTGTTCTAAATTTAGTTGCATTATTTTAATCTTGTTGCTTTTACAGCAAAGTCCCCGCTATCCAGCACCGGCGGCGATTGCCTAATGGCAGATACATGTGTTTGCCGGTTGCTTGAGCCGGCCGAAATAGCACACACCTCCCCTCTGAAATACTTATCCAGGCTCCAGCGATGTCTGGCAGTCTCCTTCTATCTCACTGCGGCTTGGAGTGGCTTTCCGGCTTCCCCAATGCACGGAAGCCAGAGTGTCAGCCTGACCCGCATCGGGTCATGTGACACTCCATCTTCCGTACATATATGCCTGAAGCTGCTAGCAGCCCGCTGGCATATAAAGGGAGACTGCTAGCCATCACTGGAGGCTCAGTAAGTATATGAAAGCCTGCCAGTACCCTCAGAAAGCCTCCCAAAAGAGGTCTGAATTCTGGATAATGGGGAAGTTGCGGTATACTGTATTTATTACTGCTTGTTGATAGAGCTATACACCTCTTCAGTATAATAGTGCAAGTCAAAATGGAACTTTTATAGCTACTAGTATTTAAGTCCACTTTAAATCTAGCTAATGTTACTTTTCTCAAAAAATAATTGCGGTTGTTTGTTTCAGGCGAATATTTTCGTCTCCGTCCCAGGCTCTTCTACAAAATCAAAGGGTGTACAAATTCTTCCATAATGTCCTCGCTGAATCTGACCATCCCAGTAAGTAAATAAAGCAATAACAGATGTTTGTTTAGAAATGTGAAGTAGTTAGTGTATCTTCTCTTTGCTCTGCCAGTCCCAGGAGATGATCTGTTTTGGAATTGATGACTAGTACACTGAACATGTGAAGTCTCAGTGTTTTTAATGTAGCAACAGGTAATATGAAACTAAATCCAAGACAGAAGAGAGCACTAATACTAGCACAAGATGTGTGTTTAGCAGACATTCCCATTTCAGTTATCATTTTTTTTTGGGGGGGGGGGGGGTGTAATCCACTCGCATATCACCCGTACTAATATGCAATCATAAACCTGTTAACTTTTTTCTTTTAAAAGCTGATCATATAGGGATTGATAGTTCTGAAAAAAATGTATGGATTGCCCATGTTGTTGTCCATTACCCCCTAGATGCCCTTAGTACTCAATGCGCTGACTGAACCTCCTTTTGAACCCCTGGAGCAGGTTTCCATTAGGTGTCTCAAGACTGCATGTTGGTAATTACAGCCATAAGATGGATAACGGACTTTTAAATACATATGCCAAATACCCATTTTTGTATTTTTCAAGATGTTTATATTCAGCCCTCCCTTCTAAGCCATATGGGACCTGATGCATGAAAAGCCAGTGATTTTGGCATGTTCAGGCATTGCACAGGACGTTTGCCGGTACTAATGGCGGAGGGGGGTTCACACAGATGTACCATGCCTTATCATAGCAAAGTGCTGCCCCCGTCGCTAGGCATACGTGTCAAAAGGGGGCTGGGAAATTAGAGCGCAGGGTGAATCCGAAAAACTGCTCCCGGCAGCGTTAATTACTATTCCCCATTCCAAGGCGCTGTACAGTGAAGGTAAGATGCAATTCGGCTTCCAGCTATTGCTGGCAGCCTAATTGCACTGTGGTTTAATGTCATTTGGTCTCCGTCTTTTGCTGGTGCCCCAATTACTGACTATACTCACATATAAGCCGAGGTACCCACTTTTCCCTCAGAAACCAGGAAAAAGTGATTGACTCACGTATAATCCCCTCTCCAGTACGGCCCCCTTCACAGTAGCCAGATTGGTGAGAAGCTTTTTTTCATGTACTCTCTACATCTTTTTCATCTCTTGTCTTGCCAAGCTGTACAGAGTTGATGTGCTGTCCTAATGGAACCCAGGATTCATGGAAAGGTTTTAGAAGCTAAGTTTCCTTCCCAAAGTTTGCCGTTTTCTTGCTGCTCTCTCCTCTGTTTTGTCAGACATGACTGGGAAGTACACCACTTCCTTCAGGCTGGCCACTGTCACAGCACTGACTGTTCAATCAAGGAGAAGCCACAGCAGATTATTCAGTTTGAGTGTGCATAGTATTCAGTTTAATGTGCACCCCCAGTCTTCTTCTGGGTCATGCTGGCGGCCTCTGAAGGATCACCAACCCATCACGTGCGACCGTGCCCACATGATCGAGGGCATACTGTGCCTGGACATGCACCTCAGAAATCCTTTACACTCCCGTATACTTTCCTAGTGGTTCTGGGTCACCATGAGAGCTATCTGGATATCCCATATCAGTATTTGTCTTTCTTACCTATAAATACCTCCACCCTGCTAACTTATTCTCAAAGGCAAGTAAGTCAGATGGGTATTAAGTAAACTTTAATGAAAAGCTACTTTTTTTTTTTTTTTTCCTTGATAAAGAGTTTTTGCATATTCATTGTGGAATGTGGCACGTACATGCTAGAAGCCTATGTGATCTGAGCCATTTATAGTGAGGTCCAGGGTCGTGCATTTAATTCCTTAGCTTACCCACCCTGATTTTTCGTTGTGAGTAAATCTAAATCGGGTTATTATGGCAATACTCCACTTAGACAGCTTTGGGGGAGGGTCCATAATACGCCCATGCAAACTCTACTGTATTATAGTTTGTTCTCTGCCAGAGCTGTGACGTCAGTCCATAAGGGTTTCTTTAGGTTTCTTTGTGCTTTTTATAAAGTGTTTTCATTTTTATCTGAACTGTAAATATGTTTACACAGGGTCAGTTGAATGTAAACATGTAACTATTATCTGTTAGAACTGACTTGGCTCATTAAATTATCCTACAATATTACATTTGGGCTTAGTGTTTCTATAAATTACACAGGATTGTACTGCAATTCTGTATTCTGCATATACGTTCCCTGCAGATGAGCTGTGATCCTCTGAGAATGTTGTGCACAAATGACTTTGTATATTGCATTATTTCAGTCAACATGAAAAGTTGGTACATTACAAACCAAGCGCACTCTGAGGTGACATAAACAAAGGACTTGTGTACCAGCTCCACAGCCCTGATCTTTGGGACGCTTTACCAAAAAATGTTAATAGGTTTGATGTCGGTGTTCATTATTTGTTTCCTTTCAGGTACAGGCTTAAAGTTTTGTAAAACGTCAGAAGACAGTTCAGAGACTTCTAGCCAAGATGAAGGTGAGATACCTGGTGAGAAATCTGCTTCTACTCCTCCATTACAAAGTCATTTGCCTAAGCCTGAAGTGAGAGAGGAAGGTCACCACTGCTGACTACTTCAGTTTAATAGAAAAGATAAAAAAACCCCTGACTTACGGGCGATCCTAAAAGCTGCCAAAAACACCCTAGTACAGTGATGGCTAACCTTTGCACTCCAGCTGTGACAACTACAAATCCCATCGTGCCTCTGCCTCCCCGAGTTATGCTTAAAGCTGTCAGAGTATTGCAATGCCCCATGGGACTTGTAGTTCCACCACAGCTGGAGTGCCAAGGTTGGCCATCACTGTACTATAGTGTTTTTGGCAGCGTTTTGGGATCACCCACGATTCCCAAAAACGCAAAGCCAATGTAAGTGAGTGAGAGGGAACCATTAGTGTGATTAGGGGTAAACGCAGGACATGCAGCATTTTGAGCGCATTAGCGGCCAATGCAAAGCATATAAGCGCTGCCTAAATAGCTTATCAAAGCGATTATGTAGCCCTTGGGGCTACACAAGCGATCGCATTTAAATAAAACTTTTAAATAGAGAAGCACCTATGACCTCTTCCTTTAGGGGGTGGCGCTACAGACTGAAGGACGCAGGTTGAGTGTAACAAGTTTTACTAAAAAAAAAAAAAAAAAAAATAATCAGTCACAGCTCTGAAGTTTACTGTACAGCACTTCCAAGCGCCGGGGAATCGCCATCTCACTAGGAATCGCTGCACACAGTGCTGCGGCGATTTTTTAAAGCCCTGCATTGATTCCTAGTGGGTTCCAGGCCTCAGTGCTGATCCTCTGAATCGTGGACAAAGGATTCAGTACTTTTTTCCTGGGCTTTCTTATCCTGTCTACATAAAACATTTTCAGCATCTATCAAGTGGTAACGTAGATAAGTAATATCAAACTTGAGTTGAGTAAATTTTTAAATATGTTTTGCTTGCTGGCAGTTGAAAATTTTAATTTATAAAATAAAGTTTTTTTTTTAATTATTGTTGCTAAAGTCTTATCTTTGTGAAATCTCCATAGAAAGCGTAAAGGGCCTGTTCACATGGTGTTAGTTTTTTGGATGAGCAGGCAGCCAGAGTTGGAGGAGAGGAGGAGGCTGCCTTGTAGCCCAATGGTTTCTACTATATTGCATACTACTTTCAGCTTGTAGCAAGAATTTTCAGGGAGAGGAAAGATTTTACAATGGGCAAACACTGACTAAATCATTTATACATAATTATTGTTAGCACTTTTGTTCATTACGTTATTTTCACTGGCGTTAATATGTTTAATTTTTCTTTCTTTAAGATGGTTTGCACCACACGTCTGGACACAAGAAACCTGGAAAGGGTCCAGTTACAAAGTAAGTTTCATTCCCACATTATGTCTTAGGGCTCAGCCACACTATGGCCTGGTGCACACCAAAAAACGCTAGCAGATCTGCAAAATGCTAGCAGATCTTGAAACGCTTTTTTCTTCTTTTTCTGTAGCGTTTCAGCTAGCATTTTGCGGTTTTGGGAAGCGTTTTTGATGTAATAGATTTCATGTATTTTTACAGTAAAGCTGTTACTGAACAGCTACTGTAACAAAAAACGCCTGGCAAACCGCTCTGAAGTGCCGTTTTTCAGAGCGGTTTGCGTTTTTCCTATACTTAACATTGAGGCAGAAACGCATCCGCAATCCAAAATCTGCAGCAGCCCGGGAGTATGCGTTTCTGCAAAACGCCTCCCGCTCTGGTGTGCACCAGCCCATTGAAATACATTGCCCAAGCGGATCCGCACCCGCAAGCGGATCGCAAACCGCAGCCGAAACGCTCTGGTGTGCACTAGGCCAATAAGTGCTTTTCTGAGCGCTTGTGATTGATTAGTGCGGAAAAATCGCTATTATTGCGTATGCAAAACATCACAGCTTTTTTTTTTTTTTTTTTTTTTTTTACTGCAATTTTAATGTAAGTGAATGGGAGCGCTTTTTCAGAAAGTGCTAATCAATCTCAAGCGCTCAGAAAAGTGCTTATAGTGTGGCTGAGTCCTTACAGTTGTTACAAATGGGTAAAACCTATACCTGCTGTTTATCCTGCTGCTTTTCATTGCATAACATTACTGTTTGCCTTATTTTTATCTTGCTTTTTCTGATTTTCAGCTTTAATAGTTTAATGTGTTGTGTTGTCCAGTTTAGCTTTCATACAAAGCATTTGGCTGCTCTGTAACATTCATCTTTGAGTGGTCAGCTGTATAAGTGTGTGTGTGTGTGTGTGTGTGTGTGTGTGTGTGTGTGTGTGTGTGTGTGTGTGTGTGTGTGTGTGTGTGTGTGTGTGTGTGTGTGTGTGTGTGTGTGTGTCTACTGTAATGTAGACTGGACATACACTTTTAATACAAAGCCTGTCTGCAGCGAGTTAGAATAACGAGATCAGTTACCATGCAGTACTGTGAAAAGGCCCATAAAATTGTATGATTAGTGAGTTGACAGAATTATGATTCAAGCATTACTTCTAACTCTTTGATTCTTAAAGGGACTCCAAGGAGTGCCCGAATTTAAAAGGTTTTTTTTCCCGGATCGTCACTCGGACAGCACCCCTGGATGAGACTTGTCTCCCTCCCCACCGTGGACAGGAACTGCAAAAGAACAAATTTGCATAAGCAACAGGCAGCCTGCTATATAAGCCACTTACTTTGCTGCTATACCTCAGTATAGTTTCCTGTCCCGGACGGAACGGAGGGAGAGGTCTCCAGGGTGCCATCCATGTCAGTCGGCAGGGGGCAGCGTGTAGCAGGACTCCCATTAGAGCTGAGCAGTGATCAGTGGGGAGTCCTGCAGCGAATGGGAGGCTTCTCCAAGGAAGGCAGCGGTGTTATGCACGCAGGCGCGCGCATGAAGAGGTCACTTCCGCTTTACCCGGAAGTAGTCACGCGCTGGCGTCCCGCGTGATCTGAGGTCTGCAGAGCGGCAGGGGCCGCGGCGGAGAAAGGTGAATCAGCGGAACAGCTGATTGTAATTACATCAAGACGCCGGGCCAATCAGGCGGCAGGGCCCGCGGCGGTGAGAGGGAATCAGCCTAGGCTGATTATTTAAGGTATGTGAGCTGATTTGCATAATTTATGCGGCAGGGGCGGCATTAAGTGTTATCAGCTGGGTCTGTTAGAGGTATTTATTTGGAGGTGAGTCCATGACTCAGATGTTACTGGAAGTCATGGAGGACGCTTCAGGTTCAGCTCCTTTGCAGTCTGCTAAGTCTGGACAAGACCCCTCTCTGGCAAGTAGATGTGGTATCTGAAATACTCCTGCTTGTTATTATTATTTACTATGGAACCTCTAGTAATATTTGTTCCTTGTTTGGGTTTTTTTGTAGCCTAAAAAACATGACAAGTCGGACAAATCTGATAAAAGTGATAAAACTGACAAATCTGCTGCTCAATCCGGTCAGCATGGGTCAAGCAGGTCTGAGAAGAAGTGTGCAATTTGTAACAATCGTTTTTCTTCATCATCCTCTAAGAAGTTATGTCAGAATTGTACAGAGAAGGTTGTTAAGGATGAATCACCTGTCATATTTAAAGATTTAATGGGCTGGATGAGATCTGAGATGTCTTCAGCAATTAAAGAGATTAAAGACTCTGCCATTGCTTCACAGTCTATAGTTCCTTCTGATGTTCCAGGAACTAGTGGAAATATGGATTCAGTGCCTACAGTTGTTGTTCCGGCATCCCCTGTTCTGAATTTGCCCCAGCCGGGTCCCTCCGGATCTAAGCGTAGAAGAGAGAGTGAAATAGAAGGTTCTGAATTATCTGAGGGAGAGATTTCTGAGTTAGATCAGCCATCAGATATGGAAGAGGAGGTCTCTAATGTTGACAAATCAAAATTTGCTTTCTCAACTGATTTAATGAAAGATTTATTGGGGGCTATGTATGATACAATGGGTATCAAGACAGAGAAAAAGTCTTTGACACCTTTGGATGAGATGTACAAAACTTTGGCGGATCCCCAGCCTCAGTTTATCCCAGTTCATTCCACCCTAAAGGGTATGATTAAGAAGGAATGGGATAACCCTGAGAAGCGAGCCTTTGGCCTAGATCCTTATCCAATCGTTATCCTTTCTCTCCGGAGGACCAGGGATTTTGGGGCCCTCCGCCTAGGTTGGACCCATCTTTTTCAAGGGTGTCAAAGAAAACGGATTTATTATTTGAAGACTTTGGTAGTCTGAAAGACCCAATTGACAAAAAGATGGACAACCTTCTGCGTTGAGCATGGGAATCCTCTTCCTTGACTTTTAAACCCCACAGTAGCCTCCACTGCAGTGAGCAGATCATTAAGATCATGGCTAATAGAAATGCAAGATAAAATTGCTTCTGGGTTCCTCGAGACGAAATTCTTAATGACTTTCCTAAGGTTTTAAATGCCTCCAATTATATGGTGGATGCATCGGATGACACTGTTAAGCTTACGGCTAGAACAACTGCCTTGGTTAACTCAGCTAGAAGAGGCATATGGGTTAAAACTTGGAGTGGTGATAATGCCTCAAAATCTAAATTGTGCGGAATACCATGTGAAGGTGGGCTTCTGTTTGGATCCAAGTTGGATGATACACTAGATAGAACTTCAGATAGAAAGAAAAATTTTCCAGAGAAGAAAAGACCATTCCAGTATAAGCGGCCATTTCGTCCCCCTAACAGGTCAGAGCAGGACTCCAAGTCCTCCAAGGGTAAGCGTTGGGCTCCATACAGACCACAGAAATCAAAACCCAACTTTAATCCGGCCAAAAGGCAGGATAAGCAATGACGCCAGAATTCCAGTGGGGGGGGAGGGTTGCAAATTTTTTAGAGGAATGGCAGCCTCGGTTTACAAGTCAGTGGCTGCTAAAGATTGTATCAGAGGGATACCGGATCGAATTCAATCAGCATCCTCCTCTGAGGTTTTGCATTACTCCCCAACCACAAGACCAAACAAGGTGTCAGGCATTACAGAACGAGGTCCTATCCCTACTAGACAAGGGGGGTAATAAGATATGTCCCAAGTTGTCAGAGAGAAAAAGGGTTCTATTCTACAGTGTTTCTGGTGAAAAAGCCGCAGGGATCTTACCGGTTCATTCTGAACCTGAAGAGCTTAAATCTAAATGTAAAATACAGAAAGTTCAGGATGGACAATATAAAATCTGTGATTCATCTCTTGCAGAAAAACGATTTCTTGCCTCCCTAGATCTCAAGGATGCATACCTTCACCTACCCATCCATCCGTCATCTCAACAGTATCTAAGATTTGCAGTCCACATGGAGGAAGAGGTAAGACATTTTCAGTTTATTGCTCTTCCTTTTGGACTCTCATCTGCCCCTTGGCTGTTTACCAAGGTCATGTCTGAAGTTCTAGCTGACCTTAGATTAAAGGGAGTCAATATCCTCGGATATTTAGATGATTTTCTGATTTGGGGACCTTCAGCAGAAGGGGTAAGATTGCAGACAGAATCTACGTTAGATTATCTTCAGCAGTTGGGTTGGCTCATTAATTGGGAGAAGTCCTCCTTAATTCCATCCCAGGTCATAGAATTTCTAGGTTTTAACATTGATACTAGGAAAGAGAAGATCTTCATGCCTGATAGAAAAATTACTGCAATTCTAAACGCTATTTTTTCCTTTCAGAATGCAAAGACAATATCACTGAGAAGAGCAATGGCAATACTCGGGCTTCTAACAGCCTCATTTCCCGCAGTACAGTGGGGACAATTCCACGCAAGGGTTCTGCAGTTATGGATACTCAGATCATGGAACAGGAGCCTTACGGTATTGGACAAGAGGATCCCTATCCCTCACAACATAAAAGTATCCCTGCTTTGGTGGCAGCATCGAGTTCACAGATGAGCTCAAGGTCATCGAACAGCAGAGAGCTAGAAGCAGTATGGAGGGCACTGTTACACTTCAGGGATCAGATCAAAGGAACGCATGTGATGATAAAATCCGACAACAGAGCGGTAGTAGCCTTTTTAAACAGACAGGAAGGCACGAAGAGTCAGATGTTATGGAAGCAAACATCAAAAATTATGTTTTGGTCAGAGAACAATGTCAGATCGTCACAGGCACGTCATCTAAAGGGGACATCAAACCAGGTGGCGGATTATCTAAGCAGGGAGAAGTTAGACCAGAACGAATGGTCACTCAACCCAAGGGCTTTTCAGATGATAAGTTCTCAATGGGGATGTCCAGAACTGGATCTATTCGCCAGGAAAAAGAACTCAAAATGTCAAAGATTTTGTGCCCCTGTATCAGGAGGATTCTCCTTGGGCAGTGGATGCGTTCTCGATAAGTTGGGGCAACATGATGATGTATGCCTTTCCGCCAATTCCATTACTTTCAAGAGTATTGAAGAAGATCATTCAGGACAAAGCCCATTGTGGCCCAAACGTCCTTGGTTCACATTACTTCAATCTCTAGCGATATCAGAGCCAATAGTCCTACCGCTGATGCAGGACTTGTTATCGCAGGGCCCAGTGTTGCATCCAGATCTGAGTCTACTTCACCTATCAGCCTGGAACCTGAGTGGGTAATACTGAAATCCAAGGGGTTCTCAGATGGTCTTGCAGAGACATTGCTCAATAGTAGAAAGAAGGTAACTAGAGTAATTTACCAGAAGGCATGGAGAGTCTTTAATGACTGGTGCACTAACAGATCTTTCAACAATAGATCACTTAGATCAGTTTTGGAATTCTTACAGTGTGGCTATAAGAAGGGCCTCAGTATTAGTACTCTGAAGGTTCAGGTTTCAGCATTAAGTGTGTTTCTGGAAAGAAAATTAGCACAGGAAGACTATATTATCCGTTTTTTTCAGGCGTTAAAGAGACTAAAGCCATCTGTAAGATCAAGAATACCTGCTTGGGATCTTAATGTGGTATTACAGGGATTATGTGAGTCTCCATTTGAACCTTTATCTCAGGTATCGGACAAATTCCTGACATTAAAGACCATATTTCTTATAGCTATTACTACAGCAAGAAGGATAGGAGAGCTACAAGCGCTATCCATAAAAGAGCCGTACTGTGTTATTTCAGAGGATAGAGTAACATTACGTCCGGACGCAGCATTTCTACCGAAAGTTGTTTCTTCTTTCCACAGGAACCAAGAAATATATATCCCATCATTTTGTGAAAATCCAACAAATGATAAAGAGAAGAGACTACATCTACTGGATGTAAGAAGGTCTATTACAGTATTTGGAAAGGTCTAATTCTTGGAGAAAGTCAGACGCAATGTTTGTCCTATTTGCTGGGAAGACAAAAGGAAATAGAGCTTCCAAGACAACCTTAGCGCGCTGGATCAAACAGGCAATTGTAGCAGCATACCAGGTGCAGGGGAAGACATTAACATCCTCGGTCAGAGCTCATTCTACGAGAGGCATTTCTACTTCATGGGCAGAGAGGGCAGGGGCCTTCATTGAGCAGATATGCAGAGCTGCAACATGGTCAAGTCATAACACCTTTGTAAAACATTATCGACTCAATGTATCTGCAAGCACAGATTTATCCTTTGGAAGGAAGGTTCTGCAAGCAGTGGTCCCGCCCTAAACCTGATCTCTAGTATATCGTCTCATCCAGGGGTGCTGTCCGAAGTGACGATCCGGGAAAGACAACTTTACTTACGGTAACGTCTTTTCCGGTAGTCAGGAGGACAGCACCCCTACAACCCGCCCTTTTTGGGTGGAGCATCAGAGGTTTGTATAAGCATTTTAGTGTCCGTATTATCTTTTATATTAACTGAGGTATAGCAGCAAAGTAAGTGGCTTATATAGCAGGCTGCCTGTTGCTTATGCAAATTTGTTCTTTTGCAGTTCCTGTCCACGGTGGGGAGGGAGACAAGTCTCATCCAGGGGTGCTGTCCCTCCTGACTACCGGAAAAGACGTTACCGTAAGTAAAGTTGTCTTTCGCCTTCCTCTGGATCAACAGGGATATGTGAGTGGTGCAGCCTGGAGTTGTACTTTGTACTGGTTGAACTGGATGGACGTATGTCTTTTTTTCAACCAAAATAACTATGTAACTATTTACCTAGGGCTTCTTCCAGCTCACCGTAGGCGGTGAGGTCCCGCGGCGTCCTCCTGGCTCTTCTCGTTCAGCCCCTGCCGGGCCCCCTGTTCGTGTCACCCGGCGACACCCCGGGGCCTGATGTCGGCCTGCTGGTTATTGACTCAATGCGTCATCACGGCGGCCAGTGTGACAGGTCTGCGCATGTGCGGGTTTTCCGTGCATGCGCAGACCTTTCACACCGGCCGCCGTGATGACGCATTGCGTCAACCAGGAACAGCAGGCCGACATCAGGCCTGGATGACGCGGATAACGGGGGGGGGGGGGGGTGGGAGGCTGAACGAGAAGAGCCAGGACGACGCTGCGTGACCTTGTCACCTATGGTGAGCTGGAAGAAGCCCCAGGTAAGTGTATTCTTTTAAATTCGGGCACTCCTCGGAGAACTCCTTGGAAAACTAAGCTGAGAATCCGCTATTGTGCATTCTGTGGCATTTTTTTTTTTTCTATTCCTTCAGCCCAAGAGATGCCCAAAGACTACAGAGGCTTCCTCCGGGAGTTTTAAGTCATAACTGCAGCTCCGTCTATCTCTTTCATCACTCCTACACACTTTCTTATTAAAGCTAGGGATGGGTGTAGCTGTAGATCACAAAGTAAAAATTTGGGGATCTTTGGTTTGTACACTTGCTGTACTGTTTGGACAGATTTATTTTTGAGCGTATAAGTTGTCTTCGAAAATGATTCCTGATTTAGAATTTTTTCTCTTTCAACAGTTTTCTTGCTGTGAAGAAGCTCATCCATTGATGCTGTTAACCTCTCAAAAGCTGAACAAAATGGAACGGTTTGGAGGAAGGAACTGCTTGGATCCTGTACATCAACAGCACTACGCAAATGTAGGTCACCAGGTAAGAGCAACAATTCCCAGCACCAGAAGCTTAATTCTGTTCTGTTATACTAAACTTTACTTCACATCTATTTTGTGAAAGATCAAATCTGCCCGACACCAAAAGATGATGTGGAAGTGAGTGCATGTAAAGTTTGTGCGCTGTGGTGTTCTTGGCATAAGTATTGTGGAAATAGTTTTAAATGTTACCATTTAACCACTTCCGGACCAAACAAATGTTCACATATAAGCACTGCTCCCATTCATTCGCCAATAACTTCATTACTACTAATCACACCTAAATGATCTGTATATTGTTTATTTCAGGACAAATTAGTGTGTGATAATTTTGTTTAGTAATTACCTTATTTTCAATGCATTTTAAAGGGGAAAAAAACAGAAAAACACACTATTTCTCCATTTACATCCATTATATCTTTACAATAAACTGTGCTAACTATAAGTTTAACTCACAAAATGTATTTACTTATTCATCCTGGTTATAACAACGTTTAATGAGACCACTAGAACATAATGGATCTGGGTACCAAGCTTAGTAGAAGTTGGTCAAAGCATTTTCAAGTGTTGGCGGCACATATGCGTGTGCGCACACACACATACACACATGTCCAATTTTTATGTATACAGTATATAGATTTTTTTTTTCTGTTGTTGAATTTCACTTATTTGATTCAGGATTGTGTAGTGCAGAACATGAAAGGGAGCTGATAGATACAAGTCAGAAAATGAAATAGTCAAGCCTGGATTTCTAGGAATTGCAAGACTGGCAATAGTTGTATCATGAGTGGAAGCCCTCTTCTGTGCCACAGACCTAGCAAAAAACAAATATCTCTTCTCCTGGAATCCAGCACCATTTACTTATAGATGCAACTTTAAACCACTTCACTACCACAGGTTATTTCACCTTTAAAAACCACAGCAAATATTTACATGACTCACCACCTATTCATTCGCCAGTAACTTTATTGCTACGTATCACAGCAAAATTATCTATGTATTGGTTTTTTTGCCCACAATCAGGCCTTCTTTGGGTGGTACTTTTTGCTAAGAATTATTTTATGTGCATTTTAAAGAGAATACTTAGAAAAGAAAATGAAAACAATAATTTCTCAGTTTTCAGCCATTATAGTTTTAAAATTATGGTACTGTAGATAAAAATAATTTTATTTTCAATTTGTCCCCGAACAATTATGTTCTTAGTACAATGTATGGTGATACTATCTTATTCAGAAATAAAGGTATGTTTCTTCCGTTCTTAGTTTCTTTATATTATATTACATGCACTGATTTCTAAACTTAACAGTAGTATACCCTCATGACATACTTATTAAAAAAAGCTGTGTCCCTAAGGAAACAATTTAAGCATTTTTTTTAAATGCTGTCATTTTGGGTTTTTTGTTTTTTTTTAACATGTGTTTTATTTTGGTAACCATAGGGGAGGTGGAAATGATGGGTTTATAAATAATGGGGGATTTATTTAAAAAAAAAAAAAAAAAATTCCAATGCCTTTTATTTAACCATTTTCGCCTTTTGGACGTGACTTTCACGTCCAAAAGGCTGCTGCTGTTCGCGTTCTCCGTGCCACCCTCCATTCCCCCCTCCCCCGGTAGCCCAGAGATCAATGAATGGGAACATTGCTCTCATTCATTGATCTAAGTCCCCGGTAGAAAAACCCAATGGCTTCTTTTCAGAAGCCTTGGTCCTTCTGGAAAAAAAAAAAATCACGTCCTTCTTGTAGTTCCTTTGAGCAAGCGTCCTCGCTCACCTGATAGAAAAAAAAAATCTCACTGTGGCCATCTTGTGGCCAAATAGTAAAACTAGATGCACATACATTTTTATTACAAAAAGACACAATAAAATTAGATTTAAAATGAACTGTCTACCTTCCACACCCAAAAAAATACCCAAATAAAATTTTTAACTTAAAAAAAAAAAAAATGTACAATTTTTAAAAAAACAAAAAAAACAAAACAAATAATTACCTAAGGGTCTGAACTTTTTTTTTAATATGCATGTGAAGAGGGTATACAACTAACATTTTTTAAATTATAAGCTTGTAAATAGTGATGGACGCAAAACTAAAAAAATGCACCTTAATTTCCAAATAAAATATTGGTGCCATACATTGTGATAGGGACTTAATTTGAATGGTGTAATAACCGGGACAAATGGGCAAATAAAATACGTGGGTTTTAATTATGGTAGCATGTATTATTTTAAAGCTATAATGGCTGAAAACTTAAAATTCCTGTTAAAATGCATTTAGAAAAAAATAATTCTTAGCAGAATGTAGCACCCAAAGAAAGCCTAATTGATGGCTGAAAAAAAATAAGATATAGATCAATTCATTGTGATAAGTAGTGATAAAGTTATTGGCGAATGAATGGGAGGTAAAAATTTCTCAGATGCATAAGGTGAAAAACGACTGAAAGCTGAAGTGGTTAAAGGACAACTGAAGTGAGAGGAATGTGGAGAATGCCATATTTATTTTCTTTTTAAAGTGTACCAGACATGGTACAGTAGTGCTAATTTAGACTTACCTGGGGCTTCCTCCAGCCCCATAAGCACCGTGGCTTCCCTTGCCAGTCTTCTTCAGCCCCTCCGTTCTGGCGCAATGACTGTCGGTAATCAGGTCAGTCGTCGGCAGTCGATTGCTTCTGTGCATGCTCGGCCACGCCTGCGCTTGTACTACTACGCAGGCACAGAATGCTCCAGGGGACGAGCGCAATGTGGGTTGGGCGGTCAAGCCGTACTTGCGCAGAAGGCCACGAATTACTAAGAGTCATGGAGGCGTAATGGAGGGGTCGAGGTGGGCAGCAAGGGAGGCCACGGTACTTATGGGGCTGGAGGGAGCCCCCAGGTAAGTATAAATTAGCACTAGTCAACCAGGTTCACTTTAAGCCTGATTGTCCTGCTAATCCTCTGCCTCTAATACTTTTAAAGATTAGCTGTATGGTTGTTTCTGGTGTGATTTGAAACACTTTTGCAGCCAAATAGTGCAGGGCTGCCAGGCAACCGGTATTGTTTAAAAGGAAATAAATGTCGACCTCCATATACTTCTCATTTCAGTTGTCCTTAAAGTGGATCCGAGGTGAAAAACTAACTATAACAAGTAACTTGTCTTTATATCTTATCTAAAGTTTAGATGGTTTAAGCCGCATCTACATGCGTAGATGCGGCTCCGATCCTCCTCATCAATCGAGCCGCTGATGCGGCTCAATTGATAAGATCCGACAGGACGGATCTTGCTTCCGCCGATTCCCTGCTCGCTCCCCGCGAGGGGACAATGGCAGGGAATCGAGCGGAAGATAAGCGGCACCGGCGGGGACGAGCGAGGAATCGAATGCGGCGCCGCGAGCGGGGACGCGGAAGAGGCGGTCCGGCGGCTAATCGAGCCGTCGGATCGCAGTCTCATCTACGTGTGTAGATGAGGCTTTACACAGTAAATCTAGCTGCATACAGCTTAAACAATATGATTTCTTCCTGTGATACAATGAGGGGTCCATGTTAGGCTTGTAATCATTACACAGGTAATTAGCTATGCATCTCCACACCTCAACCTGTGATAACGCCACGCCCCTCTCCTCCCCTTGCCTCTGAAATTCCGTGCATGCTCAGTGTGAGCTGGTGGTGTCAGCAGGGGAGAATGGCAAAGAAGAGACAGGAGGGGGGGGGGGGGGGGTATAGGGGTGACAGGAGGAGAAGGTGGCAGAGAGGGCCCCGCAAAGGGAGGGGAGGATGGCAGAAAGGTGACAGGTGGCAGAGAGGGGGTCAGCGGGGGGGGGGGGGGAGAGTAGATGAGAAATTCCTGCAACATGCTGAAGGTGATGGGAGAGAGTGGTAAAGTGGTGACGGTGAGGAAAGGTTCAATCAGGGTGGGGGGTGAGAATTCTGGATGGGGAGCAATAAAAACTGGAGGGATAGTCGGGGGGGGGGGGGGGGGGGGGGGGCTGCAGCTGGACGTTCCCTCTGTGTTGAATCTGTGCAGGCAGAAATTATGATACACCGTCCAGCCAGCAGCCGGCTGCTCTCACCACTTCCTATTCTCTGCATGTCGCGTGTTTACACAGACATGCAGGGAGAGAAGGCAGAGAGCGGCTGTCTGCTGGCTGGACGGTGTACCATAATTTCTGCCTGCACGGATTCAACACAGAGGGAAAGTCTAGGAGCAGCGGAACAGAGCTGATAAGAGACTGTTTATCAATTACACGCTGTGCTCTGATACATACACACACACGCACGCAGAGGAGGGGGGGGGGGGGCATGGTGAGGGAGGGATGGGAGCAGTGCTGATGGAGACTACACGCTGCGCTCTGACAGGAGGGGGGTCCATAGTGAGTGATGGAGAAATGAGGTTGGACCCCCCTCCCTGCATCCTCACTACACTGTGTCCGGGTGTCACTCCCCCTAGAATCACCGCTGTGCTGCTCACGATAGTATTGTGTGAGTTCAGCAGCTCCAGACTTTAATCGCTGCTCCCTCTGTCAAAGCCGCCTCCTCCTCCCTATAATTAGGTCCCATGACCCTTTGCATCTCAGGACCGAACGCTGTGGCGTTAAATGCGCAAGGGGGGGGGGCGTGGCTTTGTATTTTTATAAGGTTTTCATTTGGAAATATATTTTAAAAAAGCTATTTAAAGGGTTTAATGCCCCCAAAATATGTCCACCAGCACAAAAACGCAGACATCCTAACTTGGTCTCTGATCCACTTTAATGTTTATAAAATCTGTTCTTTTGGAATGCTTTATCTGATGTATTTTTCCTATCCCCAAATTAAACTCTCATTGATTTTGTTGAATTTGCAAATTCTTCCTTTTTTTTTTTTTTCTTGCTTTATTAGCAACAGGCCTAACTGCATGTTTTAATTAGTAGAACTTCTGAGTTAAGACTTCAATTTCCTGATCAGAGTTTTGTTTCATCAGCAGCGCACAATGGATAAACGAATCTTCTACTCGATGAGCCGGGAGAACCTAGAACGGTAATAACTGCTATTTATATTTTGTCACATTGTCTTTGGCAGCCTTTTCTCAGCCAGTTGGTGGCGTTTTTTCCTTCTATTTACTTTTCTGGACATGACTGTATTAGATTTTCTCCTCCAATGGTGGATTTACATAGATGACCACACTAATTTTTTAACACTTGCAAATCCTGAAAATAGAAAGGGACTTCAGACTATATTTCTTAGTAGTACTGTGTTTTATCACATCATATCACTTGTCCATTTAGGTATGCTTTAAAGCAGATACATGAAGCTTGTAGTATATAGAGTCAATTTATGGTAGAAAACTAGAACTAAAACTACATGATTACGAGTGGCAGTACATTTTCATTAACCACTTCATGCAAAATAAACGTCCATTCTGCCAAGTGCACACGTGCCTCGGGAGCACATGTGCACACTTTTTAACCCTTCACTGTATGGCATGGAGTGGTTAAACATCATTTGTGTAAAAAAAAAAAAAAAAAAGTAAGGTGCTAGTACTTTTTCACACCACTGTTCTAAGGTTGACCTTGCATTGTTTATGCTTGCCAAGTATACTGAGTTACTAAAGTCCTTGCAGGCACAAAAAGGAATTAGGGCTGACACTGCAAGAGCTTTTTAAGCACTAGTGATTTTAAAAGCTCATACTAATGCAATGCTATGGGGGATTTTTACAAAATCGCATTGCTCCACTGTGGACACACACATGGGATTACATTAGCAAAAGCTTTTAAAATCGCAAAGCACTCAGAAAAGCTCTTGTATTGTGAACTGGCCCTTAGGGCCTTTTTCCACTAGCCTGCGATTTGCGATTTGCTTCTGATCGCAAATCGCAAGGTACATTAAACTAATGGAAACTGCAGCAGCAATTTCCATTAGTGCGATCCGATTGCGATGCGATTTTGGTCAAAGCGCAATCGTCGTCCTGACGCGTTTTGTATGCGATTGAGCTGGACTATGAGTATAGTAGCTCAATCGCATGGTGGAAATTGAAACGCGATTGCGATCGCGATTGGAATCGCGTTTCATAGTGGAAAAGGGCCCTAACTGATGCTATCTCTGAGAAAGAGATAGAGAACCTAAGTAGATATTAACCTCATTGACCTTTTACTTCTGTTTGTTTTTTATTTTGATAGCAATGCTTATTCATTTTTTTTTCTCCAGCTTTCTTCATTTGTAATGCATGAAGCTGATATACAGTATATCGTAGTGAAGCTAGGTGATAAATGAAATACTCTTGTCTGCTTTGCCAGTCATAAACTGTGCATATGTTTCTGAGTCTAACTTTTTTTTTTTCAAGCATGCCTTTATTGTGCACACTATGGGCCTGATTCACAAAGCGGTGCAAACACTTTGCACGCCTGTGAAAAGCCCTTTATCACGCCTAAACTTAGTTTAGGCGTGATCACAAGTAACTCACGCGTAGCTCCCGCGCGCAATCACGCAGGCGCGCGCAGCGCCCATTAAGCCCTATGGGACTTTGCGCGCGCGCCTGTGCGTTAGCTTCGCGCGATCAGCAGCACAAAGCGGTGATAACTCTGCTAGTGCAAAGGTTATCACGCCTAAAGTCTTTTAGGCGTGATAACTGAGTTATCACTGCTTTGTGAATCAGGCCCTATGTGTGATACAGTAATTTGTCTAATAAAGCAGTCTTGTGTAAATGGCTTTGAAAATGTATTTAAATGATACAGTAAGTCAATATATGGCTTCTAAAAATATCTTATGGTTTTTGTTTTTTTTAACAGACATAATCAGAAGGCTGATGGTCGATCAACATGCAAAACAAATGGTGTTAAACCGTCTCCAAATTTACGGATGTCTTCTGTGAAGGGTGAGTGCCAAGTGTACAATGTATATTGTTGTTTTCAGTAAAGTATAACAGAGCTACTTTACAGCTAACTTCCACTAAATGTCACTACTGTTAAAAAAAAATACACATACTTTAAAGGACCACTATAAAAAATGCACTTGTTTTTTCGGTGCCAGATCCCTAAACATTAGGGGCAATCTATGTGAAGTAAACAGCACATTTTTACTCAACACAATTGAAGGACTGAATATGTTTAACTTTTTTGTCCCCTTTTTTTGACAGTGATCCTTAAGACACCTGAAGTGAGAGGGATATGTGGAGGCTGCCATATTTATCTCCTTTTACGCAGTACCAGTTGCCTGGCAGCCCTGCTGGTCTATTTGGCTGTGGCAGTGTCTGAATTACACCAGAAACAAGCATGCAGCTAATCTGTCATTTAGATAGTCTAAATATTTGTTTAGGGTCTGTGGCTAATAGTGTTAGAGGCAGAGGCAGAGGATCAGCAGAACAGCCAGGCAACTGGTAGTGCTTAAAATGGAATAAATATGGCAGCCTCCATAACCCTCAAGTTGTCTTTTTTTAAAGACCACACAATACACCCAAGGCGTATTTTCCCTCTGTGGGGGCAATTAATTATTTATTTATTTTTTGGTCAACTAGCCCTTCTCCCTGGAATTATGTCAGTTGTGTTGCTCTGACATCCTTCCTTCCCCTCCATGGAACAGTACACACTTATTGGAAGTGTCGGTTATATAAGGAGCAGCTTTCAGTGGAGCGAGCAAGGAGGAATCATTTGCGTATCTGGCACTCCACATTTCTCGGCAATTGGTAGTCTAAACACATGCTGTGCATGCATGGGCCTTTATTAGGGAACGTCTGCATGCATTGTGTGACTTTGATCTGGAAATCTGGAACACATTTTAATGGTCCTAAGTAAACCAGATATAGAGGGAACACTGTCACTTCACTATTTCTATTTAACTGGTGAGTTGTGGGGAGCAGTGTTCAAAGTAGGAGCCTAAACTAAACGCCACACTGGAAAGACATGGTAACATTAATGCCGGGTACACACAATACAATTTCCCGCCTGATCGACGGGTGATCGGATGGGAAGTTGCATCGTGTGTACATGTCCAAAGTGCACCCGATCGATAAATTGATTTTCCAATTAGAAGTGTGCAAAATTGCTCAATTTATCTTTCGGGAGCCGATCGGAAATGTTGAAAATAATCGCTCGATTGCTGCCTGTCTGGCTGGAAATTGCATTGTGTGTACCCAGCAGAAGACTTCAGTATACCATGTATTTAGGAGATTTTCAAGACAACCCTTTTCATTGTGTAATAGTCCATCACAGAAATAAATGCAACTTTGAAGAGATAGAATTGAATTTAATAAAAAGGATTTAATGAGGACCTAAACTTGGGCATGGGAGAGAAGTTGTCCTCTAGGAGAAACATGATTGAGGTTTGTGATTATCCAGCTGTAGATGTGTCTGGATTAACCTTTTCCCCTATTCCAGTTAATTAGTATCTTCGCATATCTTAACAGTGACACTTGCTTTGCCATGAATATTGCAGTTCGTGTCACAAATATGAGTTGACCTCTGTATGTGAAAACATGAAAGGGCCATTTTAGTCATCAAAAAAATCAGAAAAATCCTCACAATTAAAAAAAAAAATCAAAAAAAAAAAATCTCTGAAGTTTAATCTTGACAGAAAGCGAAATGCTCCAGAGGAGTGAGTGTGAACCACAGAGGTCCTACTCATCGCCACTTTTAGTGTTTATTTCCACTAGATGCATTGTGCAGTTTCCTTCTGGCTTAAACACAGTTAAGGAAACCTGTAGTGAGTTACATACTTGCCTTACTAGTAGTGTGTCTCTGGATGGTCCAGGAGCTACCTGGATTCTCCTGCAGCCCACCGCTCCTGTACAGTGTCCTGTAAACCTGCAACAAAATTTGTTGGATGCCCTTCTTTACTGCCAGGAGCGTGGCCAGAAGATAAGAAACCCTAGGTTGGAGGAACAGTTGGCTTTGATCTGGGAAGTCACTGGACCATCAAGAGCCTTCCAGCTAAGAATCTTAACTTACTCGCCCTCCCCCCAGCTTCAGGTTTGCTTTAAACTTGACAACCTATGTTATTAGACTGGTTCACATCTAATGTGATTTTCCCTTTTTTTATGAGATAAACCTGCAGATTTCTGCTTCCCACCTACCCCAGTGAGTAATGTTCAGGGGGTCTGAAAGTCAGGGCCTTAGTAACACTGACATTTTAGGAGTTTGATGCTTAAGATGTGTAAGCAAAGTGAATGTACTTGGAAATGAAGCTTCATTTTCATTATTTTAATAGGGTCAGTTCACACTATAATGCTGTAGCCAGAACGTGTAGTGTACTCCATGCGCTGCACCCACTTCAAAGGTTGTTACTCACCACCGCACGGTCCCATAGCTCTCGCCTCTTAGGTGTCGCTGCAGTCCACTCGCTCAGCTGTCCTAATGACAGCTGAGTCCTATATGCTTTTCAGGAGCAGGCTTCATTGGCTCCTGGCACTGTGATCCTTGGGAGCCAATCAAGGTGATCCCAGTTCAAAATCCAGCAAAAAGACTGGTCTAAGGGGCTGGTACTAAGAGGGTTAAACAAGAGGCAGCACTTGCAGACCATTAAGGGGTGGGGGGGAACAAAGGGGATTGGACAAGGCTTTCCAACACGCCTGATTACCTGCCACCCCTGAGCTTTTTGCCAGTGCTGCCTGAACTTACCCATATTCATTAGATCAATTCCCTATTTGTCTGAATAAGTCTGGATTGGATATTCATCCCTTATTCCTGTGGGATGCCCATCTCTTCACAATTGTTAGATCAGTGGAAATGAATATCTGGCACATGATGATGCACACAGGCTTCAGGCGCTGTAAGTTGCAAAAGCTGCAGGTTTCAACCATTAGGTTGAAACCTGTAGTCCTCACTTTTAGGTGGTGATGATTGCCTCATATCTTTCCTTGTTCTGTCAATTTTCCTGTAATACTAAAATGACATTTGTAGATAAGTTGTGATGTGTTTGCATTACTTTTTTTCTAGATCTTTTTTAGCTATGGAGTTTGTTTTAAAGTGTACCTGAGGCGCTGCATAATGCAGTAATTTTACTTACGTTGGTTTTCCTCCAGCCCCGTGTAGTCAGTTTGCTCTTTCCCCGTCCTTCCCAGCTGCTCTGTTGTCCTGTGGTTGTTTCAGGTAATTTAGCCCTTCACGAACAATCGTGCTCTTCTGCACATGCCTCCCCGTGCGAGCCCCTGTTGCACTCCTGTGGCCATAAGCGTTCTGCACCTGTGTGTACTATTGTGCAGGCGCAGGATGCACCGGACTACGGGAGCGCGATGGGGCATGTGCAGCTGGGTGGCAGATGCGTAGAAGAGCACGACTGGCCACTACTACTGGAGGGGACAACTAAGTGATCAGGGAGGATGGCGAGGGAGCCCAATGACCACAAGGGGCTAGAGGGAACCCCAGGTAAGTATAAATACTGCACTGTGTACTATATCAGCTTTCCTTTAAAGGACAACTGTAGTGAGAGGTATATGGAGGATGCCATATTTTTTCCAGTTAAAGGGAACCTAAACTGAGAGGGATATGGATATTTCCTTTTAAACAATACCAGTCGCCTGACTCTCCTGCTGATCAATTTTGCTGCAGTAGTATCTGGATCTCACACCTGAAACAGGCATGTAGCTAATCCAGTCTGATTTCAGTCAGAGCACCTGATCTGCATGCTTGTTGAGGGACTGTGGCTAAAAGTATTAGAGACCCATGATTAGCAAGAGAGTCAGGCAACTGGTATTATTTTAATAGGAAAAAATCCATATCCTTCTCAGTTTAGGTTCAATTTAAACAATACCAGTTGCCTGGCAGGCCTGCTGGTCTATTTGGCTGCAGTAGTGTCTCAATCACACCAGGAACAAGCATGCAGCTAAACTGGTCAGATCTGACAAAAATGTCAAATACCTGATCTGCTGCATGCTTGTTCAGGGGCTATGGCTAAAACCAGTAGAAGCACAGGATCAGCAGGACTGCCAGGGAACTGATATTGCTTAACCCTCCTGGCGGTATGAAAAATTCCGCCAGGAGGCAGCGCGGCAGTTTTTTTTTTTTTTTTTTGTTAAATCATGTAGCCACTGCTCAGCGGCCCGCTTTGATCGCCTTCTGCGATCTCCGATCAGGAAATCCCGTTCAAAGAACGGGATTTCCTGAAGGGCTTCCCCCGTCGCCATGGCGACGGGGCGGGATGACGTCAGTGACGTCATTGGGAGTCCCGATCCACCCCTCGGCGCTGCCTGGCACTGATTGGCCAGGCAGCGCACGTGGGGGGCCGCAACGGATAGCGGCGATCGGGCGCGGGGCGGCGGTGCTGGCGCAGCTAGCAAAGTGCTAGCTGCGTCCAGCAAAAAAAAAAAAAATTAAGAAAATCCGCCGAGCAGGGCCGAAGAAAACCTCCTGCGACGCTGCCAGGAAGGTTAAAGGAAATAAATATGGCAGCCTCCATACCCTTTTCACTATAGTTGTCCTTTAAGTTGCAGGTGTTAGTTGTAGTATTTTGCTGTATTATTCCTTTTTTCTTAAAGGACAACTGGAATATGGAGGCTGCTACATTTATTGCCTTTTAAACAGTCACAGTTGCCTGGCAGCCCAGCTGATCTATTTGGCTGCCTATCTATTTGGCTGCAGGAACAAGCATGCAGCTAATCTTGTGAGATCTGACAATGTCAGTAACACCTGATCAGCATATGCTTGTTCAGGGTCTGTGTCTAAAATGTATTATGCCTCGTACATCTGATCTAAGGTTATCTTTTTGATCGATTTTGATTTATTTTATTTTTTTTCTACTCCCCGATTACTTCTATACAAAATAGATAAATTATCGTAAATCAGATTGGACCTGCTGGAAATAGATTAAAAAATTGAAAGATGGAAAATTGCATTGTGTGTACTAGGCATAAGTGCCAGTGGATCAGCAGGATAGCCAGGCAACTGCTATTGATTAAAAGGAAATAAATATGGTAGCCTGCATTTTCCTCTTGCTTTAGTTTTCCTTTAAATGATTTACTGTGTTCTTCCTTGCAGATCCAGATGACTAAGTTATTTGAATTTAGTTAACTGTAAATCAGGTGATAGCTGCTTGGGCAAAAATGTTTGTTAGAACATTTCTTTGTCTCTTATTTTTAGATCCAACACGGGAAGTTGGGTCAGGGCATGAAACGTGTGGAGATACCTCTTCTGAGAGTTACAGTTCCCCACCTAGCCCCCGCCATAACAGGAGGGAGAGCTTTGAAAGTGAAGAAGAGAAGGACAGAGGTTGGCACCAACAGGATAGCTTCTATTAATGAGGCAACTGAATTCGGTGTAATATTAGTGTATTCATATTTGAGCAGTGACTGGATATGGAGATATTGAAGTATTGCACATTTGAGAGAAAATATTGAAAACAAGTTTTCTACAATTTTCTTGTTTATATTAAGCAACCTAAAACAGTGGCACCCACTAATTCTAATGTGATCCTAACGTGACCCCTTGAACCTTCTGAAGATGCTTGCAGCAGCTTTGCTTAGAGGTACTAATCTGTAAGAGGGCTGCTTGCATTATACACTACTTATTGAACATTAAGAAAAGCACAAGTTGGCTGGGTTACAGATTTCATTCATGTGTAATCCTGAACTGAAAAAGAATAAATTCCCCTACCTCAGTAGTGAGAATCTCTGGCTGGTCCAGAGGCTGCTTGGAACCTCCTACAGCCTGCTGTTCCAGGCGTGGTCCCTCTATACATATTCAACTTAGTGAGACCAATAGGTTTCTTCTGGGACCATGGATAAGCACACCTAGACTGGGCTGCACAAGTAAAGTCCATGCATGCCCAGTAAAGAGAAACCTTGTGCATGGAGGAAAAAATTCATACAGGAGCACTTCATTCTACTGGGCATGCGCAAAGTGTACTTGCTCATGCCCAGTGCGGCTGCATAAGGCCACAAAATCCAGAGGTTTCTTACTACTGAGATACAGTGCTTCCAGAAGGTATCCACAGCGCATTACTTTTTCCACAGTTTGTTACAGCCTTGTTTCAAAATGGATTAAATTCATTTTTTCCTAAGAATTCCACATACACCACTGAATGACCATGTGAAAAAAGTTTACTTGAGGTTTTAGCAAATTTATTAAATAAAAAACAGAGAAAAGGTGATGTGCTGTGAATACTTTCTGGATGCACTGTATCTAACTTTTTTGTTTTATTTTAAACTCCAGGATTGCTTTAATATTGAATTCCTTTCTTTATTTGTGAGAGTTGGATTTACGATAAGTTCCCGGCCTCCACTATGGTACATGCTTTGTGAGCACAAGAAAAATTAGCAGCTTTCACTGTCCATGGGTGTTGTAATCTTTACCAGGAAAAAAAATGATTTAACAAAAATAGTTTACCCATAAGTGCCCATGTGATCACAATTTTTTATCAAAGTCAAACCATTGCACTTTTTTGTGCTAGCTGTCTTTCGGTACCCCCTCAGTTGTGTTGTGTGCAATCCTCTGAGTGGATGAGCACCTCCAAAGATTTATAGCTCTTTTAGTGTAAAAGCTCTTTTTATTTTAATTGATTAAAAGGTTACAGCAAAAAGTGAGGGGCTGTGTCCCAGCGACAGTCTGCTGTTTCAGGCCAGATTGCCTGGACAGGTTGCTGTCCAGCCCCACGCTGAAGCACCATCATAAAAACACACTTGATGTATGGAGCCCTACCTAAAAGGTAGATCATGTATAGCTGGAAATGAATGTTAAAAGCAACCAGAAGTGAGAGCATGAAGTGATGAAAGGTGTTATAGCTGACATCATTTTCAAATATGCTACCTAAATGTTTGTTTTTTTTTTGTTTTGTTTTTTGCTTTATAAGCCTGTTAAAGGATACCCGATGTGACCTGATGAGATAGACAGTGCCTAGTACACAAATAACTATGCTGTGTTCCTTCTCTTCTTTCTCTGCCTGAAAGAGTTAAAGAAACAACAGAGAAAGAAACAAACACAGAAAATTTATATCGCGCTTTTCTCCTGGCGGACTCAAAGCACCAGAGCTGCAGCCACTAGGACATGCTCTATAGGCAGTAGGAAGTCTTGCCCAAGGTCTCCTACTGAATAGGTGCTGGCTTACTGAACAGGCAGAGCCGAGATTCGAACCCAGGTCTCCTGTGTCAGAGGAAGAGCCCTTAACCATTAAACTATCCAGCCAGCCTATATATATTTGGTGGTGGGGGGTATTGTGTAATATACTTTATATCGCTGAGCTGAAGGGGTGTGATTGTGATCACATTGTTGTACTTATAATGTACCCCTAGCTCAGTTATTGACACAGAGTATGTATTTGTTATGAAAGCAGTTAGTGGATTTTATAAATTATTATTAAAAGTTAAGTTTTATTTACAGTCCCCTCATATAGAGGGTACTCTGTTGTTCGTTTAGGATTTCAGGTGCTGTGAAGGTTGAAAGAGTTAAATATCAGGTATGTAAGTGGCTGACTCAAACAGGAAGTGACTACAGTGAGACCCTCACTGAGAATATATTTCAACTATAAAACACTTTCCTAGCCGAAAATGGCTTCTGAGAGCAGGCAAGAGATATAAAACGGGTCATTAGTTAATACTTTTTCGCTCTGGCATACTTCAATGAATGTGTCATTGAGCAAAAACAATAAAACATCTAAAACTTAAAAATTAGATTTAAACATAAAATAAAACCGTGGAATATCTTAGTCATTTTTAGTAGAAGGAAGATGGATACAATTGTGTTTTCATTACTTTATTTTCGCCCCGGGTGTCCTTTAAAGAGACACTGAAGCGAAAAAAAAAATATGATCTAGTGAATTGGTTGTGTACTATGAATAATTACTAGAAGATTAGCAGCAAAGAAAATATTCTCATACTTTTATTTTTCAGGTATATAGTGTTTTTTCTAACATTGCATCATTCTATAATATGTGCAGATTACACAACACTCAGCATTCAAAATGAGTCTTTGGGCCCTTTTCCACCAGCGCGTTTGCGCTGGCTGAATCGCAAAAACGCAAACCGCTAGCGATTTTACAATCGCTACGGTTTGCTTTTTAACATAGGAATCGCGGTAGGTCATTTCCACTACCGTGATTCGTTTTTTACTTGATCGCGATCGCGCCGCGGAGCGACTTTTGCCGCGATTTTGCTATGCAGTGCATAGCATAGCAAAATCGCGGCCGCGAACGTCGGGGAATCGCCGCTAATTGCGATTCAGCAATCGCTAGCGTTCAGCGTGAACGCTAGCGATTGCTAGTGGAAAGGGGCCCTTTCAGAGCAGTCTGTGAAGTAATGACCTCTCCTCTAGCAGAGGAAAAGTAAATAGTCCAGGAACAGTTGAGATAATAAAAGTCAGATAACAGCCCTCTCCACGACTAACTTAGTCGGAGAGCTTAATGGCTTGTTTGCATAGAGATAACTGGAGTTTCTCAACTCTTCCTGTACTGGAAACAATTACACTGATGTATCTGATCTTAATGTTTTATTTCTTAGCTGTGCTACACATACAAATCATAATATCATCATTTTTTTTTCGCTTCAGTGTCTCTTTAAGTCACTGACTCAGACCTCCAGCACTGAATGCTTGTTGATGAATGACACAGACCATTGAAGCCAAACTCCTTCATGACATCCATATAAAACAAAAAGGAATAGACGCCAGCCAACAGAATCTGTTAGTAACCGCTGATGAATGTAGACTCGTCCCAAAAGTCAAAACAAGTTATATATGAAAAAATTCAGTTCAGGTTTAATAAGTCTTTGAGAGTAAACAGCTTTGCGCCCAAATTCAGAGGACTGACCGACAGTAATGGGGTCACGAGTAGTCATGAGTCCCTAAGGACTCAAATTGGTGATTTAGATTAGGGCTTAATTGCCTCAGCTGTGTGGCTGGATGACAAGGGGTTAGTTACCCATTAGTCCGTCGTCCTCCCTTCGCTCCAAACAGCTTGCACGTGTCCTATCGCGTCCGATACTACGTGCATTTCCTCCTTCAAGCCAGAAGGTAACTAATCCCTTGTCATCCAGCCGCACAGCTGAGGTGATTTAAATGAGGCAATTAAGCCTCATTTAAATCACCAATTTGTCCTTAGGGACTCATGACTACTCGTGAGCCCATCGCTGCTGACTGATGCGAATATATCTAGTAACAGGGAGGCTTACCAAGGCATATCAATCTGATTTATATGGTTGTATGCAGGTAGATCTGTACAGGATTCTGTGCCCTGTGTCACATGAAGCAATGTATTAGCCCAACATCAGGGATTGTGGCTACAGAACAGTGAACCTTTCAGCAGCAGATCCACAAGCCTCCAGACTGAGAGCGGCTCAGATGAAAGCAAATGGACAAACAAAAGCATTAGACTGCTTTAATGTGAAATTTCCACATAAACTTATAAAAATTGGGTAGAAATAGAACTCTGGTATGGGGATCTACACAATTAAGTACCCCAGGATAATACCACTAGAATCTCCTTACAGTAGTCGAGGTAATTTATCCTGGGGTACTCAATTGCATGGGCCCTATTTTTTTTTTTTTAACACAATTTTAACTTCTTTTTGCATAAATTACACCTTAACCGCTTTCTGCCGTGAGGATAGTATATCTACACCCCGCAGGACTTCAGTTCCTGCACACCGGCGTAGATATTCATCTATTGCGGCGGATGGCCGCTGCTCGCTCTCACGCGGGGAGATGAATGAATGGGAATGCAGTTCCCATTAATCTTGGATTCCCATTCACTAATCTAAGTCCCCGTGTGAATGATCGCCAGCATCAATGAGATGCCTGCGTTGAATTGCTCTGGTACAGAAGGGGAAAAGACCCTGTAGTAGGAAAGTGGTTAAAGCAGTCTAGACTTAGCTGCTCTGCTTGTCTTTGTACTTGCTTTCATCTGAGCCGCTCTCCGTCTGGAGACTTGTGGATCTGCTGCTGAAAGACTTGCTGGCCTGGACAATCCTCAAGGTTGGCTAATATGTTGCTTTATGTGACACGGGGCGAGGATAAAGTTTCCCTTTACAGATCTACCTACACACAACTATATAATTCCGATTACTATACCCTGGTAAGCCTCCCTGTTACTTGACACAAAGGTGTTTAATCTGAGACTTGATAAACCTGAGCTCAATCTTGTCATATATGACATCAACTTTTAAAGGAATGAAGATTAGATGTTAAACTTGGTCGGTGAGGTTTCTCTATTCCTTCTGTGTCATAGCTTGCACTTGTTCTCAGAATTGATCAGTTTATGCCACAGAAACTCTCCTTTGCAAAAATGCAAGGAGCAATATATAGTTAATATGATCATGTGATTGATTTTTGAGTCTAATTTGCTGGCAATGATGATCATGATTATATCTTAGTTCTGCTTCCCATGTAGACTAGGACAGGAATCTGAAGTGAGACATGATCACATGGTCGTGACAAGCCAATCAAAGACTTGTTAATCACCTGATTAAATCTTTCACATGCTTCTCTGAGAGAACTTCTGTAGAACAAACGTATCGGTCGGTTAGTAATTGGCTTTCTATCATTTTTATTTTACAGAGCGTGAATAAGATGATGCATAGCAACCTCCTTTAAGATACCCATACACTACCTCGATTTCCCGCTGACATAAAGCAGATTTGATCACTGTGATCGAATCTGCTGTAAAATCATTAACGAAAATGTTGACCGATTTCCATCCGAAATCTATTCAGTCGTTCTGTCCAGGTGGAAAATTTTGCTCGATCGTCAGCGGGTCGGGAGTGCGGCGTTTCAATTCGGCATCAACCAACGCAGCAATAATCTCACCTGTCCCGCTGGCGCGAGTCCCCAGGTCCGTGCTGTCCCTTTCTCTGACTGTACTTCTTCCCTGTCTCCTCTTCATTTCCTGTCCCGTCCTGTGAGAAGGGGACGTTCAAACAATAGAGCGCCCTCTACTGTTTCAACTTTCGCTTGTCACAGGACAGGAAGTGAAGAGGTGACTGAGAAGACCAGCCGGAGAATGGGACAGCACGGACCCGGGGACTCGTGCCGGCAGAGACTAAATGGGGGTGGCGAGCAGGCGGCAGCTCCACAGGCCGTGAATCCATTTCATGCTGAAATTAATTCAAAATCTGCGTGCAGTGTATCGGCAGCCAATTGATCCCTCTGTGATCAGATTCGATCAGAGAGGGATCTATCTGTTGGTCGATCTGGTGGCAATCGACCAGCGTATGGCAGCATTTACACTCATTTTAGAAGCTTCTGTGAGAGGTTGAGAATCTTTCTTTTTCTGTGCAGTAATCTACTGTGCACATACTACTCTGAATGAAAAGTGGCTTCAGTTTAGAACAATATGTCCCAGGACTGCATGTTTCGTAACAATTTTATCGATTTGAATATTGGTTTGAAATTTTTTTTTACATGATAGAAAGTGAAATGTTTGTATTTGCCAGATCTCACCGTTTGTTTGTTTTTTCAGTCTAATTGTTTTTTTGTTTCTTAACAGATACAGACAGTAACTCTGAGGACTCTGGCAAACATGTTCCTGCTTTCTCAACTTTTGGTACAGTAAACGCATCCACTACCAAGCTGCCTGATCACATCACCAACAATGAAGACAGTACTTTTGAGTCCTTGAACAATCCCAATTTCCCCCAGTTTTCTCTCCTCCCCACACTGCACTGTATGATGCCACCTAATGTAGAGAAGCTAGATCCAGGTCCTCCACATCCACTTTCCACAGAAGGAAAGACCCTTGGAATGCTAGTCAGCCCAGTTTCTGTACCTCCTGTACGGGAGGTTTTTCACCAGAGTTCCATAGGAATTGGTGTTCCCACTGTAGCTTCTGCCTTGGGAGAATCTGAAAAATGTGTTGATATGCTGACTTGCCCATTGTCTGTCCCTTCTACTTTTCTTCCAAGAAACTGCTCACCCAGCAGCCCTGGTTTGCAAATGCCAGTTCATAGGCTAAAAGTTCCTACTCAGGGACCAGCAGATGCTTGTACTATCAACGGATCAACACAGACTAATTTGGGCTTAGGGTCTGCTGGTGCTGGTTTTATAACAATTCACAACCAAGGGGGCTTTGTAGCTTCTTCTGTGACTGCTTCAGATCCACTGAATAAACCTGTTTCACAAGTAGCAAGTCTTAATCAGGCTGTGTCTCATCTAGATGGAAATGCGGGGATCGGATCTCCAGCTACCAATATAAAGTTGGTTCTTCCAGGGGCTAATTTGCCATCCACAGCTTCAACTGTTCCATACCCTCTATCTGGACCAACTCTTCCCAGTGGAGTTTTACCTGCCCAAAATACCGGTGTGCTGAATGCGGCTACACCTGCCACTCCCCAGCCAGCTAATAATAGTATAGGCCAGGTACAAACTGCTGTTCCTCTTACTGTTCCCACCCATAGTCCAGGGCCTGCACCAAGTCCAAGCCCTGCATTAACCCACAGTACTGCACAGAGCGATAGCACTTCTTTCATTAGTGCTGCAGTTGGTAATACTAGCACAAGTGGGACGCTTTTGCCACCACAGCAAATGGGACCTGGAGCATGTGGGTCTTGTGGACGTCGATGCAGTTGTGCAGTGCCTATGGGCAGTTACTATTATCCTAATCCAATCACTGGACCGATGTACACTCGAGTTCCATTTTCCTTTAATATTCCATCAATGTGTAATAGCACCTACCTCAACCAAGCACACCAGAGCAACGGAACACATTTTCCAGTCTTCTTGCCTCAGCCACCCTATAACAATGGACTAATGCATGACCCTGTGCTTGCTGGTCAGGGCAACTATGGCATACAGCAAGTAACGGGGTTTACTAGATTTTACCCGTTTTACTCGGCCACCAATGTAGTAGGCAATGCTAATGGATCAGTGACTAAGAAAAACGGCAATATCTCCTGTTTTAACTGTGGGATAACTGGTCATTATGCACAGGACTGTAAACAGCCACCTATGGATGCCAATCAACAAGGTAACCGTGATAGTTCCCAGAGGACTTTTTTCTAAATGTTCTTGTCTATCCCTTCTGCTGTCTCACATGATGATTTGGTGATTTGGATGCGTGTTTGTGTGAGTGTTCTGCTATCCCACTTTGCCAGCCACAATGGTGCAGAGCATTCTAAAGAATCATTGTCACCAATGATTTGATACAGAAGTGATGCTGGCAAAGCCCCTATGTTTGTTGTTTTGCACTTTTGTGTCTAATTGAAACTCCTGTGCCTCTGTAACTCCATGTCTGTGTCTGTTGTATTGCAAATTTATAGAATATGGCTTGTGTAGCCAAATGAAGAAATGAAGAGAATAATTGGGGTGTGGAACTCTACCCCCTCATAAAAAGTAAGCAGTATATTATGTTTAAACCTGATTTTATGGGGCTTTTGTAATATTCTAGCAGATGAGTGATGCTCAGTCACCCTTTGACAAAGTGCCTTTTTAATTTTGTGCTTCTTTGTCCCGTTACAATACTTTTTGTTAAGCTTTTTCTAATTTGTAAGCATTGACTCAGAAGTTCTCTTTCCTGTTTTAGGCACTTTCAGGCTGAGGTATGCACCTCTCCTTAATCCCTCTCATGAGTCTTTGGATTCTGCTGACTGACACCAGTACACACAAAATAAATTTATAATTAAATGTACATTGAACCAACTTATAAAGTTGCCCTATGGAAGCTTCTCTTTCCTTTTCATGATGGGTTAAGGACTTAAACCATTTACCACTGCTTGAAGATGAAACAGAGTGCATTACTGTGCCATTACTTGTGTACATTGAACTGTAAGGAAGTTGTACACAGGATGCCTGCAAAACCAGGCCAGCCTTACATGAAGAGGAGTGGCAGTGTTATTTGTCTGGGATGGCTGGATCCGGATGGTTGGTATGGCAGAAACAGAGATGAAGAGGAACCATTTTGTTCTGCTCAAATGTAAATGTTCTGATGTTTCACCTAGTTTTGTGATTCATCCTTTTTGCATCGGCTGTGCACCCTGTTCGGTGCACAGTGTATGGTTGTGTAAAACTCTCCGCTGTAGGTTCAAAGAAACCACGGGAGCTTTCTGTTGTGTGCTAATGGTAAGAAAGATGAGGACAAATTTCCAAATCTTATGTCTTCTGAAGATGCCAGTCTTCACCCTTCTCTGTGTTTTATGTATTTCTTAGAATATACCATGCCTATAACAAAAAAGCAAGTACTAATACCTCCAAGTCTAAACAGTTAAGGTTAAAAGAAACATCTAAACTTCTAGTTCAGATGATGACTTGGAAGACATCTTGTAACACATTATCCTGTTGATGCAGAGTGTCCCTTTGCATCTGCTGTTATGTTAACTGCAACAGTTTGAACATTGGTTGTTAAGTATTTTTGTTTTCTAGAAAAAAAATAACCTATGTTATAGGTGTTCTTTAAGCTTATCTGACTGCTGTTGAATTTAGACAGACTTGTTCTGTCTGTGCAGTCAGCTTTGGGTTATTGATGTAGCAGATCACAGCGGTGCTTCTGCAGGACATAGCCAAGCCTAATTTATTTAATGCTCAAGACTTATTACAGTATTTAAGTATGAGAGGTTTCAGTTGTTTTGTTTTGAACTCTATCCTTGCTATTTAGCAAGAGGTAGAAGAGTTTCTATTTAACGGTTTTGTTTTTAAGATCTACCACTGAGTGTATCTCATAATGTGAAAATCAGATTATTTTTGTGGTCATTAAGGATGATGTCAGATGGTGTTTTTATGCTCCAGTTATTTAAATTGAAAACTACAACATGCATATCTTCTATTAGTGTAAACAGTGTGACAGCAGTTTAGTGTGTGTCTGGCTAATACCACTTAGGTTGTTTTCCCATAAAGTGTTAAGATGTCCACTCCTGTGGGTACGGTACAGCTTTTCCCTTATACCTCCATGCTAGTGGTAAAGCAGATTTCAGATCAAAGCTAAAAAAAAAAAGCCTGTCAATGATAGGCTGCTTCTTAATGAGGATGGATGGGGGTCTTGGGGTTAATTACCTGTCCCGACGTCTTTGAGTCACAGGTGATGCTCCGCCCCCTTCTCAATAGTTCAGTCACAGCCATGTTTCTGAAGACTGACGAAGCTCTTCGGAAACCTCCACCTGTGCTGCTACAGCCCACCCCCATTTTGGCAGCCATCAATTGGACAGCGGCTGCTGAGCTGGGGACGGGCAGCAGCAAAGCAGATGGGGGTGGCCAGAGCCTCGGCGTCAATTTTGAAGAAAAAAAAATCAGGGCTTATTCTCAGAGGGAGGCTGAGCGATCAAACCCCCTCTCATTCAGACGTAGCCTGTCATGGTGGGCTCTGTCATTTTATCTTTTGGTACCCTTTAAGAAATTCAGACTTCCTTTAATCCAGGTTTCTGTTTATCATTGCAAATATTTATTAAACACTGATAGTATTTGTACTCAAAATCTGTCATTTTATATAGTAAAATTTCAAATCCCTTACTAAAGGTGGCCACACACGATATAATAAAATGATCAGTTTTTATGGCTATTCGATAAATATGATCAGATTTCCCGAAAATATCGAAAGCTTTTTTTTTTCTTTCATTCGACTGAAAAAACTGATCGGATTTCCCGTTTTCTTCGAATTTTATCGATCTCGAATGCCAGATATTTTTCTTCAATCTCTTTAAAGATTGTATGGTATGTGTTTGTCAATTTTATTAATATACACACCCTAGTAATTTTGTCAGTTTCCAATCATTATCATAATTGGGGAAAAATTGTACATAAGTGTGTGGTACATTGGTCATATTTGAAATGTTACAATCAGTCAGAAAAATTGATTGCAATTCTTAAATTGAACAGATATTTAAAAAATTGTATGGTGTGTGTGTGGCCACCTTAAGTGAGACACAGACTTTAAAGGGGGAGGATAGAACATAGAATGATGACCTTCATTGTCCAGTTACCTGCAGTAGAGGAAAATGAGGTCACAGAACTAGCTATGCTATAGCAATGAGCATTAATGGGAACTTAACTGAGAGGGATATGGATGTTTCCTTTTGAACAATACCAGTTGCTTGGCTTTCCTGCTGATCTCTGGCTGCAGCAGTGGCTGAATCACCAACCTGAAATAAGCATGCAGGTAATCCAGTCTCACTTCAGTCAGAGCGCCTGATCTGCATGCTTGTTCAGGGGCTGTGGCTAAAAGTATTAGAGACACAGGATCAGCAGGAGAGTAAGGGAACTGGTATTACTTTAAAAGGAAAAATCCATATCCTTCTCAGTTTAGGTCCCCTTTAATCATGGCACTGTGGGAAGAATTCTTCTAGCAAAGGCAATTTGTGGTTGTATTTTAACTGGATGCTTAGCTGTTGTTGGATTTCAACTTTAATAGGAAGACACATGTTGTGGTGCTCATTTAAGAAAATATCAGCATGCAAAGATTCCTGTCTGGCCTTGTCCTTTTGTCAGTGTCATGTCATAAGATGAATGCTGCTGTTTTACAGGTTATATATATATTTTAGACGCCAATATATGCACTACGATTTCTTGTTTCCAGGCAATGCTTGACATACCCTTGTGCACTGAGGTTATCTATGAGATAAATGTGTATTTTGTGTCAAACAGCAGCCATTTACCAGCATTTTATTACTATTTTTCCCTTGTGTGCATTCCTCAAACCTCTATTTGCTGGGAGAATGTCATTTCTTCATTTGCGTTTTTATTTTGTAGGTCTTAAATGTATTCTTCTACAGAACCTACAGCTTATAAGATGTATGCAGATACCGTGACAAAGGCCATAAAGAAGAAAACTATGTCAAATCCTAAGACATTGTTGCTTCATACATTTCAAAACTTGAAACAAATCTATATTAATATCTTGATCGAAGCCACTTTTTTTGTCCTCCCCAGCTAGAATTTTTATACAGCATCCAAATATGATGTTTTAGGGTGGCAAAATGTGTGGCTGACTTTAAAAATGTCATTTAAAAAAGCTTTAATTTAAGAGGAAGAAAATCTTATAGATATTTTATTTGATCTGAGTATTTTTGAATATGATTGAACATGATGAAGGTAGCACAAGACCCCTCCTCTTTGGTTAGAGTAAGCAGCAAAGCAGAAAGGAGCAACAACACATTTTACTATACTCTACTGTGAGAGTGAGATGTTACCTTCCTTTTATTTTTGTTTACCATATTCTTTGATATTTCAATTATGTACTGGAAAGGTTACTTATATTTCTAGAAAAGACTGAATTTTATGCAAACCTATTTCCTTGAATTAACAGCAATAAAAAAACAGGAAAGCATGTTGTTGGCTGTTTATTTCCAAATGCTGAACTATCTGTGTCATGTTATGCTAGAAGGTTTTGACTTGGAGTTTGTAAACGGTTAAAAATGCCTACACAGACCTAGGAAAACATCTCTGCCTAGAATGGGGCTTTGAAGCAAACCTTAAAGAGTACTTAAATTATAAATTAAATTTTGCTTTAAACCTAACAAGTTGCCAACATATATAAAATCACATGATAAAGTGCAATTTCCTCACACTCAGGGTCCGTATTCCACATATGGTCTTGAAATCCCTGTCCCCACATGCTTTAACTACTTGCCGACCGCGTCACGCCGCTTGGCGTGGACGCGGCGGCAGCTCCAGGACCGCCTAATGCCGATTGGCGTAACGTCCTGTGGGCAAGTTTTGCAGGATCTCTGCTTGGTAGGTGGAGCTCCGCCCCGCCTTCAGTCTCCCTGCCCTCGCTGCTCAGAGACTGTTAGACGAAACTGCCGTCTTTTATTGCCGTACAGCACTGCGGTCTAAGGCAGCACTGTACTGGAGACAGCCGTGTGACACTGCTGTCCCCCCCCCCCCCCCCCCCCCCCCGGGAGACATGACAGTGATCGGCTGTCAAAGGCTGAAGCCTATGACAGCCGATCCCGCTGGCTGGCTGAGGGAGGGAGGGAGGGAGAGAGAGATTAAAAAAAAAAGTAAGTAAAAATACTAGAAAATAAAACAAATATTGATAAAAAGTCAGCTTGGGAGGGGTAAGCCTCTGGATCCTATTGAGGCTTCCCCCGTCCTCCTCCATCCAATGGTGGCGGCGATACAGCTCCTTGAACGGCTGGGATGTAAATACTTACCTTCCCGGCTCCAGCGCAGAGCTCTCAGCTCGGAAATAGGTGGAAATAGCTGATCCCAGTTAGGTCTGCTCTACTGCGCAGGCGCAAGTCTCCTTCGCAGTAGAGCGGACCCAACTGAAATCGACTATTTCCGAGCGGAGAGTCTCAACCATGCCCCCGCTGGAACAGGGAAAGGTAAATATTGCACAGTCTGACAAATTATCGGCTGTGCATTGCGAGGGCTGCAGCGAGACCACTGTGGGACGGAAGAGGATGAGGGAAGACTCCATAGGCTCCAGAGGCTTGCAGCATCCCCCCCCAATATGAGTAACCCTAGGGGCTTTTTTTTGTTTTTTTGGTACAGTCTCTTTAACACACAGGTGTCGAACTCCAGGCCTGGAGGGCCAGATCCATGCCAGTGTTTAGGATGGACTGAGAAAGAGAGGAATATGTTCTACCTGATGGACCACACCTATCCTGATTCAGACCCATCAATTCATTTGAGCTGTGTCAAACATGTGTGAGGACCTCAGCCCTCGAAGGACTGGTTTGACATCCCTGCTTTAACAAAACAAATCATTCCAAAGAGCAAGAAGCCAAATACTAATGTGGAACAGCTATCTACCGCCATACAAGAAATTGTAAACCTGGTAACATAGTACACCTTTAAAAAAAAAAAAAAAAAAAGGTATTACCCTAAAGGGATTTTTTTTTCTTTTTGCAAAATAACGCAATGTCTTCAGAGATCCCTTTTTACCATTGCTAATATTTCAACCCAAAGTGTTTCTAGTACTTTTTATAACAGATTCAACTTGTGACACTGGTTGCTGCACCCCCACCTTCATATCCTATGACAACTATACTAAACTACTTTAGTTCGCGGTTAGTGAATATGCCAGACATCAGGAAACTTAAAGTAAACCTCTGGACTAAAAATCTACTCAGCAGAACTGAAAAGGCTTGGTGTTTCTTTAACAGTTTCACAGCATTAGAACTTTTTAGCTTCATTTTTAGCTAAGCTCCACCCATCAAAGAAAACTGCCTGGGCTTTTTCCCTGATGCTGTGCAAAGCATGATGGGATTTTCTGTTGTTCACGTTGCCTAGCAACTGGGAGGGGTGATCAGCACACAGGGCAATTGGAACTGTGTCTCATGCTCCCTGTCACTTCCTTTCAACCAAAAAGATGGCTGCCCTCATGAAATCAAACATTTGCCTGTTCTTTTAAAACAGGGCGGCTAAAGGCTCATACACACGTCTGATGAAAGGCAACGACGGATGCGTCGTCACCTCCCGCTTGGTGGGTTTTCAGCAGATAGTACAGCGTGTGTACAGTCTGTCGGTGGACTGATAAGGCTGTTTCTGAGTGATCCGCCCGTCGTTGCCTTTCATCAGACGTGTACGAGCCTTTAGAGATTATATTACCTATCTATTTTAATTAACATAACTTATGTAACTTAATGACAGTATGTTTAGGCTGAAGTTCAGTTCTTGTAAATATCACCTAAAAGAAGCACCATAGTGACATTATTCGGTGAGTTCTAATTTTACATGAACTATCCTGGTTTCAGGATCAGAAACACTTCAAATGGTGTTTACCGGCCTAGGCCATTTAGTTCTGCAGCCTTCTGTTCCAGAGCATTTTGGGAGAACAGGTGTTACGCTGACTTTGAAAACACACAAGAAATTAACATTTTCCAGTACTGCTTCTTGCCAGTGGTAGAGATCTGTGATAAATTTAAGAAGGTAAATCTGGGTAAGGAAAGATTTTCCAATGGGCACATAATGACTAAATTATTTATAAATGAATATTGTAAAATATAAGCCATTTTAATCATTAAGGTACACTTAGTAACATTCTTCTTTAAAAATTAACTTTTACTAAATATAACAGAATAAAAATGCTTATTTTATTATGCAATCTTACTTTAGAAGTTAACATATTTAGTTAGTGATTGGTCATTGTAAAACATTAGCTCCCCCTGATTCTCATTTACGTGTGTGTGTGTTCGAACTTTGAGGTAAGTGAAACATTATCTAATCCAATTCATCTGGATAAAGGTTATGAATGGAGGCAATAAAATGCACTTCCTGTTGATTTTAAGCCAGTATTTGCATCTCATTCACCATCCCTATTACTTCCTCTTCCTGATCTCAATGAGCATCTGTGCAGCATGCAGACAACAGGAATAGTGTCACCAACTGATCACTAGTGACAACTTGTATTACTGCCTCCAAGAGACATAAATGGCGTAAACCTCACACATCCTAGAGCTACAGCCAACCTTTGTGAATGAAGAAAGTTATCACAGAGCATATGTAAAGCTGCATTCCTGCCTAAAGTGACAGTACACATTTCACACTAGAGGCTGCAGTAGAAAAGGCTGAAACAGCCTTTTGCTTAATGCCAATACATAGCGTTTTCAAAGCGTTCTACAGCTCATATGAAAACGTCTTTTTTTTTTTTTCTATAAAAATAAGTGAAAAAGTCAGCTGTAAAATGCTTTGAAAACGCTGAAGTTGGCGTTTCCATTGACTATCATTGAAACGCCAACAGCCAACTTCGGCTGTAAACAGCCCTGAAAAAGCTCCGGGAAGCTTCAAAACGCAACGCCCAAAAAAGCTGCTTTAGGTGTGAAAGATAAAATGAAAGTCTATAGACTTTTATTTTACCTTGGAAAACGCCAACTATGGTCTTGGCTGTAAAACGCCAAAACTAGCCTCTGGTGTGAAAGGGCCCTCAGGTAATTGTTGCAGCTTGTCCATCAATGGAGTGCAGTCACAATGCAAGAGCTTGTACAATGAGAGCATACTTTCCAGACATCCAGTAATGACTGTGAACCTTGATAGTTGGCAAGGAAGTTTTAACTTACCAGGTTCATTGTGTGGACCAGCCAATGTACCCATATCAGTTGTCTGAGGAGAAGCGCTGCCAGGAAATTGGTCTCAATTCACTAAACTTTATCAAACACTTTATCAAACGTTTGATAATTTACCTCATGGGTAAAATCTAATTTTGAATTCACTAAGGTGTTATATATTTCTTGAATGTTTTATCAATAAAACATTCAATAAATCTATAACACCTTAGTGAATTCAAAATTAGATTTTACCCATGAGGTAAATTAGCAAACGTTGGATAAGTTTAGTGAATTGAGGCCATTGTCTCGATTTTCACACATAACCTTGCCTTGATGGAACTGGAGAAATTTTGGCACCTTGTCAGCCTGCTTGTGCAGAGCCCTCAGCAGCTCTTGGGCTATGTGCCTGCAAGCTCCTAAGCAGATAATTTTACCTAAACCATGACTGTGCTGTACAAGGGAGGTACACTGCTGACAGTGTAGATGCAGAGGGTTTAGGAGAAAGGAAGGAGGCTCATGTGAAAGAGATGAATGAAACTCCTACTTTGGTTTATACCACCAATGCAGTAGGGGGACCCCTCAAGGCTTGTCAAACCACTACTGGATTTACCTAGTATCTTGTAAAAGTTGTGTATAACACATGTATTGTACCATCTCTGGTTATGTGCATACTGTACTGACAGGGATGTGTTCTTGGCCCCATGGTCTTAGTGGGGAGGGATGTCATTTTGCTGAAAAAAAAGTTGTAGCTGAGCATGTTGCTAGACGGCAATATAGCAGAAGTTGGAGTGAATGGCAGTATTAGGAGGGTGATGGTGGCTCCACTTCCAGCATCTCTATCTTCCAGTTGTATCTCTCTGCTGCCCAGCCCCTTATTATTGCAGGGTAGTAAGCAAAAGGTCTTCTTGTTTATCGCTATATGCAGGTTCTTTAAGGGATGGTGGAAGATGCAGCTACAGTGCAAAAGAGAAGCAGAATAAGTAACTCTACAGAGTTTGGGTGGTAGTTCTTCATATTGTTACTCACACACATGGTGACCACTGTGATTATTTCTTGTTTTTGAGGCTAGAAAAACTAAGCAGTACCGGAAACCATGGTTTTTCTGCGTTTTGCATTTCTACATTTTTGTATGCATTTGTGTTTTACATTCATTTTTGGTGTATTTCCGGTTTTTTTAATAGTTTCCCTTCAGTGGTATAAAACAGGGTTCTCAACTTTTTTGTTCCAAGTACCCCCTGTCAAAAACCTGAGCGGTTCTTTCCTTTTTCATGATTGCTAACTCAGTAAAGGACCAGCCCTTAAAGCGTTGCTATCATATAAATCTGGCATAGTGGGGTCTGAACCCTCTGTAACAGTAATTATAGATTGACGGTATACCTTGAAATGAATCAGATCACTCAGTATAAGACTTTATATAAAAAATTGTATTTTCTTATCATACAGCATTTATACAAAATATGAACAGTTCCAAGTAGCGTTTCCTTCTAACAGTATTCCATCTCATCAAGGTTTTAGAGCCAAGCGATCATCAATCTTCTAAGTACATTCAAAAAAAAAAAAAAGAATATAACAGTTGTGTTATGTAGAATAAGATTAAAAATAGTCTCATCTGTATCAATAGTTGTGTATATAATAGCTGTGTAAAATTTGTAGTAATCTTCTTAAAGAAATAGCATAAAAAAATAGATTCTAAAAAAAACTTCTTGCTAACATCTTAACAAAACTTAATGCTGAAGAATTAATAAAGTAAATCACCAGAATATTAAGCATATTACCTCGTCTCTGTCATCTCTTCAGCATCTAGAACCACTTGTGGGCAGGTAGCTTCTGCCTCTTGTGACTTCTCAGGAGATTGTTGGGCTTCTGCAAACTATGAGCTATCAGCCCCTACTTTTATAGGGATAGGAAGCAATATGGCTGCCTAATCTGGAATTTCCCTGAATCCCAGGTTCTGATTGGCTAAAACTTCGTGCGTCAATGCTTTATCATGTTTTGATTACCTAAGTCATAATATTATTTATAAATAATGACCTTATATTGTGGGAATTAACGTCATTTGGAGTGCTTGACATTTGATATAGGGTCATTTCTGACGCAATTAATTAAAAATGGACGTCACCAGCCATCTTGTCTGCTGGCTGCCCCAGACATTGAGACTAAACAATGTCATTCATGACGCATTTCTGATAATATCCCCTTCTGCTAATTTAGTTTTTGGAATGTCTCGGTACTTTCCCAGACATAAGATTGGTCAGGTTGACACTATAACACTGTACACAGACCTGTAAGAGCCTTCAGCAATTTAAAACTTATTGAAGTATTCAGGGCTACTAATATACTCATTTAAATATAAAGCTTATGCAATTATTTCTTATGATTAATTGTTTTAAGAATTATATAATATTAAATTTTAATATAAAATAATGTTTTATATATTTGCCTTTCTTATGAATCCTACTAATATAATAAATGGTAAAGTTCGGATGTTTGCATGTTTGTTACTCGGTCACGCAAAAATGGCTTAACGGATTTGAATGAAATTTGGCACACACATAGTACATTACCTGGAATAAAGTATAGGATACTTTTTATTTCCATAACCAAAAAGGGGGCGGAGTCAAATACAAATTTCACTGGAAAATGTAAACAGCAGCCATTCTTACACTGTTAATGGCAAGGTTCTCAAACTTTTGCACAGTTGGTCGTTGGGTGACTGGGATTAATATTCAGAAAGGTGGGTGGAGTCTATAAAAGCCAATCAAAATTAACCACTTCCCAACTGAGGGGTTTTACCCCTTGACCACCAGAGCAATTTTCACCTTTCAGCGCTCCTTCCATTCATTCGTCTATAATTTTATCATTACTTATCGCAATGAAATGAACTATATCTTGTTTTTTTCGCCACCAATTAGGCTTTCTTTAGGTGGGACATTATGCCAAGAATAATTTTATTCTAAATGTGTTTTAATGGGAAAATAGGAAAAAATGTGGGAAAAAATTTATTATTTTTCAGTTTTCGCCCTTTATAGTTTTTAAATAATGCATGCTACTGTAATTAAAACCCATTAAATGTATATGCCTATTTATCCCGGTTATAAAACCGTTTAAATTATGTCCCTATCACAATGTTTGCCGCCAATATTTTAGTTGGAAATAAAGGGGCATTTTTTTCAGTTTTGCGTCCATCCCTAATTATAAGCCAATAGTTTATAAAGTAACAGTGTTATACCCTCTTGACATAAATATTTAAAAAGTTCAGTCCCTAAGGTAACTATTTATGTTTTTTTTTTTTATTGTAAATTTTTTATTTTTTTTTTAATTACAAAAAAATAATAATTGGGGAGTGTGGGAGGTAAGGAGTTAATTTTTTGTGTAAAACAAGTTTATTTGTGTGTAGAAAATGGTTAGGGTGTAGTTTTACTATTTGGCCACAAGATGGCAACATTACAAATTTGTTTCATGCTACCTGCAAGCGTCCTTCCGGACTCTTGCAGGAAGTAGAAAGAGGCTGGGACTTTGTTATTTTTTCACAATGATCGCGCTGCTCAGCCGAGCGGCAGCAGGTCATTGCGGGGCTTAGATCAACGAACGGGAATGGATTTTCCCGTTCGTTGATCTCTGGGCGAGCGGGCGGCGGCGTGTTTACTAGTGGCGGGCGGCGTGTTTACGAGCGGGAACGCGGACAGCGGCGGGAGTGCGCAAAGTACGGATTTCTCCGTCCCTGGGGGTGAAAGGATGGAAAAAGGGGCGGAGAAATCCGTACGCGCGGGGGTAAAGTGGTTAACATTGATTTTCAAGGGGAATATTTACATTGCTGCCATTCTTGCACTGTTAATGGCACAAGCCTCAAACCTGGTACAGTTGATCATTGGGTGACTAGGGTTCAATTTCAGAAAGGGGGTGGAGCCACAGCCAATTAGATTTGTTTCATTCCAATGCAAATTATTGATGCCAAACACCGCAAAGCTCACAAACTCGGTAATTGATTAATTGTGCGTTAGGGTTAGAAAAGTGGGCACAGCCAACACCAGCCAAATACATAAGTGGGCAACGCTGGGTCATAAGTGGGTGGAGACAAATACAAATTTTACTGGGAAAATGTAAACAGCAGCCATTCTTACACTGTTAATGGTAGGGTTCTCAAACTTTGCACAGTTGGTTACTGGGTGACTGGGGTTAATATTCAGAAAAGTGGGTGGAGTCTATAAAAGCCAATCAAAATTAACCTATTGATTTTCAAGGGGAATATTTACATTGTTGCCATTCTTGCACTGTTAATGGCACAAGCCTCACACCTGGTACAGTTGATCATTGGGTGACTAGGGTTCAATTTCAGAAAGGGGGTGGAGCCACAGAAAAGGCAATCAAAAATTACCTATTGATATTCCAGGGGAATATTTCATTGCTGCCATGCTTGCACTGTTAATGGCACAAGCCTCAAACTTGGTACAGTTGATCATTGCGTGACTGGGGTTTACATTCATAAAACAGGGTGGAGCCACACAGCCAATATGATTTGTTTCATTTTAATGCAGGTTATTGATGCCAAAGACCGCAAAGCTCACAAACTTGGTCATTGAGTAATTGATTAATTGTGTGTTAGGGTTAGGAAAAGTGGGCGCAGCCAGCACCTGCAAAATACATAATCGGGCAATGCCGGGTCATCAGTAGGCGGAGACAAATGCAAATTTCACTGAGAAAATGTAAACTGCAGCAATTCTTACACTTTTAATGGTAGGGTTCTCAAACTTTGCACAATTGGTCACTGGGTGACTGGGATTAATATTCAGAGAAGTGGGTGGAGCCTACAAAAGCCAATCAAAATTCACCTATTGATTTTCAAGGGGAATATTTAATTGCTGCCATTCTTGAACTGTTAATCACCTGTACCTGGTACAGTTGGCCATTGGGTGATTGGGGTTCAAATTCAGAAAAGGGGTGGAGCCACATCCAATCAGATTAATTTTATTTCTTTGCAAATTATTGATGCCAAAGACCGCAAAGCTCACAAACTTGGTCATTGAGTAATTGATTAATTGTGTGTTAGGGTTAGGAAAAGTGGGCGCAGCCAGCACCTGCAAAATACATAATCGGGCAATGCCGGGTCATCAGTAGGCGGAGACAAATGCAAATTTCACTGAGAAAATGTAAACTGCAGCAATTCTTACACTTTTAATGGTAGGGTTCTCAAACTTTGCACAATTGGTCACTGGGTGACTGGGATTAATATTCAGAGAAGTGGGTGGAGCCTACAAAAGCCAATCAAAATTCACCTATTGATTTTCAAGGGGAATATTTAATTGCTGCCATTCTTGAACTGTTAATCACCTGTACCTGGTACAGTTGGCCATTGGGTGATTGGGGTTCAAATTCAGAAAAGGGGTGGAGCCACATCCAATCAGATTAATTTTATTTCTTTGCAAATTATTGATGCCAAAGACCGCAAAGCTCACATACTTGGTCATTAAGTAATTGTGTGTTAGGGTCAGGAAAAGTGGGCAGAGCCAACACTAGCCAAATACATACCTGGGCAACGCCGGGCGTCCAGCTAGTAAATATATAATTTCAATCGCAAGATGTCACTATCTCATCATAAACAAGCAATATTAATAATATTATTTATAAGACTATAAAACTGCCAGGTGGTATCATTTGTCCTAAATACGGGACAATACAAAAACCTTGGAACTTATTAACATTCCAAAGAACAATTATAGTCTAAACAACTTTGTGGAAAACGGCTAATGTATTTTGAAACTTTCACTGAAATATATTTTAATAAGCTGGATTCTGCAAAGTATTAAATTCTATTATATAGGGTTTAACAATAACTTTCTTTCTTTAGAAGGACTGTATTGATTATTCATATTTCTCATATTTAGATTACTAATATCTATGTTTAAAGAGTAACTGTCAGGCTGCAGAAGCTAATTTAAACCTCTATTCTCCTGTGTTAAACAGTTTAGAAGGAAGCTCAAAAGCCATTAGTGAAGATAAACATTTCAGTTACCTTTGATGTGTGCTTATCTTAGTCTGTTATAGACCCATAAAAGACGCAAGCCGCAGCTAAACTGCAAAGCATTCTGGGGCCCTCCCCTCGGCTGCTAATGAGACGGTACAGGAGCTTCTAATCAGTCCATCGCGAAACACTGATAAATCTCGGGGCAGAGTTTCACTGCAGGAGTCAGCTATTGTTCCTAGCCACATGGCTCATTAATATTCACTGCACACCGTGTTGTTCAAGAACCAGCTTATCTGTGATCAGAAGCAGGCAGGACATGACGACACATTTGGCTTCACAAACATGGAGCCTGCCATGAGCTGTCAGGAGCATCTATCTCTGCATATACTATATACAAATTCTGTGAAATCCAAACGTGGACAGTGAAATGCATATGTAATGTAAGTACAGCCAATCTTTAGCTACTGATATATGTGTTTATTTTCTCTGAGACCCTATACCTAACAGCTCCTCTTTAATAATTAAGAAAATGTGCATATATAATTACTGCAGTAATGCGAGTTTAACTTGATCCCAGTCTTTACACAAAAGCCTCTTTTCAAAATGTCAAGGCCACGCACTAACACAAACTAGAATGTTCTGGCTTTTTGTAACTAGAATAATCCAATTATGAGATTCACTGCTTGGAATATGCTGAGATGTCAGCGAGCAATATTTAAAAAAAGTACTCTAACTTTACAGTTTACAATGAAATTTTGCATAGAACATTAAAACTTAAAACATACATATGACAGCTTTTCCTGCATAAATAAAACCGCTAGAATTCTGACACACCCATTGCAATTCAGTTCCAGCCAAGTACCCCCAGGACGAGCGTAGCGGGCGAAAGTTAAAAGGAGAGGAGCGCGCGTATGTTACTAGCGCACGCTACGCTGCACTACTGCAGCATAGTGCGTGCTTATTAAGAGATAGATAGAAATGAAATTTGACAGGAAATTGCATGGAGTTTACCAGACTTTAGGCAGAGGAGGTGAGAGGTAAGCAGATGAGGGGAGGGGGAGTATGCAATATGTAGGAGCATCTAATAAATAAATGCAAGGCAGGTAATCCAGCGATCAAACAGAAAGATATGTTAAATTAATAGGAATACTGCAATTGAGTGACAATAAATGCATACTATAGTCATAAATCCCTGGCAGCTCCAGACCTGGACGAGTGGGCGGACAAAGTCACCTCTTACATCAGCTTCTGCGAGGCCTCCTGCGTCCCAACCAAAACCTTCAAGGTCTACCCAAATATCGGAAAATTGTATACTTACCTTCCGTAATTTTCCTTTCCTGGATCAAACGATGGCGGCATACCTATGGGTATAGGCTCCGCCCCCGAACCCTGATAGGACAGCTCACTAATAAAACTTTAGAACCCACCCCCTCCAGCCATTCTGGTGAAAATCAGTCCTCGAATGGACAAGATGGAGGCATTCGTATGCCGCCATCGTTTGATCCAGGAAAGGAAAATTACGGAAGGTAAGTATACAATTTTCCGATTTCCTGGACCAAACATGGCGGCATACCTATGGGATATAACAAATCACACAAGAGGGAGGGACTTCTGCAAAGTACAGAATTTATTTACACTGCAAGAACTGCTCTCCCAAAATCAACTGGAGTTAGAGAAGCAGGATCAACATGATAATGATTCATGAAAGTATGTACAGATGACCAACTGGCCGCTTTACAAATCGATTCAACAGACACTTTAGAAAAACACGCCCAGGAGGCTGACATGCCCCTGGTCGACTGTGCATGTATTTCACTAGGCACTGGTAAACCCTTCAAGGTATAGCATTTTTTTATGATCTTAACCAACCAGGAGGAAATGGTTCTTGCTGACACCTCTCTACCTTTCCTAGGACCCTGATAATTTATAAACAGGCGATCTGAATTCCGGAAAGATGCAGAGGCATTTAGGAAGGCCCTGATAGATTGACCTACGTCCAGAGGGTGACATATTCCTTCTGAAAGGAAATTAGTCAAGACCAACTCTTGATTGACATGAAATGAGGAAGACACTTTGGGAATAAACTGCAGCACAGGCCTGATGACCACTCTTGTCTGGGAAAAATTCGAATAAGTTGCTTGAACAGCCCAAAGCTTGTAGATCTGAGACCCTCTTTCTGGAAGCTATTGCTGTCAGGAAGACTGTTTTTAACCTCCTTGCCGGTTATCCCGAACACAGTTCGGGGTAACTGCGCAGGAGGATTTCTCAGGCCCCGCTGGGCCGATTTGCATAATTTTTTTTTTGTTACAAGCAGCTAGCACTTTGCTAGCTGCTTGTAACTTGCGATCGCCGCCGATTCGCCGCTACCCGCCGCGCCGAGCCGCCCCCCCCGCCCCAGACCCCTGCGCAGCCTGGCCAATCAGTGCCAGGCAGCGCTAAGGGGCGGATCGGGGTTCCCTCTGACGTCACGACGTCCATGACGTCGGTGACGTCATCCCGCCCGGTCGCCATGGCGACCGGGGAAGCCCTGCAAGAAATCCCGTTCTCAACGGGATTTCTTGCATACTCTGATCGCCGAAGGCGATCGGAGTAGGTAGGGGGATGCCGCCGCTCAGCGGCTATCATGTAGCGAGCCCTTGGCTCGCTACATGATTTAAAAAAAAAAAAAAAGTGCGGCGCTGCCTCCTTGCCGGATTTTTTAGACCTGCAAGGAGGTTAATAGCAGGTTTTCCAAAAAGACATTTTCCAATGGATAAAACGGAGGTGATGAGAGAACCACCAGCACTAATGACAGGTCCCATTTGGGGAAGAACGGCTTCCTTGAGGGCCTCATTTTGAATACTGCCTGAATTAACTGTATCACCAAAGAATGCGTTGCCCAACGATTTCCTGTCAGAGCTGATAGTGCTGACACCTGAACTTTTATTGCCGATACACTTAGCCCCTTTTCCACTCCTGATGCAGAAAGTCTAATATGTGCTGCACTTCCGGAGATAAAACGCTAAATCCTTTTTCAAAGGCAAATGCTGCGAATCTTTCCCAGATCCTATAATAGGTCGAGTTGGTTGAAGTCTTCCTTGCCTTCAGGAGTGTGTCTACCACTCCGCTAGAGCAGCCTAGGGCTAAATACCTTTCCCTTTCAGTTTCCATGCCGTTAAACTCAGCTTGTCTACCCCCGGATGGAGTAGATTCCCCTGTGATAAGAGGTTGTGAGATGTTGGTAGTGTCATCGGTTCTTCCACACTCATTAATACTGCCAGGGCAAACCATGATCTCCTCGGCCAGTATGGCAGAATAGCGATGATCATGCAAGATTCCTTGTAAAGCCTCTGGAGGAACCTGGGAATTAGGGGAAAGTGTGGAAATGCATAACCCAGGGTGAAGTTCCACCTCTGAACCAGACAATCTATTCCCACTGCAGCTGCATGCTGGTAGCGTGAGAAGAACTTCTCCACTTTCCTTTTCTGAAATGATGCCCATAGGTCTATTTGAGGCTCGCCCCACTTCTTGGTTATTTGAAGGAACACCTTCTTGTCCAAAGACCATTCGTGGGGATCCACGAAACGTCTGCTTAGGCGATCCGCTAAGACATTCTTCTCCCCTGGAAGATAAGATGCAGACAGGTTGGCTAGATTTTTCTGTGCCCATAACATCAGACGCTCCGTCTCCCTCAGCAGGGAAAAACTTCTTGTTCCCCCCTGTCTCCTGATGTGCGCTAATGCCGTTATATTGTCTATTTGCAATAACACCGATTTTGTGTAGATCAGGTGCCGAAAGGCTTTTAACGCCAGGAAAGCCGCTCTGAGTCACAAGGAGATTCGAAGGTACCCCTATTTGTCTTGAATCCCATCTGTTCTGACACTGGAATTCTCCACAATGGGCTCCCCAACCGTCTAAACTTGCATCGGTCGTGACTACTACTGGAACTTCCGGCTGTATCTGAAGATTTCACTTTTCTGGTCCACCACAGAAGTAACCTCTTTACTTCCGATGGCAACCTGAATGGCTGGAGAAGGGACACCTTGTTCCACTTTTTCAGAAAGAAGCACTGGAACTCCCTCAAATGCCAATGAGCCCACTTTACCATTGGAATCGTGGAGGATAGTGTTCCCAACAGACTCAAGCATTCTCTTGCCGATAGGTGGGATGCTGACAATGCCCTGTATACCTTCTGTTGTATCAATGACAGTTTCTGGTCTGGCAGACACACTTGGTTCCTGAGGATTAGGAATCTCGCCCCCAGGAATACCATGTCCTGAGAGGGTATGAGCTGACTTTTCCTGAAGTTGATTACTGCATCCTAGGCATTGTAGGAATTCCAGCAGCCGCTTCTGATGTAGAACCAACCTCTCCTTGTTCTGGTGTACCAACAGGATATCGTCCAGATAGTGGTATACTTGTAAGCCCTGGATTCTCATCCATGCTATTGCGGGTAGGAGAACCTTTGTGAAGGTCCTTGGTGCTGTTGACAGCCCAAAAGGCAGACATCTGAACTGGTAATGCTTCCCTTCTACACAAAATCTGAGGAACCTTTGGTAATCTTCTCTTATAGGTATGTGCAGGTAGGCATCTGAAAGGTCTATAGTGGACATCCAGTCGCCTACGGCCACCATTGGTATAATAGACTGGAGGGATTCCATTTTGAAGTGTCTGGTCTTTATATAGTTGTTCAGAAACTTTAAGTCTAGGACTGGCCTCCATCCTCCTGACGCCTTTGGAACCAGAAAAAGAGGTGAGTAAATTCCAGCGAAGCGTTTCCTGCTTGGAACTGGAATAATTGCCTGCTCCTTCCTCAGGGACTGAACATACTCCATTAGAGAAGACGACTTGTTTCTTCCTGGAGGCATTCTTGTGGTCACAAACCTGTTCTGTGGAGGCCTTCTGCTGAATTTCCAGAAGTGTACCCTCCTTAGTGTCCTTATTACCCAAGGATCTTTGATATTTTCCACCCAAGACCTCCAGAAGAGCTGAAGCCTGGCCCCCACTGGATGACCCTGAGTGGATGTCCCATCAAAACCGCTTCTGGCCTTGTTGGGAATCAGAAGAGATCTTGGACTTGTTCCCCTTCAGGAAGGAAGACTGGGTACCCTTCCAGTTTCTTCCAAACTGCCTCCCTGGCCTATAAGATTTTGCTTGTTGATATCTGTTAGAAAAGTTTCTTCTAGAAGACGGTTGTCTTTTATCCTGTGGGATTAGACCCGACTTTCCCCGTCACCTTGGAAATAGCCGAGTCCATCTGAGGTCCAAAGAGATGAGTTCCATCAAAGGGAATCTTGCACCAATTTGATTTAGACGCTTGATCAGCTGCCCATGGTTTCAACCATAAAGCTCTCTTAGTAGTGATGTTCCACAGCATTGCTCTAGCAGATGATCTAATAACATCAATAGCAGCCTCTCCCATAAAGTCTCCAGATAACTTTAACTCGTCTAGGGCTTTAATTATCTCCTGTTTGTCTGTGCCGTTGTTCAGGGCCGTCTCAATGTTTTCTACCCATACTTTCGTGGCTTTCGCTAGAGATGTTAATGCCACCGCAGGCCTACAGGCTGCTCCTGCCGCCAGGAAGGCCTTCTTGATGTCTACGTCCATCTTTCTCTCTAGTGGATCCTTGAAGGCTATGGCGTTCTCTAATGGCAGAGTCACATGCTTCGCTAGGCGTGCAACAGACGCATCTACGATGGGAGCTGAATCGAATAACTTCAAGTCTTCCTGCCCCAACGGATACAGCTTTGAAAACCTATTGTTTAAGGAAGGTTTTTGCTCCACCTTGCTCCATTCATTCAACACCACATCTTTTATGACCTTCAATAACCTCCTGAGCGATAATCCCGAGCTGAGCTCGGGGTATGTCGCGCAGGAGGAGTTCTCAGGCCCTGGTGGGCCGATTTGCATAATTTTTTTTTTGTTACACGCAGCTAGCACTTTGCTAGCTGCGTGTAACTTCCGATCGCCGCCGCTCACCGCCGATCCGCCACTCGCCGCCGTGCCGCACAGCCCCCCCCCCCTCCCTGACCCCTTGCGCAGCCTGGCCAATCAGTGCCAGGCAGCGCTGAGGGGTGGATCGAGACTCCCTCTGACGTCCATGACCTCGGTGACGTCATCCCGCCCGGTCGCCATGGCGACCGGAGAAGCCCAGCAGGAAATCCCGTTCTGAACGGGATTTCCTGCTTACTCTGATCGCCGAAGGCGATCGGAGTGGGTGGGGGGATGCCGCTGGGCAGTGGCTATCATGTAGCGAGCCCAGGGCTCACTACATGATTTAAAAATTAAAAAAAAATTGCTGCGCCCCCTCCTGGGCGATCTTATTGTATCGCCCAGAGGGTTAAAGGAAAAACCTGCGGCTTCTGATCCAAGTGCGGATAATATTTATCCTGCTCTTGCGAAGCGCTGTCTTCTTCCTGCCAGTCTATTGCCGATTTTATGGCTGTAAGAAATGCTGGAACAAGAGAAAAATCAAAGCCAATAGGTGGTGCATCTGCCTGGGGAGTTACATCGGCTGCTAGAACCTGAGCAGCTGCAGAAGAACCTGGAAGCTGAGAGGCCATATTCTGAAAGGTTTCCTGAACCGCCTGCTGAATAAAAGCTAGCACTTGCTGGTTATCAGACGCCTTTTCCCGGCCTAGTTCCAGAAAACATGCCTCACAGACCTTCTTATCTGGTAATGCTGGTTTTGTACATGACCAACATTCAGCTTGCCCAGGCCTTTGAAACGGAGTAACTCCGTCAGACTCAGGAGACATAGTCCATACCCTGCGAGGCCCTCTTGGGGACCTGTAACCATAATAGTCCCTCTGAGGATCATGTCTATATGCATAATAAGACGGTGAACGTCTCCTCTTGTCCTGTCTGTGTGCAGATCTGGACCTTCTAGACTGACGTCTGGGAGATCGTCTCTTTGAATCCCCATAATGCCTCCTAGGACTTCTGCTATGGGATTGACTTCTATGATGATAGTCCCTTGAGGATCTCCTCCGAGATGCAGACTTGTCTCCTCTCTCATATGAGTCTCTCCTCTTAGATGCAGACTTAGCCCTTCTCTCCTTTGATCTTGGGCGGGCATTCGATTTGATAGAAGAGGACCGCTGCTCCTGAATCTGAGCACTTCCTCCTTCCCCCGGACAGTGGAGACATAAGAGTAAGATATGTTCCACTCAAAGAAATATCCGTTCCAGTAGGACGGAAAAAAACAGCACTCTTTTAAAGACCAGGGGAACCCTGTGCAGGGGAAACCAATACACCCTAGGTGAGGAGAACAGAGAAAGCTGCATTTAGCAGCTTGTTACCTGTCTTCAACCACCTCCTCCTCTATCTCCACCACTTGCCCACTAGCTTCCATCTCTGTTTAAGAGAAATAAGCATAGGCTACATTAGCACGCACACAATATATACTGACATCTTCAACATCTCATGGTGTCATCTCATACCTGATCCAGAAGAGGATTCCCTCGTCAATGCTCCACCTGGCACTGGTACTCCACAAATCCAAGCCAATAGTAGTTGCCTGGCAGCAAACGAGTGGTCCCAGCGCATAGAACGCTACCCACCGCTGCACATGCCGGCAAATGGAGTCCACCAACGCTCCTTTAGCTTCCTGGTGACGTCATGACACCAGATGCGTCCTCCCCGGCCAATCAGCGCTGCCGCCCGAAATCTCGCGATACGCGAGATTTTCTCTTCCTGCTTCCTCTCCTTCGTCAATACACCCTAGGTGCGCCTGGTCAATGGAGATAGCGGCGGCGTGACTCATGGGAGAGATTCTCCAGCTACACGTTGGGAGAGAGGGCGCTCCTATGTCCTATTTAAGGACTTTGAGCTGCACGCTGCGGGAGAGACTGAACCCGCAAAAACCCCTGCACAGGTACTTTTAAAGGTATACCTAAGAGAAAAAGAAAAAACTAAGAAACAAATAAATAAAAGAAAAAAAGAGAAAAAATATAGTGAACATGTCCGTTCGAGGACAGAAAAAAAGAATGGCTGGAGGGGGTGGGTTCTAAAGTTTTATTAGTGAGCTGTCCTATCAGGGTTCGGGGGCGGAGCCTATACCCATAGGTATGCCGCCATGTTTGGTCCAGGAAAACAAACCGTGGTTCTCCAACAAGCTACGGCTACTGCGGAAACGTAAGGAGGCGGCTCACAAGGCTGGAAACCAGGAGGAATTCAGGAAGGCGAGGAATGCTCTGAAGCGAGAGCTGACAGCCGCAAAGAAGGAGTTTGCTGAGAGGATGAAGCAGAACCTGCGCTCGAACAACTCACGAGCCGTATGGCAAGGGCTTAAGGCTGCCACCAACTACAAGCCTCCCCCGCAACATGCTACACCCAGCCCCGAATTAGCTGAAGAACTAAGCAAATTCTACCGCGCATAGCGTCCCAAGTGAGGACTCACTCTCTCTGGAAGTGAGGGAGGCAGACATTCGGCACCTCCTGTCCACACTAAATGCCAGGAAAGCCTCGGGACCTGACAGCGTGTCCCCAGGCTGCCTCAAAACCTGTTCGGAGCAACTTGCCCCCATCCTATCTGCCATCTTCAGCAGGTCCCTGACAGAGGGCAGAGTCCCGGCCTGCTTCAAGAGGTCCACCATCATTCCAGTCCCTAAGAAACATTGCATCTCTGACCTCAACAACTACAGGCCTGTAGCACTGACGTCCGTCATCATGAAGTCCCTAGAGAGAGTGGTCTTATCCACCCTCAAGCTATCCACCTTGCCCCTACTAGACCCACTCCAGTTCGCCTACAGGGCAAATAGGTCCACTGATGATGCTCTAAAAATCTGTCTGGAATACATCTACAACCATCTAGACAGGAGGGATGCTTATGCCAGAGTACTGCTACTAGACTTCAGCTCGGCATTTAACACTATATGCCCACGCACCCTCCAGAATGTCCTGACCACACTGGGGGTCCACTCCACCCTACGGCTATGGATCACCGACTTTCTTTCTAACAGATCACAAGTTGTCAGGCTGGGGGACATCTACTCACGGGTAGAGATAACAAACACAGGGGAACCCCAGGGCTGCGTCCTGTCCCTGCTGCTCTTCTCCCTTTACACAAATGATTGCAGATCCACGGCAGACTCTGTCAAAGTCATAAAATTTGTGGATGACACCGCCATTGTTGGCCTCGTCACCAAGGACAACATCCGGGAGTACCAGCAGCAGGTGGAAAGACTATGCCACTGGTGGAAAGAGAACAGTCTGGTGCTCAACACGGCCAAAACCGTCAAACTTATAATTGACTTTAGGAAGTCGGCACCTACCCCACCTCCCATCTACATCGATGGCACCGAGGTGGCCAGAGTGCCCTGTGCTCGCCTGCTGGGCACTACCATCTCCAGCGATCTCAGTTGGAGAGCCAATATTACGTCAACCCAACGGAAAGCCCAGCAGAGACTCTTCTTCCTCTGCCAACGGCGGAAGTTCAGCATGGCTCAGGAGATTCTAACATGCTTTTACACTGCCACCATTGAATCGATCCTCTGCTCCGCCATCTTGGTCTGGTATGTGGGAGCCACCGCCAGCGACAGGCACAAACTACAGAGGATCATTAGGTCGGCGGAGAGGATCATTGGGAGACCTCTGCCCCCACTTGACCACCTGTATAACACAAGACTGCAAGCCAGGGCACTGAGGATTGCAAGTGACCTCTCTCACCCAGGCCACTGTTTTTTCACCCCACTTCCACTGGGTCGGAGACTTCGGGCCATCCCCACCAAGACCACCAGACATAAGAACTCTTTCTTCCCGATGGCCGTTAGCCTCCTGAATAGAGTTGGGCCGAACCTCCGATTTTAGGTTCGCGAACCGGGTTCGCGAACTTCCGCGGAAGGTTCGGTTCGCGTTAAAGTTCGCGAACCGCAATAGACTTCAATGGGGATGCGAACTTTGAAAAAAAAAAATTATGCTGGCCACAAAAGTGATGGAAAAGATGTTTCAAGGGGTCTAACACCTGGAGGGGGACATGGCGGAGTGGGATACACGCCAAAAGTCCCCGGGAAAAATCTGGATTTGACGCAAAGCAGCGTTTTAAGGGCAGAAATCATATTGAATGCTAAATGACAGGCCTAAAGGGCTTTAAAACATCTTGCATGTGTATACATCAATCAGGTAATGTAATTAAGGTACTGCTTCACACTGACACACCAAACTGTTCACTGAACAGAACAGGTATGCAGTGGCGGGTTCACTGAACAGAACAGGTATGCAGTGGCGGGTTCACTGAACAGAACAGGTATACAGTGGTGGGTTCACTAAACACGACAGGTATACAGTGGCGGGTTCACTGAACAGAACAGGTATGCAGTGGCGGGTTCACTGAACAGAACAGGTATACAGTGGCGGGTTCACTGAACAGAACAGGTATACAGTGGCGGGTTCACTGAACAGAACAGGTATGCAGTGGCGGGTTCACTGAACAGAACAGGTATACAGTGGCGGGTTCACTGAACAGAACAGGTATACAGTGGCGGGTTCACTGAACAGAACAGGTATGCAGTGGCAGGTTCACTGAACAGTACAGGTATGCAGTGGCAGGTTCACTGAACAGGTATGCAGTGGTGGGTTCACAGAACAGGTATGCAGTGGTGGGTTCACAGAACAGGTATGCAGTGGTGGGTTCACTGAACAGGTATGCAGTGGTGGGTTCACAGTACAGGTATGCAGTGGTGGGTTCACAGAACAGGTATGCAGTGGTGGGTTCACAGAACAGGTATGCAGTGGTGGGTTCACAGAACAGGTATGCAGTGGTGGGTTCACAGAACAGGTATGCAGTCAGGGACAAGCTAAGCCTAACTAATCTTTCCCTATGAGAGACAGTGCAGCAGCTCGCCCTACTCTCACTAATGCAGGCAGGCAGTGGCACACGAGTGACCGTAATGGCTGCCGCTGCCTGCCTTATATAAGGGGGGTGGCGCTCCAGGGGCTAGTGTAGCCTAATTGGCTACACTGGGCCTGCTGACTGTGATGTAGAGGGTCAAAGTTGACCCTCATGGTGCATTATGGGGCGAACCGAACTTCCGCAAAAGTTCGCCTGCGGGACGCAAACGCGAACCACGGAAGTTCGCATGGAACCGTTCGCAGGCGAACCGTTCGGCCCAACTCTACTCCTGAACTCCCTTAACATTCTACCACCCTCTATCAGCGCCCTACCACCTACATAGGAGCGGCAGACTTTGGCTGTGTATATCTAATTGTTGATTGTATATTGATTGTATATTCGTGTATGCTTATACTTGAGTATGAGATACTACTGTCATTCTAATGTTTCCTGCCTTTCTTTCTATGTATTGCTTCATTGTGCCAAAACCAATTCCGGGCTTGACCCAGTCATGCTTGGCGAAATAAAACTGATTCTGATTCTAAATAGAGTGCAAATGCTATCACCATAAACCAGGATTACAATAAACTGCACAACCTGCTAGTGCAAGCTATAAATACAAAGAGGGACGAAGGATAAAAAGTGTGCAAAAGAGTGGAGATGGGTGAACTACACGAGAAGAGCTGACAGCTGGTGTAGGCTCAGCCCAGTGCTGGGAGAGGGAGACAGGACAGTGTGTGCACAGAGGGGAGGGAGAAAGACAGTGTCTGCGGGACAGGCTGACAGAAGGGACTGAGAAATGTGGGAGAGATATCAGAATACCTGCAGACAATTGCAGTCCGTGGAGGAGGTATACTACCTTCTGGAGCAGAGACATATCTCTCCTGGCTAATTCAAACCACGCGGGCTGGTGCAGCAGCTCTACCCAATGCTGTGCACTGGGGGGGAGGGGCCTCTCCCAGTAATGAGACTCTCCCTCTCTGGCTGTATTCCCCTTCGCATTCTGCAATTCCATCCAGAATCTGCTGTGGAGGGGATGGGGCAGAGCGATGTTCTGTGCAGTGTTATTCTGTTCCCAGCTGGAACTATAAACTAATTATCGGCTGGGTACACAGATCTCAGAGAGGCGGAAGGTGTAATAGTCCCGTCCACATGTCTGCCTGCCTCTATAACAATCTTTTTTTTACTTATGGAAATTGCAGCCTAGTGGCTGCACTTCAGAAAAAAAGTTACACAAAAAATAAAAGTACACATGCAGCTAGGACTGACAGGCTTCCTTGTGGCTCCGAGCTCACTATGCCTGCTATCCCTATGCCACTGAAGCCAGCACAGCTGATTGCGATGCGTACCCCCGACTGTGGGGGTATGCGAACCACGTGTTGAGAACCACTGGTATAAAAGACAGTATCATATTTATGTAATCAATACATGTAAAAATGAAGTCCTCTGTGTCTCCATTTAAATAATCATGTGCGTTTTACATGTGTTTTTGAGAAATGCAGCAGTGTTTTGAAAAACACATTATTAAAAAAAAATGGAGGTTTTTTTTTTATGTGGACTATAAACCATAATTATGGGCAGAAACCAGGGCTGTAGAGTCGGTTCAAAAATACTCTGACTCCTCTAATTTGCATATTACAATCTTGTTGATTGAAAGCATGTAACATGAACTGCATCTCTTAACTGCCAATGTTTAGGAATTTTAAAAGACAACTGAACTGAGAGGGACATGGAGGCTGCCATATTTATTCCCTTTAAAACAATACCAGTTACCTGGCAATCCAGCTAATCTTCTGCCTCTAATGCTTTTTAGTCATAGACTTGGGCCTCGTTCACATCATACATGCTTCCGTGCACATTTGGAAGCGTGTATGACATGGCAACATGCAAGAAAGGCAGAAGGGTATAGACAGCCCTTCTGCCGTTCACATCTAATGTGCTGTCCAGCAGTACGATGCGCTATGATGCGCTTGCGTACTGCTGCATGCATTCTGTTCTCAAGCGCAGAGCTGACCCATTCACGGTCAATGGATGGGATCATGTGAATGAGGCCTAAAACTAGTCCTTGGTAAGAGTACTTGTAGAAGACAGAAACATAGAACATTTATCAGGCCCTAGGCAATGTAACTGTGGGTACATGTAAGAGTGATGTGCAGGTACTCAGCAGGAGAATGAGGCTATTCTTCCTCCATTACACATTCTTCATGTACAATCTGAACCAGGTTTATGGGTGATGGGCAACACCTCGGTGTTCAATGTGCACAACATTCTCAGTGGATTCCCTGCAGCTCTGTGGGGTGTGCATATGTAGAGTATAGTACTACTGTTTAATTTAAAGTAAACCTGAGACAGATGAAAGTTTTATACATGTTACGGCCAGAACCCGAAGTGTGGCCACTTCGCGTTCTGGCCGGCCAATGTGCGAACTGGCCGCTGCGCTGCGGCCAATGTTAGAAAAGGAATGTTTCCCTCGGAAGATTAATGTGTTTTCTGGCCGTCTCTGGCCAAATGTAGCAAAAGTTAGGTAATTTAATGAAAGCGGCCCCTCCCGCTATCCCGTTGCCACCCCCCGAAGTCCCGGGGTAGGCAGAGCCTCAGAGGTGACTGAAAAAAAATAGATCCTCCAGCCGCGCAATGCAGGGCACGGGGGCTGCATCATTCCCCCCTCCCTCCCTCCGGCTCTCTGAAGCTGCCTACTGTGTGTGCCCCCCCCGGATGCACAGTTTGTGCAGCGGTGGTCATCATACCTATGCACTCGTACGGAGGCCGGCTTCATTCTACTTCCTGTTTCCTATGACATCATAGGAAACAGGAACTAGAAGAGAAGAGCCGGCTTCCGTACGAATGCATATACAGGTATGTGACCACCGCTGCGCAAACTGTGCATCTGGGGGGGCACACACAGTAGGCAGCTTCAGAGAGCCGGAGGGAGGGAGGGGGGAATGATGCAGCCCCCACGCCCCGCATTGCGTGGCTGGAGCATCGATTTTTTTTTGCCTCATCTCTGCCCAGGCACCCTCCTCCCCACCCAAAGTGGCACCCTCCTCCCCACCCAAAGTGGCACCCTCCTCCCCACCCAGATGCACCCTCCTCCCCACCCTACCCACCCAAAGTGCCACCCTCCTCCCCACCCTACCCACCCAAAGTGGCACCCTCCTCCCCCCCAGATGAACCCTCCTCCCCACCCTACCCACCCAAAGTGGCACACTCCTCCCCACCCAGATGCACCCTCCTCCCCACCCAAAGTGGCACCCTCCTCCCCACCCAGATGCACCCTCCTCCCCACCCAAAGTGGCACCCTCCTCCCCACCCTACCCACCCAAAGTGGCACCCTCCTCCCCACCCAGATGCACCCTCCTCCCCACCTTAAGTGGCACCCTACTCTCCACCCAGTGGCACCCTCCTCCGCACCCATGGGCACCCTACTCCCAACCCAGATGCATCCTTCTCCCCACCCATTGGCACCCTATTTTCCACCTAGTGGCACCCTCCACCCCACCCATGTGCACCCTACTCTCCACCCACAGGCATCTTCCTCCCACCCATGTGCACCCTACTCTCCACCCACAGGCACCTTCCTCCCACCCAATGGCACCCTCCTCCCCACCCATGGACACCCTACTCTCCACCCATGGGCACCCTCCTTTCCACCCAATGGCACCCTCCTCCCCATCCACGGGCACCTTCCTCCCCACCTACTGGCACCCTCCTCCCCACCTACTGGCACCCTCCTCCCCACCCAGTGGCACCCACCTCCCCCCCACGGGCACCTTCCTCCCCACCCAGTGGCACCCTTCTCCCAACCCACTGGCACCCTCCCTCCCATTGTCACGCTCCTGCAAAATCAGGGGTGAGGCTTAAGGCCGCACAGGGGGCGTGGCTTAAGTGTCCCTCTTTGGCATTTTCAAAAGTTGGGAGGTATGCATCTTTATTGCCAGCAGACTCCTTCCTGCTCTCAAGCTGAGACCTCCCCTCCCCCCATACTGGTGCATATAACTGGGAACATGCCAGTGTGAGAATTAAGATGTGTTTTTTATAGATGGCCAGAAATCACTGGGGCATGCTCTGTTAGAAGAGGTGTGATAGAAAAGCTCTGTCTGTTAGTGAATGGGGATATTTGATAGGACAAGAGCTAGAGAATGTTCTGGCATGTTCTCTAAAGCTGGAGTGAGGAGGCAGAGCAGCACATGGCAGATAGAGAAGCACATGCTACATGTGACAAGACAAGATCTGCTGACAGAGTGTAGCTACATCCACAGCCATCTAGCACAGACAGGTATGTGCTTGCTGCATATGACAAGAATAATTAAATGCAGGATTTTATTATCAGACAGGTACAAGACAATGGGGCAGATTTATCAAAATAATGCACGCAAAATGGAGGGAAATTCATTGCAAATGTGAAACAATTGTGTGTGCTGGTTTTTATTTTCCTTTGGTTGTGATAAATTTGCTCCAATTAACTTTGATTCTGATTGGTAAATCCTGAGTAGGTGTACATATACAGTATATTTGTTCTCCCTGCTTAAAAGCCTTGTTGTACTCTCAGGGCCGGCCTTAGGTTTCACAGCGCCCTGAGCGAAACCTGATTTTTGTGCCCTCCCCTTCACGCATGCACGCACACACACACGCACTCACACACACAGGCCTATATGCAATTCACCTTTTCCCCTGAGATATCTCCTAGGACAGTGGTTAGCAACCTTTTTGATGTTGTGACACATCATGCCAAATGCTCAGATCTCTGTGACACTTCACATATGTATAATAGGAAAAATACTATTAATAACCACAAATGGATGGAAAGAGTGAATTATCCTGAATATACTTAGCAATGAAGGCTAGAACCTTTCAGGAATATCAATAAAAACAATCAGTGGGACAGTTATCTGCCCCCCCCCCCCCCCCCCCATTTACAATGATAGCACAGCACCAACAATTTGCACCACGCGTTATAGCTGCAGTGCGCACCCCCCCAAAAAAAAACGCCCCCGATCTCATGTGTAGGTGCCCTCAATATAGGTTGCCAAGCATAGGTGCCCCCAGTACCACCCAGGCTTACAGCCTCGAGGCGAATATTTCATTATAAAAACCAGGGGACAGCTACCTCAAATCAGTTCTCTTCTGACGGTAGCGGCAGCTGGACTCCCGGCCCAAGCTAAGGGGCTCCTGGTCATAGCCAGAACTGTGTCCGTCCACAAAAGTCCAAGATTCTTCTATCTGGATTCCTGTATTTGGTAAGCAAATCGCTTTTGTGTGTACGTTTGTAACTCTTAATTTGGTAACTTTTTTACTTTGTTTTTTGTAATCTTTGTATATATTCTGTTCTGCATTGTTCCACTTTTTCCTGGAATATTAAATTATTATTTAATAAGCTTGACTTCTGCGGTACTAAACTAACACTCATAGCCTAGAACAGACTGCAGTGTAGCTGTGTATAAGTCCGTGCCTAATTGTATGCTTGAGGAACACTACCATATGAAATCGCAATTGCATTGTGTGTGTGTGGCACTTCTGCGGTAGACAGCCGAGTGGGAAGTCTAACAGTATCGTTCGGAACGACTGTTAGTGGTTTTGCTGCACGACAGTGTAACTTGCATTACAAATCATTGTCTGATTGTGCTGTGTTACTGTACAACTGTACTGTGTGTGTGGGTGCGTGGCGTTCTCGTATTCGGCCTAAGCGCGAAGCTGACCCAAATACGAAAACGCAGATTGCGTGTTGAGCCCTCGACAGCTGAGGGGACGTGTCTAGCAACGCTAGTGGTGGCAGTGGGAAGTGTTTGAGGGGTTCCAGCCTTGTTTGTAGCTTAAATAAGGCTGTTCCCCGCTTAATCTGGTCAAACCCGCAGTCGGGAACCGTATACGCAGGCGTGCCGCGGGCCGGTTCCTGACAACCAGCTATTAGGCGCCCCCTTGGAAGCCGGCGCTCTGTGCGACCGCTCTGGTCGCACAGGTCAAAGGCCGGCTATGTGTACTCTTATGCAATCCTGATTTTCTTAATGAATTACCGTTTATTTTTCTGTTGAGCTACTGTAATGAAGATAATTTACAGTGTATATATACACATCCAATTTGGATTGGCCAATCATCTCCCAATTTTACATCTCTCATGTAGTATGAGAGATTACCTACTCAATTTGCTCATCGTCGTAACAGCCGCAGGACGCAAAGCCTAGTCCACCTAATTGGACACGTCGTTACAAGACAAGTTAGTTTTGGCACACAACAATATTTCTTCTCAAGCCTACACGTTTTTGCACAGGTAGATCTGCCAAGCACCTTCATTCAGTAGTAGCTCATCATTAACAAATAAAGATTCTAACAGAAGTGACTGCACTTTGGGTGCACTCACACACAATTTTGATTGGCCCTCATACTACATGGAGGATCAAGATTGTGTGTGTGTGTATATGCATGCCTTAAATCTGAAATTATTTATATGAGCCTAGACACAGTGTCTATTCCTTGCAACTCATAGCTGCAGCGGTGGAAGTGTCACCCTGGCCACCACAATGCATGCTGGGAGATGTAGTACATTAATGTGCCTACATCTCCTGTGATTACATTAATGTACTACGGCTCCCAGTGCATTGCAGTGGCCAGGGTGGCAGGACACTTCCACTAGATGTAGTGTAGATGGGGAGCAGCATACAGGGACAGGGATGTGGGTGCTCTATTTGTTGCTTGAGCAGTACTGTTACTTCTAGGTTTTTATTGATTTGAATAAGGGTAACAAAATCTTTAAAACACTTCTTTGGCTTTGGTTTGTGTATAACTAAAAGGTTTCATTTACTTTACAGCTCCCCAATGTTGCTTTAAATGTGTACTTTAGAAGAAAATAGGAAAAAGCGGGCTGCGGGTTGGGTGTGGGTATCAAATTCACCTGAAAGCGGGTTGCGGGACGGGTGCAGGTAGTGGGTCTGCGGGTGCGGGTATGAAAAATTGGACCAGCGCAGGCCTCTACTCCCAGCTTTCTTATACGGCTAATACTAGGCGTTATGGTATATTGAACACACTCTCAGGAAGCATCCAGGTTAATCAATGAAGGATCATTAAAGGGACTCCGAGCAGTGCAGAATCTATGGAAAAATGCATACCATTTTGAAGCTCTCTTTCTCCTCTTTCCAACGATATATAAACCGCCGCCCTACGCCTTTTAGTTTTCGCTATTTTTGCGCTCTAAATCACCGCCGCAATTTCGATCGCAAAAATATTGAAACCTAAAAGGCGTAGGGCAGTGGTTTATGTGTCGTTGGAAAGAGGAGAAAGAGAGCTTCAAAATGGTATGCATCTTTCCATAGTTGCTTGTATTACACAGGACGACTTTTCCCCAAAGTCAACAGCTGAATGGAGCTGCCGACTTTAGGGAAAAGTTGTCCTGTGTAATACAAGTAACTATGGAAAGATGCATACCATTGTGAAGCTCTCTTTCTCCTCTTTCCAACGACACATAAACCGCCGCCCTACGCCTCTTAGGATTCGACATTTTCGCGATCGAAATCGCGGCGGTGAGCTCCAAACCAATAATTTGGGATTGCAACAAATCGGCGTATCCAGCAATAAAGTTCCATGGGCAGCAACGTTCTACTGTGCATGTGATCTTATGCAGAGTATCCAAGCAGCCCGAGGTGACCCACACCACTAGGAATGTATAGGGGACTTAGAGACCGAAAAGCCTTCCTACTAAAAAAAAAAAAAAATACATTGTGTGATTTTCCTTCTTAAGAAGGTACTTGCGATAATTCAGCTTTAAGTGAACATCTGTTTTTACCCACAATGCACTGCTACTGAGTATGCAAATCTCTTTATGCCCCTGAAGCCAGGCTTGCATCCAGAATGGTGTATAGCATTCCTATAGCTTTAAATTTTACAGAGCCACATCAACTCCACATGTAAACAGCCTGTTTTAGACTTTTGGTCTTCAGGGATTGATATAGCTCTATGGCAGTGCTGTCCAACTTCGCGGGCATGGAGGGGCCGGTTTTTTTTCAGACCACATGGTGAAGGACTGGCCGCCAATCCCCCCCCCCCCCCCCCCCCGGAAAAAAAAATCTAGCCGCAGATCAGCAGATTTCCCCACAAAATGCTATTGGAGTGATAGCAGATTCCCCACAAAGTACAACCAGATTGGCAGCAGATTCTCCGCAAAATGCACTCAGGTTGGCCGCAGATTTGCCCACAAACTGCAATCAGATTGGCTGCAGATTTACTCACAAAATACACCGATTGGCTGCAGATTTACCCACAAAATACACAAAGATTGGCTGCAGATTTACCCACAAAATACACAAAGATTGGCTGCAGATTTACCCACAAAATACACAGATTGGCTGCAGATTTACCCACAAAACACATTCAGATTGGCTGCAGATTTACCCACAAAATACACAAAGATTGGGTGCAGATTTACCCACAAAATACACAGATTGGCTGCAGATTTACCCACAAAATACATTCAGATTGGCTGCAGATTTACCCACAAAATACATTCAGATTGGCTGCAGATTTACCCACAAAATACACATATTGGCTGCAGATTTACCCACAAAATACACAGATTGGCTGCAGATTTACCCACAAAATACACAGATTGGCTGCAGATTTACCCACAAAATACACAGATTGGCTGCAGATTTGCCCTGCCCACAAACTGCAATCAGATTGGCTGCAGATTTACCCACAAAATACACAGATTGGCTGCAGATTTACCCACAAAATACACAGATTGGGTGCAGATTTACCCACAAAATACATTCAGATTGGCTGCAGATTTACCCACAAAATACACAAAGATTGGCTGCAGATTTACCCACAAAATACACAAAGATTGGCTGCAGATTTACCCACAAAACACATTCAGATTGGCTGCAGATTTACCCACAAAATACACAAAGATTGGCTGCAGATTTACCCACAAAATACACAGATTGGCTGCAGATTTGCCCTGCCCACAAACTGCAATCAGATTGGCTGAAGATTTACCCACAAAATACACAGATTGGCTGCAGATTTACCCACAAAATACAAAGATTGGCTGCAGATTTACCCACAAAATACACAGATTGGCTGCAAATTTACCCACAAAATACATTCAGATTGGCTGCAGATGTGCCCACAAAATGCAGTCAGATTGGCTGCAGATTTGCCCACAAAAAGCAGTCAGATTGGCCGCAGATGTGCCCACAAAATGCACTCAGATTGGCCGCAGTTGTGCCCACAAAATGCATTCAGATTGCCCGCAGATGTGCCCACAAATTGCACTCAGATTGCCCACAGATGTGCCCACAAAATGCACTCAGATTGCCCGCAAATGTGCCCACAAAATGCACTCAGATTGCCTGCAGTTGTGCCCACAAAATGCACTCAGATTGCCCGCAAATGTGCCCACAAAATGCACTCAGATTGGCCGCAGTTGTGCCCACAAAATGCACTCAGATTGGCCGCAGTTGTGCCCACAAAATGCACTCAGATTGCCCGCAGATGTGCCCACAAAATTCAGTCAGATTGCCCGCAGATCATTTTTACATCTTTCCGCGGCCGTTATCAACGTGTTTCCTCCACTTCACTGCAATGATCTGCCCGTGTGACGTCACCACTCCCCAGACACAGCACAACGTTACCAGCAGAAGCAGCGGGCGGTCAGTAAAAATGAACAGGCTGCTCAGTGTAATAATTCACGGGAAACCACCGGTGAATTCAGATTGGCCAGAACGCCCCCTCCCTCGTTGTCCCCCGTGCTGCCGCCTGTAACTCACCTCAGATCAGCTGCGGCGGGCAGGATATCGGACTCGGAGCCAGTCACACCGGCGCATGGCAGCCGCGCGGTGAAGTTGAATGGAGGACGTGACATCATCGGTCACGTCCAGCACGTAAAGTCCCCCGTGCGGCTGTCATGCGCTGGTGTGACTGGTTCCTATCTTCTTCTGCTGCCGCCGCCGCCGATCTGAGGTGTGTTAGAGGCGGCAGCACCCGGGGACAAAGAGGGGGAAGCCTGTAAATATATATAATATATAGTCCGCGCAGCACGGGGGAAAGGGTTTTTATTAACTTTCATTCGATTCGATCATTTAAGTCAAACGTTTTTATTGTATCGTGTATGGGCACCATTAGTTTTATGAATCCAGTTGATAACAACTGGGGCAGGGGGGCCCTCTCATACCTTTAGGCGTGAGAGGGTCCAAGCCTCCCTGAGCTTCTGACAAGGGCTCCTCGACCCTCTTATATCTTGTTCAGAGGGAGGAGAAGCCTAGGGGATCTTTCGCTTTGTGAAGGATCCAGAGGTCACCACATACCAGGTTTTGTGGTGGTGTAAAATGCATCGCCATTTTTTCGTGGCATGTGGCCTGAGCTTCAGCCTAAACAAACATATTGTCATTAAGTTACATTAGTTATGTTAATTAAAATATATAGTTAATATAATCTTTTACCCACCCGGTTTTAAAAGAACAGGCAAATGTTTGTGATTTCACGGGGGCAGCCATCTCTTTCTGATGCTGGGAAACTTAAACACCAAGCCTTTTCAGTACTGCTGAGTAGATTTTTAGTCTGGAGGTTCACTTTAAGGCGTTCAGGGCTCCTGCTGTCTTACAGCAGGAGTCAGGAAAGAAAAAAAAAATACGTAAGGAAATTTGGGTGCTGGTATGCCACTAATGCTGGCACATACTGTTAAATTTGGATGCAGCGCATCAATTATGGATGCAGGGCTTTATCAGACGCAGGCATGCTCAGATGTACCAAAATTCGGTTCGGGTACATTCGTATTCGGGTCCGCATGACATTCGAATTCGCCTTCGACCACGAAATTCGGTTCGAATTCATATTCGGTTCGGGGTTACGCCTCAAAATTCGGTAAAAATTCGTGTTCGCGAGGATAAATACAGCAGCAGCAACAGGAGGAGGAGTGACGTGTGGCACTGGCAGCAGGCAATGCATAGTGTGGACCCTGGTGGTGGGACCACTGACAGCAGGAGGATAAATACAGCAGCAGCAGGAGGAGGAGTGACATGTGGCACTGGCAGCAGGCAATGCATACTGTGGACCCTGGCGGTGGAACCACTGACAGCAGCAGGATAAATACAACAGCAGCAGTAGGAGGAGGAGTGACATGTGGCACTGGCAGCAGGCAATGCATAGTGTGGACCCTGGCGATGGGACCACTGACAGCAGGAGGATAAATACAACAGCAGCAGTAGGAGGAGGAGTGACATGTGGCACTGGCAGCAGGCAATGCATAGTGTGGACCCTGGCGGTGGGACCACTGACAGCAGCAGGATAAATGCAGCAGCAGGAGGAGGAGGAGGCAGCAGGCAATGCATAGTGTGGACCCTGGTGGTGGGACCACTGACAACAGCAGGATAAATACAACAGCAGCAGCAGGAGGAGGTGGAGTGACGTGTGGCACTGAGTGACAGCAGGCAATGTATAGTGTGGACCCTGGCGGTGGGACCACTGACAGCAGCAGGATAAATACAACAGCAGCAGCAGGAGGAGGTGGAGTGACTTGTGGCACTGGTAGCAGGCAATGCATAGTGTGGACCCTAGCGGTGGGACCACTGACAGCAGGAGGATAAATACAACAGCAGCAGTAGGAGGAGGAGTGACATGTGGCACTGGCAGCAGGCAATGCATAGTGTGGACCCTGGCGGTGGGACCACTGACAGCAGCAGGATAAATGCAGCAGCAGGAGGAGGAGGAGGAGTGACGTGTGGCACTGGCAGCAGGCAATGCATAGTGTGGACCCTGGTGGTGGGACCACTGACAACAGCAGGATAAATACAACAGCAGCAGCAGGAGGAGGTGGAGTGATGTGTGGCACTGAGTGACAGCAGGCAATGTATAGTGTGGACCCTGGTGGTGGGACCACTGACAGCAGCAGGATAAATACAACAGCAGCAGCAGGAGGAGGTGGAGTGACTTGTGGCACTGGTAGCAGGCAATGCATAGTGTGGACCCTGGCGGTGGGAGCACTGACAGCAGCAGGATAAATACAACAGCAGCAGGAGGTGGAGTGACGTGTGGCACTGGCAGCAGGCAATGTATAGTGTGGACCCTGGCGGTGGGACCACTGACAGCAGCAGGATAAATACAACAACAGCAGCAGGAGGAGGAGTGACATGTGCACCCTACTCTCCACCCACAGGCACCTTCCTCCCTCCCAATGGCACCCTCCTCCCCACCCATGGACACCCTACTCTCCACCCATGGGCACCCTCCTTTCCACCCAATGGCACCCTCCTCCCCATCCACGGGCACCTGCTTCCCCACCTACTGGCACCCTCCTCCCCACCTACTGGCACCCTCCTCCCCACCCAGTGGCACCCACCTCCCCCCCACGGGCATCTTCCTCCCCACCCAGTGGCACCCTTCTCCCAACCCACTGGCACCCTCCCTCCCATTGTCACGCTCCTGCAAAATCAGGGGTGAGGCTTAAGGCCACACAGGGGGCGTGGCTTAAGTGTCCCTCTTTGGCATTTTCAAAAGTTGGGAGGTATGCATCTTTATTGCCAGCAGACTCCTTCCTGCTCTCAAGCTGAGACCTCCCCTCCCCCCATACTGGTGCATATAACTGGGAACATGCCAGTGTGAGAATTAAGATGTGTTTTTTATAGATGGCCAGAAATCACTGGGGCATGCTCTGTTAGAAGAGGTGTGATAGAAAAGCTCTGTCTGTTAGTGAATGGGGATATTTGATAGGACAAGAGCTAGAGAATGTTCTGGCATGTTCTCTAAAGCTGGAGTGAGGAGGCAGAGCAGCACATGGCAGATAGAGAAGCACATGCTACATGTGACAAGACAAGATCTGCTGACAGAGTGTAGCTACATCCACAGCCATCTAGCACAGACAGGTATGTGCTTGCTGCATATGACAAGAATAATTAAATGCAGGATTTTATTATCAGACAGGTACAAGACAATGGGGCAGATTTATCAAAATAATGCACGCAAAATGGAGGGAAATTCATTGCAAATGTGAAACAATTGTGTGTGCTGGCTTTTATTTTCCTTTGGTTGTGATAAATTTGCTCCAATTAACTTTGATTCTGATTGGTAAATCCTGAGTAGGTGTGCATATGCAGTATATTTGTTCTCCCTGCTTAAAAGCCTTGTTGTACTCTCAGTGCCGGCCTTAGGTTTCACAGCGCCCTGAGCGAAACCTGATTTTTGTGCCCCCCTCTTCACGCATGCACGCACACACACACACACTCACACACACAGGCCTATATGCAATTCACCTTTTCCCCTGAGATATCTCCTAGGACAGTGGTTAGCAACCTTTTTGATGTTGTGACACATCATGCCAAATGCTCAGATCTCTGTGACACTTCACATATGTATAATGTAATGTATAATGAAAAATACTATTAATAACCACAAATGGATGGAAAGAGTGAATTATCCTGAATATACTTAGCAATGAAGGCTAGAACCTTTCAGGAATATCAATAAAAACAATCAGTGGGACAGTTATCTGCCCCCCCGCCCCCATTTACAATGATAGCACAGCACCAACAATTTGCACCACGCGTTATAGCTGCAGTGCGCCCCCCCCCCAAAAAAAAAACGCCCCCGATCTCATGTGTAGGCGCCCTCAATATAGGTTGCCAAGCATAGGTGCCCCCAGTACCACACAGGCTTACAGCCTCGAGGCGAATATTTCATTATAAAAACCAGGGGACAGCTACCTCAAATCAGTTCTCTTCTGACGGTAGCGGCAGCTGGACTCCCGGCCCAAGCTAAGGGGCTCCTGGTCATAGCCAGAACTGTGTCCGTCCACAAAAGTCCAAGATTCTTCTATCTGGATTCCTGTATTTGGTAAGCAAATCGCTTTTGTGTGTATCTTTGTAACTCTTAATTTGGTAACTTTTTTTACTTTGTTTTTTGTAATCTTTGTATATATTCTGTTCTGCATTGTTCCACTTTTTCCTGGAATATTAAATTATTATTTAATAAGCTTGACTTCTGCGGTACTAAACTAACACTCATAGCCTAGAACAGACTGCAGTGTAGCTGTGTATAAGTCCGTGCCTAATTGTATGCTTGAGCAACACTACCATATGAAATCGCAATTGCATTGTGTGTGTGTGGCACTTCTGCGCTCGACAGCCGAGTGGGAAGTCTAACAGTATCGTTCGGAACGACTGTTAGTGGTTTTGCTGCACGACAGTGTAACTTGCATTACAAATCATTGTCTGATTGTGCTGTGTTACTGTACAACTGTACTGTGTGTGTGGGTGCGTGGCGTTCTCGTATTCGGCCTAAGTGCGAAGCTGACCCAAATACGAAAACGCAGATTGCGTGTTGAGCCCTCGACAGCTGAGGGGACGGGTCTAGCAACGCTAGTGGTGGCAGTGGGAAGTGTTTGAGGGGTTCCAGCCTTGTTTGTAGCTTAAATAAGGCTGTTCCCCGCTTAATCTGGTCAAACCCGCAGTCAGGAACCGTATACGCAGGCGTGCCGCGGGCCGGTTCCTGTCATATTTGGCTGGCAGTGGTGGGATCGTTTGGTACATAAGTACACAGTTTAGCTCGCTATTCTGAGTACTAAAGGCTGGAAGCTTGCTAGAAGCAACTAGCCTACAGAAGTCTGCTCAGTGCAGAATCTATATACGTTTTTTTTTTTTGTTCAAAGATACACACTTGGTATTTGCTTTCCCTTCCCCCCTTTTTTCTTTTTATTTTTTGCAACACGATGGCTCAGAAAGCATCCAGCTATGCAAGGCAAAACAAAGAGATACTACTCAACCTGTGTGAGCACAAAGGCATCGAGACGGTGAGCGGCCAGACTAAGGAGCAGTTAGTTCGTGCGCTCGAGGAGTATGATGAGGCAGAGCAAGCCCGTGCTTCAACGCCAGCGGATGCAGCTCAAGACACGCCAGAGGAGGAATCGCTCCCGCTACAGAATGCGAGTGGAGACGATGTCCTGGACGATCCACCAAGCAGGGAGATGCCATCTCTGGAAGCTGATCTACAGCTACTGAACTCGGCTGATCCTGAACTGCGCCTAAAGCTGATCCTACTGCACCGACAGGCAGAGGAGGGAAGAGCTGAACGGCGACGCCAGGCCGAGAGTGAAAGACGCCAGGCCGAGAGTGAAAGACTCCGGGCAGAGGAGAGAAGAGCTGAACGGCAACACCAGCTGGAGCTGGCTAAACTTCAGCAGCAGAACCGGTCTGCTGGACCCGCAGAACGCGAAGGTGAGCGAGTCCACAGAATCCCCCCGGATAAGTTCCCCGCTATGGACAAGGACTCTGACATAGACACTTTCCTACAGGGGTTTTAAAGGACTTGTCGGCAGTATGGGGTGCCCCGTGAGCAGTGGGCAAGATATCTCACACCAGGGCTGAGAGGCAAGGCCCTGGAGGCGTTTGTGAGTCTCCCCCAGGAGGAAGAAACAGACTTTGAGGCAATTAAGAAAGCCATTATTGCGCGATACCACCTCACGCCAGAGGTGTATCGCAAACGTTTCAGGACAGTGCAGCGAGGTCCTAATGACAGTTACCTGGATCATGCTTGCAACCTGCGCACTGCCTTCCAGCAATGGTTAAAAGGACTGTCAGTCAAAACCTTGGATGCCCTGCATGAGCTGATGATAAAAGACTAGTTCCTACACACCTGTCCTGTTGAGGTCTGGCTGTTTGTGCTGGATCGAGAACCAAAGACAGTGGATGAGGCTGCGGAAATGGCCGATTCCTACACGGCCCATAGAGCACCTGAGTCCCGGAGGACTACTACGCCCAGCTGGAGGGGAGAACAGATTGCTAAACCTGTGTCACCCAGCACCCAGAGGAGGCAAGCACCGCTGTCTCCTGGATTCAGGCAACCAACCACTGACACTCGGAAATGCTTTGTATGTGACAGGGTGGGTCATATCAGCATGACTTGCCCAGAGAGAGGAAGAGGGAGGCCCCAAAATCCAGTGAGGCCTCAAACCCCCGTGAAGTCCCAACTGCTCTGTGTGCTACCAGGAATGCCACTGGCTATGCAGAGAATCTGCAGTTTGTCACGGTTGGGGGTACAGTTGCCACTGGGCTGAGAGACACTGGAGCAGAAGTGACTCTCATACATCCCCAGCTTGTGAACCCAGAGCAGTACATACCGGGAAAATGATTGCTGTCAGAGGAATTGGGGGTGTCACCCCAGCAATACCCACCGCCTTGGTCCACCTGGATTGGGGGGCCAGCAGCGGACTGAAAGAAGTTGGGGTAACTGACAAAATCCCCACCAACGTTTTGCTGGGTACTGACCTGGGACGGTTAGTGGCCCGGTATGAGCCTAATCCAACCCCCGTGGAGCCCAGTTCCCCAGCAGAAGTTCAGGACTCTTGCCAGGTGCTGTTTAATAATGCTGTGCAAGTGGGGAGTGCTAGTGGGCCCCCAGGGGCTATGGACTGTGTGCTAGGAGCCAGCCCTAGTGATTCTCCAGTGCCTAGGCCTGGAGTGGGACATGTTGATCCGGAGAATGCAGAAACTGATGATGTCCTTTGACGCACAGACTATCGAGGCGATCGATGAAAGAACTGTTGATGCTACTTGTGAAGTGCTGAGTAGCAATGTGTGTAATGATACAGATAAGGTGGATGTTTTATGTGATGTCCCAAATGACAATATGTGTAAGGCGGATAATGCTGATGTCATATGTGTTGTGCTACATAATGCTGTGTGTCAGGTGGACACTCCGTCGGCTGCAGGAGTAACCAGCAGGGCTCGCTGGGCTACAGCAGATGGATTGCCCACTGAAGGGGCAGACGGCACCAGGCCAGGTCTTCCCCCTTCCGATGTTTTTAAGACCAAAGGTGATGTGGTTTATGATATGTGTAATGTGGACGCTTCCTCAGCTGCAGTGGTAACCCGCAGCGCTAGCGGGTCTACAGCAGAGGGACTGTCCACTGAAGTGGAAAATGTTGCTGGGTCAGCAACATCCAGTTCTGAACCTGGCCCGGAGGGCCCAGGATCCTCTCCGTCTGCAGCCTTCCTGGAATGTGTGACAGGCAGCACCGAGCTCTCTGGGGCTGTGCGATTTGACAGCAGCCTGGAAGAGCTCAGGGGGCTAGCCAGCAGGTCACCAGCTGGGAGGGGCGGGCTGAGAGGGTTCTGGGAAGTTATTCCCTCGGAGCTGTCCGAAGTGGAGAAGGCAGCCCGGCAGATAATCGTTCCCCAAAGGGACCGAGAGATAGCTCCTGCCACTATACAGAAAGTGCGTGTAGCGACTGTTGGAACCCTTCCCCAGCTGCAGCATGGTCTCTATGGTTGCGAATTCACGGTCGTCACTGACCCTCACTCCCCTGGTTGGTTACGTCCGGTTGCCAGGGGCAACGACACATTGCAGCAACCTGACCTAGCTTTCCAGTCCTGTAGCTTGGAGCTAAGGAGTTACCCCCCCAGGCCCGGCTGTCAGTGTCGGCTTTGGCAGGACGATTCGTTAGAATCATCTGGCGGCGCCGTCTGGAAGAGGGGGCGTGTCAGGAATATACTGGGGTGCTTATGATATAAGGATAACAGGAACATATTCTTTCATTTTTCTGCCTGTGTTCCATGTAGGTCTGCTAGAAGGGAGCTGTTGCCTTTGCTTGGGGCAAGGAAGTGGGTATTGTCTTGACATATGAAGTACTTTGAGTTTCTGTATGCAGTTCCTCTGAAAGTGGTGTCCTGCTAATGGGATCATCTGCCAGGCTTTTTGAACTCAGGAAACGGCCCATTGTCTCAATACACAAAGCAAGACTAGTCAGGAAGAGACTAACACACGTCAACTTTTGGTGAAGAAACATTATTTCATTGTGAGGAAATTAAATTATTGGTGGAGGTGCAAACTATATCCTTAACTTTGATCAGCTAGGGAATACGGTCAACAATGGGGTTGTCACCTGTAACTTGGACTAGGGAAATCTTTTCATGTATGTGGATGTTAGATCTCTGGAAATCCAATTATGACTGAGGATGTTATTAAATCTAGCTCCCCCCCGTCCACACAGGCTTACAGCCTCGAGGCGAATATTTCGTTATAAAAACCAGGGGACAGCTACCTCAAATCAGTTCTCTTCTGACGGTAGCGGCAGCTGGACTCCCGGCCCAAGCTAAGGGGCTCCTGGTCATAGCCAGAACTGTGTCCGTCCACAAAAGTCCAAGATTCTTCTATCTGGATTCCTGTATTTGGTAAGCAAATCGCTTTTGTGTGTATCTTTGTAACTCTTAATTTGGTAACTTTTTTACTTTGTTTTTTGTAATCTTTGTATATATTCTGTTCTGCATTGTTCCACTTTTTCCTGGAATATTAAATTATTATTTAATAAGCTTGACTTCTGCGGTACTAAACTAACACTCATAGCCTAGAACAGACTGCAGTGTAGCTGTGTATAAGTCCGTGCCTAATTGTATGCTTGAGCAACACTACCATATGAAATCGCAATTGCATTGTGTGTGTGTGGCACTTCTGCGCTCGACAGCCGAGTGGGAAGTCTAACAGTATCGTTCGGAACGACTGTTAGTGGTTTTGCTGCACGACAGTGTAACTTGCATTACAAATCATTGTCTGATTGTGCTGTGTTACTGTACAACTGTACTGTGTGTGTGGGTGCGTGACGTTCTCGTATTCGGCCTAAGCGCGAAGCTGACCCAAATACGAAAACGCAGATTGCGTGTTGAGCCCTCGACAGCTGAGGGGACGTGTCTAGCAATGCTAGTGGTGGCAGTGGGAAGTGTTTGAGGGGTTGCAGCCTTGTTTGTAGCTTAAATAAGGCTGTTCCCCGCTTAATCTGGTCAAACCCGCAGTCGGGAACCGTATACGCAGGCGTGCCGCGGGCCGGTTCCTGACAACCAGCTATTAGGCGCCCCCTTGGAAGCCGGCGCCCTGTGCGACCGCTCTGGTCGCACAGGTCAAAGGCCGGCTATGTGTACTCTTATGCAATCCTGATTTTCTTAATGAATTACCGTTTATTTTTCTGTTGAGCTACTGTAATGAAGATAATTTACAGTGTATATATATACACATCCAATTTGGATTGGCCAATCATCTCCCAATTTTACATCTCTCATGTAGTATGAGAGATTACCTACTCAATTTGCTCATCGTCGTAACAGCCGCAGGACGCAAAGCCTAGTCCACCTAATTGGACACGTCGTTACAAGACAAGTTAGTTTTGGCACACAACAATATTTCTTCTCAAGCCTACACGTTTTTGCACAGGTAGATCTGCCAAGCACCTTCATTCAGTAGTAGCTCATCATTAACAAATAAAGATTCTAACAGAAGTGACTGCACTTTGGGTGCACTCACACACAATTTTGATTGGCCCTCATACTACATGGAGGATCAAGATTGTGTGTGTGTGTATATGCATGCCTTAAATCTGAAATTATTTATATGAGCCTAGACACAGTGTCTATTCCTTGCAACTCATAGCTGCAGCGGTGGAAGTGTCACCCTGGCCACCACAATGCATGCTGGGAGATGTAGTACATTAATGTGCCTACATCTCCTGTGATTACATTAATGTACTACGGCTCCCAGTGCATTGCAGTGGCCAGGGTGGCAGGACACTTCCACTAGATGTAGTGTAGATGGGGAGCAGCATACAGGGACAGGGATGTGGGTGCTCTATTTGTTGCTTGAGCAGTACTGTTACTTCTAGGTTTTTATTGATTTGAATAAGGGTAACAAAATCTTTAAAACACTTCTTTGGCTTTGGTTTGTGTATAACTAAAAGGTTTCATTTACTTTACAGCTCCCCAATGTTGCTTTAAATGTGTACTTTAGAAGAAAATAGGAAAAAGCGGGCTGCGGGTTGGGTGTGGGTATCAAATTCACCTGAAAGCGGGTTGCGGGACGGGTGCAGGTAGTGGGTCTGCGGGTGCGGGTATGAAAAATTGGACCAGCGCAGGCCTCTACGCCCAGCTTTCTTATACGGCTAATACTAGGCGTTATCAGGAAGCATCCAGGTTAATCAATGAAGGATCATTAAAGGGACTCCGAGCAGTGCAGAATCTATGGAAAAATGCATACCATTTTGAAGCTCTCTTTCTCCTCTTTCCAACGATATATAAACCGCCGCCCTACGCCTTTTAGTTTTCGCTATTTTTGCGCTCTAAATCACCGCCGCAATTTCGATCGCGAAAATATTGAAACCTAAAAGGCGTAGGGCAGTGGTTTATGTGTCGTTGGAAAGAGGAGAAAGAGAGCTTCAAAATGGTATGCATCTTTCCATAGTTGCTTGTATTACACAGGACGACTTTTCCCCAAAGTCAACAGCTGAATGGAGCTGCCGACTTTGGGGAAAAGTTGTCCTGTGTAATACAAGTAACTATGGAAAGATGCATACCATTTTGAAGCTCTCTTTCTCCTCTTTCCAACGACACATAAACATAAACCGCCGCCCTACGCCTTTTAGGATTCGATATTTTCGCGATCGAAATCGCGGCGGTGATTTCGATCACAAAAATAGCAAAAACTAAAAGGTGTAGGGCGGCGGTTAATGTGTCGTTGGAAAGAGGAGAAAGAGAGCTTCAAAATGGTATTCATCTTTCCATAGTTTCTGCACTGCTCGGAGTCCCTTTAATAATGGTACAATATTAGAGCTCCAAACCAATAATTTGGGATTGCAACAAATCGGCTGTATCCAGCAATAAAGTTCCATGGGCAGCAACGTTCTACTGTGCATGTGATCTTATGCAGAGTATCCAAGCAGCCCGAGGTGACCCACACCACTAGGAATGTATAGGGGACTTAGAGACCGAAAAGCCTTCCTACTAAAAAAAAAAAAAAATACATGGTGTGATTTTCCTTCTTAAGACGGTACTTGCGATAATTCAGCTTTAAGTGAACATCTGTTTTTACCCACAATGCACCGCTACTGAGTATGCAAATCTCTTTATGCCCCTGAAGCCAGGCTTGCATCCAGAATGGTGTATAGCATTCCTATAGCTTTAAATTTTACAGAGCCACATCAATCCCACATGTAAACAGCCTGTTTCAGACTTTTGGTCTTCAGGGATTGATATAGCTCTATGGCAGCGCTGTCCAACTTCGCGGGCATGGAGGGCCGGTTTTTTTTCAGACCACATGGTGAAGGGCCGGCAGACCCCCCCGAAAAAAAAATCTAGCCGCAGATCAGCAGATTTCCCCACAAAATGCTATTGGAATGATAGCAGATTCCCCACAAAGTACAACCAGATTGGCAGCAGATTCTCCGCAAAATGCACTCAGGTTGGCCGCAGATTTGCCCCCAAACTGCAATCAGATTGGCTGCAGATTTACCCACAAAATACACAGATTGGCTGCAGATTTACCCACAAAATACACAGATTGGCTGCAGATTTACCCACAAAATACATTCAGATTGGCTGCAGATTTACCCACAAAATACACAAAGATTGGCTGCAGATTTACCCACACAATACACAGATTGGCTGCAGATTTACCCACAAAACACATTCAGATTGGCTGCAGATTTACCCACAAAATACACAAAGATTCGCTGCAGATTTACCCACAAAATACACAGATTGGCTGCAGATTTACCCACAAAATACATTCAGATTGGCTGCAGATTTTTCCACAAAATACATTTAGATTGGCTGCAGATTTACCCACAAAATACACATATTGGCTGCAGATTTACCCACAAAATACACAGATTGGCTGCAGATTTACCCACAAAATACACAGATTGGCTGCAGATTTGCCCTGCCCACAAACTGCAATCAGAATGGCTGCAGATTTACCCACAAAATACACAGATTGGCTGCAGATTTACCCACAAAATACACAGATTGGGTGCAGATTTACCCACAAAATACATTCAGATTGGCTGCAGATTTACCCACAAAATACAAAGATTGGCTGCAGATTTACCCACAAAATACACAGATTGGCTGCAAATTTACCCACAAAATACATTCAGATTGGCTGCATATTTGCCCACAAAATGCAGTCAGATTGGCCGCAGATGTGCCCACAAAATGCACTCAGATTGGCCGCAGTTGTGCCCACAAAATGCATTCAGATTGCCCGCAGATGTGCCCACAAAATGCACTCAGATTGCCCGCAAATGTGCCCACAAAATGCACTCAGATTGCCCGCAGTTGTGCCCACAAAATGCACTCAGATTGCCCGCAAATGTGCCCACAAAATGCACTCAGATTGGCCGCAGTTGTGCCCACAAAATGCACTCATATTGGCCGCAGTTGTGCCCACAAAATGCACCCAGATTGCCCGCAGATGTGCCAACAAAATGCAGTCAGATTGCCCGCAGATCATTTTTACATCTTTCCGCGGCCGTTATCAACGTGTTTCCTCGACTCCACTGCAATGATCTGCCCGTGTGACGTCACCACTCCCCAGACACAGCACAACGTTACCAGCAGAAGCAGCGGGCGGTCAGTAAAAATGAACAGGCTGCTCAGTGTAATATTTCATGGGAAACCACCCGTGAATTCAGATTGGCCAGGACGCCCCCTCCCTCGTTGTCCCCCATGCTGCCGCCTGTAACTCACCTCAGATCAGCAGCGGCGGGCAGGAGATCGGACTCGGAGCCAGTCACACCGGCGCATGGCAGCCGCGCGGTGAATTTGAATGGAGGACGTGACATCATCGGTCACGTCCAGCACGTAAAGTCCCCCGTGCGGCTGTCATGCGCTGGTGTGACTGGTTCCTATCTTCTTCTGCTGCCGCTGCTGCCGATCTAAGGTGTGTTAGAGGCGGCAGCACCGGGGACAAAGAGGGGGAAGCCTGTAAATATATATAATATATAGTCAGCGCAGCACGGGGGAAAGGGTTTTTATTAACTTTCATTCGATTCGATCATTTAAGTCAAACGTTTTTATTGTATCGTGTATGGGCACCATTAGTTTTATGAATCCAGTTGATAACAACTGGGGCAGGGGGGCCCTCTCATACCTTTAGGCGTGAGAGGGTCCAAGCCTCCCTGAGCTTCTGACAAGGGCTCCTCAACCCTCTTAAATCTTGTTCAGAGGGAGGAGAAGCCTAGGGGATCTTTCGCTTTGTGAAGGATCAAGAGGTCACCACATACCAGGTTTTGTGGTGGTGTAAAATGCATCGCCATTTTTCCCTGGCATGTGGCCTGAGCTTCAGCCTAAACAAACATATTGTCATTAAGTTACATTAGTTATGTTAATTAAAATATATAGTTAATATAATCTTTTACCCACCCGGTTTTAAAAGAACAGGCAAATGTTTGTGATTTCACGGGGGCAGCCATCTCTTTCTGATGCTGTGAAACTTAAACACCAAGCCTTTTCAGTACTGCTGAGTAGATTTTTAGTCTGGAGGTTCACTTTAAGGCATTCAGGGCTCCTGCTGTCTTACAGCAGGAGTCAGGAAAGAAAAAAAAATACGTAAGGAAATTTGGGTGCTGGTATGCCACTAATGCTGGCACATACTGTTAAATTTGGATGCAGCGCATCAATTATGGATGCAGGGCTTTATCAGACGCAAGCATGCTCAGATGTACCGAAATTGGGTTCGGGTACATTCGTATTCGGGTCCGCATGACATTCGAATTCGCCTTCGACCACGAAATTCGGTTCGAATTCATATTCGGTTTGGGGTTACGCCTCAAAATTCGGTAAAAATTCGTGTTCGCGAGGATAAATACAGCAGCAGCAACAGGAGGAGGAGTGACGTGTGGCACTGGCAGCAGGCAATGCATAGTGTGGACCCTGGCGGTGGGACCACTGACAGCAGGAGGATAAATACAGCAGCAGTAGGAGGAGGAGTGACGTGTGGCACTGGCAGCAGGCAATGCATAGTGTGGACCCTGGCGGTGGAACCACTGACAGCAGCAGGATAAATACAACAGCAGCAGTAGGAGGAGGTGGAGTGACGTGTGGCACTGAGTGACAGCAGGCAATGTATAGTGTGGACCCTGGCGGTGGGTCCACTGACAGCAGCAGGATAAATACAACAGCAGCAGCAGGAGGAGGTGGAGTGACTTGTGGCACTGGTAGCAGGCAATGCATAGTGTGGACCCTGGCGGTGGGACCACTGACAGCAGCAGGATAAATACAACAGCAGCAGGAGGTGGAGTGACGTGTGGCACTGGCAGCAGGCAATGTATAGTGTGGACCCTGGCGGTGGGACTGTAATAACCACCTTTTGCTCCGGCACCAGCAAACTCATCAGCAGGAGTTTGCAAACATGACTCCTCACACAGCAAGCAGGAGATAGACTTTTCTCAGGCTTCTTCAATGTTTACGGAGTTTATTCAGAAAACAGATATACAGATAGATACAGTTCATCTTATCCTAGCAAGCAAAGCAGATCTTCATGTTTCTTGGCGTTACCGCTCTTTCCTAACCCCCTGTGGTGGTTAGTCAGGTATTCTTATATCTACTCTATGTTACACTAGACTACCTATGTACAGCATACATCATATCAGATTACAGAGAGGAATGAACATACTTAGAGAAATAATTGGGTTCCAGCCAGTAGAAGTCAGAGATGGAGGGCATGAAAGAATGAAGCAGAGTGAGCTCTGAGCGCCCCCCTAGATGTTTAATACCGACTAGGAAAGAGTTAAACGTGACATCATATTCGCCATCCCCTAGACCAGACTATTGGATGAGCCCTATCGTGGTGTCATAATACCCACCCACTCGATTAATATTTAATGTCACCTTTCCTTTACTTACTGGAATGTGGATATTTAGTAAATACGGCTGATGTTTACTGTTCCTGTGGTGTGCATGTTGAGGTCAGAGTAGGCCGATGGCCTTCTTTTAGGAACATGTTCTCAGTATCTGCTTGAGACAAAATGAATAACAAGCAGACACTGAGATGCTTAGGCCTGCATCACAAGAAATTCTATTTTAAAGACATACACTGCGGACAAGCCTTTTACATAAACCTCAGGCCAAGTAACTGAGGCCTACTTAAATTCTAACAATCCCCCCTAAAATGGCTTGATCCGCAGATCCCCACTTCTGAACCCCACAGTACCTGGTTTTGTTTCTTTATGTTGCACTTTTCGATGTTCGTGCTCACACAACTTCTCTGCTCTAGGCGGTTATCCCTGGAAGAGAGAGAGCAAGACCTCTTGGTCTTCCTGTAACCAGGCTCTCTGGGGAGGCCCTACTTCTAAGTCCCTCTATACCACATGCTCAGCATTTGCGTCACTTGCGTATCACTCACAAACTTGCATGACCACAGAAAAGTGAAACTCATTTGTTTGTTACTCAATGGAGCAGTGCCAAGTGCCTTCTAAAAAAGTGCCTTTATACAATCAGCTCCATCACCGGTACTACTAAACCTATACCCGTAACCCTGTATATCCCTTAATTTAAAAATATGGGTTCATGAGATTGTTTATGAGGCACCAATCTCTGGACCAGGTTAATTTGTTTTACATAATTTTAACACGCAAACTAACCTGGATAATGATGCCTAAAGTTGTCATCCCCATCCAGACGACCAGTGGGTGTAGGAAGAACTTGTGAACTGCAGAGGTCCAGTCCGAGTGTCCCTGGAACATCACCGGAAACCTTTTCCACCAGGTCAGACTGGAACTCACCTGCTTATTTTTGTGTTCTACCTCGTTAAGATCACCTGGATCATGGTGAAATCTTACCTCTAACTTAGTGTACTTTTTGTTTAACCTTTGTAACACAATGTGGTCGTCTTGGGTCAAAACCTGTTCCCCTTTGTCCCATGTCTTGTTATCTTTCATGCTGGGAACTTCACGTGAAACTTTGAACTTTAGAGTTCTCTTAACAATTTGAGAAACAACGTCATCAAACCTGGATGACTGGATCCATATGGGATCTCCGCTCACCCAATATGTTCCCCTTGGAAACTCCCCCTTATCGGAACAATTATGAGAATATACCTTGAATGTATCATTAGACCTTATGTTAAAAAACCAAACCTTTCCTTCAGCCACCGGAACTATCGGTTGGGCTTCAGGGTGGATCTTTTGAATGGTAGCCTCGCCTTCTGCGTTATTGAGCCCGCAGGCTTCTTCACTAAATTTGACTTGCCCCGGCCAACGCAGGTACTTCTGCAAGAATTGCCCGCATGAGGACAACTCTACTTGTTTCACCTCCCCGTCTAGCACCAAAAAAGGTTGACCTCTCAGGTCCTGGTGTAAGACACGGGTTGAGGTGGGAACTAAGGAAGTGGCGGTGCCTAAAGGAATGTTGCACCGTTTCCATTTGTTCACCCAAACATCTCGAAGCTGCCATGCAAAAGATCCTTCTCCAGAAAAATTAATATTCCTCCCCTTGTCCAATCTCAGTTGCACAGGATCTTTAAGCATCTCCCTGACAAAATATGTCCCCAACTGTCCTGATTGGACCTCTTCCCCACTTATGTCCTGAGGCACAATATGTACCTGAGGTTGGGAAGACTGTACTCTCTGCAATCTTTCAATTAAGAGTACCTCTTCACTTACCCAACTAGCATGAGGATAAGCGGCTGCATATGGACTGTGTAATATCGTCCCCTGTTGTGACCCGTGTAATGTGAATGGGGTTCCCTGGGTTGGCTTTCCCTCCCCCGGGACCGCTCTCCCCACCCTCTTTATCACCTGGAAATGTGGCTCGTTCTCGATTTTTACTTCTTGTTTCGAGAACCACCACCCCTAGGCTTTCCAGCCTTTACGTGTGTATAGTTGGTTGAGAGGCACTCTCTGTTGGTAGTTCCAGAGTGTGATGTTGTCCCCCGCGTCTCTCCGGCAGGAGAATTGACGCCTCCTGCTCGTTCCTCTCCAATCTGGAACCATCTCACTCTGCATAACCAAGACAAGGTACCCCTGAATCACACACTCCACCTTTTGCATGTACCCATTGTACTGCAATGTACCTTTTAACAACTCTTTGGATCGGTGCATCGATTCTGGGAGTGTGGTATTCAATAGCAGATTTACACTGCCATTCAATTCCCACTGCCCGCACACCTGACCCTTCAGACCTTTCACCCACATTGTGCCATGAAATTTGATTTCTCCTGGCACAAGTGCTCTTTTCCTCCGTCCCTGCATGGTCCGTCTGTGCCAAGCGGAGGGAGGTGTGAAAGGATTAGTACCTTTGTCACCAAACATTAACATGCTTGGGCCTTGCATTCTCATTAACCCCTTATTATACATGAGAATGTCCTCGCTTCGTTCTCCTAGGACGAAATGGCAACCTAGGATCACCATCAGCACGGTACTCTTCATTATAAAAGCACCACCTTGGGAAAGAAAAACATTAGCACTTTGCATTATGCTTTGCTCAGACAGTTTTGTTAGTCTCTCTCCGATCTCCGAAATCTCGTGTTTTAGTCTCTTTCCAATTTCAGGAATCTCGTGTTTTAGTCTCTTTCCAATTTCAGGAATCTCGTGTTTCTCCAAACTTAGATTGGCATCTGGAACCTTTCGCTTATCCGACTGACATCTCCATCTTTGCTGCCAGCACTGCAGCTGTCTCAATTCCATATTGCCCAACTCCTGAAATCAAAATACAAACAAATCAATTCTTATTAATGATTTGGGATTCGCCCTGCGGCTTGTACTCTGTACACTTTAAATTGATCAATATATATCGTAATTGATCTCGTTGCTTTATGTTTCTCATGAACTCTATTTACTCTTTTTGGTAGATTGGAGTTAAACTTCACCCCCCTACCTCAGTACTATCCTCAGTACTTACCTGTTTAAAATATGCTCCCGCGGACTTCACCTTTGGAAGCTCTCACCTCATTGCAGCTCCTTCCACATCCCCCCCTATCTGTCCATGCGCGGCCGTCGCATGCACAGATTACGGATGCCACACCTGTTGTTGCTTTGCAGGTGAGCCTGCAATGCTCTTACTCATTTTCGCATTTACTTATCTAGAACTTCATCGCGATACCAGCTCTGCTAGAAGTTCTGTGTGTTGTACCCTCTGACCAATGTTTGCCGTGCCACTACCCCCAGACTTTACAAAAAATGGCTGCCTCCCTGTAGGAAGGAGCACTTTGCACTTAAACTACACAGGGTGCAGGGCTAAGCATACCAGCGTCACATGCCTGTATGCAGATCCCTGAATGCCCACTTGGTAGGTAGTCAAATGGCAAACACTGTACTGATACACCGTCACTCTGTAAATGGCAATTGCTGCATCCCTATAAGTGCCCCTTGACCTGCTTCCAGTTCTGTTCCGTGCTAAACTGAATCAGAGCTGGAGAAAAGAAGAGAAAGAAAAAAAATATAAATATATATATTTATGACCAATCGGTGGGCGAGGAAAAACACGCTAACAGCCCAGCAATGACATCTTTGTCAATCTCTGGTCCTGTCCCTGATACAAAAAAAACCCAGAAACAAACACTTTGCAGTCGCCGCGAGTACACCTGGATTGGTCAACTCCTTTCTTTCTCTCTTTTCCTTTCCCCCTCTCCAACTATGCACTGTCTCTATGGGGAACACATGCTGCACCGCACTTTAAGGTGCCTCACTTAAAGGAATAATCCCATAAGCAACCCAGTACAGATACTTCCCTGATCTGCGCAGCACTTGCAAATCACTCCCTGGGGACTATCTGACTTATACGTGTTTTCCTAGCTGGGAAACACTTCCTATCCGTGAGCCTGCAACTTGCTTGGCTCACATATGCGGACACTCCCTGTGTCCAGACTTCTTCTGAGGAAATCATCTGGAAGCCAAGAAACTCAGTAGAATCTCTCTACTGTCCCCACTCTGGACCCCCCTCCCACCAGCTGTTTCCGTGCACGGCGCCTTGTGCACAGCTGTGACATGGGACGTGGGATCCCCCCAGCACATCCTCCCCCCTGCCATCGGGGCGTGCCTATCAGAGGGCGCTTTCCGCCCCCTCCCCTCCTGATACATCATGCAGATGGGAGTGGCTTTCTCAGAAACCCGACGCCCTGTTGAGTCATGGCATGCCAGCCAAGATGGCTGCTATCAATCTCCCGTAGCAACCTCTTAATCCTATACAAATTAGGAGAAAAAAACTGTTAGAATATACAATGCATAGTATGCACACTAAACATTTCAGCATATATATTTCTCGGATACCTGCAAAACAGACACAGCAGCGTGTGAAATTTCCTATCTCCTTCCCAGAAAAAAAAACGCAAATCATCTTGGACATGTAGATGGAGGAAAAAAAAAACCATGCACCCACTGAACCCTGATCTTATGACGGCTGAAAAAAACATCCTGAACAGAAGGAATTCTCCACAACTACACCGAAACTTTACTCATATCATAAACCTTTGCCTGGAATGCGGAGTGACAGAAACTGAACAACTCTTCCAGCTGTTAGCAGATATCCGCGGACACAAACCTTAACCGTGCTTCCCCCAATCTGTAGAGAGGGGGGTGGGAGGATGCACTGCATTGGCCCCCCGTCCCACTAAACCTACGCTCTGCGATCCGCAAGAAAAAAACAATAAAACCCATGACACTGAATCATGCTGAGATTACAGAAACATTACATAGCACTAACTAACTAATAGCATTGACTGGAACCAGTATTCCCACTATTCTGGGCACTCCCACCAACGTGTCCTCCCTATTTCTCCCCCTAACTGCTCTCCTCACTATCCACCATCTGCTCTACAGAGCATGGGAGAAAAATAAACATCGCTGGCCTCTCTCCCCGCCCAGAACTGCAAAGAGAGAAACCGAAACTATGTACGCTGCTACCAGCATAACACAGAAAAATAACACACAGCTGTAGAAAAAAAAACACTGTCAATATATAACAGACCCCAAACACTGCTACAAAATCAAATAAATAAACGAAACGCTATACTTGCCTGGCTCTACAGACTTGTACCGACTTCCAATCCGATCAGCTGACGGCAAGTTCTTTCCACGAGTCGATGGACCTCGGTGAGCGTTTACTGAGCGTTCTCTCAGCGGATTCTCCGGTCCCGAAGGTAACTTGCTCAAAACCTCTGCCTGGGATACCTCACCATGGAATCCTTTGTTCGGCTAGATTGCGTGTACATCACAATCCAAGTAAAACAGGTCCATGACTCGCCGTTGATCATCACTCGGATTGCAGTCCGTGTGTTGGCCTCTCTAGCGGCCTCCCACACACCACTTATCCTCTTGATAAGCTTCCTTTCTAGTCCGCGTCAACTCTGCTTGTGTCGCTGTGGAATATCTTGAAAACTAGATAACAGACTGACATCTGGCCCGGTCCTTGCCTGCCTTTTCTGCTAGACAGCGCAGCTGGGTTCACGGCACCAATTGTAATAACCACCTTTTGCTCCGGCACCAGCAAACTCATCAGCAGGAGTTTGCAAACATGACTCCTCACACAGCAAGCAGGAGATAGACTTTTCTCAGGCTTCTTCAATGTTTACGGAGTTTATTCAGAAAACAGATATACAGATAGATACAGTTCATCTTATCCTAGCAAGCAAAGCAGATCTTCATGTTTCTTGGCGTTACCGCTCTTGCCTAACCCCCTGTGGTGGTTAGTCAGGTATTCTTATATCTACTCTATGTTACACTAGACTACCTATGTACAGCATACATCATATCAGATTACAGAGAGGAATGAACATACTTAGAGAAATAATTGGGTTCCAGCCAGTAGAAGTCAGAGATGGAGGGCATGAAAGTATGAAGCAGAGTGAGCTCTGAGCGCCCCCCTAGATGTTTAATACCGACTAGGAAAGAGTTAAACGTGACATCATATTCGCCATCCCCTAGACCAGACTATTGGATGAGCCCTATCGTGGTGTCATAATACCCACCCACTCGATTAATATTTAATGTCACCTTTCCTTTACTTACTGGAATGTGGATATTTAGTAAATACTAGGGCTGCACGATTTTAGGGAAAAATCGAAATTGCGATTTTTCTCTCAGAAATTGCAATTTCGATTTTTCCCCGATTTTTTTTTCAAATGCTGGGGGGGGAAGAGGTTGGTCCGCACTGCCCGGTCCTGTCCGCAATACTTTGCTTCTGGCCCCGCTGTGCGCGGATTGGCCAGAAGCAGTAAATATGCATGAGAGTTAATGAGCGGGGAAGGGGGGGCGGATCCACTCCAGCAAGCGGCCGGGCACATGCAGCATTACCAATCACTGGCTAGCGATTAAATGACGGCAGCGGTAGGCGGAGCTGTATGCTCTGTACAGCTCCGCCTACCACTGCCGTCATTCCATCGCTAGCCAGTGATAGGTAATGCTGTATGATGTGCCTGGCCCCTCGCTCTAGTGGATCCGCCCCCGCTCATTAACACTCATACATATTCACTGCTTCTGGCCAATGCGCGCACAGCGGGGCCAGAAGCAGTGAATATGTATGAGCGTTAATGAGCGGGGGGCGGATCCACTAGAGCGAGCGGCCAGGCACATCATACAGCATTACCTATCACTGGCTAGCGATGGAATGACGGCAGT